>NC_136536.1:26477782-27102494 GCF_910591455.1 Pholis gunnellus | reverse complement strand
CTGTCTGCTTGTCTCAAGCACTCACTCAGTACAAATAACTGTCTGTCTGCCTGTCTCACGCACTCACTCAGTACAAATAACTGTCTGTCTGCCTGTCTCACGTACTCACTCATCACATATATGACAGTTGTGTTTCACTCACTCACTCAGTACAAATGACAGTCTGTCTGCCTGTCTCACTCATCACATATTTGTAAGTTGTATTTCACTCACTCACTCAGTACAAATGACAGTCTGTCTGCCTGTCTCACGCACTCACTCAGTACATATAACTGTCTGTCTGCCTGTCTCACGTACTCACTCATCACATATGTGACAGTTGTATTTCACTCACTCACTCAGTACAAATGACAGTCTGTCTGCCTGTCTCACTCATCACATATGCGTAAGTTGTATTTCACTCACTCACTCAGTACAAATAACTGTCTGTCTGCCTGTCTCACGCACTCACTCATCACATATGTGACAGTTATATTTCACTCACTCAGTCAGTACAAATGACTCTCTGTCTGCCTGTCTCACTCATCACATATGTGACAGTTGTATTTCACTCACTCACTCAGTACATATAACTGTCTGCCTGCCTGTCTCACGCACTCACTTAGTACAAATGACTGTCTGTCTGCCTGTCTCACTCATCACATATGTGACAGTTGTGTTTCACTCACTCACTCAGTACATATAACTGTCTGTCTGCCTGTCTCACACACTCACTCAGTACAAATAACTGTCTGTCTGCCTGTCTCACGTACTCACTCATCATATATGTGACAGTTGTATTTCACTCACTCACTCAGTACATATAACTGACTGTCAGCCTGTCTCATGCACTCACTCAGTGCAAATAACTGTCTGTCTGTCTCACGCACTCACTCAGTACAAATGACTGTCTGTCTGCCTGTCTCACGTACTCACTCATCACATATGTGACAGTTGTATTTCACTCACTCACTCAGTACAAATGACAGTCTGTCTGCCTGTCTCACTCATCACTTATGCGTAAGTTGTATTTCACTCACTCACTCAGTACAAATAACTGTCTGTCTGCCTGTCTCACGCACTCACTCAGTACAAATAACTGTCTGTCTGCCTGTCTCACACACTCACTCAGTACAAATAACTGTCTGTCTGCCTGTCTCACGTACTCACTCATCACATATGTGACAGTTATATTTCACTCACTCAGTACAAATGACTGTCTTTCTGCCTGTCTCACTCATCACATATGTGACAGTTATATTTCACTCACTCACAGAACATATAACTGTCTTCCTGTCTCACTCACTCACTCCATCTAATTGTCTCTCTGCCTGTCTCACTCACTCGATCAGTACAAATGACCGTCTGTCTGCCTGTCTCACTCATCACATATGTGACAGTTATATTTCACTCACTCAGTACAAATGACCGTCTGTCTGCCTGTCTCACTCATCACATATGTGACAGTTGTATTTGACTCACTCACTCAGTACAAATGACTCTGTCTGCCTGTCTCACTCATCACATATGTGACAGTTGTATTTCACTCACTCACTCAGTACATAAAACTGTCTGTCTGCCTGTCTCACGCACTCACACATCACATATGTGACAGTTATGTTTAACTCACTCAGTACATAACTGTCTGCCTGTTTCACTCACTCACTCCATCTAATTGTCTCTCTGCCTGTCTCACTCACTCGATCAGTACAAATGACCGTCTGTCTGCCTGTCTCACTCATCACATATGTGACAGTTGTATTTGACTCATTCACTCAGTACAAATGAATGTCTGTCTGCCTGTCTGCTTGTCTCACGTACTCACTCAGTACAAATAACTGTCTGTCTGCCTGTCTCACGCACTCACTCATCACATATGTGACAGTTATATTTCACTCACTCAGTAAAAATGACTGTCATTCTGCCTGTCTCACTCATCACATATGTGACAGTTGTATTTCACTCACTCACTCAGTACAAATGACTGTCTGTCTGCCTGTCTCACTCATCACATATGTGACAGTTGTATTTCACTCACTCACTCAGTACATATAACTGTCTGTCTGCCTGTCTCACGCACTCACTCAGTACAAATAACTGTCTGTCTGCCTGTCTCACGTACTCACTCATCACATATGTGACAGTTGTATTTCACTCACTCACTCAGTACAAATGACTGTCTGTCTGCCTGTCTCACTCATCACATATGTGACAGTTGTATTTCACTCACTCACTCAGTACATATAACTGTCTGTCTGCCTGTCTCACTCACTCACTCAGTACATATAACTGTCTGTCTGCCTGTCTCACACACTCACTCAGTACAAATGACCATATGTCTTCCTGTCTCACTCACTCACTCACTCCACCTAACTGTCTGCTTGTCTCAAGCACTCACTCAGTACAAATAACTGTCTGTCTGCCTGTCTCACGCACTCACTCATCACATATGTGACAGTTATATTTCACTCACTCAGTACAAATGACAGTCTGTCTGCCTGTCTCCCTCATCACATATGTGACAGTTATATTTCACTCACTCACTCAGTACTTATAACTGTCTGCGTGTCTCACTCAATCAGTCCACCTAACTGTTTGCCTGTCTCACGCACTCACTCAGTACAAATGACAGTCTGTCTGCCTGTCTCACTCATCACATATGTGTCAGTTGTATTTCACTCACTCACTCAGTACAAATGACTGTCTGTCTGCCTGTCTCACTCATCACATATGTGACAGTTGTATTTCACTCACTCACTCAGTACATATAACTGTCTGTCTGCCTGTCTCACACACTCACTCAGTACAAATAACTGTCTGTCTGCCTGTCTCACTCATCACATATGTGACAGTTAAATTTCACTCACTCACTCAGAACATATAACTGTTTGCCTGTCTCACTCACTCAGTACAAATGACCATATGTCTGCCTGTCTCACTCACTCACTCACTCCATCTAACTGTCTGCTTGTCTCACGCACTCACTCAGTACAAATGACAGTCTGTCTGCCTGTCTCACGCACTCACTCATCACATATGTGACAGTTATATTTCACTCACTCAGTACAAATGACAGTCTGTCTGCCTGTCTCCCTCATCACATATGTGACAGTTATATTTCACTCACTCACTCAGTACTTATAACTGTCTGCGTGTCTCACTCAATCAGTCCACCTAACTGTTTGCCTGTCTCACGCACTCACTCAGTACAAATGACAGTCTGTCTGCCTGTCTCACTCATCACATATGTGACAGTTGTATTTCACTCACTCACTCAGTACAAATGACTGTCTGTCTGCCTGTCTCACTCATCACATATGTGACAGTTGTATTTCACTCACTCACTCAGTACATATAACTGTCTGTCTGCCTGTCTCACTCACTCACTCAGTACAAATAACTGTCTGTCTGCCTGTCTCACTCATCACATATGTGACAGTTATATTTCACTCACTCACTCAGAACATATAACTGTCTGCCTGTCTCACTCACTCAGTACAAATGACCATATGTCTGCCTGTCTCACTCACTCACTCACTCCATCTAACTGTCTGCTTGTCTCACGCACTCACTCAGTACAAATGACAGTCTGTCTGCCTGTCTCACTCATCACATATGTGACAGTTGTATTTCACTCACTCACTCAGTACAAATGACTGTCTGTCTGCCTGTCTCACTCATCACATATGTGACAGTTGTATTTGACTCACTCACTCAGTACATACAACTGTCTGTCTGCTTGTCTCAAGCCCTCACTCAGTACAAATAACTGTCTGTCTGCCTGTCTCACGCACTCACTCAGTACAAATAACTGTCTGTCTGCCTGTCTCACGTACTCACTCATCACATATGTGACAGTTGTATTTCACTCACTCACTCAGTACAAATGACAGTCTGTCTGCCTGTCTCACTCATCACATATGCGTAAGTTGTATTTCACTCACTCACTCAGTACAAATAACTGTCTGTCTGCCTGTCTCACGCACTCACTCAGTACAAATAACTGTCTGTCTGCCTGTCTCACGTACTCACTCATCACATATGTGACAGTTGTATTTCACTCACTCACTCAGTACAAATGACAGTCTGTCTGCCTGTCTCACTCATCACATATGCGTAAGTTGTATTTCACTCACTCACTCAGTACAAATAACTGTCTGTCTGCCTGTCTCACGCACTCACTCATCACATATGTGACAGTTATATTTCACTCACTCAGTAAAAATGACTGTCTGTCTGCCTGTCTCACTCATCACATATGTGACAGTTGTATTTCACTCACTCACTCAGTACAAATGACTGTCTGTCTGCCTGTCTCACTCATCACATATGTGACAGTTGTATTTCACTCACTCAGTCAGTACAAATGACTGTCTGTCTGCCTGTCTCACTCATCACATATTTGACAGTTGTATTTCACTCACTCACTCAGTACATATAACTGTCTGTCTGCCTTTCTCACGCACTCACTCAGTACAAATGACTGTCTGTCTGCCTGTCTCACTCATCACATATGTGACAGTTGTATTTCACTCACTCACTCAGTACATATAACTGTCTGTCTGCCTGTCTCACACACTCACTCAGTACAAATAACTGTCTGTCTGCCTGTCTCACGTACTCACTCATCACATATGTGACAGTTATATTTCACTCACTCAGTACAAATGACTGTCTTTCTGCCTGTCTCACTCATCACATATGTGACAGTTATATTTCACTCACTCACAGAACATATAACTGTCTTCCTGTCTCACTCACTAACTCCATCTAATTGTCTCTCTGCCTGTCTCACTCACTCGATCAGTACAAATGACCGTCTGTCTGCCTGTCTCACTCATCACATATGTGACAGTTATATTTCACTCACTTAGTACAAATGACCGTCTGTCTGCCTGTCTCACTCATCACATATGTGACAGTTGTATTTCACTCACTCACTCAGTACAAATGACTCTGTCTGCCTGTCTCACTCATCACATATGTGACAGTTGTATTTCACTCACTCACTCAGTACATAAAACTGTCTGTCTGCCTGTCTCACGCACTCACACATCACATATGTGACAGTTATGTTTAACTCACTCAGTACATAACTGTCTGCCTGTTTCACTCACTCACTCCATCTAATTGTCTCTCTGCCTGTCTCACTCACTCGATCAGTACAAATGACCGTCTGTCTGCCTGTCTCACTCATCACATATGCGGCCAAGAGAAGGCCAAAAGTGGATTTTGTGAAAGTATACATAGTTTCAAAGATTTTCTTCAAAAAAGTGCCTCAGGACTGTGTATTTCACAGTTTCATGACATTTTCATCAATATCTGCTGTTTTCAGCACCTTACTGCCTAAAGATGCAGTTTTCATTTTTTTATGCCCTCAAAAGACGTTTCAGGCCAAGAGAAGGCCAAAAGTGGATTTTGTGAAAGTATACATAGTTTCAAAGATTTTCTTCAAAAAAGTGCCTCAGGACTGTGTATTTCACAGTTTCATGACATTTTCATCAATATCTGCTGTTTTCAGCACCTTACTGCCTAAAGATGCAGTTTTCATTTTTTTATGCCCTCAAAAGACGTTTCAGGCCAAGAGAAGGCCAAAAGTGGATTTTGTGAAAGTATACATAGTTTCAAAGATTTTCTTCAAAAAAGTGCCTCAGGACTGTGTATTTCACAGTTTCATGACATTTTCATCAATATCTGCTGTTTTCAGCACCTTACTGCCTAAAGATGCAATTTTCATTTTTTTATGCCCTCAAAAGACGTTTCAGGCCAAGAGAAGGCCAAAAGTGGATTTTGTGAAAGTATACATAGTTTCAAAGATTTTCTTCAAAAAAGTGCCTCAGGACTGTGTATTTCACAGTTTCATGACATTTTCATCAATATCTGCTGTTTTCAGCACCTTACTGCCTAAAGATGCAGTTTTCATTTTTTTATGCCCTCAAAAGACGTTTCAGGCCAAGAGAAGGCCAAAAGTGGATTTTGTGAAAGTATACATAGTTTCAAAGATTTTCTTCAAAAAAGTGCCTCAGGACTGTGTATTTCACAGTTTCATGACATTTTCATCAATATCTGCTGTTTTCAGCACCTTACTGCCTAAAGATGCAGTTTTCATTTTTTTATGCCCTCAAAAGACGTTTCAGGCCAAGAGAAGGCCAAAAGTGGATTTTGTGAAAGTATACATAGTTTCAAAGATTTTCTTCAAAAAAGTGCCTCAGGACTGTGTATTTCACAGTTTCATGACATTTTCATCAATATCTGCTGTTTTCAGCACCTTACTGCCTAAAGATGCAGTTTTCATTTTTTTATGCCCTCAAAAGACGTTTCAGGCCAAGAGAAGGCCAAAAGTGGATTTTGTGAAAGTATACATAGTTTCAAAGATTTTCTTCAAAAAAGTGCCTCAGGACTGTGTATTTCACAGTTTCATGACATTTTCATCAATATCTGCTGTTTTCAGCACCTTACTGCCTAAAGATGCAGTTTTCATTTTTTTATGCCCTCAAAAGACGTTTCAGGCCAAGAGAAGGCCAAAAGTGGATTTTGTGAAAGTATACATAGTTTCAAAGATTTTCTTCAAAAAAGTGCCTCAGGACTGTGTATTTCACAGTTTCATGACATTTTCATCAATATCTGCTGTTTTCAGCACCTTACTGCCTAAAGATGCAGTTTTCATTTTTTTATGCCCTCAAAAGACGTTTCAGGCCAAGAGAAGGCCAAAAGTGGATTTTGTGAAAGTATACATAGTTTCAAAGATTTTCTTCAAAAAAGTGCCTCAGGACTGTGTATTTCACAGTTTCATGACATTTTCATCAATATCTGCTGTTTTCAGCACCTTACTGCCTAAAGATGCAGTTTTCATTTTTTTATGCCCTCAAAAGACGTTTCAGGCCAAGAGAAGGCCAAAAGTGGATTTTGTGAAAGTATACATAGTTTCAAAGATTTTCTTCAAAAAAGTGCCTCAGGACTGTGTATTTCACAGTTTCATGACATTTTCATCAATATCTGCTGTTTTCAGCACCTTACTGCCTAAAGATGCAGTTTTCATTTTTTTATGCCCTCAAAAGACGTTTCAGGCCAAGAGAAGGCCAAAAGTGGATTTTGTGAAAGTATACATAGTTTCAAAGATTTTCTTCAAAAAAGTGCCTCAGGACTGTGTATTTCACAGTTTCATGACATTTTCATCAATATCTGCTGTTTTCAGCACCTTACTGCCTAAAGATGCAGTTTTCATTTTTTTATGCCCTCAAAAGACGTTTCAGGCCAAGAGAAGGCCAAAAGTGGATTTTGTGAAAGTATACATAGTTTCAAAGATTTTCTTCAAAAAAGTGCCTCAGGACTGTGTATTTCACAGTTTCATGACATTTTCATCAATATCTGCTGTTTTCAGCACCTTACTGCCTAAAGATGCAGTTTTCATTTTTTTATGCCCTCAAAAGACGTTTCAGGCCAAGAGAAGGCCAAAAGTGGATTTTGTGAAAGTATACATAGTTTCAAAGATTTTCTTCAAAAAAGTGCCTCAGGACTGTGTATTTCACAGTTTCATGACATTTTCATCAATATCTGCTGTTTTCAGCACCTTACTGCCTAAAGATGCAGTTTTCATTTTTTTATGCCCTCAAAAGACGTTTCAGGCCAAGAGAAGGCCAAAAGTGGATTTTGTGAAAGTATACATAGTTTCAAAGATTTTCTTCAAAAAAGTGCCTCAGGACTGTGTATTTCACAGTTTCATGACATTTTCATCAATATCTGCTGTTTTCAGCACCTTACTGCCTAAAGATGCAGTTTTCATTTTTTTATGCCCTCAAAAGACGTTTCAGGCCAAGAGAAGGCCAAAAGTGGATTTTGTGAAAGTATACATAGTTTCAAAGATTTTCTTCAAAAAAGTGCCTCAGGACTGTGTATTTCACAGTTTCATGACATTTTCATCAATATCTGCTGTTTTCAGCACCTTACTGCCTAAAGATGCAGTTTTCATTTTTTTATGCCCTCAAAAGACGTTTCAGGCCAAGAGAAGGCCAAAAGTGGATTTTGTGAAAGTATACATAGTTTCAAAGATTTTCTTCAAAAAAGTGCCTCAGGACTGTGTATTTCACAGTTTCATGACATTTTCATCAATATCTGCTGTTTTCAGCACCTTACTGCCTAAAGATGCAGTTTTCATTTTTTTATGCCCTCAAAAGACGTTTCAGGCCAAGAGAAGGCCAAAAGTGGATTTTGTGAAAGTATACATAGTTTCAAAGATTTTCTTCAAAAAAGTGCCTCAGGACTGTGTATTTCACAGTTTCATGACATTTTCATCAATATCTGCTGTTTTCAGCACCTTACTGCCTAAAGATGCAGTTTTCATTTTTTTATGCCCTCAAAAGACGTTTCAGGCCAAGAGAAGGCCAAAAGTGGATTTTGTGAAAGTATACATAGTTTCAAAGATTTTCTTCAAAAAAGTGCCTCAGGACTGTGTATTTCACAGTTTCATGACATTTTCATCAATATCTGCTGTTTTCAGCACCTTACTGCCTAAAGATGCAGTTTTCATTTTTTTATGCCCTCAAAAGACGTTTCAGGCCAAGAGAAGGCCAAAAGTGGATTTTGTGAAAGTATACATAGTTTCAAAGATTTTCTTCAAAAAAGTGCCTCAGGACTGTGTATTTCACAGTTTCATGACATTTTCATCAATATCTGCTGTTTTCAGCACCTTACTGCCTAAAGATGCAGTTTTCATTTTTTTATGCCCTCAAAAGACGTTTCAGGCCAAGAGAAGGCCAAAAGTGGATTTTGTGAAAGTATACATAGTTTCAAAGATTTTCTTCAAAAAAGTGCCTCAGGACTGTGTATTTCACAGTTTCATGACATTTTCATCAATATCTGCTGTTTTCAGCACCTTACTGCCTAAAGATGCAGTTTTCATTTTTTTATGCCCTCAAAAGACGTTTCAGGCCAAGAGAAGGCCAAAAGTGGATTTTGTGAAAGTATACATAGTTTCAAAGATTTTCTTCAAAAAAGTGCCTCAGGACTGTGTATTTCACAGTTTCATGACATTTTCATCAATATCTGCTGTTTTCAGCACCTTACTGCCTAAAGATGCAGTTTTCATTTTTTTATGCCCTCAAAAGACGTTTCAGGCCAAGAGAAGGCCAAAAGTGGATTTTGTGAAAGTATACATAGTTTCAAAGATTTTCTTCAAAAAAGTGCCTCAGGACTGTGTATTTCACAGTTTCATGACATTTTCATCATATCTGCTGTTTTCAGCACCTTACTGCCTAAAGATGCAGTTTTCATTTTTTATGCCCTCAAAAGACGTTTCAGGCCAAGAGAAGGCCAAAAGTGGATTTTGTGAAAGTATACATAGTTTCAAAGATTTTCTTCAAAAAGTGCCTCAGGACTGTGTATTTCACAGTTTCATGACATTTCATCAATATCTGCTGTTTCAGCACCTTACTGCCTAAAGATGCAGTTTTCATTTTTTTATGCCCTCAAAAGACGTTTCAGGCCAAGAGAAGGCCAAAGTGGATTTTGTGAAAGTATACATAGTTTCAAAGATTTTCTTCAAAAAAGTGCCTCAGGACTGTGTATTTCACAGTTTCATGACATTTTCATCAATATCTGCTGTTTTCAGCACCTTACTGCCTAAAGATGCAGTTTTCATTTGTTTATGCCCTCAAAAGACGTTTCAGGCCAAGAGAAGGCCAAAAGTGGATTTTGTGAAAGTATACATAGTTTCAAAGATTTTCTTCAAAAAAGTGCCTCAGGACTGTGTATTTCACAGTTTCATGACATTTTCATCAATATCTGCTGTTTTCAGCACCTTACTGCCTAAAGATGCAGTTTTCATTTTTTTATGCCCTCAAAAGACGTTTCAGGCCAAGAGAAGGCCAAAGTGGATTTTTGTGAAAGTATACATAGTTTCAAAGATTTTCTTCAAAAAAGTGCCTCAGGACTGTGTATTTCACAGTTTCATGACATTTTCATCAATATCTGCTGTTTTCAGCACCTTACTGCCTAAAGATGCAGTTTTCATTTTTTTATGCCCTCAAAAGACGTTTCAGGCCAAGAGAAGGCCAAAAGTGGATTTTGTGAAAGTATACATAGTTTCAAAGATTTTCTTCAAAAAAGTGCCTCAGGACTGTGTATTTCACAGTTTCATGACATTTCATCAATATCTGCTGTTTTCAGCACCTTACTGCCTAAAGATGCAGTTTTCATTTGTTTATGCCCTCAAAAGACGTTTCAGGCCAAGAGAAGGCCAAAAGTGGATTTTGTGAAAGTATACATAGTTTCAAAGATTTTCTTCAAAAAAGTGCCTCAGGACTGTGTATTTCACAGTTTCATGACATTTTCATCAATATCTGCTGTTTTCAGCACCTTACTGCCTAAAGATGCAGTTTTCATTTTTTATGCCCTCAAAAGACGTTTCAGGCCAAGAGAAGGCCAAAGTGGATTTTGTGAAAGTATACATAGTTTCAAAGATTTTCTTCAAAAAAGTGCCTCAGGGACTGTGTATTTCACAGTTTCATGACATTTTCATCAATATCTGCTGTTTTCAGCACCTTACTGTCTAAAGATGCAGTTTTCATTTTTTTATGCCCTCAAAAGACGTTTCAGGCCAGAGAAGGCCAAAAGTGGATTTTGTGAAAGTATACATAGTTTCAAAGATTTTCTTCAAAAAAGTGCCTCAGGACTGTGTATTTCACAGTTTCATGACATTTTCATCAATATCTGCTGTTTTCAGCACCTTACTGCCTAAAGATGCAGTTTTCATTTTTGTTATGCCCTCAAAAGACGTTTCAGGCCAAGAGAAGGCCAAAAGTGGATTTTGTGAAAGTATACATAGTTTCAAAGATTTTCTTCAAAAAAGTGCCTCAGGACTGTGTATTTCACAGTTTCATGACATTTTCATCAATATCTGCTGTTTTCAGCACCTTACTGCCTAAAGATGCAGTTTTCATTTTTTTATGCCCTCAAAAGACGTTTCAGGCCAAGAGAAGGCCAAAAGTGGATTTTGTGAAAGTATACATAGTTTCAAAGATTTCTTCAAAAAAGTGCCTCAGGACTGTGTATTTCACAGTTTCATGACATTTTCATCAATATCTGCTGTTTTCAGCACCTTACTGCCTAAAGATGCAGTTTTCATTTTTTTATGCCCTCAAAAGACGTTTCAGGCCAAGAGAAGGCCAAAAGTGGATTATTGTGAAAGTATACATAGTTTCAAAGATTTCTTCAAAAAAGTGCCTCAGACTGTGTATTTCACAGTTTCATGACATTCTTCATCAATATCTGCTGTTTTCAGCACCTTACTGCCTAAAGATGCAGTTTCATTTTTTTATGCCCTCAAAAGACGTTTCAGGCCAAGAGAAGGCCAAAAGTGGATTTTGTGAAAGTATACATAGTTTCAAAGATTTTCTTCAAAAAAGTGCCTCAGGACTGTGTATTTCACAGTTTCATGACATTTTCATCAATATCTGCTGTTTTCAGCACCTTACTGCCTAAAGATGCAGTTTTCATTTTTTTTATGCCCTCAAAAGACGTTTCAGGCCAAGAGAAGGCCAAAAGTGGATTTTGTGAAAGTATACATAGTTTCAAAGATTTTCTTCAAAAAAGTTGCCTCAGGACTGTGTATTTCACAGTTTCATGACATTTTCATCAATATCTGCTGTTTTCAGCACCTTACTGCCTAAAGATGCAGTTTTCATTTTTTTATGCCCTCAAAAGACGTTTCAGGCCAAGAGAAGGCCAAAAGTGGATTTTGTGAAAGTATACATAGTTTCAAAGATTTTCTTCAAAAAAGTGCCTCAGGACTGTGTATTTCACAGTTTCATGACATTTTCATCAATATCTGCTGTTTTCAGCACCTTACTGCCTAAAGATGCAGTTTTCATTTTTGTATGCCCTCAAAAGACGTTTCAGGCCAAGAGAAGGCCAAAAGTGGATTTTGTGAAAGTATACATAGTTTCAAAGATTTTCTTCAAAAAGTGCCTCAGGACTGTGTATTTCACAGTTTCATGACATTTTCATCAATATCTGCTGTTTTTCAGCACCTTACTGCCTAAAGATGCAGTTTCATTTTTTTATGCCCTCAAAAGACGTTTCAGGCCAAGAGAAGGCCAAAAGTGGATTTTGTGAAAGTATACATAGTTTCAAAGATTTTCTTCAAAAAAGTGCCTCAGGACTGTGTATTTCACAGTTTCATGACATTTTCATCAATATCTGCTGTTTTCAGCACCTTACTGCCTAAAGATGCAGTTTTCATTCTTTTTATGCCTCAAAAGACGTTTCAGGCCAAGAGAAGGCCAAAGTGGATTTTGTGAAAGTATACATAGTTCAAAGATTTTCTTCAAAAAAGTGCCTCAGGACTGTGTATTTCACAGTTTCATGACATTTTCATCAATATCTGCTGTTTTCAGCACCTTACTGCCTAAAGATGCAGTTTTCATTTTTGTATGCCCTCAAAAGACGTTTCAGGCCAAGAGAAGGCCAAAAGTGGGATTTTGTGAAGTATACATAGTTTCAAAAATTTTTCTTCAAAAAAGTGCCTCAGGACTGTGTATTTCACAGTTTCATGACATTTTCATCAATATCTGCTGTTTTCAGCACCTTACTGCCTAAAGATGCAGTTTTCATTTTTTTATGCCCTCAAAAGACGTTTCAGGCCAAGAGAAGGCCAAAAGTGGATTTTGTGAAAGTATACATAGTTTCAAAGATTTCTTCAAAAAAGTGCCTCAGACTGTGTATTTCACAGTTTCATGACATTTTCATCAATATCTGCTGTTTTCAGCACCTTACTGCCTAAAGATGCAGTTTTCATTTTTTTATGCCCTCAAAAGACGTTTCAGGCCAAGAGAAGGCCAAAAGTGGATTTTGTGAAAGTATACATAGTTTCAAAGATTTTCTTCAAAAAAGTGCCTCAGGACTGTGTATTTCACAGTTTCATGACATTTTCATCAATATCTGCTGTTTTCAGCACCTTACTGCCTAAAGATGCAGTTTTCATTTTTTTATGCCCTCAAAAGACGTTTCAGGCCAACAGAAGGCCAAAGTGGATTTTGTGAAAGTATACATAGTTTCAAAGATTTTCTTCAAAAAAGTGCCTCAGGACTGTGTATTTCACAGTTTCATGACATTTTCATCAATATCTGCTGTTTTCAGCACCTTACTGCCTAAAGATGCAGTTTTCATTTTTTATGCCCTCAAAAGACGTTTCAGGCCAAGAGAAGGCCAAAAGTGGATTTTGTGAAAGTATACATAGTTTCAAAGATTTTCTTCAAAAAAGTGCCTCAGGACTGTGTATTTCACAGTTTCATGACATTTTCATCAATATCTGCTGTTTTCAGCACCTTACTGCCTAAAGATGCAGTTTTCATTTTTTTATGCCCTCAAAAGACGTTTCAGGCCAAGAGAAGGCCAAAAGTGGATTTGTGAAAGTATACATAGTTTCAAAGATTTTCTTCAAAAAAGTGCCTCAGGACTGTGTATTTCACAGTTTCATGACATTTTCATCAATATCTGCTGTTTTCAGCACCTTACTGCCTAAAGATGCAGTTTTTCATTTTTTTATGCCCTCAAAAGACGTTTCAGGCCAAGAGAAGGCCAAAAGTGGATTTTGTGAAAGTATACATAGTTTCAAAGATTTTCTTCAAAAGAGTGCCTCAGGACTGTGTATTTCACAGTTTCATGACATTTTCATCAATATCTGCTGTTTTCAGCACCTTACTGCCTAAAGATGCAGTTTTCATTTTTTTATGCCCTCAAAAGACGTTTCAGGCCAAGAGAAGGCCAAAGTGGATTTTGTGAAAGTATACATAGTTTCAAAGATTTTCTTCAAAAAAGTGCCTCAGGACTGTGTATTTCACAGTTTCATGACATTTTCATCAATATCTGCTGTTTTCAGCACCTTACTGCCTAAAGATGCAGTTTTCATTTTTTTATGCCCTCAAAAGACGTTTCAGGCCAAGAGAAGGCCAAAAGTGGATTTTGTGAAAGTATACATAGTTTCAAAGATTTTCTTCAAAAAAGTGCCTCAGGACTGTGTATTTCACAGTTTCATGACATTTTCATCAATATCTGCTGTTTTCAGCACCTTACTGCCTAAAGATGCAGTTTTCATTTTTTTATGCCCTCAAAAGACGTTTCAGGCCAACAGAAGGCCAAAAGTGGATTTTGTGAAAGTATACATAGTTTCAAAGATTTTCTTCAAAAAGTGCCTCAGGACTGTGTATTTCACAGTTTCATGACATTTTCATCAATATCTGCTGTTTTCAGCACCTTACTGCCTAAAGATGCAGTTTTCATTTTTTTATGCCCTCAAAAGACGTTTCAGGCCAAGAGAAGGCCAAAAGTGGATTTTGTGAAAGTATACATAGTTTCAAAGATTTTCTTCAAAAAAGTGCCTCAGGACTGTGTATTTCACAGTTTCATGACATTTCATCAATATCTGCTGTTTTCAGCACCTTACTGCCTAAAGATGCAGTTTTCATTTTTTTATGCCCTCAAAAGACGTTTCAGGCCAAGAGAAGGCCAAAAGTGGATTTTGTGAAAGTATACATAGTTTCAAAGATTTTCTTCAAAAAAGTGCCTCAGGACTGTGTATTTCACAGTTTCATGACATTTTCATCAATATCTGCTGTTTTCAGCACCTTACTGCCTAAAGATGCAGTTTTCATTTTTTTATGCCCTCAAAAGACGTTTCAGGCCAAGAGAAGGCCAAAAGTGGATTTTGTGAAAGTATACATAGTTTCAAAGATTTTCTTCAAAAAAGTGCCTCAGGACTGTGTATTTCACAGTTCATGACATTTTCATCAATATCTGCTGTTTTCAGCACCTTACTGCCTAAAGATGCAGTTTTCATTTTTTTATGCCCTCAAAAGACGTTTCAGGCCAAGAGAAGGCCAAAAGTGGATTTGTGAAAGTATACATAGTTTCAAAGATTTTCTTCAAAAAAGTGCCTCAGGACTGTGTATTTCACAGTTTCATGACATTTTCATCAATATCTGCTGTTTTCAGCACCTTACTGCCTAAAGATGCAGTTTTCATTTTTTTATGCCCTCAAAAGACGTTTCAGGCCAAGAGAAGGCCAAAAGTGGATTTTGTGAAAGTATACATAGTTTCAAAGATTTTCTTCAAAAAAGTGCCTCAGGACTGTGTATTTCACAGTTTCATGACATTTTCATCAATATCTGCTGTTTTCAGCACCTTACTGCCTAAAGATGCAGTTTTCATTTTTTTATGCCCTCAAAAGACGTTTCAGGCCAAGAGAAGGCCAAAAGTGGATTTTGTGAAAGTATACATAGTTTCAAAGATTTTCTTCAAAAAAGTGCCTCAGGACTGTGTATTTCACAGTTTCATGACATTTTCATCAATATCTGCTGTTTTCAGCACCTTACTGCCTAAAGATGCAGTTTTCATTTTTTTATGCCCTCAAAAGACGTTTCAGGCCAAGAGAAGGCCAAAGTGGATTTTGTGAAAGTATACATAGTTTCAAAGATTTTCTTCAAAAAAGTGCCTCAGGACTGTGTATTTCACAGTTTCATGACATTTTCATCAATATCTGCTGTTTTCAGCACCTTACTGCCTAAAGATGCAGTTTTCATTTTTTTATGCCCTCAAAAGACGTTTCAGGCCAAGAGAAGGCAAAAGTGGATTTTGTGAAAGTATACATAGTTTCAAAGATTTTCTTCAAAAAAGTGCCTCAGGACTGTGTATTTCACAGTTTCATGACATTTTCATCAATATCTGCTGTTTTCAGCACCTTACTGCCTAAAGATGCAGTTTTCATTTTTTTATGCCCTCAAAAGACGTTTCAGGCCAAGAGAAGGCCAAAAGTGGATTTTGTGAAAGTATACATAGTTTCAAAGATTTTCTTCAAAAAAGTGCCTCAGGACTGTGTATTTCACAGTTTCATGACATTTTCATCAATATCTGCTGTTTTCAGCACCTTACTGCCTAAAGATGCAGTTTTCATTTTTTTTATGCCCTCAAAAGACGTTTCAGGCCAAGAGAAGGCCAAAAGTGGATTTTGTGAAAGTATACATAGTTTCAAAGATTTTCTTCAAAAAAGTGCCTCAGGACTGTGTATTTCACAGTTTCATGACATTTTCATCAATATCTGCTGTTTTCAGCACCTTACTGCCTAAAGATGCAGTTTTCATTTTTTTATGCCCTCAAAAGACGTTTCAGGCCAAGAGAAGGCCAAAAGTGGATTTTGTGAAAGTATACATAGTTTCAAAGATTTTCTTCAAAAAAGTGCCTCAGGACTGTGTATTTCACAGTTTCATGACATTTTCATCAATATCTGCTGTTTTCAGCACCTTACTGCCTAAAGATGCAGTTTTCATTTTTTTATGCCCTCAAAAGACGTTTCAGGCCAAGAGAAGGCCAAAAGTGGATTTTGTGAAAGTATACATAGTTTCAAAGATTTTCTTCAAAAAGTGCCTCAGGACTGTGTATTTCACAGTTTCATGACATTTTCATCAATATCTGCTGTTTTCAGCACCTTACTGCCTAAAGATGCAGTTTTCATTTGTTTATGCCCTCAAAAGACGTTTCAGGCCAAGAGAAGGCCAAAAGTGGATTTTGTGAAAGTATACATAGTTTCAAAGATTTTCTTCAAAAAAGTGCCTCAGGACTGTGTATTTCACAGTTTCATGACATTTTCATCAATATCTGCTGTTTTCAGCACCTTACTGCCTAAAGATGCAGTTTTCATTTTTTTATGCCCTCAAAAGACGTTTCAGGCCAAGAGAAGGCCAAAAGTGGATTTTGTGAAAGTATACATAGTTTCAAAGATTTTCTTCAAAAAAGTGCCTCAGGACTGTGTATTTCACAGTTTCATGACATTTTCATCAATATCTGCTGTTTTCAGCACCTTACTGCCTAAAGATGCAGTTTTCATTTTTTTATGCCCTCAAAAGACGTTTCAGGCCAAGAGAAGGCCAAAAGTGGATTTTGTGAAAGTATACATAGTTTCAAAGATTTTCTTCAAAAAAGTGCCTCAGGACTGTGTATTTCACAGTTTCATGACATTTTCATCAATATCTGCTGTTTTCAGCACCTTACTGCCTAAAGATGCAGTTTTCATTTTTTTATGCCCTCAAAAGACGTTTCAGGCCAAGAGAAGGCCAAAAGTGGATTTTGTGAAAGTATACATAGTTTCAAGATTTTCTTCAAAAAAGTGCCTCAGGACTGTGTATTTCACAGTTTCATGACATTTTCATCAATATCTGCTGTTTTCAGCACCTTACTGCCTAAAGATGCAGTTTTCATTTTTTTATGCCCTCAAAAGACGTTTCAGGCCAAGAGAAGGCCAAAAGTGGATTTTGTGAAAGTATACATAGTTTCAAAGATTTTCTTCAAAAAGTGCCTCAGGACTGTGTATTTCACAGTTTCATGACATTTTCATCAATATCTGCTGTTTTCAGCACCTTACTGCCTAAAGATGCAGTTTTCATTTTTTTATGCCCTCAAAAGACGTTTCAGGCCAAGAGAAGGCCAAAAGTGGATTTTGTGAAAGTATACATAGTTTCAAAGATTTTCTTCAAAAAGTGCCTCAGGACTGTGTATTTCACAGTTTCATGACATTTTCATCAATATCTGCTGTTTTCAGCACCTTACTGCCTAAAGATGCAGTTTTCATTTTTTTATGCCCTCAAAAGACGTTTCAGGCCAAGAGAAGGCCAAAAGTGGATTTTGTGAAAGTATACATAGTTTCAAAGATTTTCTTCAAAAAAGTGCCTCAGGACTGTGTATTTCACAGTTTCATGACATTTTCATCAATATCTGCTGTTTTCAGCACCTTACTGCCTAAAGATGCAGTTTTCATTTTTTTATGCCCTCAAAAGACGTTTCAGGCCAAGAGAAGGCCAAAAGTGGATTTTGTGAAAGTATACATAGTTTCAAGATTTTCTTCAAAAAAGTGCCTCAGGACTGTGTATTTCACAGTTTCATGACATTTTCATCAATATCTGCTGTTTTCAGCACCTTACTGCCTAAAGATGCAGTTTTCATTTTTTTATGCCCTCAAAAGACGTTTCAGGCCAAGAGAAGGCCAAAGTGGATTTTGTGAAAGTATACATAGTTTCAAAGATTTTCTTCAAAAAAGTGCCTCAGGACTGTGTATTTCACAGTTTCATGACATTTTCATCAATATCTGCTGTTTTCAGCACCTTACTGCCTAAAGATGCAGTTTTCATTTTTTTATGCCCTCAAAAGACGTTTCAGGCCAAGAGAAGGCCAAAAGTGGATTTTGTGAAAGTATACATAGTTTCAAAGATTTTCTTCAAAAAAGTGCCTCAGGACTGTGTATTTCACAGTTTCATGACATTTTCATCAATATCTGCTGTTTTCAGCACCTTACTGCCTAAAGATGCAGTTTTCATTTTTTTATGCCCTCAAAAGACGTTTCAGGCCAAGAGAAGGCCAAAAGTGGATTTTGTGAAAGTATACATAGTTTCAAAGATTTTCTTCAAAAAAGTGCCTCAGGACTGTGTATTTCACAGTTTCATGACATTTTCATCAATATCTGCTGTTTTCAGCACCTACTGCCTAAGATGCAGTTTTCATTTTTTTATGCCCTCAAAAGACGTTTCAGGCCAAGAGAAGGCCAAAAGTGGATTTTGTGAAAGTATACATAGTTTCAAAGATTTTCTTCAAAAAGTGCCTCAGGACTGTGTATTTCACAGTTTCATGACATTTTCATCAATATCTGCTGTTTTCAGCACCTTACTGCCTAAAGATGCAGTTTTCATTTTTTTATGCCCTCAAAAGACGTTTCAGGCCAAGAGAAGGCCAAAAGTGGATTTTGTGAAAGTATACATAGTTTCAAAGATTTTCTTCAAAAAGTGCCTCAGGACTGTGTATTTCACAGTTTCATGACATTTTCATCAATATCTGCTGTTTTCAGCACCTTACTGCCTAAAGATGCAGTTTTCATTTTTTTATGCCCTCAAAGACGTTTCAGGCCAAGAGAAGGCCAAAAGTGGATTTTGTGAAAGTATACATAGTTTCAAAGATTTTCTTCAAAAAAGTGCCTCAGGACTGTGTATTTCACAGTTTCATGACATTTTCATCAATATCTGCTGTTTTCAGCACCTTACTGCCTAAAGATGCAGTTTTCATTTGTTTATGCCCTCAAAAGACGTTTCAGGCCAAGAGAAGGCCAAAAGTGGATTTTGTGAAAGTATACATAGTTTCAAAGATTTTCTTCAAAAAAGTGCCTCAGGACTGTGTATTTCACAGTTTCATGACATTTTCATCAATATCTGCTGTTTTCAGCACCTTACTGCCTAAAGATGCAGTTTTCATTTTTTTATGCCCTCAAAAGACGTTTCAGGCCAAGAGAAGGCCAAAAGTGGATTTTGTGAAAGTATACATAGTTTCAAAGATTTTCTTCAAAAAAGTGCCTCAGGACTGTGTATTTCACAGTTTCATGACATTTTCATCAATATCTGCTGTTTTCAGCACCTTACTGCCTAAAGATGCAGTTTTCATTTTTTTATGCCCTCAAAAGACGTTTCAGGCCAAGAGAAGGCCAAAAGTGGATTTTGTGAAAGTATACATAGTTTCAAAGATTTTCTTCAAAAAGTGCCTCAGGACTGTGTATTTCACAGTTTCATGACATTTTCATCAATATCTGCTGTTTTCAGCACCTTACTGCCTAAAGATGCAGTTTTCATTTTTTATGCCCTCAAAGACGTTTCAGGCCAAGAGAAGGCCAAAGTGGATTTTGTGAAAGGTATACATAGTTTCAAAGATTTTCTTCAAAAAAGTGCCTCAGGACTGTGTATTTCACAGTTTCATGACATTTTCATCAATATCTGCTGTTTTCAGCACCTTACTGCCTAAAGATGCAGTTTTCATTTTTTTTATGCCCTCAAAAGACGTTTCAGGCCAAGAGAAGGCCAAAAGTGGATTTTGTGAAAGTATACATAGTTTCAAAGATTTTCTTCAAAAAAGTGCCTCAGGACTGTGTATTTCACAGTTTCATGACATTTTCATCAATATCTGCTGTTTTCAGCACCTTACTGCCTAAAGATGCAGTTTTCATTTTTTATGCCCTCAAAAGACGTTTCAGGCCAAGAGAAGGCCAAAAGTGGATTTTGTGAAAGGTATACATAGTTTCAAAGATTTTCTTCAAAAAAGTGCCTCAGGACTGTGTATTTCACAGTTTCATGACATTTTCATCAATATCTGCTGTTTTCAGCACCTTACTGCCTAAAGATGCAGTTTTCATTTGTTTATGCCCTCAAAAGACGTTTCAGGCCAAGAGAAGGCCAAAAGTGGATTTTGTGAAAGTATACATAGTTTCAAAGATTTTCTTCAAAAAAGTGCCTCAGGACTGTGTATTTCACAGTTTCATGACATTTTCATCAATATCTGCTGTTTTCAGCACCTTACTGCCTAAAGATGCAGTTTTCATTTTTTATGCCCTCAAAAGACGTTTCAGGCCAAGAGAAGGCCAAAGTGGATTTTGTGAAAGTATACATAGTTTCAAAGATTTTCTTCAAAAAAGTGCCTCAGGACTGTGTATTTCACAGTTTCATGACATTTTCATCAATATCTGCTGTTTTCAGCACCTTACTGCCTAAAGATGCAGTTTCATTTTTTTATGCCCTCAAAAGACGTTTCAGGCCAAGAGAAGGCCAAAAGTGGATTTTGTGAAAGTATACATAGTTTCAAGATTTTCTTCAAAAAAGTGCCTCAGGACTGTGTATTTCACAGTTTCATGACATTTTCATCAATATCTGCTGTTTTCAGCACCTTACTGCCTAAAGATGCAGTTTTCATTTTTTTATGCCCTCAAAAGACGTTTCAGGCCAAGAGAAGGCCAAAAGTGGATTTTGTGAAAGTATACATAGTTTCAAAGATTTTCTTCAAAAAGTGCCTCAGGACTGTGTATTTCACAGTTTCATGACATTTTCATCAATATCTGCTGTTTTCAGCACCTTACTGCCTAAAGATGCAGTTTTCATTTTTTTATGCCCTCAAAAGACGTTCAGGCCAAGAGAAGGCCAAAAGTGGATTTTGTGAAAGTATACATAGTTTCAAAGATTTTCTTCAAAAAAGTGCCTCAGGACTGTGTATTTCACAGTTTCATGACATTTTCATCAATATCTGCTGTTTTCAGCACCTTACTGCCTAAAGATGCAGTTTCATTTTTTTATGCCCTCAAAGACGTTTCAGGCCAAGAGAAGGCCAAAGTGGATTTTGTGAAAGTATACATAGTTTCAAAGATTTCTTCAAAAAAGTGCCTCAGGACTGTGTATTTTCACAGTTTCATGACATTTTCATCAATATCTGCTGTTTTCAGCACCTTACTGCCTAAAGATGCAGTTTTCATTTTTTTATGCCCTCAAAAGACGTTTCAGGGCCAAGAGAAGGCCAAAAGTGGATTTGTGAAAGTATACATAGTTTCAAAGATTTTCTTCAAAAAAGTGCCTCAGGACTGTGTATTTCACAGTTTCATGACATTTTCATCAATATCTGCTGTTTTCAGCACCTTACTGCCTAAAGATGCAGTTTTCATTTTTTTATGCCCTCAAAAGACGTTCAGGCCAAGAGAAGGCCAAAAGTGGATTTTGTGAAAGTATACATAGTTTCAAAGATTTTCTTCAAAAAAGTGCCTCAGGACTGTGTATTTCACAGTTTCATGACATTTTCATCAATATCTGCTGTTTTCAGCACCTTACTGCCTAAAGATGCAGTTTTCATTTTTTTATGCCCTCAAAAGACGTTTCAGGCCAAGAGAAGGCCAAAAGTGGATTTTGTGAAAGTATACATAGTTTCAAAGATTTTCTTCAAAAAAGTGCCTCAGGACTGTGTATTTCACAGTTTCATGACATTTTCATCAATATCTGCTGTTTTCAGCACCTTACTGCCTAAAGATGCAGTTTTCATTTTTTTATGCCCTCAAAAGACGTTTCAGGCCAAGAGAAGGCCAAAAGTGGATTTTGTGAAAGTATACATAGTTTCAAAGATTTTCTTCAAAAAAGTGCCTCAGGACTGTGTATGTCACAGTTTCATGACATTTTCATCAATATCTGCTGTTTTCAGCACCTTACTGCCTAAAGATGCAGTTTTCATTTTTTTATGCCCTCAAAAGACGTTTCAGGCCAAGAGAAGGCCAAAAGTGGATTTTGTGAAAGTATACATAGTTTCAAAGATTTTCTTCAAAAAAGTGCCTCAGGACTGTGTATTTCACAGTTTCATGACATTTTCATCAATATCTGCTGTTTTCAGCACCTTACTGCCTAAAGATGCAGTTTTCATTTTTTTATGCCCTCAAAAGACGTTTCAGGCCAAGAGAAGGCCAAAAGTGGATTTTGTGAAAGTATACATAGTTTCAAAGATTTTCTTCAAAAAAGTGCCTCAGGACTGTGTATTTCACAGTTTCATGACATTTTCATCAATATCTGCTGTTTTCAGCACCTTACTGCCTAAAGATGCAGTTTTCATTTTTTTATGCCCTCAAAAGACGTTTCAGGCCAAGAGAAGGCCAAAAGTGGATTTTGTGAAAGTATACATAGTTTCAAAGATTTTCTTCAAAAAAGTGCCTCAGGACTGTGTATTTCACAGTTTCATGACATTTTCATCAATATCTGCTGTTTTCAGCACCTTACTGCCTAAAGATGCAGTTTTCATTTTTTTATGCCCTCAAAAGACGTTTCAGGCCAAGAGAAGGCCAAAAGTGGATTTTGTGAAAGTATACATAGTTTCAAAGATTTTCTTCAAAAAAGTGCCTCAGGACTGTGTATTTCACAGTTTCATGACATTTTCATCAATATCTGCTGTTTTCAGCACCTTACTGCCTAAAGATGCAGTTTTCATTTTTTTATGCCCTCAAAAGACGTTTCAGGCCAAGAGAAGGCCAAAAGTGGATTTTGTGAAAGTATACATAGTTTCAAAGATTTTCTTCAAAAAAGTGCCTCAGGACTGTGTATTTCACAGTTTCATGACATTTTCATCAATATCTGCTGTTTTCAGCACCTTACTGCCTAAAGATGCAGTTTTCATTTTTTTATGCCCTCAAAAGACGTTTCAGGCCAAGAGAAGGCCAAAAGTGGATTTTGTGAAAGTATACATAGTTTCAAAGATTTTCTTCAAAAAAGTGCCTCAGGACTGTGTATTTCACAGTTTCATGACATTTTCATTAATATCTGCTGTTTTCAGCACCTTACTGCCTAAAGATGCAGTTTCAGCACCTTACTGCCTAAAGATGCAGTTTTCATTTTTTTATGCCCTCAAAAGACGTTTCAGGCCAAGAGAAGGCCAAAAGTGGATTTTGTGAAAGTATACATAGTTTCAAAGATTTTCTTCAAAAAAGTGCCTCAGGACTGTGTATTTCACAGTTTCATGACATTTTCATCAATATCTGCTGTTTTCAGCACCTTACTGCCTAAAGATGCAGTTTTCATTTTTTTATGCCCTCAAAAGACGTTTCAGGCCAAGAGAAGGCCAAAAGTGGATTTTGTGAAAGTATACATAGTTTCAAAGATTTTCTTCAAAAAAGTGCCTCAGGACTGTGTATTTCACAGTTTCATGACATTTTCATCAATATCTGCTGTTTTCAGCACCTTACTGCCTAAAGATGCAGTTTTCATTTTTTTATGCCCTCAAAAGACGTTTCAGGCCAAGAGAAGGCCAAAAGTGGATTTTGTGAAAGTATACATAGTTTCAAAGATTTTCTTCAAAAAAGTGCCTCAGGACTGTGTATTTCACAGTTTCATGACATTTTCATCAATATCTGCTGTTTTCAGCACCTTACTGCCTAAAGATGCAGTTTTCATTTTTTTATGCCCTCAAAAGACGTTTCAGGCCAAGAGAAGGCCAAAAGTGGATTTTGTGAAAGTATACATAGTTTCAAAGATTTTCTTCAAAAAAGTGCCTCAGGACTGTGTATTTCACAGTTTCATGACATTTTCATCAATATCTGCTGTTTTCAGCACCTTACTGCCTAAAGATGCAGTTTTCATTTTTTTATGCCCTCAAAAGACGTTTCAGGCCAAGAGAAGGCCAAAAGTGGATTTTGTGAAAGTATACATAGTTTCAAAGATTTTCTTCAAAAAAGTGCCTCAGGACTGTGTATTTCACAGTTTCATGACATTTTCATCAATATCTGCTGTTTTCAGCACCTTACTGCCTAAAGATGCAGTTTTCATTTTTTTATGCCCTCAAAAGACGTTTCAGGCCAAGAGAAGGCCAAAAGTGGATTTTGTGAAAGTATACATAGTTTCAAAGATTTTCTTCAAAAAAGTGCCTCAGGACTGTGTATTTCACAGTTTCATGACATTTTCATCAATATCTGCTGTTTTCAGCACCTTACTGCCTAAAGATGCAGTTTTCATTTTTTTATGCCCTCAAAAGACGTTTCAGGCCAAGAGAAGGCCAAAAGTGGATTTTGTGAAAGTATACATAGTTTCAAAGATTTTCTTCAAAAAAGTGCCTCAGGACTGTGTATTTCACAGTTTCATGACATTTTCATCAATATCTGCTGTTTTCAGCACCTTACTGCCTAAAGATGCAGTTTTCATTTTTTTATGCCCTCAAAAGACGTTTCAGGCCAAGAGAAGGCCAAAAGTGGATTTTGTGAAAGTATACATAGTTTCAAAGATTTTCTTCAAAAAAGTGCCTCAGGACTGTGTATTTCACAGTTTCATGACATTTTCATCAATATCTGCTGTTTTCAGCACCTTACTGCCTAAAGATGCAGTTTTCATTTTTTTATGCCCTCAAAAGACGTTTCAGGCCAAGAGAAGGCCAAAAGTGGATTTTGTGAAAGTATACATAGTTTCAAAGATTTTCTTCAAAAAAGTGCCTCAGGACTGTGTATTTCACAGTTTCATGACATTTTCATCAATATCTGCTGTTTTCAGCACCTTACTGCCTAAAGATGCAGTTTTCATTTTTTTATGCCCTCAAAAGACGTTTCAGGCCAAGAGAAGGCCAAAAGTGGATTTTGTGAAAGTATACATAGTTTCAAAGATTTTCTTCAAAAAAGTGCCTCAGGACTGTGTATTTCACAGTTTCATGACATTTTCATCAATATCTGCTGTTTTCAGCACCTTACTGCCTAAAGATGCAGTTTTCATTTTTTTATGCCCTCAAAAGACGTTTCAGGCCAAGAGAAGGCCAAAAGTGGATTTTGTGAAAGTATACATAGTTTCAAAGATTTTCTTCAAAAAAGTGCCTCAGGACTGTGTATTTCACAGTTTCATGACATTTTCATCAATATCTGCTGTTTTCAGCACCTTACTGCCTAAAGATGCAGTTTTCATTTTTTTATGCCCTCAAAAGACGTTTCAGGCCAAGAGAAGGCCAAAAGTGGATTTTGTGAAAGTATACATAGTTTCAAAGATTTTCTTCAAAAAAGTGCCTCAGGACTGTGTATTTCACAGTTTCATGACATTTTCATCAATATCTGCTGTTTTCAGCACCTTACTGCCTAAAGATGCAGTTTTCATTTTTTTATGCCCTCAAAAGACGTTTCAGGCCAAGAGAAGGCCAAAAGTGGATTTTGTGAAAGTATACATAGTTTCAAAGATTTTCTTCAAAAAAGTGCCTCAGGACTGTGTATTTCACAGTTTCATGACATTTTCATCAATATCTGCTGTTTTCAGCACCTTACTGCCTAAAGATGCAGTTTTCATTTTTTTATGCCCTCAAAAGACGTTTCAGGCCAAGAGAAGGCCAAAAGTGGATTTTGTGAAAGTATACATAGTTTCAAAGATTTTCTTCAAAAAAGTGCCTCAGGACTGTGTATTTCACAGTTTCATGACATTTTCATCAATATCTGCTGTTTTCAGCACCTTACTGCCTAAAGATGCAGTTTTCATTTTTTTATGCCCTCAAAAGACGTTTCAGGCCAAGAGAAGGCCAAAAGTGGATTTTGTGAAAGTATACATAGTTTCAAAGATTTTCTTCAAAAAAGTGCCTCAGGACTGTGTATTTCACAGTTTCATGACATTTTCATCAATATCTGCTGTTTTCAGCACCTTACTGCCTAAAGATGCAGTTTTCATTTTTTTATGCCCTCAAAAGACGTTTCAGGCCAAGAGAAGGCCAAAAGTGGATTTTGTGAAAGTATACATAGTTTCAAAGATTTTCTTCAAAAAAGTGCCTCAGGACTGTGTATTTCACAGTTTCATGACATTTTCATCAATATCTGCTGTTTTCAGCACCTTACTGCCTAAAGATGCAGTTTTCATTTTTTTATGCCCTCAAAAGACGTTTCAGGCCAAGAGAAGGCCAAAAGTGGATTTTGTGAAAGTATACATAGTTTCAAAGATTTTCTTCAAAAAAGTGCCTCAGGACTGTGTATTTCACAGTTTCATGACATTTTCATCAATATCTGCTGTTTTCAGCACCTTACTGCCTAAAGATGCAGTTTTCATTTTTTTATGCCCTCAAAAGACGTTTCAGGCCAAGAGAAGGCCAAAAGTGGATTTTGTGAAAGTATACATAGTTTCAAAGATTTTCTTCAAAAAAGTGCCTCAGGACTGTGTATTTCACAGTTTCATGACATTTTCATCAATATCTGCTGTTTTCAGCACCTTACTGCCTAAAGATGCAGTTTTCATTTTTTTATGCCCTCAAAAGACGTTTCAGGCCAAGAGAAGGCCAAAAGTGGATTTTGTGAAAGTATACATAGTTTCAAAGATTTTCTTCAAAAAAGTGCCTCAGGACTGTGTATTTCACAGTTTCATGACATTTTCATCAATATCTGCTGTTTTCAGCACCTTACTGCCTAAAGATGCAGTTTTCATTTTTTTATGCCCTCAAAAGACGTTTCAGGCCAAGAGAAGGCCAAAAGTGGATTTTGTGAAAGTATACATAGTTTCAAAGATTTTCTTCAAAAAAGTGCCTCAGGACTGTGTATTTCACAGTTTCATGACATTTTCATCAATATCTGCTGTTTTCAGCACCTTACTGCCTAAAGATGCAGTTTTCATTTTTTTATGCCCTCAAAAGACGTTTCAGGCCAAGAGAAGGCCAAAAGTGGATTTTGTGAAAGTATACATAGTTTCAAAGATTTTCTTCAAAAAAGTGCCTCAGGACTGTGTATTTCACAGTTTCGTGACATTTTCATCAATATCTGCTGTTTTCAGCACCTTACTGCCTAAAGATGCAGTTTTCATTTTTTTATGCCCTCAAAAGACGTTTCAGGCCAAGAGAAGGCCAAAAGTGGATTTTGTGAAAGTATACATAGTTTCAAAGATTTTCTTCAAAAAAGTGCCTCAGGACTGTGTTGTTCACAGTTTCATGACATTTTCATCAATATCTGCTGTTTTCAGCACCTTACTGCCTAAAGATGCAGTTTTCATTTTTTTATGCCCTCAAAAGACGTTTCAGGCCAAGAGAAGGCCAAAAGTGGATTTTGTGAAAGTATACATAGTTTCAAAGATTTTCTTCAAAAAAGTGCCTCAGGACTGTGTATTTCACAGTTTCATGACATTTTCATCAATATCTGCTGTTTTCAGCACCTTACTGCCTAAAGATGCAGTTTTCATTTTTTTATGCCCTCAAAAGACGTTTCAGGCCAAGAGAAGGCCAAAAGTGGATTTTGTGAAAGTATACATAGTTTCAAAGATTTTCTTCAAAAAAGTGCCTCAGGACTGTGTATTTCACAGTTTCATGACATTTTCATCAATATCTGCTGTTTTCAGCACCTTACTGCCTAAAGATGCAGTTTTCATTTTTTTATGCCCTCAAAAGACGTTTCAGGCCAAGAGAAGGCCAAAAGTGGATTTTGTGAAAGTATACATAGTTTCAAAGATTTTCTTCAAAAAAGTGCCTCAGGACTGTGTATTTCACAGTTTCATGACATTTTCATCAATATCTGCTGTTTTCAGCACCTTACTGCCTAAAGATGCAGTTTTCATTTTTTTATGCCCTCAAAAGACGTTTCAGGCCAAGAGAAGGCCAAAAGTGGATTTTGTGAAAGTATACATAGTTTCAAAGATTTTCTTCAAAAAAGTGCCTCAGGACTGTGTATTTCACAGTTTCATGACATTTTCATCAATATCTGCTGTTTTCAGCACCTTACTGCCTAAAGATGCAGTTTTCATTTTTTTATGCCCTCAAAAGACGTTTCAGGCCAAGAGAAGGCCAAAAGTGGATTTTGTGAAAGTATACATAGTTTCAAAGATTTTCTTCAAAAAAGTGCCTCAGGACTGTGTTGTTCACAGTTTCATGACATTTTCATCAATATCTGCTGTTTTCAGCACCTTACTGCCTAAAGATGCAGTTTTCATTTTTTTATGCCCTCAAAAGACGTTTCAGGCCAAGAGAAGGCCAAAAGTGGATTTTGTGAAAGTATACATAGTTTCAAAGATTTTCTTCAAAAAAGTGCCTCAGGACTGTGTATTTCACAGTTTCATGACATTTTCATCAATATCTGCTGTTTTCAGCACCTTACTGCCTAAAGATGCAGTTTTCATTTTTTTATGCCCTCAAAAGACGTTTCAGGCCAAGAGAAGGCCAAAAGTGGATTTTGTGAAAGTATACATAGTTTCAAAGATTTTCTTCAAAAAAGTGCCTCAGGACTGTGTATTTCACAGTTTCATGACATTTTCATCAATATCTGCTGTTTTCAGCACCTTACTGCCTAAAGATGCAGTTTTCATTTTTTTATGCCCTCAAAAGACGTTTCAGGCCAAGAGAAGGCCAAAAGTGGATTTTGTGAAAGTATACATAGTTTCAAAGATTTTCTTCAAAAAAGTGCCTCAGGACTGTGTATTTCACAGTTTCATGACATTTTCATCAATATCTGCTGTTTTCAGCACCTTACTGCCTAAAGATGCAGTTTTCATTTTTTTATGCCCTCAAAAGACGTTTCAGGCCAAGAGAAGGCCAAAAGTGGATTTTGTGAAAGTATACATAGTTTCAAAGATTTTCTTCAAAAAAGTGCCTCAGGACTGTGTATTTCACAGTTTCATGACATTTTCATCAATATCTGCTGTTTTCAGCACCTTACTGCCTAAAGATGCAGTTTTCATTTTTTTATGCCCTCAAAAGACGTTTCAGGCCAAGAGAAGGCCAAAAGTGGATTTTGTGAAAGTATACATAGTTTCAAAGATTTTCTTCAAAAAAGTGCCTCAGGACTGTGTATTTCACAGTTTCATGACATTTTCATCAATATCTGCTGTTTTCAGCACCTTACTGCCTAAAGATGCAGTTTTCATTTTTTTATGCCCTCAAAAGACGTTTCAGGCCAAGAGAAGGCCAAAAGTGGATTTTGTGAAAGTATACATAGTTTCAAAGATTTTCTTCAAAAAAGTGCCTCAGGACTGTGTATTTCACAGTTTCATGACATTTTCATCAATATCTGCTGTTTTCAGCACCTTACTGCCTAAAGATGCAGTTTTCATTTTTTTATGCCCTCAAAAGACGTTTCAGGCCAAGAGAAGGCCAAAAGTGGATTTTGTGAAAGTATACATAGTTTCAAAGATTTTCTTCAAAAAAGTGCCTCAGGACTGTGTATTTCACAGTTTCATGACATTTTCATCAATATCTGCTGTTTTCAGCACCTTACTGCCTAAAGATGCAGTTTTCATTTTTTTATGCCCTCAAAAGACGTTTCAGGCCAAGAGAAGGCCAAAAGTGGATTTTGTGAAAGTATACATAGTTTCAAAGATTTTCTTCAAAAAAGTGCCTCAGGACTGTGTATTTCACAGTTTCATGACATTTTCATCAATATCTGCTGTTTTCAGCACCTTACTGCCTAAAGATGCAGTTTTCATTTTTTTATGCCCTCAAAAGACGTTTCAGGCCAAGAGAAGGCCAAAAGTGGATTTTGTGAAAGTATACATAGTTTCAAAGATTTTCTTCAAAAAAGTGCCTCAGGACTGTGTATTTCACAGTTTCATGACATTTTCATCAATATCTGCTGTTTTCAGCACCTTACTGCCTAAAGATGCAGTTTTCATTTTTTTATGCCCTCAAAAGACGTTTCAGGCCAAGAGAAGGCCAAAAGTGGATTTTGTGAAAGTATACATAGTTTCAAAGATTTTCTTCAAAAAAGTGCCTCAGGACTGTGTATTTCACAGTTTCATGACATTTTCATCAATATCTGCTGTTTTCAGCACCTTACTGCCTAAAGATGCAGTTTTCATTTTTTTATGCCCTCAAAAGACGTTTCAGGCCAAGAGAAGGCCAAAAGTGGATTTTGTGAAAGTATACATAGTTTCAAAGATTTTCTTCAAAAAAGTGCCTCAGGACTGTGTATTTCACAGTTTCATGACATTTTCATCAATATCTGCTGTTTTCAGCACCTTACTGCCTAAAGATGCAGTTTTCATTTTTTTATGCCCTCAAAAGACGTTTCAGGCCAAGAGAAGGCCAAAAGTGGATTTTGTGAAAGTATACATAGTTTCAAAGATTTTCTTCAAAAAAGTGCCTCAGGACTGTGTATTTCACAGTTTCATGACATTTTCATCAATATCTGCTGTTTTCAGCACCTTACTGCCTAAAGATGCAGTTTTCATTTTTTTATGCCCTCAAAAGACGTTTCAGGCCAAGAGAAGGCCAAACGTGGATTTTGTGAAAGTATACATAGTTTCAAAGATTTTCTTCAAAAAAGTGCCTCAGGACTGTGTATTTCACAGTTTCATGACATTTTCATCAATATCTGCTGTTTTCAGCACCTTACTGCCTAAAGATGCAGTTTTCATTTTTTTATGCCCTCAAAAGACGTTTCAGGCCAAGAGAAGGCCAAAAGTGGATTTTGTGAAAGTATACATAGTTTCAAAGATTTTCTTCAAAAAAGTGCCTCAGGACTGTGTATTTCACAGTTTCATGACATTTTCATCAATATCTGCTGTTTTCAGCACCTTACTGCCTAAAGATGCAGTTTTCATTTTTTTATGCCCTCAAAAGACGTTTCAGGCCAAGAGAAGGCCAAAAGTGGATTTTGTGAAAGTATACATAGTTTCAAAGATTTTCTTCAAAAAAGTGCCTCAGGACTGTGTATTTCACAGTTTCATGACATTTTCATCAATATCTGCTGTTTTCAGCACCTTACTGCCTAAAGATGCAGTTTTCATTTTTTTATGCCCTCAAAAGACGTTTCAGGCCAAGAGAAGGCCAAAAGTGGATTTTGTGAAAGTATACATAGTTTCAAAGATTTTCTTCAAAAAAGTGCCTCAGGACTGTGTATTTCACAGTTTCATGACATTTTCATCAATATCTGCTGTTTTCAGCACCTTACTGCCTAAAGATGCAGTTTTCATTTTTTTATGCCCTCAAAAGACGTTTCAGGCCAAGAGAAGGCCAAAAGTGGATTTTGTGAAAGTATACATAGTTTCAAAGATTTTCTTCAAAAAAGTGCCTCAGGACTGTGTATTTCACAGTTTCATGACATTTTCATCAATATCTGCTGTTTTCAGCACCTTACTGCCTAAAGATGCAATTTTCATTTTTTTATGCCCTCAAAAGACGTTTCAGGCCAAGAGAAGGCCAAAAGTGGATTTTGTGAAAGTATACATAGTTTCAAAGATTTTCTTCAAAAAGTGCCTCAGGACTGTGTTGTTCACAGTTTTCATGACATTTTCATCAATATCTGCTGTTTTCAGCACCTTACTGCCTAAAGATGCAGTTTTCATTTTTTTATGCCCTCAAAAGACGTTTCAGGCCAAGAGAAGGCCAAAAGTGGATTTTGTGAAAGTATACATAGTTTCAAAGATTTTCTTCAAAAAAGTGCCTCAGGACTGTGTATTTCACAGTTTCATGACATTTTCATCAATATCTGCTGTTTTCAGCACCTTACTGCCTAAAGATGCAGTTTTCATTTTTTTATGCCCTCAAAAGATGTTTCAGGCCAAGAGAAGGCCACAAGTGGATTTTGTGAAAGTATACATAGTTTCAAAGATTTTCTTCAAAAAAGTGCCTCAGGACTGTGTATTTCACAGTTTCATGACATTTTCATCAATATCTGCTGTTTTCAGCACCTTACTGCCTAAAGATGCAGTTTTCATTTTTTTATGCCCTCAAAAGACGTTTCAGGCCAAGAGAAGGCCAAAAGTGGATTTTGTGAAAGTATACATAGTTTCAAAGATTTCTTCAAAAAAGTGCCTCAGGACTGTGTATTTCACAGTTTCATGACATTTTCATCAATATCTGCTGTTTTCAGCACCTTACTGCCTAAAGATGCAGTTTTCATTTTTTTATGCCCTCAAAAGACGTTTCAGGCCAAGAGAAGGCCAAAAGTGGATTTTGTGAAAGTATACATAGTTTCAAAGATTTTCTTCAAAAAAGTGCCTCAGGACTGTGTATTTCACAGTTTCATGACATTTTCATCATATCTGCTGTTTTCAGCACCTTACTGCCTAAAGATGCAGTTTTCATTTTTTTATGCCCTCAAAAGACGTTTCAGGCCAAGAGAAGGCCAAAAGTGGATTTTGTAAAAGTATACATAGTTTCAAAGATTTTCTTCAAAAAAGTGCCCCAGGACTGTGTATTTCACAGTTTCATGACATTTTCATCAATATCTGCTGTTTTCAGCACCTTACTGCCTAAAGATGCAGTTTTCATTTTTTTATGCCCTCAAAAGACGTTTCAGGCCAAGAGAAGGCCAAAAGTGGATTTTGTGAAAGTATACATAGTTTCAAAGATTTTCTTCAAAAAAGTGCCTCAGGACTGTGTATTTCACAGTTTCATGACATTTTCATCAATATCTGCTTTTTTCAGCACCTTACTGCCTAAAGATGCAGTTTTCATTTTTTTATGCCCTCAAAAGACGTTTCAGGCCAAGAGAAGGCCAAAAGTGGATTTTGTGAAAGTATACATAGTTTCAAAGATTTTCTTCAAAAAAGTGCCTCAGGACTGTGTATTTCACAGTTTCATGACATTTTCATCAATATCTGCTGTTTTCAGCACCTTACTGCCTAAAGATGCAGTTTTCATTTTTTTATGCCCTCAAAAGACGTTTCAGGCCAAGAGAAGGCCAAAAGTGGATTTTGTGAAAGTATACATAGTTTCAAAGATTTTCTTCAAAAAAGTGCCTCAGGACTGTGTATTTCACAGTTTCATGACATTTTCATCAATATCTGCTGTTTTCAGCACCTTACTGCCTAAAGATGCAGTTTTCATTTTTTTATGCCCTCAAAAGACGTTTCAGGCCAAGAGAAGGCCAAAAGTGGATTTTGTGAAAGTATACATAGTTTCAAAGATTTTCTTCAAAAAAGTGCCTCAGGACTGTGTATTTCACAGTTTCATGACATTTTCATCAATATCTGCTGTTTTCAGCACCTTACTGCCTAAAGATGCAGTTTTCATTTTTTTATGCCCTCAAAAGACGTTTCAGGCCAAGAGAAGGCCAAAAGTGGATTTTGTGAAAGTATACATAGTTTCAAAGATTTTCTTCAAAAAAGTGCCTCAGGACTGTGTATTTCACAGTTTCATGACATTTTCATCAATATCTGCTGTTTTCAGCACCTTACTGCCTAAAGATGCAGTTTTCATTTTTTTATGCCCTCAAAAGACGTTTCAGGCCAAGAGAAGGCCAAAAGTGGATTTTGTGAAAGTATACATAGTTTCAAAGATTTTCTTCAAAAAAGTGCCTCAGGACTGTGTATTTCACAGTTTCATGACATTTTCATCAATATCTGCTGTTTTCAGCACCTTACTGCCTAAAGATGCAGTTTTCATTTTTGTATGCCCTCAAAAGACGTTTCAGGCCAAGAGAAGGCCAAAAGTGGATTTTGTGAAAGTATACATAGTTTCAAAGATTTTCTTCAAAAAAATGCCTCAGGACTGTGTATTTCACAGTTTCATGACATTTTCATCAATATCTGCTGTTTTCAGCACCTTACTGCCTAAAGATGCAGTTTTCATTTTTTTATGCCCTCAAAAGACGTTTCAGGCCAAGAGAAGGCCAAAAGTGGATTTTGTGAAAGTATACATAGTTTCAAAGATTTTCTTCAAAAAAGTGCCTCAGGACTGTGTATTTCACAGTTTCATGACATTTTCATCAATATCTGCTGTTTTCAGCACCTTACTGCCTAAAGATGCAGTTTTCATTTTTTATGCCCTCAAAAGACGTTTCAGGCCAAGAGAAGGCCAAAAGTGGATTTTGTGAAAGTATACATAGTTTCAAAGATTTTCTTCAAAAAAGTGCCTCAGGACTGTGTATTTCACAGTTTCATGACATTTTCATCAATATCTGCTGTTTTCAGCACCTTACTGCCTAAAGATGCAGTTTTCATTTTTTTATGCCCTCAAAAGACGTTTCAGGCCAAGAGAAGGCCAAAAGTGGATTTTGTGAAAGTATACATAGTTTCAAAGATTTTCTTCAAAAAAGTGCCTCAGGACTGTGTATTTCACAGTTTCATGACATTTTCATCAATATCTGCTGTTTTCAGCACCTTACTGCCTAAAGATGCAGTTTTCATTTTTTTATGCCCTCAAAAGACGTTTCAGGCCAAGAGAAGGCCAAAAGTGGATTTTGTGAAAGTATACATAGTTTCAAAGATTTTCTTCAAAAAAGTGCCTCAGGACTGTGTATTTCACAGTTTCATGACATTTTCATCAATATCTGCTGTTTTCAGCACCTTACTGCCTAAAGATGCAGTTTTCATTTTTTTATGCCCTCAAAAGACGTTTCAGGCCAAGAGAAGGCCAAAAGTGGATTTTGTGAAAGTATACATAGTTTCAAAGATTTTCTTCAAAAAAGTGCCTCGGGACTGTGTATTTCACAGTTTCATGACATTTTCATCAATATCTGCTGTTTTCAGCACCTTACTGCCTAAAGATGCAGTTTTCATTTTTTTATGCCCTCAAAAGACGTTTCAGGCCAAGAGAAGGCCAAAAGTGGATTTTGTGAAAGTATACATAGTTTCAAAGATTTTCTTCAAAAAAGTGCCTCAGGACTGTGTATTTCACAGTTTCATGACATTTTCATCAATATCTGCTGTTTTCAGCACCTTACTGCCTAAAGATGCAGTTTTCATTTTTTTATGCCCTCAAAAGACGTTTCAGGCCAAGAGAAGGCCAAAAGTGGATTTTGTGAAAGTATACATAGTTTCAAAGATTTTCTTCAAAAAAGTGCCTCAGGACTGTGTATTTCACAGTTTCATGACATTTTCATCAATATCTGCTGTTTTCAGCACCTTACTGCCTAAAGATGCAGTTTTCATTTTTTATGCCCTCAAAAGACGTTTCAGGCCAAGAGAAGGCCAAAAGTGGATTTTGTGAAAGTATACATAGTTTCAAAGATTTTCTTCAAAAAAGTGCCTCAGGACTGTGTATTTCACAGTTTCATGACATTTTCATCAATATCTGCTGTTTTCAGCACCTTACTGCCTAAAGATGCAGTTTTCATTTTTTTATGCCCTCAAAAGACGTTTCAGGCCAAGAGAAGGCCAAAAGTGGATTTTGTGAAAGTATACATAGTTTCAAAGATTTTCTTCAAAAAAGTGCCTCAGGACTGTGTATTTCACAGTTTCATGACATTTTCATCAATATCTGCTGTTTTCAGCACCTTACTGCCTAAAGATGCAGTTTTCATTTTTTTATGCCCTCAAAAGACGTTTCAGGCCAAGAGAAGGCCAAAAGTGGATTTTGTGAAAGTATACATAGTTTCAAAGATTTTCTTCAAAAAAGTGCCTCAGGACTGTGTATTTCACAGTTTCATGACATTTTCATCAATATCTGCTGTTTTCAGCACCTTACTGCCTAAAGATGCAGTTTTCATTTTTTTATGCCCTCAAAAGACGTTTCAGGCCAAGAGAAGGCCAAAAGTGGATTTTGTGAAAGTATACATAGTTTCAAAGATTTTCTTCAAAAAAGTGCCTCAGGACTGTGTATTTCACAGTTTCATGACATTTTCATCAATATCTGCTGTTTTCAGCACCTTACTGCCTAAAGATGCAGTTTTCATTTTTTTATGCCCTCAAAAGACGTTTCAGGCCAAGAGAAGGCCAAAAGTGGATTTTGTGAAAGTATACATAGTTTCAAAGATTTTCTTCAAAAAAGTGCCTCAGGACTGTGTATTTCACAGTTTCATGACATTTTCATCAATATCTGCTGTTTTCAGCACCTTACTGCCTAAAGATGCAGTTTTCATTTTTTTATGCCCTCAAAAGACGTTTCAGGCCAAGAGAAGGCCAAAAGTGGATTTTGTGAAAGTATACATAGTTTCAAAGATTTTCTTCAAAAAAGTGCCTCAGGACTGTGTATTTCACAGTTTCATGACATTTTCATCAATATCTGCTGTTTTCAGCACCTTACTGCCTAAAGATGCAGTTTTCATTTTTTTATGCCCTCAAAAGACGTTTCAGGCCAAGAGAAGGCCAAAAGTGGATTTTGTGAAAGTATACATAGTTTCAAAGATTTTCTTCAAAAAAGTGCCTCAGGACTGTGTATTTCACAGTTTCATGACATTTTCATCAATATCTGCTGTTTTCAGCACCTTACTGCCTAAAGATGCAGTTTTCATTTTTTTATGCCCTCAAAAGACGTTTCAGGCCAAGAGAAGGCCAAAAGTGGATTTTGTGAAAGTATACATAGTTTCAAAGATTTTCTTCAAAAAAGTGCCTCAGGACTGTGTATTTCACAGTTTCATGACATTTTCATCAATATCTGCGGTTTTCAGCACCTTACTGCCTAAAGATGCAGTTTTCATTTTTTATGCCCTCAAAAGACGTTTCAGGCCAAGAGAAGGCCAAAAGTGGATTTTGTGAAAGTATACATAGTTTCAAAGATTTTCTTCAAAAAAGTGCCTCAGGACTGTGTATTTCACAGTTCCATGACATTTTCATCAATATCTGCTGTTTTCAGCACCTTACTGCCTAAAGATGCAGTTTTCATTTTTTTATGCCCTCAAAAGACGTTTCAGGCCAAGAGAAGGCCAAAAGTGGATTTTGTGAAAGTATACATAGTTTCAAAGATTTTCTTCAAAAAAGTGCCTCAGGACTGTGTATTTCACAGTTCCATGACATTTTCATCAATATCTGCTGTTTTCAGCACCTTACTGCCTAAAGATGCAGTTTTCATTTTTTTATGCCCTCAAAAGACGTTTCAGGCCAAGAGAAGGCCAAAAGTGGATTTTGTGAAAGTATACATAGTTTCAAAGATTTTCTTCAAAAAAGTGCCTCAGGACTGTGTATTTCACAGTTTCATGACATTTTCATCAATATCTGCTGTTTTCAGCACCTTACTGCCTAAAGATGCAGTTTTCATTTTTTTATGCCCTCAAAAGACGTTTCAGGCCAAGAGAAGGCCAAAAGTGGATTTTGTGAAAGTATACATAGTTTCAAAGATTTTCTTCAAAAAAGTGCCTCAGGACTGTGTATTTCACAGTTTCATGACATTTTCATCAATATCTGCTGTTTTCAGCACCTTACTGCCTAAAGATGCAGTTTTCATTTTTTTATGCCCTCAAAAGACGTTTCAGGCCAAGAGAAGGCCAAAAGTGGATTTTGTGAAAGTATACATAGTTTCAAAGATTTTCTTCAAAAAAGTGCCTCAGGACTGTGTATTTCACAGTTTCATGACATTTTCATCAATATCTGCTGTTTTCAGCACCTTACTAGCCTAAAGATGCAGTTTTCATTTTTTTATGCCCTCAAAAGACGTTTCAGGCCAAGAGAAGGCCAAAAGTGGATTTTGTGAAAGTATACATAGTTTCAAAGATTTTCTTCAAAAAAGTGCCTCAGGACTGTGTATTTCACAGTTTCATGACATTTTCATCAATATCTGCTGTTTTCAGCACCTTACTGCCTAAAGATGCAGTTTTCATTTTTTTATGCCCTCAAAAGACGTTTCAGGCCAAGAGAAGGCCAAAAGTGGATTTTGTGAAAGTATACATAGTTTCAAAGATTTTCTTCAAAAAAGTGCCTCAGGACTGTGTATTTCACAGTTTCATGACATTTTCATCAATATCTGCGGTTTTCAGCACCTTACTGCCTAAAGATGCAGTTTTCATTTTTTTATGCCCTCAAAAGACGTTTCAGGCCAAGAGAAGGCCAAAAGTGGATTTTGTGAAAGTATACATAGTTTCAAAGATTTTCTTCAAAAAAGTGCCTCAGGACTGTGTATTTCACAGTTTCATGACATTTTCATCAATATCTGCTGTTTTCAGCACCTTACTGCCTAAAGATGCAGTTTTCATTTTTTTATGCCCTCAAAAGACGTTTCAGGCCAAGAGAAGGCCAAAAGTGGATTTTGTGAAAGTATACATAGTTTCAAAGATTTTCTTCAAAAAAGTGCCTCAGGACTGTGTATTTCACAGTTTCATGACATTTTCATCAATATCTGCGGTTTTCAGCACCTTACTGCCTAAAGATGCAGTTTTCATTTTTTTATGCCCTCAAAAGACGTTTCAGGCCAAGAGAAGGCCAAAAGTGGATTTTGTGAAAGTATACATAGTTTCAAAGATTTTCTTCAAAAAAGTGCCTCAGGACTGTGTATTTCACAGTTCCATGACATTTTCATCAATATCTGCTGTTTTCAGCACCTTACTGCCTAAAGATGCAGTTTTCATTTTTTTATGCCCTCAAAAGACGTTTCAGGCCAAGAGAAGGCCAAAAGTGGATTTTGTGAAAGTATACATAGTTTCAAAGATTTTCTTCAAAAAAGTGCCTCAGGACTGTGTATTTCACAGTTCCATGACATTTTCATCAATATCTGCTGTTTTCAGCACCTTACTGCCTAAAGATGCAGTTTTCATTTTTTTATGCCCTCAAAAGACGTTTCAGGCCAAGAGAAGGCCAAAAGTGGATTTTGTGAAAGTATACATAGTTTCAAAGATTTTCTTCAAAAAAGTCCCTCAGGACTGTGTATTTCACAGTTTCATGACATTTTCATCAATATCTGCTGTTTTCAGCACCTTACTGCCTAAAGATGCAGTTTTCATTTTTTTATGCCCTCAAAAGACGTTTCAGGCCAAGAGAAGGCCAAAAGTGGATTTTGTGAAAGTATACATAGTTTCAAAGATTTTCTTCAAAAAAGTGCCTCAGGACTGTGTATTTCACAGTTTCATGACATTTTCATCAATATCTGCTGTTTTCAGCACCTTACTGCCTAAAGATGCAGTTTTCATTTTTTTATGCCCTCAAAAGACGTTTCAGGCCAAGAGAAGGCCAAAAGTGGATTTTGTGAAAGTATACATAGTTTCAAAGATTTTCTTCAAAAAAGTGCCTCAGGACTGTGTATTTCACAGTTTCATGACATTTTCATCAATATCTGCTGTTTTCAGCACCTTACTGCCTAAAGATGCAGTTTTCATTTTTTTATGCCCTCAAAAGACGTTTCAGGCCAAGAGAAGGCCAAAAGTGGATTTTGTGAAAGTATACATAGTTTCAAAGATTTTCTTCAAAAAAGTGCCTCAGGACTGTGTATTTCACAGTTTCATGACATTTTCATCAATATCTGCTGTTTTCAGCACCTTACTGCCTAAAGATGCAGTTTTCATTTTTTTATGCCCTCAAAAGACGTTTCAGGCCAAGAGAAGGCCAAAAGTGGATTTTGTGAAAGTATACATAGTTTCAAAGATTTTCTTCAAAAAAGTGCCTCAGGACTGTGTATTTCACAGTTTCATGACATTTTCATCAATATCTGCTGTTTTCAGCACCTTACTGCCTAAAGATGCAGTTTTCATTTTTTTATGCCCTCAAAAGACGTTTCAGGCCAAGAGAAGGCCAAAAGTGGATTTTGTGAAAGTATACATAGTTTCAAAGATTTTCTTCAAAAAAGTGCCTCAGGACTGTGTATTTCACAGTTCCATGACATTTTCATCAATATCTGCTGTTTTCAGCACCTTACTGCCTAAAGATGCAGTTTTCATTTTTTTATGCCCTCAAAAGACGTTTCAGGCCAAGAGAAGGCCAAAAGTGGATTTTGTGAAAGTATACATAGTTTCAAAGATTTTCTTCAAAAAAGTCCCTCAGGACTGTGTATTTCACAGTTTCATGACATTTTCATCAATATCTGCTGTTTTCAGCACCTTACTGCCTAAAGATGCAGTTTTCATTTTTTTATGCCCTCAAAAGACGTTTCAGGCCAAGAGAAGGCCAAAAGTGGATTTTGTGAAAGTATACATAGTTTCAAAGATTTTCTTCAAAAAAGTGCCTCAGGACTGTGTATTTCACAGTTTCATGACATTTTCATCAATATCTGCTGTTTTCAGCACCTTACTGCCTAAAGATGCAGTTTTCATTTTTTTATGCCCTCAAAAGACGTTTCAGGCCAAGAGAAGGCCAAAAGTGGATTTTGTGAAAGTATACATAGTTTCAAAGATTTTCTTCAAAAAAGTGCCTCAGGACTGTGTATTTCACAGTTTCATGACATTTTCATCAATATCTGCTGTTTTTCAGCACCTTACTGCCTAAAGATGCAGTTTTCATTTTTTTATGCCCTCAAAAGACGTTTCAGGCCAAGAGAAGGCCAAAAGTGGATTTTGTGAAAGTATACATAGTTTCAAAGATTTTCTTCAAAAAAGTGCCTCAGGACTGTGTATTTCACAGTTTCATGACATTTTCATCAATATCTGCTGTTTTCAGCACCTTACTGCCTAAAGATGCAGTTTTCATTTTTTTATGCCCTCAAAAGACGTTTCAGGCCAAGAGAAGGCCAAAAGTGGATTTTGTGAAAGTATACATAGTTTCAAAGATTTTCTTCAAAAAAGTGCCTCAGGACTGTGTATTTCACAGTTTCATGACATTTTCATCAATATCTGCTGTTTTCAGCACCTTACTGCCTAAAGATGCAGTTTTCATTTTTTTATGCCCTCAAAAAGACGTTTCAGGCCAAGAGAAGGCCAAAAGTGGATTTTGTGAAAGTATACATAGTTTCAAAGATTTTCTTCAAAAAAGTGCCTCAGGACTGTGTATTTCACAGTTTCATGACATTTTCATCAATATCTGCGGTTTTCAGCACCTTACTGCCTAAAGATGCAGTTTTCATTTTTTTATGCCCTCAAAAGACGTTTCAGGCCAAGAGAAGGCCAAAAGTGGATTTTGTGAAAGTATACATAGTTTCAAAGATTTTCTTCAAAAAAGTGCCTCAGGACTGTGTATTTCACAGTTCCATGACATTTTCATCAATATCTGCTGTTTTCAGCACCTTACTGCCTAAAGATGCAGTTTTCATTTTTTTATGCCCTCAAAAGACGTTTCAGGCCAAGAGAAGGCCAAAAGTGGATTTTGTGAAAGTATACATAGTTTCAAAGATTTTCTTCAAAAAAGTGCCTCAGGACTGTGTATTTCACAGTTCCATGACATTTTCATCAATATCTGCTGTTTTCAGCACCTTACTGCCTAAAGATGCAGTTTTCATTTTTTTATGCCCTCAAAAGACGTTTCAGGCCAAGAGAAGGCCAAAAGTGGATTTTGTGAAAGTATACATAGTTTCAAAGATTTTCTTCAAAAAAGTCCCTCAGGACTGTGTATTTCACAGTTTCATGACATTTTCATCAATATCTGCTGTTTTCAGCACCTTACTGCCTAAAGATGCAGTTTTCATTTTTTTATGCCCTCAAAAGACGTTTCAGGCCAAGAGAAGGCCAAAAGTGGATTTTGTGAAAGTATACATAGTTTCAAAGATTTTCTTCAAAAAAGTGCCTCAGGACTGTGTATTTCACAGTTTCATGACATTTTCATCAATATCTGCTGTTTTCAGCACCTTACTGCCTAAAGATGCAGTTTTCATTTTTTTATGCCCTCAAAAGACGTTTCAGGCCAAGAGAAGGCCAAAAGTGGATTTTGTGAAAGTATACATAGTTTCAAAGATTTTCTTCAAAAAAGTGCCTCAGGACTGTGTATTTCACAGTTTCATGACATTTTCATCAATATCTGCTGTTTTCAGCACCGTACTGCCTAAAGATGCAGTTTTCATTTTTTTATGCCCTCAAAAGACGTTTCAGGCCAAGAGAAGGCCAAAAGTGGATTTTGTGAAAGTATACATAGTTTCAAAGATTTTCTTCAAAAAAGTGCCTCAGGACTGTGTATTTCACAGTTTCATGACATTTTCATCAATATCTGCTGTTTTCAGCACCTTACTGCCTAAAGATGCAGTTTTCATTTTTTTATGCCCTCAAAAGACGTTTCAGGCCAAGAGAAGGCCAAAAGTGGATTTTGTGAAAGTATACATAGTTTCAAAGATTTTCTTCAAAAAAGTGCCTCAGGACTGTGTATTTCACAGTTTCATGACATTTTCATCAATATCTGCTGTTTTCAGCACCTTACTGCCTAAAGATGCAGTTTTCATTTTTTTATGCCCTCAAAAGACGTTTCAGGCCAAGAGAAGGCCAAAAGTGGATTTTGTGAAAGTATACATAGTTTCAAAGATTTTCTTCAAAAAAGTGCCTCAGGACTGTGTATTTCACAGTTTCATGACATTTTCATCAATATCTGCTGTTTTCAGCACCTTACTGCCTAAAGATGCAGTTTTCATTTTTTTATGCCCTCAAAAGACGTTTCAGGCCAAGAGAAGGCCAAAAGTGGATTTTGTGAAAGTATACATAGTTTCAAAGATTTTCTTCAAAAAAGTGCCTCAGGACTGTGTATTTCACAGTTTCATGACATTTTCATCAATATCTGCTGTTTTCAGCACCTTACTGCCTAAAGATGCAGTTTTCATTTTTTTATGCCCTCAAAAGACGTTTCAGGCCAAGAGAAGGCCAAAAGTGGATTTTGTGAAAGTATACATAGTTTCAAAGATTTTCTTCAAAAAAGTGCCTCAGGACTGTGTATTTCACAGTTTCATGACATTTTCATCAATATCTGCTGTTTTCAGCACCTTACTGCCTAAAGATGCAGTTTTCATTTTTTTATGCCCTCAAAAGACGTTTCAGGCCAAGAGAAGGCCAAAAGTGGATTTTGTGAAAGTATACATAGTTTCAAAGATTTTCTTCAAAAAAGTGCCTCAGGACTGTGTATTTCACAGTTTCATGACATTTTCATCAATATCTGCTGTTTTCAGCACCTTACTGCCTAAAGATGCAGTTTTCATTTTTTTATGCCCTCAAAAGACGTTTCAGGCCAAGAGAAGGCCAAAAGTGGATTTTGTGAAAGTATACATAGTTTCAAAGATTTTCTTCAAAAAAGTGCCTCAGGACTGTGTATTTCACAGTTTCATGACATTTTCATCAATATCTGCTGTTTTCAGCACCTTACTGCCTAAAGATGCAGTTTTCATTTTTTTATGCCCTCAAAAGACGTTTCAGGCCAAGAGAAGGCCAAAAGTGGATTTTGTGAAAGTATACATAGTTTCAAAGATTTTCTTCAAAAAAGTGCCTCAGGACTGTGTATTTCACAGTTTCATGACATTTTCATCAATATCTGCTGTTTTCAGCACCTTACTGCCTAAAGAGGCAGTTTTCATTTTTTTATGCCCTCAAAAGACGTTTCAGGCCAAGAGAAGGCCAAAAGTGGATTTTGTGAAAGTATACATAGTTTCAAAGATTTTCTTCAAAAAAGTGCCTCAGGACTGTGTATTTCACAGTTTCATGACATTTTCATCAATATCTGCTGTTTTCAGCACCTTACTGCCTAAAGATGCAGTTTTCATTTTTTTATGCCCTCAAAAGACGTTTCAGGCCAAGAGAAGGCCAAAAGTGGATTTTGTGAAAGTATACATAGTTTCAAAGATTTTCTTCAAAAAAGTGCCTCAGGACTGTGTATTTCACAGTTTCATGACATTTTCATCAATATCTGCTGTTTTCAGCACCTTACTGCCTAAAGATGCAGTTTTCATTTTTTTATGCCCTCAAAAGACGTTTCAGGCCAAGAGAAGGCCAAAAGTGGATTTTGTGAAAGTATACATAGTTTCAAAGATTTTCTTCAAAAAAGTGCCTCAGGACTGTGTATTTCACAGTTTCATGACATTTTCATCAATATCTGCTGTTTTCAGCACCTTACTGCCTAAAGATGCAGTTTTCATTTTTTTATGCCCTCAAAAGACGTTTCAGGCCAAGAGAAGGCCAAAAGTGGATTTTGTGAAAGTATACATAGTTTCAAAGATTTTCTTCAAAAAAGTGCCTCAGGACTGTGTATTTCACAGTTTCATGACATTTTCATCAATATCTGCTGTTTTCAGCACCTTACTGCCTAAAGATGCAGTTTTCATTTTTTTATGCCCTCAAAAGACGTTTCAGGCCAAGAGAAGGCCAAAAGTGGATTTTGTGAAAGTATACATAGTTTCAAAGATTTTCTTCAAAAAAGTGCCTCAGGACTGTGTATTTCACAGTTTCATGACATTTTCATCAATATCTGCTGTTTTCAGCACCTTACTGCCTAAAGATGCAGTTTTCATTTTTTTATGCCCTCAAAAGACGTTTCAGGCCAAGAGAAGGCCACAAGTGGATTTTGTGAAAGTATACATAGTTTCAAAGATTTTCTTCAAAAAAGTGCCTCAGGACTGTGTATTTCACAGTTTCATGACATTTTCATCAATATCTGCTGTTTTCAGCACCTTACTGCCTAAAGATGCAGTTTTCATTTTTTTATGCCCTCAAAAGACGTTTCAGGCCAAGAGAAGGCCAAAAGTGGATTTTGTGAAAGTATACATAGTTTCAAAGATTTTCTTCAAAAAAGTGCCTCAGGACTGTGTATTTCACAGTTTCATGACATTTTCATCAATATCTGCTGTTTTCAGCACCTTACTGCCTAAAGATGCAGTTTTCATTTTTTTATGCCTCAAAAGACGTTTCAGGCCAAGAGAAGGCCAAAAGTGGATTTTGTGAAAGTATACATAGTTTCAAAGATTTTCTTCAAAAAAGTGCCTCAGGACTGTGTATTTCACAGTTTCATGACATTTTCATCAATATCTGCTGTTTTCAGCACCTTACTGCCTAAAGATGCAGTTTTCATTTTTTTATGCCCTCAAAAGACGTTTCAGGCCAAGAGAAGGCCAAAAGTGGATTTTGTGAAAGTATACATAGTTTCAAAGATTTTCTTCAAAAAAGTGCCTCAGGACTGTGTATTTCACAGTTTCATGACATTTTCATCAATATCTGCTGTTTTCAGCACCTTACTGCCTAAAGATGCAGTTTTCATTTTTTTATGCCCTCAAAAGACGTTTCAGGCCAAGAGAAGGCCAAAAGTGGATTTTGTGAAAGTATACATAGTTTCAAAGATTTTCTTCAAAAAAGTGCCTCAGGACTGTGTATTTCACAGTTTCATGACATTTTCATCAATATCTGCTGTTTTCAGCACCTTACTGCCTAAAGATGCAGTTTTCATTTTTTTATGCCCTCAAAAGACGTTTCAGGCCAAGAGAAGGCCAAAAGTGGATTTTGTGAAAGTATACATAGTTTCAAAGATTTTCTTCAAAAAAGTGCCTCAGGACTGTGTATTTCACAGTTTCATGACATTTTCATCAATATCTGCTGTTTTCAGCACCTTACTGCCTAAAGATGCAGTTTTCATTTTTTTATGCCCTCAAAAGACGTTTCAGGCCAAGAGAAGGCCAAAAGTGGATTTTGTGAAAGTATACATAGTTTCAAAGATTTTCTTCAAAAAAGTGCCTCAGGACTGTGTATTTCACAGTTTCATGACATTTTCATCAATATCTGCTGTTTTCAGCACCTTACTGCCTAAAGATGCAGTTTTCATTTTTTTATGCCCTCAAAAGACGTTTCAGGCCAAGAGAAGGCCAAAAGTGGATTTTGTGAAAGTATACATAGTTTCAAAGATTTTCTTCAAAAAAGTGCCTCAGGACTGTGTATTTCACAGTTTCATGACATTTTCATCAATATCTGCTGTTTTCAGCACCTTACTGCCTAAAGATGCAGTTTTCATTTTGTATGCCCTCAAAAGACGTTTCAGGCTAAGAGAAGGCCAAAAGTGGATTTTGTGAAAGTATACATAGTTTCAAAGATTTCTTCAAAAAAGTGCCTCAGGACTGTGTATTTCACAGTTTCATGACATTTTCATCAATATCTGCTGTTTTCAGCACCTTACTGCCTAAAGATGCAGTTTTCATTTTGTATGCCCTCAAAAGACGTTTCAGGCCAAGAGAAGGCCAAAAGTGGATTTTGTGAAAGTATACATAGTTTCAAAGATTCTCTTCAAAAAAGTGCCTCAGGACTGTGTATTTCACAGTTTCATGACATTTTCATCAATATCTGCTGTTTTCAGCACCTTACTGCCTAAAGATGCAGTTTTCATTTTTTATGCCCTCAAAAGACGTTTCAGGCTAAAAGAAGGCCAAAAGTGGATTTTGTGAAAGTATACATAGTTTCAAAGATTCTCTTCAAAAAAGTGCCTCAGGACTGTGTATTTCACAGTTTCATGACATTTTCATCAATATCTGCTGTTTTCAGCACCTTACTGCCTAAAGATGCAGTTTTCATTTTTTTATGCCCTCAAAAGACGTTTCAGGCCAAGAGAAGGCCAAAAGTGGATTTTGTGAAAGTATACATAGTTTCAAAGATTTTCTTCAAAAAAGTGCCTCAGGACTGTGTATTTCACAGTTTCATGACATTTTCATCAATATCTGCTGTTTTCAGCACCTTACTGCCTAAAGATGCAGTTTTCATTTTTTTATGCCCTCAAAAGACGTTTCAGGCCAAGAGAAGGCCAAAAGTGGATTTTGTGAAAGTATACATAGTTTCAAAGATTTTCTTCAAAAAAGTGCCTCAGGACTGTGTATTTCACAGTTTCATGACATTTTCATCAATATCTGCTGTTTTCAGCACCTTACTGCCTAAAGATGCAGTTTTCATTTTTTTATGCCCTCAAAAGACGTTTCAGGCCAAGAGAAGGCCAAAAGTGGATTTTGTGAAAGTATACATAGTTTCAAAGATTTTCTTCAAAAAAGTGCCTCAGGACTGTGTATTTCACAGTTTCATGACATTTTCATCAATATCTGCTGTTTTCAGCACCTTACTGCCTAAAGATGCAGTTTTCATTTTTTTATGCCCTCAAAAGACGTTTCAGGCCAAGAGAAGGCCAAACGTGGATTTTGTGAAAGTATACATAGTTTCAAAGATTTTCTTCAAAAAAGTGCCTCAGGACTGTGTATTTCACAGTTTCATGACATTTTCATCAATATCTGCTGTTTTCAGCACCTTACTGCCTAAAGATGCAGTTTTCATTTTTTTATGCCCTCAAAAGACGTTTCAGGCCAAGAGAAGGCCAAAAGTGGATTTTGTGAAAGTATACATAGTTTCAAAGATTTTCTTCAAAAAAGTGCCTCAGGACTGTGTATTTCACAGTTTCATGACATTTTCATCAATATCTGCTGTTTTCAGCACCTTACTGCCTAAAGATGCAGTTTTCATTTTTTTATGCCCTCAAAAGACGTTTCAGGCCAAGAGAAGGCCAAAAGTGGATTTTGTGAAAGTATACATAGTTTCAAAGATTTTCTTCAAAAAAGTGCCTCAGGACTGTGTATTTCACAGTTTCATGACATTTTCATCAATATCTGCTGTTTTCAGCACCTTACTGCCTAAAGATGCAGTTTTCATTTTTTATGCCCTCAAAAGACGTTTCAGGCCAAGAGAAGGCCAAAAGTGGATTTTGTGAAAGTATACATAGTTTCAAAGATTTTCTTCAAAAAAGTGCCTCAGGACTGTGTATTTCACAGTTTCATGACATTTTCATCAATATCTGCTGTTTTCAGCACCTTACTGCCTAAAGATGCAGTTTTCATTTTTTTATGCCCTCAAAAGACGTTTCAGGCCAAGAGAAGGCCAAAAGTGGATTTTGTGAAAGTATACATAGTTTCAAAGATTTTCTTCAAAAAAGTGCCTCAGGACTGTGTATTTCACAGTTTCATGACATTTTCATCAATATCTGCTGTTTTCAGCACCTTACTGCCTAAAGATGCAGTTTTCATTTTTTATGCCCTCAAAAGACGTTTCAGGCCAAGAGAAGGCCAAAAGTGGATTTTGTGAAAGTATACATAGTTTCAAAGATTTTCTTCAAAAAAGTGCCTCAGGACTGTGTATTTCACAGTTTCATGACATTTTCATCAATATCTGCTGTTTTCAGCACCTTACTGCCTAAAGATGCAGTTTTCATTTTTTTATGCCCTCAAAAGACGTTTCAGGCCAAGAGAAGGCCAAAAGTGGATTTTGTGAAAGTATACATAGTTTCAAAGATTTTCTTCAAAAAAGTGCCTCAGGACTGTGTATTTCACAGTTTCATGACATTTTCATCAATATCTGCTGTTTTCAGCACCTTACTGCCTAAAGATGCAGTTTTCATTTTTTTATGCCCTCAAAAGACGTTTCAGGCCAAGAGAAGGCCAAAAGTGGATTTTGTGAAAGTATACATAGTTTCAAAGATTTTCTTCAAAAAAGTGCCTCAGGACTGTGTATTTCACAGTTTCATGACATTTTCATCAATATCTGCTGTTTTCAGCACCTTACTGCCTAAAGATGCAGTTTTCATTTTTTTATGCCCTCAAAAGACGTTTCAGGCCAAGAGAAGGCCAAAAGTGGATTTTGTGAAAGTATACATAGTTTCAAAGATTTTCTTCAAAAAAGTGCCTCAGGACTGTGTATTTCACAGTTTCATGACATTTTCATCAATATCTGCTGTTTTCAGCACCTTACTGCCTAAAGATGCAGTTTTCATTTTTTTATGCCCTCAAAAGACGTTTCAGGCCAAGAGAAGGCCAAAAGTGGATTTTGTGAAAGTATACATAGTTTCAAAGATTTTCTTCAAAAAAGTGCCTCAGGACTGTGTATTTCACAGTTTCATGACATTTTCATCAATATCTGCTGTTTTCAGCACCTTACTGCCTAAAGATGCAGTTTTCATTTTTTTATGCCCTCAAAAGACGTTTCAGGCCAAGAGAAGGCCAAAAGTGGATTTTGTGAAAGTATACATAGTTTCAAAGATTTTCTTCAAAAAAGTGCCTCAGGACTGTGTATTTCACAGTTTCATGACATTTTCATCAATATCTGCTGTTTTCAGCACCTTACTGCCTAAAGATGCAGTTTTCATTTTGTATGCCCTCAAAAGACGTTTCAGGCCAAGAGAAGGCCAAAAGTGGATTTTGTGAAAGTATACATAGTTTCAAAGATTTTCTTCAAAAAAGTGCCTCAGGACTGTGTATTTCACAGTTTCATGACATTTTCATCAATATCTGCTGTTTTCAGCACCTTACTGCCTAAAGATGCAGTTTTCATTTTTTTATGCCCTCAAAAGACGTTTCAGGCCAAGAGAAGGCCAAAAGTGGATTTTGTGAAAGTATACATAGTTTCAAAGATTTTCTTCAAAAAAGTGCCTCAGGACTGTGTATTTCACAGTTTCATGACATTTTCATCAATATCTGCTGTTTTCAGCACCTTACTGCCTAAAGATGCAGTTTCATTTTTTTATGCCCTCAAAAGACGTTTCAGGCCAAGAGAAGGCCAAAAGTGGATTTTGTGAAAGTATACATAGTTTCAAAGATTTTCTTCAAAAAAGTGCCTCAGGACTGTGTATTTCACAGTTTCATGACATTTTCATCAATATCTGCTGTTTTCAGCACCTTACTGCCTAAAGATGCAGTTTTCATTTTTTATGCCCTCAAAAGACGTTTCAGGCCAAGAGAAGGCCAAAAGTGGATTTTGTGAAAGTATACATAGTTTCAAAGATTTTCTTCAAAAAAGTGCCTCAGGACTGTGTATTTCACAGTTTCATGACATTTTCATCAATATCTGCTGTTTTCAGCACCTTACTGCCTAAAGATGCAGTTTTCATTTTTTTATGCCCTCAAAAGACGTTTCAGGCCAAGAGAAGGCCAAAAGTGGATTTTGTGAAAGTATACATAGTTTCAAAGATTTTCTTCAAAAAAGTGCCTCAGGACTGTGTATTTCACAGTTTCATGACATTTTCATCAATATCTGCTGTTTTCAGCACCTTACTGCCTAAAGATGCAGTTTTCATTTTTTTATGCCCTCAAAAGACGTTTCAGGCCAAGAGAAGGCCAAAAGTGGATTTTGTGAAAGTATACATAGTTTCAAAGATTTTCTTCAAAAAAGTGCCTCAGGACTGTGTATTTCACAGTTTCATGACATTTTCATCAATATCTGCTGTTTTCAGCACCTTACTGCCTAAAGATGCAGTTTTCATTTTTTTATGCCCTCAAAAGACGTTTCAGGCCAAGAGAAGGCCAAAAGTGGATTTTGTGAAAGTATACATAGTTTCAAAGATTTTCTTCAAAAAAGTGCCTCAGGACTGTGTATTTCACAGTTTCATGACATTTTCATCAATATCTGCTGTTTTCAGCACCTTACTGCCTAAAGATGCAGTTTTCATTTTTTTATGCCCTCAAAAGACGTTTCAGGCTAAGAGAAGGCCAAAAGTGGATTTTGTGAAAGTATACATAGTTTCAAAGATTTTCTTCAAAAAAGTGCCTCAGGACTGTGTATTTCACAGTTTCATGACATTTTCATCAATATCTGCTGTTTTCAGCACCTTACTGCCTAAAGATGCAGTTTTCATTTTTTTATGCCCTCAAAAGATGTTTCAGGCTAAGAGAAGGCCAAAAGTGGATTTTGTGAAAGTATACATAGTTTCAAAGATTTTCTTCAAAAAAGTGCCTCAGGACTGTGTATTTCACAGTTTCATGACATTTTCATCAATATCTGCTGTTTTCAGCACCTTACTGCCTAAAGATGCAGTTTTCATTTTTTTATGCCCTCAAAAGACGTTTCAGGCCAAGAGAAGGCCAAAAGTGGATTTTGTGAAAGTATACATAGTTTCAAAGATTTTCTTCAAAAAAGTGCCTCAGGACTGTGTATTTCACAGTTTCATGACATTTTCATCAATATCTGCTGTTTTCAGCACCTTACTGCCTAAAGATGCAGTTTTCATTTTTTTATGCCCTCAAAAGACGTTTCAGGCCAAGAGAAGGCCAAAAGTGGATTTTGTGAAAGTATACATAGTTTCAAAGATTTTCTTCAAAAAAGTGCCTCAGGACTGTGTATTTCACAGTTTCATGACATTTTCATCAATATCTGCTGTTTTCAGCACCTTACTGCCTAAAGATGCAGTTTTCATTTTTTTATGCCCTCAAAAGACGTTTCAGGCCAAGAGAAGGCCAAAAGTGGATTTTGTGAAAGTATACATAGTTTCAAAGATTTTCTTCAAAAAAGTGCCTCAGGACTGTGTATTTCACAGTTTCATGACATTTTCATCAATATCTGCTGTTTTCAGCACCTTACTGCCTAAAGATGCAGTTTTCATTTTTTTATGCCCTCAAAAGACGTTTCAGGCCAAGAGAAGGCCAAAAGTGGATTTTGTGAAAGTATACATAGTTTCAAAGATTTTCTTCAAAAAAGTGCCTCAGGACTGTGTATTTCACAGTTTCATGACATTTTCATCAATATCTGCTGTTTTCAGCACCTTACTGCCTAAAGATGCAGTTTTCATTTTTTTATGCCCTCAAAAGACGTTTCAGGCCAAGAGAAGGCCAAAAGTGGATTTTGTGAAAGTATACATAGTTTCAAAGATTTTCTTCAAAAAAGTGCCTCAGGACTGTGTATTTCACAGTTTCATGACATTTTCATCAATATCTGCTGTTTTCAGCACCTTACTGCCTAAAGATGCAGTTTTCATTTTTTTATGCCCTCAAAAGACGTTTCAGGCCAAGAGAAGGCCAAAAGTGGATTTTGTGAAAGTATACATAGTTTCAAAGATTTTCTTCAAAAAAGTGCCTCAGGACTGTGTATTTCACAGTTTCATGACATTTTCATCAATATCTGCTGTTTTCAGCACCTTACTGCCTAAAGATGCAGTTTTCATTTTTTTATGCCCTCAAAAGACGTTTCAGGCCAAGAGAAGGCCAAAAGTGGATTTTGTGAAAGTATACATAGTTTCAAAGATTTTCTTCAAAAAAGTGCCTCAGGACTGTGTATTTCACAGTTTCATGACATTTTCATCAATATCTGCTGTTTTCAGCACCTTACTGCCTAAAGATGCAGTTTTCATTTTTTTATGCCCTCAAAAGACGTTTCAGGCCAAGAGAAGGCCAAAAGTGGATTTTGTGAAAGTATACATAGTTTCAAAGATTTTCTTCAAAAAAGTGCCTCAGGACTGTGTATTTCACAGTTTCATGACATTTTCATCAATATCTGCTGTTTTCAGCACCTTACTGCCTAAAGATGCAGTTTTCATTTTTTTATGCCCTCAAAAGACGTTTCAGGCCAAGAGAAGGCCAAAAGTGGATTTTGTGAAAGTATACATAGTTTCAAAGATTTTCTTCAAAAAAGTGCCTCAGGACTGTGTATTTCACAGTTTCATGACATTTTCATCAATATCTGCTGTTTTCAGCACCTTACTGCCTAAAGATGCAGTTTTCATTTTTTATGCCCTCAAAAGACGTTTCAGGCCAAGAGAAGGCCAAAAGTGGATTTTGTGAAAGTATACATAGTTTCAAAGATTTTCTTCAAAAAAGTGCCTCAGGACTGTGTATTTCACAGTTTCATGACATTTTCATCAATATCTGCTGTTTTCAGCACCTTACTGCCTAAAGATGCAGTTTTCATTTTTTTATGCCCTCAAAAGACGTTTCAGGCCAAGAGAAGGCCAAAAGTGGATTTGTGAAAGTATACATAGTTTCAAAGATTTTCTTCAAAAAAGTGCCTCAGGACTGTGTATTTCACAGTTTCATGACATTTTCATCAATATCTGCTGTTTTCAGCACCTTACTGCCTAAAGATGCAGTTTTCATTTTTTTATGCCCTCAAAAGACGTTTCAGGCCAAGAGAAGGCCAAAAGTGGATTTTGTGAAAGTATACATAGTTTCAAAGATTTTCTTCAAAAAAGTGCCTCAGGACTGTGTATTTCACAGTTTCATGACATTTTCATCAATATCTGCTGTTTTCAGCACCTTACTGCCTAAAGATGCAGTTTTCATTTTTTTATGCCCTCAAAAGACGTTTCAGGCCAAGAGAAGGCCAAAAGTGGATTTTGTGAAAGTATACATAGTTTCAAAGATTTTCTTCAAAAAAGTGCCTCAGGACTGTGTATTTCACAGTTTCATGACATTTTCATCAATATCTGCTGTTTTCAGCACCTTACTGCCTAAAGATGCAGTTTTCATTTTTTTATGCCCTCAAAAGACGTTTCAGGCCAAGAGAAGGCCAAAAGTGGATTTTGTGAAAGTATACATAGTTTCAAAGATTTTCTTCAAAAAAGTGCCTCAGGACTGTGTATTTCACAGTTTCATGACATTTTCATCAATATCTGCTGTTTTCAGCACCTTACTGCCTAAAGATGCAGTTTTCATTTTTTTATGCCCTCAAAAGACGTTTCAGGCTAAGAGAAGGCCAAAAGTGGATTTTGTGAAAGTATACATAGTTTCAAAGATTTTCTTCAAAAAAGTGCCTCAGGACTGTGTATTTCACAGTTTCATGACATTTTCATCAATATCTGCTGTTTTCAGCACCTTACTGCCTAAAGATGCAGTTTTCATTTTTTTATGCCCTCAAAAGATGTTTCAGGCTAAGAGAAGGCCAAAAGTGGATTTTGTGAAAGTATACATAGTTTCAAAGATTTTCTTCAAAAAAGTGCCTCAGGACTGTGTATTTCACAGTTTCATGACATTTTCATCAATATCTGCTGTTTTCAGCACCTTACTGCCTAAAGATGCAGTTTTCATTTTGTATGCCCTCAAAAGACGTTTCAGGCTAAGAGAAGGCCAAAAGTGGATTTTGTGAAAGTATACATAGTTTCAAAGATTTTCTTCAAAAAAGTGCCTCAGGACTGTGTATTTCACAGTTTCATGACATTTTCATCAATATCTGCTGTTTTCAGCACCTTACTGCCTAAAGATGCAGTTTTCATTTTGTATGCCCTCAAAAGACGTTTCAGGCTAAGAGAAGGCCAAAAGTGGATTTTGTGAAAGTATACATAGTTTCAAAGATTCTCTTCAAAAAAGTGCCTCAGGACTGTGTATTTCACAGTTTCATGACATTTTCATCAATATCTGCTGTTTTCAGCACCTTACTGCCTAAAGATGCAGTTTTCATTTTTTATGCCCTCAAAAGACGTTTCAGGCTAAAAGAAGGCCAAAAGTGGATTTTGTGAAAGTATACATAGTTTCAAAGATTCTCTTCAAAAAAGTGCCTCAGGACTGTGTATTTCACAGTTTCATGACATTTTCATCAATATCTGCTGTTTTCAGCACCTTACTGCCTAAAGATGCAGTTTTCATTTTTTATGCCCTCAAAAGACGTTTCAGGCTAAAAGAAGGCCAAAAGTGGATTTTGTGAAAGTATACATAGTTTCAAAGATTTTCTTCAAAAAAGTGCCTCAGGACTGTGTATTTCACAGTTTCATGACATTTTCATCAATATCTGCTGTTTTCAGCACCTTACTGCCTAAAGATGCAGTTTTCATTTTTTATGCCCTCAAAAGACGTTTCAGGCTAAGAGAAGGCCAAAAGTGGATTTTGTGAAAGTATACATAGTTTCAAAGATTCTCTTCAAAAAAGTGCCTCAGGACTGTGTATTTCACAGTTTCATGACATTTTCATCAATATCTGCTGTTTTCAGCACCTTACTGCCTAAAGATGCAGTTTTCATTTTTTTATGCCCTCAAAAGACGTTTCAGGCTAAGAGAAGGCCAAAAGTGGATTTTGTGAAAGTATACATAGTTTCAAAGATTTTCTTCAAAAAAGTGCCTCAGGACTGTGTATTTCACAGTTTCATGACATTTTCATCAATATCTGCTGTTTTCAGCACCTTACTGCCTAAAGATGCAGTTTTCATTTTTTTATGCCCTCAAAAGACGTTTCAGGCTAAGAGAAGGCCAAAAGTGGATTTTGTGAAAGTATACATAGTTTCAAAGATTTTCTTCAAAAAAGTGCCTCAGGACTGTGTATTTCACAGTTTCATGACATTTTCATCAATATCTGCTGTTTTCAGCACCTTACTGCCTAAAGATGCAGTTTTCATTTTTTTTATGCCCTCAAAAGACGTTTCAGGCTAAGAGAAGGCCAAAAGTGGATTTTGTGAAAGTATACATAGTTTCAAAGATTTTCTTCAAAAAAGTGCCTCAGGACTGTGTATTTCACAGTTTCATGACATTTTCATCAATATCTGCTGTTTTCAGCACCTTACTGCCTAAAGATGCAGTTTTCATTTTTTTATGCCCTCAAAAGACGTTTCAGGCTAAGAGAAGGCCAAAAGTGGATTTTGTGAAAGTATACATAGTTTCAAAGATTTTCTTCAAAAAAGTGCCTCAGGACTGTGTATTTCACAGTTTCATGACATTTTCATCAATATCTGCTGTTTTCAGCACCTTACTGCCTAAAGATGCAGTTTTCATTTTTTTATGCCCTCAAAAGACGTTTCAGGCCAAGAGAAGGCCAAAAGTGGATTTTGTGAAAGTATACATAGTTTCAAAGATTTTCTTCAAAAAAGTGCCTCAGGACTGTGTATTTCACAGTTTCATGACATTTTCATCAATATCTGCTGTTTTCAGCACCTTACTGCCTAAAGATGCAGTTTTCATTTTTTTATGCCCTCAAAAGACGTTTCAGGCTAAGAGAAGGCCAAAAGTGGATTTTGTGAAAGTATACATAGTTTCAAAGATTTTCTTCAAAAAAGTGCCTCAGGACTGTGTATTTCACAGTTTCATGACATTTTCATCAATATCTGCTGTTTTCAGCACCTTACTGCCTAAAGATGCAGTTTTCATTTTTTTATGCCCTCAAAAGACGTTTCAGGCTAAGAGAAGGCCAAAAGTGGATTTTGTGAAAGTATACATAGTTTCAAAGATTTTCTTCAAAAAAGTGCCTCAGGACTGTGTATTTCACAGTTTCATGACATTTTCATCAATATCTGCTGTTTTCAGCACCTTACTGCCTAAAGATGCAGTTTTCATTTTTTTATGCCCTCAAAAGACGTTTCAGGCTAAGAGAAGGCCAAAAGTGGATTTTGTGAAAGTATACATAGTTTCAAAGATTTTCTTCAAAAAAGTGCCTCAGGACTGTGTATTTCACAGTTTCATGACATTTTCATCAATATCTGCTGTTTTCAGCACCTTACTGCCTAAAGATGCAGTTTTCATTTTTTTATGCCCTCAAAAGACGTTTCAGGCTAAGAGAAGGCCAAAAGTGGATTTTGTGAAAGTATACATAGTTTCAAAGATTTTCTTCAAAAAAGTGCCTCAGGACTGTGTATTTCACAGTTTCATGACATTTTCATCAATATCTGCTGTTTTCAGCACCTTACTGCCTAAAGATGCAGTTTTCATTTTTTTATGCCCTCAAAAGACGTTTCAGGCTAAGAGAAGGCCAAAAGTGGATTTTGTGAAAGTATACATAGTTTCAAAGATTTTCTTCAAAAAAGTGCCTCAGGACTGTGTATTTCACAGTTTCATGACATTTTCATCAATATCTGCTGTTTTCAGCACCTTACTGCCTAAAGATGCAGTTTTCATTTTTTTATGCCCTCAAAAGACGTTTCAGGCTAAGAGAAGGCCAAAAGTGGATTTTGTGAAAGTATACATAGTTTCAAAGATTTTCTTCAAAAAAGTGCCTCAGGACTGTGTATTTCACAGTTTCATGACATTTTCATCAATATCTGCTGTTTTCAGCACCTTACTGCCTAAAGATGCAGTTTTCATTTTTTTATGCCCTCAAAAGACGTTTCAGGCTAAGAGAAGGCCAAAAGTGGATTTTGTGAAAGTATACATAGTTTCAAAGATTTTCTTCAAAAAAGTGCCTCAGGACTGTGTATTTCACAGTTTCATGACATTTTCATCAATATCTGCTGTTTTCAGCACCTTACTGCCTAAAGATGCAGTTTTCATTTTTTTATGCCCTCAAAAGACGTTTCAGGCTAAGAGAAGGCCAAAAGTGGATTTTGTGAAAGTATACATAGTTTCAAAGATTTTCTTCAAAAAAGTGCCTCAGGACTGTGTATTTCACAGTTTCATGACATTTTCATCAATATCTGCTGTTTTCAGCACCTTACTGCCTAAAGATGCAGTTTTCATTTTTTTATGCCCTCAAAAGACGTTTCAGGCTAAGAGAAGGCCAAAAGTGGATTTTGTGAAAGTATACATAGTTTCAAAGATTTTCTTCAAAAAAGTGCCTCAGGACTGTGTATTTCACAGTTTCATGACATTTTCATCAATATCTGCTGTTTTCAGCACCTTACTGCCTAAAGATGCAGTTTTCATTTTTTTATGCCCTCAAAAGACGTTTCAGGCTAAGAGAAGGCCAAAAGTGGATTTTGTGAAAGTATACATAGTTTCAAAGATTTTCTTCAAAAAAGTGCCTCAGGACTGTGTATTTCACAGTTTCATGACATTTTCATCAATATCTGCTGTTTTCAGCACCTTACTGCCTAAAGATGCAGTTTTCATTTTTTTATGCCCTCAAAAGACGTTTCAGGCTAAGAGAAGGCCAAAAGTGGATTTTGTGAAAGTATACATAGTTTCAAAGATTTTCTTCAAAAAAGTGCCTCAGGACTGTGTATTTCACAGTTTCATGACATTTTCATCAATATCTGCTGTTTTCAGCACCTTACTGCCTAAAGATGCAGTTTTCATTTTTTTATGCCCTCAAAAGACGTTTCAGGCTAAGAGAAGGCCAAAAGTGGATTTTGTGAAAGTATACATAGTTTCAAAGATTTTCTTCAAAAAAGTGCCTCAGGACTGTGTATTTCACAGTTTCATGACATTTTCATCAATATCTGCTGTTTTCAGCACCTTACTGCCTAAAGATGCAGTTTTCATTTTTTTATGCCCTCAAAAGACGTTTCAGGCTAAGAGAAGGCCAAAAGTGGATTTTGTGAAAGTATACATAGTTTCAAAGATTTTCTTCAAAAAAGTGCCTCAGGACTGTGTATTTCACAGTTTCATGACATTTTCATCAATATCTGCTGTTTTCAGCACCTTACTGCCTAAAGATGCAGTTTTCATTTTTTTATGCCCTCAAAAGACGTTTCAGGCTAAGAGAAGGCCAAAAGTGGATTTTGTGAAAGTATACATAGTTTCAAAGATTTTCTTCAAAAAAGTGCCTCAGGACTGTGTATTTCACAGTTTCATGACATTTTCATCAATATCTGCTGTTTTCAGCACCTTACTGCCTAAAGATGCAGTTTTCATTTTTTTATGCCCTCAAAAGACGTTTCAGGCTAAGAGAAGGCCAAAAGTGGATTTTGTGAAAGTATACATAGTTTCAAAGATTTTCTTCAAAAAAGTGCCTCAGGACTGTGTATTTCACAGTTTCATGACATTTTCATCAATATCTGCTGTTTTCAGCACCTTACTGCCTAAAGATGCAGTTTTCATTTTTTTATGCCCTCAAAAGACGTTTCAGGTTAAGAGAAGGCCAAAAGTGGATTTTGTGAAAGTATACATAGTTTCAAAGATTTTCTTCAAAAAAGTGCCTCAGGACTGTGTATTTCACAGTTTCATGACATTTTCATCAATATCTGCTGTTTTCAGCACCTTACTGCCTAAAGATGCAGTTTTCATTTTTTTATGCCCTCAAAAGACGTTTCAGGCTAAGAGAAGGCCAAAAGTGGATTTTGTGAAAGTATACATAGTTTCAAAGATTTTCTTCAAAAAAGTGCCTCAGGACTGTGTATTTCACAGTTTCATGACATTTTCATCAATATCTGCTGTTTTCAGCACCTTACTGCCTAAAGATGCAGTTTTCATTTTTTTATGCCCTCAAAAGACGTTTCAGGCTAAGAGAAGGCCAAAAGTGGATTTTGTGAAAGTATACATAGTTTCAAAGATTTTCTTCAAAAAAGTGCCTCAGGACTGTGTATTTCACAGTTTCATGACATTTTCATCAATATCTGCTGTTTTCAGCACCTTACTGCCTAAAGATGCAGTTTTCATTTTTTTATGCCCTCAAAAGACGTTTCAGGCTAAGAGAAGGCCAAAAGTGGATTTTGTGAAAGTATACATAGTTTCAAAGATTTTCTTCAAAAAAGTGCCTCAGGACTGTGTATTTCACAGTTTCATGACATTTTCATCAATATCTGCTGTTTTCAGCACCTTACTGCCTAAAGATGCAGTTTTCATTTTTTTATGCCCTCAAAAGACGTTTCAGGCTAAGAGAAGGCCAAAAGTGGATTTTGTGAAAGTATACATAGTTTCAAAGATTTTCTTCAAAAAAGTGCCTCAGGACTGTGTATTTCACAGTTTCATGACATTTTCATCAATATCTGCTGTTTTCAGCACCTTACTGCCTAAAGATGCAGTTTTCATTTTTTTATGCCCTCAAAAGACGTTTCAGGCTAAGAGAAGGCCAAAAGTGGATTTTGTGAAAGTATACATAGTTTCAAAGATTTTCTTCAAAAAAGTGCCTCAGGACTGTGTATTTCACAGTTTCATGACATTTTCATCAATATCTGCTGTTTTCAGCACCTTACTGCCTAAAGATGCAGTTTTCATTTTTTTATGCCCTCAAAAGACGTTTCAGGCTAAGAGGAGGCCAAAAGTGGATTTTGTGAAAGTATACATAGTTTCAAAGATTTTCTTCAAAAAAGTGCCTCAGGACTGTGTATTTCACAGTTTCATGACATTTTCATCAATATCTGCTGTTTTCAGCACCTTACTGCCTAAAGATGCAGTTTTCATTTTTTTATGCCCTCAAAAGACGTTTCAGGCTAAGAGAAGGCCAAAAGTGGATTTTGTGAAAGTATACATAGTTTCAAAGATTTTCTTCAAAAAAGTGCCTCAGGACTGTGTATTTCACAGTTTCATGACATTTTCATCAATATCTGCTGTTTTCAGCACCTTACTGCCTAAAGATGCAGTTTTCATTTTTTTATGCCCTCAAAAGACGTTTCAGGCTAAGAGAAGGCCAAAAGTGGATTTTGTGAAAGTATACATAGTTTCAAAGATTTTCTTCAAAAAAGTGCCTCAGGACTGTGTATTTCACAGTTTCATGACATTTTCATCAATATCTGCTGTTTTCAGCACCTTACTGCCTAAAGATGCAGTTTTCATTTTTTTATGCCCTCAAAAGACGTTTCAGGCCAAGAGAAGGCCAAAAGTGGATTTTGTGAAAGTATACATAGTTTCAAAGATTTTCTTCAAAAAAGTGCCTCAGGACTGTGTATTTCACAGTTTCATGACATTTTCATCAATATCTGCTGTTTTCAGCACCTTACTGCCTAAAGATGCAGTTTTCATTTTTGTATGCCCTCAAAAGACGTTTCAGGCTAAGAGAAGGCCAAAAGTGGATTTTGTGAAAGAATACATAGTTTCAAAGATTTTCTTCAAAAAAGTGCCTCAGGACTGTGTATTTCACAGTTTCATGACATTTTCATCAATATCTGCTGTTTTCAGCACCTTACTGCCTAAAGATGCAGTTTTCATTTTTTTATGCCCTCAAAAGACGTTTCAGGCTAAGAGAAGGCCAAAAGTGGATTTTGTGAAAGTATACATAGTTTCAAAGATTCTCTTCAAAAAAGTGCCTCAGGACTGTGTATTTCACAGTTTCATGACATTTTCATCAATATCTGCTGTTTTCAGCACCTTACTGCCTAAAGATGCAGTTTTCATTTTTTATGCCCTCAAAAGACGTTTCAGGCTAAAAGAAGGCCAAAAGTGGATTTTGTGAAAGTATACATAGTTTCAAAGATTCTCTTCAAAAAAGTGCCTCAGGACTGTGTATTTCACAGTTTCATGACATTTTCATCAATATCTGCTGTTTTCAGCACCTTACTGCCTAAAGATGCAGTTTTCATTTTTTATGCCCTCAAAAGACGTTTCAGGCTAAGAGAAGGCCAAAAGTGGATTTTGTGAAAGTATACATAGTTTCAAAGATTTTCTTCAAAAAAGTGCCTCAGGACTGTGTATTTCACAGTTTCATGACATTTTCATCAATATCTGCTGTTTTCAGCACCTTACTGCCTAAAGATGCAGTTTTCATTTTTTATGCCCTCAAAAGACGTTTCAGGCTAAGAGAAGGCCAAAAGTGGATTTTGTGAAAGTATACATAGTTTCAAAGATTTTCTTCAAAAAAGTGCCTCAGGACTGTGTATTTCACAGTTTCATGACATTTTCATCAATATCTGCTGTTTTCAGCACCTTACTGCCTAAAGATGCAGTTTTCATTTTGTATGCCCTCAAAAGACGTTTCAGGCTAAGAGAAGGCCAAAAGTGGATTTTGTGAAAGTATACATAGTTTCAAAGATTTTCTTCAAAAAAGTGCCTCAGGACTGTGTATTTCACAGTTTCATGACATTTTCATCAATATCTGCTGTTTTCAGCACCTTACTGCCTAAAGATGCAGTTTTCATTTTGTATGCCCTCAAAAGACGTTTCAGGCTAAGAGAAGGCCAAAAGTGGATTTTGTGAAAGTATACATAGTTTCAAAGATTTTCTTCAAAAAAGTGCCTCAGGACTGTGTATTTCACAGTTTCATGACATTTTCATCAATATCTGCTGTTTTCAGCACCTTACTGCCTAAAGATGCAGTTTTCATTTTGTATGCCCTCAAAAGACGTTTCAGGCTAAGAGAAGGCCAAAAGTGGATTTTGTGAAAGTATACATAGTTTCAAAGATTCTCTTCAAAAAAGTGCCTCAGGACTGTGTATTTCACAGTTTCATGACATTTTCATCAATATCTGCTGTTTTCAGCACCTTACTGCCTAAAGATGCAGTTTTCATTTTTTATGCCCTCAAAAGACGTTTCAGGCTAAGAGAAGGCCAAAAGTGGATTTTGTGAAAGTATACATAGTTTCAAAGATTTTCTTCAAAAAAGTGCCTCAGGACTGTGTATTTCACAGTTTCATGACATTTTCATCAATATCTGCTGTTTTCAGCACCTTACTGCCTAAAGATGCAGTTTTCATTTTGTATGCCCTCAAAAGACGTTTCAGGCTAAGAGAAGGCCAAAAGTGGATTTTGTGAAAGTATACATAGTTTCAAAGATTTTCTTCAAAAAAGTGCCTCAGGACTGTGTATTTCACAGTTTCATGACATTTTCATCAATATCTGCTGTTTTCAGCACCTTACTGCCTAAAGATGCAGTTTTCATTTTGTATGCCCTCAAAAGACGTTTCAGGCTAAGAGAAGGCCAAAAGTGGATTTTGTGAAAGTATACATAGTTTCAAAGATTCTCTTCAAAAAAGTGCCTCAGGACTGTGTATTTCACAGTTTCATGACATTTTCATCAATATCTGCTGTTTTCAGCACCTTACTGCCTAAAGAGGCAGTTTTCATTTTTTATGCCCTCAAAAGACGTTTCAGGCTAAAAGAAGGCCAAAAGTGGATTTTGTGAAAGTATACATAGTTTCAAAGATTCTCTTCAAAAAAGTGCCTCAGGACTGTGTATTTCACAGTTTCATGACATTTTCATCAATATCTGCTGTTTTCAGCACCTTACTGCCTAAAGATGCAGTTTTCATTTTTTATGCCCTCAAAAGACGTTTCAGGCTAAAAGAAGGCCAAAAGTGGATTTTGTGAAAGTATACATAGTTTCAAAGATTCTCTTCAAAAAAGTGCCTCAGGACTGTGTATTTCACAGTTTCATGACATTTTCATCAATATCTGCTGTTTTCAGCACCTTACTGCCTAAAGATGCAGTTTTCATTTTTTATGCCCTCAAAAGACGTTTCAGGCTAAAAGAAGGCCAAAAGTGGATTTTGTGAAAGTATACATAGTTTCAAAGATTTTCTTCAAAAAAGTGCCTCAGGACTGTGTATTTCACAGTTTCATGACATTTTCATCAATATCTGCTGTTTTCAGCACCTTACTGCCTAAAGATGCAGTTTTCATTTTTTATGCCCTCAAAAGACGTTTCAGGCTAAAAGAAGGCCAAAAGTGGATTTTGTGAAAGTATACATAGTTTCAAAGATTCTCTTCAAAAAAGTGCCTCAGGACTGTGTATTTCACAGTTTCATGACATTTTCATCAATATCTGCTGTTTTCAGCACCTTACTGCCTAAAGATGCAGTTTTCATTTTTTATGCCCTCAAAAGACGTTTCAGGCTAAAAGAAGGCCAAAAGTGGATTTTGTGAAAGTATACATAGTTTCAAAGATTCTCTTCAAAAAAGTGCCTCAGGACTGTGTATTTCACAGTTTCATGACATTTTCATCAATATCTGCTGTTTTCAGCACCTTACTGCCTAAAGATGCAGTTTTCATTTTTTATGCCCTCAAAAGACGTTTCAGGCTAAAAGAAGGCCAAAAGTGGATTTTGTGAAAGTATACATAGTTTCAAAGATTCTCTTCAAAAAAGTGCCTCAGGACAGTGTATTTCACAGTTTCATGACATTTTCATCAATATCTGCTGTTTTCAGCACCTTACTGCCTAAAGATGCAGTTTTCATTTTTTATGCCCTCAAAAGACGTTTCAGGCTAAAAGAAGGCCAAAAGTGGATTTTGTGAAAGTATACATAGTTTTAAAGATTTTCTTCAAAAAAGTGCCTCAGGACTGTGTATTTCACAGTTTCATGACATTTTCATCAATATCTGCTGTTTTCAGCACCTTACTGCCTAAAGATGCAGTTTTCATTTTTTATGTGGCGAGAAATTTGATATCAAATAGCTTTTGCGGCTCCAGACACATTTTATTTGGTGGAAAATAGAGCAAAATGTCTCTTTGGATAGTAAAGGTTGCCGACCCCTGAGCTAGCCAAACCTGTCTGGTACAGCTAGTAGAGAAGCTTCATGTTCTGCTTCTCTTTCCCGCTAGTCTGCTGTCTGATTGTGAGGTCAGGCTGATCTGGGATCAGCTCTTTAACTGCAGAATCTCCGCGAAACTTCTGCTGTCAAACGGGTCTTGGAGGAGCAGTGCTCGTGCTGGCGCTCGCGCTCGCCTGTAGAGACTTCTCCTGACGAGAACGCACAGCTTGGGGCCAAATCGTTTTGGCCCCACTCTGAATCTATCTGAGGACGCTGATTGGCTAAATTGTATGTCAGTCATTTATATCTTTAATCAGCAATTGACTAAACTGCTTCATAGACCCGCCTCGGTGGGGCCCACCAGTTGCGCGTTTTGAGACGTGAACACAAGTGGCGATGATGAGCAGACAGGCTGCAGACAAAATCCCCTTCAAAATAAAAGCACAGGATTTTTTGTTTCTTCTTTTTTGTTTTTTATTTATTTTTAAGCGTCTTGCATACCTGCAACAGTGGCGGAAGTCGCGTTTGATGTCAGGGGGGAGCTAAGGGAATCCCCGTCACATTTATATGATTCCCACGCACCGTGATTTGCTAGGGATGGCCTTGCAATTAAAGGGATGACAGCAAGGCCCAGCGAGTGACAAAAGCTCCCTTCTGCTATCCGAGTGAGCACTAACTCGGATTTCAACGCTGATATTTGGTTTAAATCGCGTTGAAATCGGGTCTGAACGTCTTAAGGTGTGTTCACACCAAACGCGATGAACGCGGCGCGATTACATACAAAGTCTAAGTACAGATGCGATGGCGCGATGGTGCGGCGATGGTGAAGTTGAAATATTTGAACTTCTGCGAAAAAATCGCGTGACGCTCCAGCGCGATAGTCTATCAGCGTTGAGTTGCTCCCCCTGTCATCAGTGAAGTCCTGCTGTCTTTGAATCAGGAAATAAATGCTGTAGCCACCATGTTCACCCAGAGCTCTACGATACCTCATATCAGTAGAGACCGGACCAAACTATGTGTATACATATGTGTGTGTAAACCATATGGTACAAACAATGAAATAGACGCTACCGTATTTACGTCTATATGACGTTATTGTGAGTGTTGATGGAGCTGCTATAATGTTAGCATAGCCTAGCACCGATCGATCTGAGCTCCATTGAGAAAACAAGTACAAATCGGCATCATTACGTAGTTATTTCGGAGTCCCTTTTTGTCGGTTTATTGCCGTTAAATCACAGCCAAGTCAGTTTATTTTGTGTTCATACAGCTGTAGTATACAGCAGACGTGTATGGGGTCAGATCAGTCTCAATAATTGCAAATGCACAGAAAGATTCACAAATGCGCACAGAACAATTCACAAATATATTCGATTTACAAATGCACGCAGAACAATTCACAAATACATTCCAATGCACAAATAAATAAATTACGATTTATATAAATGTAAAAATAAATCACAAATATATTTCTGCATTTGTATGTATTTGTTTGTGGATTTGTATGTATTTGTTTGTGGATTTGTATGTATTTATTTGTGGATCACACTGCATTTATTTGTAAATCGCTTCACATTTATTTGTGGATTTATGAGACTGTCCTGCCGTCGCTGGATTCACAAATGCGTTTTTTTCAACAAAGACCTATCTGTAGCCAATCAGATGTCAGCCTCATTTTCAACAAATCACATGAGCGCAGCTCCCCCCCTAGCCGTCTGTGTTCACCCAGAGCTCTACATACCTCATATCAGTAGAGACCGGACCAAACTATGTGTATAAATGTTATTTCGGAGTCCCTTTTTGTTGGTTTATTGCTGTTAAATCACAGCCAAATCAGTTTATGTTGTGTTCATACAGCTATGGTAAACAGCCGACGTGTGGCTCGCTAGACACAGTGAATACAGCTCGATGAAATCCACGGAGCTCCTCCGGACTATGTTATGAACCAGACATGACGGCGTTTAGTTCCCCGTGATATCTGGGACTTCCACAACACATACTAAGCAGAAATAGAGTTTATTTTTTCCACAGTTGACGGCGGCTTTCAGGGCGATTCACCGATTCACGCGAATGAACACAAATAATCCCCCGGCGAGACAGGCGGCGCGAATAACGCGATTAACGCGGCGCGAATCGTGTTTGGTGTGAACGCGTTACGCTGGCAGCCTCGTGGCCTCATTGTTTGTACCATATGGTTTACACACACATAGTTTGGTCCGGTCTCTACTGATATGAGGTATCGTTGAGCTCTGGGTGAACACAGACGGCTACAATATTTATTTCCTGATTCAACAAAGCTGGCAGTCTCCTGGGGAGGGGAGGGGGGAGCTGCGCTCATGTGATTGGTTGAAAATGAGGCTGACATCTGATTGGCTACAGATAGGTCTATGTTGAAAAAAACGCATTTGTGAATCCAGCGACGGCAGGACAGTCTCATAAATCCACAAATAAATGTGAAGCGATTTACAAATAAATGCAGTGCGATCCACAAATAAATACATACAAATCCACAAACAAATACATACAAATGCAGAAATATATTTGTGATTTATTTTTACATTTATATAAATCGTAATTTATTTATTTGTGAATTGTTCTGCGTGCATTTGTAAATCGAATATATTTGTGAATTGTTCTGTGCGCATTTGTGAATCTTTCTGTGTGCATTTGCAATTATTGAGACTGATCTGACCCCATAGACGTGTGGCTCGCTAGACACAGTGAGCTCGATGAAATCCACGGAGCTCCTCCGGACTATGTTATGAACCCAGACATGACGGCGTTTAGTTTCCTGTGATATCTGGGACTTCCACAACACGTACTGAGTAGAAATAGAGGTGATTTTTTCCACGGTTAATGGCAGACAGTTGAGCGGCTTTCAGGCCAATAAGCCACGCCCCCTCTCCGGCGCGTCCAGCGCGATGCACGTGAATGAACACAAATAGTCCCCGGCGTTGTTGAGGCTGAAGCTTCTGGAGGAATCGCAAGACCGCTGCTGTGTTTACTTCTTTCTGCGCAGGCGCATCATAAAGTAACTCGATCCGGTCCAAATTCAAAACAGTATTTAATTAAACAATGACAACTGTAAACTGATGATGACAATTACAATCTATAATACACTATCGATAGTATGCATCTCGAGAGCAGAGACCACGTGCAACTCCACTCACAGGCCCGACCTAGTCGGGTCCTGCAAGGCGAACTACCATGGCCTGGCGCACGTCCTCGCAAACAGTCCTTTTATGTCCTTTGATGGTCGGAAAGTGTCCGAAATCTGTCGTAAAACACAAAGTCCGTCTTCTGGGGTCAGTGATTGGCTTCCAATCGCTCTGACGCCTCCTTCATCGATCCACTGCTCATCTCAATGGCTGGACTCCTTGTGACATCACCTCTGACCTGCCCTCTGTCCTGCGGCCGCATGGTGTTACCCAGGAGTCCTCTCTGTTGTTTTATGGCAGTCTGCTTCCTCATCAGTTGTCTCCGGTTCTCCTCCCCCTCTGTTGGTCATCTGTCCAGCACCTCTGTGTCCCCTTTGATGTCCCCTTTGATGTCTCCGAAAAGCCTTGACTTGAATTCCTTAACTTTCCCTGATGGCTATTCTTCAGTGTTTAAATCCTCCAGTGTTTATGCATTCATGATTTCAATACATTCAATATGTCAATATACTGTAACATATAATATCCTTCATGTAAACATATTACAAACATAATTCATTCTTCAGTAAATATTTTGTGACTAACATATTTTACCTTTTATTATTGTGACACCTCTATTCACCACTAAGGGTGTTATAAATTCTACTAAATAATGCTTTTAATTCTTAAATTCTCCACAAATCCCCCCTAATTCGCTGTGAACAGCGAATTAATCAATTCCCTGGAATAACACAATCCCTCACAATTGAATATTAAACAGTTGTATCCATCAATGCATCATCTACTCATAACTGGTTGCCCTGTACATCTGTTTCAATAATTGTCAATCAATCTCTGCAGGAATCCACTTGAACATCTACATTAACAATTCTTGAGGCTAATACATTCAAAAGCATTTCTAACAGTTCTCGTGTAGCATTTCTAAAATAAGTACAAGCTGTGTAGGGAAAAGGACAATTCTTTACACATAGGTGTCATCATGATGTGTAAGCAGAATAGGTGTTACAATTGATGTGCTAAAAAACAGTAGACAACACATTGTGCCTCTAAGGCCACATAGTTCCAGGTGTTTCATCGTCGTCCAACGTTGGTGAATTTGCTTTTCACTCGTGTCAATTTAGTCATACATCAAGATTATAACCTGCATAGTATAGTTACCAAAATAAAAGTATAAGATTCAATCTCCTTCCATGTCCTATCTTCTATATTCCTAAAGTCCTATGACTGAGTTAAAAGACTTGGATTTTGGCCGTATCTTTTTACAAAGGTTGCGATTTTTCATGACGTTACCAAATACAAAATGTGGATCTATTTTAACAACAAAATCAAAAATTACAGACAAAATTCCAAAATTACATTACATATCGCCCCTTTGCCACGCTATCTCTGCTGTAAACTAATTTAGCGTAACAATGGAAGCGATCACATGGCAATTGTCTAGGCTTATTCATTCATAATTTTATAATAATTGAATATCACAGTAAGGAGTATTTCTGCAGGCACACTTCTACAGGCATCAGCTGCAGAAATTCCTGTTCAAGAGAAACAAATCTGTTATGCATCTCTCCATCTTTATTACTGTAGTTTATCAAGATCCCTTGTGCTTTTGAAGTCGGTGTATTGAGTCTGACTTGCTGCAGGTCAGACATCACAGCATTCCTGGGCCTCGTAACAGAACATCTCCCCCTTTTACAACTCAGATTGTGTGGGAGACAGAGAAACAGAGACAGCAACAGTACTTTTGTCCAATAAACTCATTATAACAATTATAACATAACCTTTCCACTTCTCTAAGTCATACTTCTCTAACCTTTCATCTAGTTCACGTAACATATGTGCTGTGCAGTGAAGTGAATCAGCCTGCATGTGACATTCCAAACATCTTTACCTTAATAGTTAACGTGACTTGTTTTAACTTTCCAAAATCCTTCAATTTCATTTGAATACATCTGATGTGAGTGGTGTTTGTCTAGTTTCTAATGTGTGTATTAAATGTACGAGTTTGTCATCTAAGAATCTAAAGTTAACTCACCCAGTGTTGTATTGTGTGCATCACCATCACTAGGGGTCCACTCCGCTTGCCTGCTGCATCCCCCAGTCTGATTGCTGATTGTCGATCCCTTCACCCACTCCTTGTTCATGGAGGATGAGCAGCCTCTTCTTTGATGTTCAAGTTGCCACTTTTATGGCACCCAAAGGCTTCAGTTGGTGTGTGTCAAAGTCTCTGCCCCCCCTTTCAGCTTCCTCTCATGGCCTGATACCTTATCAGCTGGGCATCCTTGCATCTGTGCTGACGAAACTTCTCTGTCCATGTCACACAATTCTCCTGTGTGATGTTTTCCAGGCTCATGGATGGCGGAAAGTCTTCGGTCAGGGCTGACACTGTAGATCTTGAATGAGTCTCGTTCATCCTCTTCATCCTTGGCATGTTGAGTGGTGTCGTCCATGTTGTTTGTGGGTGAGGAGCATACGGCAGCGAAGTGGAATCCCAGATCAGGATTCACTCGACCATGTACCTCAACTAAAAACAAACAAAACAAAAACTACCCAAAGTTCAGCAGTAAATGTTAGAACACATCTTCGCTAATCTGTAGTTGGCTACAATGTTGCGAGATAAAATTAAAAATGACAATCCAATTCTTAGATTTCTGTGTGTTTGTGTGTGTGTGACCCCCCTTTCTGCTGCTGTGAGCATGGTGTCTCTCTCTGTGTGTGTGTGTGTGTTTGTCTCACCACTGCATTCGTCTCTCTCCACCTATGCTTTCCAGTCTGCTTTAACGGTTTACATTTCTTTCTTTCCCTCTTGGACATCAATATATTTGTATTTGCTTCACCTTTTTCTCTGCTCCAAGCACACTCAAAGTTGATCACAATTTTCCTTAGGCAAAAAACTGCCTTTTCAAGGAACCCCAATTTGATCCATCCTTCCAATTATCTGATTATCAAAACATTATTATGAATATTACCAAAAATATTCTATATCCCGATTCAGTGCACTTTTAAATCCCAATTTTACTCAAAAAAACAAACAAACAAAATAAAACAAAACCCAAAACAAACCAAAACCCCAAAATGAACAAAACCCATTTTAAACAAAAACATTTCTTTCAGAGTCAATTTTCCAAATTTCAGTATCTCAAAGAAATCTGATTTCTGGCTTTAAATTAATTAAGCACCCCCCTTTGTACTCCTAAGTCATCTTGGTAAACTTGGCTATAAAATGAGCCTCTCACCGAAGTTGATGTAAACATTATGCAGGCTAGGAGCGTTCAATTAACTCTCTACTCCGTCTACCCTCGAATCTCTATTCCGACTGTAGCCCTGACTGAGTGAAAAATTAAGTATTTTCCTATTTTTCATTACAATTAAAAATTGTAAAATTAAAAATTATGAAAATTAAAATTATGAATTAAAATATAAAATAAAAAATTACAACTGCTGGAATCAAAGTCTAAATCAACTATGCAAGTTGAAATATTGAATCAAAGTTAACAATTGTAGAATAAAATTTAATTAAAACTGAAAGTTAAAATATTAGATTAAAGCTAAACGTACCATCTGAAGTTAAATTATTGAATTGAAACTAATTTCCAATCGAACAAGTACATGTAAAATTATCTACGGTAGTCTAAAATGCTATATTGATACTAAGCAACAATTGAAGTCACTATGCAAGTTAAAAGATTATAGAGCCAAAAACAATGCATATTACAAGTTGGTCATCAAAAACTTACTTTTGTAATGATCTACCAATCTACTGGGTGGCGTATTGTATTTAACTATTTTGCAGTTCTAAACAGATTTCATCTCTAGGTTTTCTGGGTAATGGAGTTTTCTGTAATCATCATGCAATTACTCATCCAAACCGCTAGTTGTGCAGAGTTCTCTTCTTCTTCTATGGTTTTTCAACCGGATGTTACCGGAAACAGCTTGTAGCTAATGCTAGCAGCTACCTCGCTTCGTTTTCTAACGAAACAAGCTAAGCTAACTGGCGAAAACGTTACACAAAGCACCATAGTTTGAACTCAATAACGTGCCGAATTCACACACTATATTTCTGCTAGACCGTGCTTTGACTTCTCCATATGCACCGGTTATTTTATAATCTCCTCGTTTATCTAAATATCTATAGTAAGCACCGGAGCAGGCCTTTAGCTCCCGGCTTCAAACAATTCATTCACACCCTACGTTACCCTTTCTTACAACACAACTTTCAACAACACTACAACATTTATCACAAAATACAGCCGTTACAAAACAATATTATGTACAATTCGCCCCATTCATTACCTATTACCAACCCCAAGATCAGATTCCCCAGAACTCAGTCATTATAGCGCTTTTAAGCGATTAGCCTCCGTCCAGAGTGCAAAATCCTTTAGCGAACCGTTCGTTTTAATTCTGTAGAACTCAGTCATACCAGCGCTTTTAAGCGGTTAGCCTCCGTCCAAAGTGCATCCCTATAGCGGACCGTTCTTTTCGGCTTCTTAAGCTCGTATTCAATTTGTACCCTCCCGTTAGAGTCGTCGTTTCACCGAAGTTCACTCGAAACTCAGAGCGGCTTAAGCCACTCTATTAGCCCGTAGCTATCTTAGCTTCTTCAAAGCTTGCGTTCTCTTGACGCTCCGTTCTCTTGACGGATTGTACTTCTGGACGGACCTCACCGGTAGGATTTCGCAAAAATATTTAGAGCCCGAAGCTAATAGTGTTAACAACACTAGTTAAATAAGTATTTCAGATTGCAAATGCACCTCATACAGTATTACAGTCACTCTAAATTTCTACTTTACCGGCTTGCGTTCCTCCTCGTGTCCAGCATTCAGGAGACATCAATCGCGGGACACTTTCGCCTAAGTTTCCTAGTCTACCTATGCAGATTTTTATTAAAATGGCTCTGCGTACCTTTAGTTCGTGCGCACTTCGAAAGTGTCCACCGATCCACGTCTCCTCAGCCTTCTCAGAGTCCTAAATATCACGTCGAGGTCACCAAATTGTTGAGGCTGAAGCTTCTGGAGGAATCGCAAGACCGCTGCTGTGTTTACTTCTTTCTGCGCAGGCGCATCATAAAGTAACTCGATCCGGTCCAAATTCAAAACAGTATTTAATTAAACAATGACAACTGTAAACTGATGATGACAATTACAATCTATAATACACTATCGATAGTATGCATCTCGAGAGCAGAGACCACGTGCAACTCCACTCACAGGCCCGACCTAGTCGGGTCCTGCAAGGCGAACTACCATGGCCTGGCGCACGTCCTCGCAAACAGTTCTTTTATGTCCTTTGATGGTCGGAAAGTGTCCGAAATCTGTCGTAAAACACAAAGTCCGTCTTCTGGGGTCAGTGATTGGCTTCCAATCGCTCTGACGCCTCCTTCATCGATCCACTGCTCATCTCAATGGCTGGACTCCTTGTGACATCACCTCTGACCTGCCCTCTGTCCTGCGGCCGCATGGTGTTACCCAGGAGTCCTCTCTGTTGTTTTATGGCAGTCTGCTTCCTCATCAGTTGTCTCCGGTTCTCTTCCCCCTCTGTTGGTCATCTGTCCAGCACCTCTGTGTCCCCTTTGATGTCCCCTTTGATGTCTCCGAAAAGCCTTGCCTTGAATTCCTTAACTTTCCCTGATGGCTATTCTTCAGTGTTTAAATCCTCCAGTGTTTATGCATTCATGATTTCAATACATTCAATATGTCAATATACTGTAACATATAATATCCTGGTTGGCCAACCAGTCTACATGTGTTTTGTGGACTTGGAGAAGGCTTTCGACCGGGTCCCTCGGGGGTTCTTGTGGGGGGTGCTGCGGGAGTATGGGGTGCCGGACCCGTTACAACGGGCGATCAGGTCTCTGTACGACTGCAGTAGGAGCTGTGTCCGCATTCTCGGCAATAAGTCAGACACGTTCCCGGTGGGTGTTGGCCTCCGCCAGGGCTGCCCTTTGTCACCGGTCCTGTTCGTGACTTTCATGGACAGGATTTCTAGGCGCAGCCGGGCGGTGGAGAACGTCAGGTTCGGGGGTCTCGGGATCACCTCTCTGCTATATGCAGACGATGTGGTCCTGTTGGCCTCCTCGGATCGTGACCTCCAGCATTCACTGGGGCGGTTTGCAGCTGAGTGTGAAGCGGCGGGGATGAGAGTTAGCACCTCCAAATCCGAGGCCATGGTGCTCTGCCGGAAACCGGTGGATTGCTCCCTCCAGGTGGGGACGGAGTGCCTACCGCAAGTGAAGGAGTTTAAGTATCTCGGGGTCTTGTTCACGAGTGAGGGTAAGATGGAGCGGGAGATCGACAGGCGGATCGATGCGGCTGCAGCAATAAAGCAGACGCTGCACCGGACCGCCTTGGTGAAGAGAGAGCTGAGCCGGAAGGCAAAAGCTCTCAATTTACTGGTCGGTCTACGTTCCGACCCTCACCTATGGTCACGAACTCTGGGTCGTGACCGAAAGGACAAGGTCGCGGGTACAAGCGGCCGAAATGAGTTTCCTCCGTAGGGTGGCCGGGCTCAGCCTTAGAGATAGGGTAAGGAGCTCGGACATCAGGAGGGAACTTGGAGTCGAGCCGCTACTCCTTCGCATCGAAAGGAGTCAGCTGAGGTGGTTCGGGCATCTGATTAGGATGCCTCCTGGACGCCTCCCACTGGAGGTTTTCCGGGCACGTCCAACTGGGAGGAGACCCCGGGGAAGACCCAGAACACGCTGGAGGGATTATATCTCCCAGCTGGCCTGGGAACGCCTCGGGATCCCCCAGTATGAGCTGGAAAATGTTGCGGGCGAGAGGGAAGTCTGGGTCAGCCTGCTTGGCCTGCTGCCACCGCGACCCGACCCCGGATAAGCGGAGGAAAATGGAATGGATATAATATCCTTCATGTAAACATATTACAAACATAATTCATTCTTCAGTAAATATTTTGTGACTAACATATTTTACCTTTTATTATTGTGACACCTCTATTCACCACTAAGGGTGTTATAAATTCTACTAAATAATGCTTTTAATTCTTAAATTCTCCACAGCGTTACCAGCGGCGCGAATGACGCGATAAATGCGATTCGCGCCGCGTTCATCGCGTTTGGTGTGAACACACCTTTAGACCTATTTTCACCGTCATTTCACCCGGCTAAATTACGGTTACAATATCAACATGTCACAAAACACCAATTTCTTTTAAAATATTGATGGTTTGTTCAGTTGTAGGTTGAAAGAGACGCGATTTTGATTACTTTAAACATATTTCTCCAAAATTATATTACGCTGGCCGTTGATATGTGGTCTACAGGAAGACGTGATTTCAACGCATTTAATGTTTCATATAAAATGTCATAAATATGGAACTATAGACTCTGTGCTGTCAACAAGAAGCTCCCAGGACATCGTAATGAGAGAAGAGCACATTCTGTCTTGTATGTTCATGCAAAATACGTCTGTGTTTTCGGCTGTAACACGCATGCTCACGGACTCTGTTTATTTTTGTTGGAGATGATAAGTCTGGAGACATGCCACGATTTGAGCAGCTCTTACTGAGTTGATGAGTGAAGTGAACGAGCTGACGGAATAAACGATGCTTCACGCTAACGACATACTCTGTAAGTACTTTAACTACTTTATTCCAATATTGTAAACCTAAATATCATTACAATACCAAAAATAAGTTATGCCGACCATGCGGGCGAGACTGCTAGCTAGCGTTAGCATGTTAGCGAGTAGCGTTAGCAACATGTGTTAGTAAACGTTGAAGAAGATGCTTCACGCTAACGACATACTCTGTAAGTACTTTAACTACTTTATTCCAATACTGTAAACCTAAATATCATTACAATACCAAAAATAAGTTATGCTGACCATGCGGGCGAGACTGCTAGCTAGCGTTAGCATGTTAGCGAGTAGCGTTAGCAACATGTGTTAGTAAACGTCGCTGTAGCACAGCGTTATACAATTATTATTTAGGACATTTTACATGTAAAATACACGGCGGACAGCGAGTGGGGCTGTACACAGTTTAGATGAGGAGGACGTGAGTAAAACAAAGCAATGTCACAACTGGTCTGAAAGTCAATATGTTTTTCTAATACTTGTTTTATTTACAGATGTCCAAGTTGAAAATATGGCAGACCTTCTGAAACCGGCTCCTGTGCGGCTTTGACAACGACATTTAAATCAGGAAAAGGAGACGATGATTGTATATATAAAGAACGTTATTTATATTGTGCATTATATTGTGTGTATTTATAGGGGGCTCTCGGGTGCAAGAAGTTAATAAATACAAATGAACGGTTGCCTGTCTGACTTGGTCTTTTGTCCTGTAAGTAAACTGATGTGTTACTATGACTAAGTATTTAGTTGCTACATATTGATCTGAGAGCATTTCGAAGTGAAATCATGTTAAAACTGGTTCAAAAGTGAAAGTTTATTCGCCGACTATTTATAGTCGTTGTTTAAACGTTCAGGTTTAGACCAGATTTCAACGGGATTTGCAATACTGGCTTTCAACTGATAAATGTGGATGTGGTTTCTTAGTACGCCTCTAAAATGAGGATATACTATTAGCACAATGTAGAGGACAACAAATTGTAGTATTGCAAATCCCGTTGAAATCTGGTCTAAGCGTGAACGTTCAATCACCGTCTATGAATAGTCGGCGAAAAAACTTTCACTTTTGAACCAATTCTGAACGTCTTTTCAACGGTGGGCGTAGACGTCTTTTAAACGGAAAAATGCTCACTGGGCTTCTTCAAATCCAACAGACATGACACTCTGACCATTGTTCACCATAACACAGAAGGTTTCATGTTAATGACATCAGGAGCCATCATAAACTGTGTCTTGCAGATGTTTTGTGTCTCACAGAAACTCACCTTCAAGGCTCCTTTGTTGCAGACAGTCTCCATATAGAGGGCTACAATATGTTCAAACGCAACAGACACCTGTCCTACACAAATGTTCCAGAAATGGCCAACAGATGTGGTGGTGGAGTTGCTGTTTATGTGAAAAGCCACATTCAAGTACATGAAAAAGAGTAAATACATAGTGTAACTGATCTTGAGTTTGTGGCTCTGAAGGTTGAAGCCCCAGTGAGTGCACTGATTGCAGCTGTATACAGACCACCAGACTACAGTGTGAGATCATTCCTGTCAAACCTGGGAAGCCTTCTGGACTCATTGGAGATCATGGACTGTCAGCCCATCATTGTCTGTGGTGATTTCAACGAGAATCTCTTATCCAACACAAGTAAGCCAATACTTGAGCTCTTTCAGTCCAGGGGATATGCACAAGTCATCACTACTGCAACCACAGAGAAGAACACACTGCTGGACCTCATTTTCATCTCTCAACCACAACATTGTCTCCACTCTGGTGTGAAGAAAACCTATTATAGTTATCACAATCCTGTCTACTGTCATGTCCTCTAACAGTCCATAAAGGTATCAGCTGAGTTTTAAAGATCAAGAAAAATGCAAAGAACCTGTAACTAAACTTAAACTAATATTTTCAGTGCAGAGATTAAGAAAATAGTTTATTATAATGTAGTGTATAAATAATACAACATAATAGTGTGTTAATAAAACATAACTCAATGAAGTATATACTAATCGAGATGAACAAAATTTAGTGATATATGTATTAATGACACATTCTGATTAAAAAATTATTGAAAGATACAATGATAAATTCAAAAAGAGTATATTGTGATGACTATGTTTACTGACAATGATGTATAGAATATAACAGACTTGCAGAGATTTAATTTATCAAGAGTAATGTTCACGTAAAAGAAACCTAAGTATGCGGTCACAAGACATGTTGGACTTTATTTGGTAAGTTGAATGGAATTTTGTTTGGTAATCATCCTTTCACAATATTATGGGTAATATTCTTTCCAGGTAACCATATTGTTTTGAGCTATATTTCCAACACATTTTGGCCTGTGCATTTATCAGGGTGGGTTTGGGTCAAGGTTGATAAATGCACAGGCCAAAACTCTTTCAGCAGCTATATACAGCATTGTACACAGCTGCTAACATTTAGCGTAGCTGACATAAAGTAGCTAAATCAGAAAGTATGTGTTCTAGATGTAACACATACCAGCTAAACTCCCACATTTCCATCCCAATCAATTTCACACTCTAGCAGGGCGGGTGGCCTAGCTAGAGACTGTTACTCATTTAAGTTTTCTTTCCCTTGGACCGGAGACACAGTTCTCCTGTGTCCTCTGTAATGCTAAGTTTCCTTTCTGATGGACAGAAGACACAGTTGTCCTGTGTCCTCTGTAAGGACACCTGCCAGCCTTGGCTTCACCTCCTTCAACACTGTGAGGATCAGCTCACAGCAACCAAGACATGCTGCAAAAGACCAGAGACTGCAGCACCAACTGAACTGTCAATCAACGGAGGACTTATCACTGTTGGATCACATAGAGACACATTTTACAGATGGAGGAGTTCAATACTCACCAACTGAAGTCAGAGACCATGAAAAGTTCCTCTGAGACCAGGTTGAGTATCTGACCAACTCGCACCTCAGAGAGGAGACCTGTAGACCAAAGAGCAATCTTTTCTGCAAGGAGAGAGACAAGCCTTTCTTCAGACTGTGAGGATCCAACTGAGCCAACAACCGGAGAAAATAAAAAATAAAACAGCTGGCTGCTCAGAAGAGCCTGGAGGAGTTATTGATAAGTAAACAAAAGCAAACGAGGAGTGAGCCCGACATGAGAGCTTAAACCATGAGCTTTTCTTTTGCACAGCAGATATATGAGCAAAGTTCAAGGTGCCATGTTATGAGGAGGCAGTAAGTCCCAATCTTTTATTAACAGTTTACTTGAATGGATACATCGTGCAACAGTAAGTACTTTGTAAGGGCCACTGCAGTATGTACTAAAACAAAAAGTATGCCATTTGGAAAACAGCTGAAGTCTCATGCTGAAAGGCTATCAGAGGACCAGGAGCTCCTCCAGAAGGAGAATGTCTGCAAGTGCTTTACAGGCCACTGAACACCGGGAGAAGATCACAGTAAAAAAATAAGCACTAGTTCGAAAAGAACCTGCCACTTCATTGGTTTGAGGAGGAGAAGGAGTCCACATAGAACTGAGACTCTCACACCTGAGTGGACTTTGCCCCCTCAGAGCAGTAATAACACATAGTGGAACAGAGGCTCAGTGTCAGTCAATAAAAACATTAGAGCCTACTGTACAGTTGTATTGTTGAAAAATGCAGTACGGGGATACCTGTAAACATGTGTGTATATACAGTAGATACATGGCAGCTCTATAGATGTATAGTTAATAGCAGGGACCAGATAAAAAAGGTACAACAAAATCCAGTTTTTAATCAATCCCAGATGCATGGATTCAATCCATAGTTTGGCGTTTGATTATTACATGTAACGCATGCGCACAAACTGTTCTTCCTTTCTGCTAGCTTCTCCGCCATGGCGCCTATTGTAAGTAAAGTCGCGTGTTAACAAATCCACCAGATTGATAGATTTCTGTTGTTAAAGCCAGAGAAAACGAGCGTGATAAGAAGACAGTTTTGTTTTGTTTCGAAAGGAAAAATACATGGTCCAAATGCAGGGTTTGGTTTCGGGTTTTAAGTGTTTTTAAAAACACATAGGTGGCTGTTTTTCTGTGGCCTATATCTGCCTCTTAGCTAACGTTAGCCGGACAGTTTGTCGGTACTGTAACGTTAGCGCACCACGTTGACACTCCGCTAGCTTGTCCGGAGGGTTGCATGGCAGCAGTTTGTCTAACTAGTTGTACAAATGCTGTGTTTGTAGCAGCAGCTGATATTTACCGTCAGTGACATGATACGGTTAGCTGGACTCCCTTCCGTTATCTTGTAACGTTAGCGCCGACACCGGAACGTTTACGTTAGCTGGAGTGGAAGCCGTGCGTTAAATCCAACTAATGTTCGCCTTTGCTTTTATCATGAAGTCAATGCACCCCAGCTCGAAACTTATAACGAATACATTGGTATATTATGATTATGGAGTAAGGATAATTATCTTCCTGTAGCGTCACAACATGTTTATTAGTTTTCAGCCATTTTCTCAAACCAACTATGGTTGAAAACGCATCTTTGTCGATAAGAGACTGATTCTGTGTTTTGACGAAGCAGCTGCCATGTTCCGTTCGACCTGTTTGTCAGTCGCCTAGACATGTCTTCTTTACGCGGTGTATGGCGCCACGATCTCCGTTCCAGTGTGTGTTGTGGTAGATAACCCTCTTTCTAGTAAATGTGTCGTGTTTCGTTAGCAGAAGAAGCAGAACACCGGCAAAGGTGGTAAGAAGAAGAAGCAGGTCCTGAAGTTCACACTGGACTGCACCCATCCCGTTGAAGATGGCATCATGGACGCTGCCAACTTCGTAAGTCCGCCACTCATCAAATCTTCTCAATGTGCAGCTGTTTTAGTCTGTTTACAATATTAAGGTACAATAATTATTGCTGACTTTGCACAGACAGAAATGATACCACAATCTACAATCCATCCTTTTTAGACTCAACAGTTGCTTGTATGACGTAATCATCACAGTGGACATGTGATATTTGCCACAAACTGCAGATATTAAACCTGAGCATTGAGGTCTCAGAATAGTGTATACATGGCTGTTAGTGGGGTGTGTGTGTGTGTGACGTTTCCATAAACATTGTTTCCAGGAGCAGTTTCTTCAGGAGCGCATCAAGGTGAATGGGAAAGCCGGTAACCTGGGTAACGGTGTGGTCTCCATCGAGAGGAGCAAGAGCAAGATTACAGTCTCCTCTGAGGTGCCCTTCTCCAAAAGGTCAGTGACACACTTCACCAGCTGCTTCTGTGGTTTACTGGGCCATAGACATCACAAGGCTCTCCTAGTCTGAGCCTACAGAGTTTCTAGAAGAAGGACTTTGTTAATCCCTCATTGAAGCCTTGTCACTCTATTATTATTCATTCCACACATGCACACACAGGGAGCTGTGAGAGATTTCAGAGAGATGGGCTGCCATGAAGTAAAGCTTTGTTTATACCTGGAACCGTAGAGAGCCTCCACAGATGGAGCATGAATATGTTAAACGCATTGTTCGTTGCATTATTGTCCAGAGAGTGATTAAACAAAATGTACTTCATAAAGACGACGAGTGTAACCAGCAAAACACCATAAACCAACCTCCAGAATACAGAGGATTGTGATTATCTGTTAACTCATATCTCATATTCATGGATTTTGCTTTTGTACAAGCTCTGTAAAGAAACATGTATTACATGATTATAAAGAAGCGTAGGTTGAATATCCTGTAAACAATTTGATTTGGCAGCAAAATATTTTCTATAGTTTCTAAAGCATCTCAAAAAGAACTGGCCTTCTTTGTCTAAGCCCTAGACATGTAAAAAGTGTTTTTATCAGTGAACTATTTGTGACAGTCACGTGATCGCACGCAAGTAACACAAATTCAGAGATGCCCAGCTTAGCGCCGCTACCACTTGGAGCCTTAGTACAGGCCATCATGACATCATTTTGTGGCTTTACTCTGTAGACCATACACTTTAGCGGGTTCAGTGCCGTTCCTTAAGGCTGCATTTACACTAAATCAGGCGTTGCGGCAATATAGTGCAGGGTTGTGCGGAGGTGTTTGTCACTTTATAGCTCTTTAACACCAAGCATCTGCACAACTATTGATGTCTTACGTTCCCTCGTGGTTGTACAGCTCTGGATCTCTGGTTATTGGCAGCATGACGTCAGGTTTCTACAAACGTCTTCGATTCTGTTTCATGTTTTTGCCACAGGCTGCTGCGTTGTTGTTGTTTGGTGAGCCCTGCAATACCCGTCACTGCAGGTTAAGCACATTACCCGAAATCAAATGAATGGAGGACTGACATTCTCTCTGCAGGCTCTGATATTGTGTAAATGCAGTATAAGAGGACGTGAACTGAAACCCAGTCCACACTCCGCTGAACATGAACCGGCCAACATTCAGGTCCCAAGCTAAGTTTAGTGTCTTTGGAGAACACTAGTGCATTCACGTTGGCCTGCAGTATCCCACCATAGGCTTGTACTGACGCTCATATAGAGATCAAATCTGTGTCTGGATAACTCATGTTAATTCAGGTGTAGTTGCAGCAAAACACTTAATTAGGGCTGCAACTAATGACTATTTTGATAATCCATTAATTTCTTGATTATTACTTTGAATACTGACAAAGAAACCCGGGCTGGCAGCTACATTGATTGATCACAAAACCGACGGAGGTCGTTTCTGTCCGTTAAATTTAAAATTCAAACCTGTGATCGTGACTTTTCCTCTGTATTTTCTCTCCTGTATCGAAGGAGACGTGTCATTTCCTGTAAATCATCACGTGAGCTACAAACCCCTCTGCATTGGCTGGTTTACTGCCCCGTGGAGACGTTGCCACAGCGTGTGTCGAGCATCATAACACAGACCCAACTAATCGATGACCAAATTTAAATAGATCTTAATCGATCCGTTGAAGCAGCCCTTCACATAATCGGGATGCATCTCAAGTGTAAATGATATCTGTAAAGTTTGGACACATTAAGTAAAAACTCACCCAACATATAGGGTTGTAATGGTACCACAGTATACTGCAGTATTGATAGTGAGTGTAAAGGTGCAGACAGGAGCAGTAGGCTGCTGTCTGTTAATGGTTAGTAATCATTGGACTATATTTTATATAATCTATTTTAGTAGTTTGATATGCTGTAGTGCTGTTAATGTAAACAAACATGCTTTAGTTTTCTAACTTGTTCTGTTCCCAATCGTTTAAAGATCATTGTAACTGATAATAATAATAGTGTGACATTGTGGTATTTTCTGAGATGATTACTGCAGGATTCCTTGTTATCGTTGTTGTTGCTCCCCTGACGTGGCCTTTTATTGAGCTGTTTTATTGTGTGTCGTACCGCCACCACCCGACCAGCATGTTGAAGGGTCACCTAACGTTCCCTATAGAGAATGAGTGAGGTGTGTCATGTTGGCGCTCCCATTGACCTGTTTGATGATGAGTCCGCCTAGCTGAATAGAGATAACTACCAACAACCAAGAACGTTACAAAATGACACCTTTTAACATAATACAGCATAATATGATATAATATGTAATATAATATGGTGTCAAACTGAATCTCAGAGAAAAATTGGGACTACGTTGAGGGCCAAATAGTCACCATTTAATAAAAAGGATAGAAGTGTATATTGGACAAAGTGCAAAAAAAATACATGTTTAGGTAGGCTACATTATTTTATGCATACCAGAGCCAGATGTTTGGCATCTTTTCTTGGCTGCCAGTTCATTAATATCTGGGGTTAGGTTAGGTTCTGTGGAAGCCCTCAATGTGGAGTGAAGGTATGCATCAGTGAGATGACTCCTGTGTGAGTTTTTGTTCATCTTCATCACAGAAAAGCTGCTCACACAGGTATGTGCTTCCAAACATGTAGAGCAGGGGTGTCAAACATACGGCCCGCGGACCGTATCCGGCCCGCCACGTCATTTTATGTGGCCCGCGAATCCGCCAGCAAAAAAAACAACATTTTATATCACGCACGGCGGAGCTCCTCCCCGATCCGCGCGCACACACCTCCACCAGCGTATGTGACAGGCAGCAGCAGCAGCAGCAGCAGCAGCAGCAGCCCCCCTCCCCGCCGACGACGAAGGAGCAGCACCCCCCATCAGACCCGTCCCTGAAGCTGGAGGTTTAGCGCAGTGAGATGCTTCGTTATGTTGCACAAAAAGCCAGCTCACTTCGCCACTTTTCGTCCCGGAGCTCTGTGGTGTGGCGGGCCGATAAACAATGATATTTTCTGGCGGGCCGTTGTACTGAGGGCCGGATATATGCTGACAATTTAATGACAAGTCTCTCAATGTGTTGATCCTTACGAGGCTTTTCATCTGGGTTATTTTGTCCAGGGCCCAGTTCAGAGTCTGCATTTTTCCTTTTCAAATACTCCATCGCTGTTCGTCTTGTCACCACAACCTCTCCTGCGTGTCATTTAATGCTACTGTCTTAAATTGACACGGTCATTATTGAGCTACCTACTGCCACCCACTGGTATGGAAGAGTATTATTACTTAGCCAGCCACTATAATTGCAGCTCAGACGCTCAACAATTGCAAAGTATTTGCAACAACTAAATAATATATTTTTTTCACTCATTAAGTGAAATTGGACATTTTTCCACGGCACACCTGGTGATCTCTCAAAAAAAATCACTGGTCTACAGCGTCTTTCCCTCCGTTACAGTTTAAGTTCCGTTATGTTCCGTTACAGTTCAGACTTGCTGGGTTCCGGTTCAGTTCACGCGGTCACAACCGGCGGATCTGATTTTAGGTTGTTTTTTTTAACTCAAAGTAGAATGAGGATGATTTCGTAGTCATAACAACTTTTATGACCATGAAACATGAGGCCTAGATAATGATGTGATGAAAGAGCTTCAGGAAGAGGAGGCTGTTTGTGTAGCGCAGCTGAGATGTGAGTGGAGCTGGGCCTGGATAAAGGTGGAGGTCTAAACAGATGTGAAGGGAGAGCAGTACAGCTTCCCGCTGTCAGTGTTTTAAATACATTGATGAGGCAGGGTATGCTAAATGCAGCCTCTGCTCCAAGGAGATGAACTACAGCAACAAGGGCTCACATGCACTCACACTGCCAGACACTGTTCACTGTAATGACCACAGCCAGTGTACCAACAGTCCCACATGCGGTTGCTCCCAAGGGCCCTGAAATAATGAGAGAGTGGAGCTCTGGAGCCTGTACCGTCATTTCAGCGGGTTGCTAATGCAGAGGTGTATAGATCACAGCTATTATTTTACTCTTGATAAGCTACCTTAGCCAGAGCAGATTATCATTTTCATTTAAATAATTTAACTGGATTGAATGCATATTAATTACAAATAGAATATTGGCCACAATTCTAACAGCTTTACAGTAACAGTGGAAGTTAATATCAAGACATACAGTAACAGTAGAAGTTAATATGAAGCCATACAGTAACAGAAGTTAATATTAAGCTATACAGTAATAGGGTTCGATGAAAACGAATCACTTTATTTTGTACAGGCGATGGTTCTCGCTACTCTTGCTATCCTTGTTTTTATTTGACTAAAACCTTTGAAAATGAGACCTCGGTCTCAATGGATTTTGTTTAAATAAAGGTTCATAATAATAGAGCTGAAATACTAATAACTGAATAATGAATTAGTTAATTAATTTTTTTGCTTAAAGTAAATATTGTCTTGTCACTTAATTTTCTTCTCAGAGTACACTAGAATGCTACATTTTAAAGCTCATATTTAAAATAAACCCTAAACCTACAATCTGAACGATGTGATAAACCAATACTGTGTTGCTCCCATCAGACTGATATCTCATGTTACATTAGCAGTTGTCAATCTGCTTTTTCTGTGACATGTGGCCATGTAATATGTGCAATCATTTTTAAGTTTTTAGAAAGTTTATCAGCCAAAACATGTGATGTCATGATGTGATGGACATTCTATAGACTAAATGATTATTGAACAGATTGATCAATAAGGAAAAGAATGGAGTAATGGGACAGTACCTGTGGACATTTGAAATGAGCAGTGAGAGGTGTAAATCACCAAGAACCAAAGAAACCACTTAGTGACGAGAAAGTGACTAAATGTGGCCATGACTGAAGCTTCAGTGTTGGTAGCATGGCAGTGCTTATTATATTTAACTGTGCTGCCATCAATCCCAGTAATGAGTCTGACGGTCTGTCTTGGTCTCCTGTTTCACAGATACCTGAAGTACCTGACCAAGAAATACCTGAAGAAGAACAATCTTCGAGACTGGCTGCGCGTCGTGGCCAACACCAAGGAGAGCTACGAGCTACGCTACTTCCAGATCAACCAGGATGAAGAGGAGGAGGAAGATGAAGATTAACTTGACAGTTCATCAGATTTTGTACATTTAAATAAATGTTGTTTACAGTACAGAAGTGTCCCGGTGGTTTCTTTACTGGCAGGGTGTGAAGGGACAGACGGGAGCTCCAGGACTCATGTCACAACCAAGGCTCACATGAGAACCAAAGTTTACTCTTAAACAGGTTTAAGATGGTCACGTAAAGACAAGCCTACAGACTAAACTCACTCAGTACAGATGAACTCTGGCCCACTGATTTAGCTGAGTTAGCACTTGCAGTTCTGCTGTAATCATGTCTACAGTTCAAGTTCAGTATGACAAATGTGAATTTTCTGTCTCATAGGTGCTGCATAAAGACAGTTCAAAGCGTCTGAATAACAGCATTGGTCACAAGGGACAGAACAGTCTCCACATGGTGAAAATCGGGCATGAATAACTTGTTTATTTCAAACCGATTTGTTGGATGTGACATTTATTGAAAGCTTGACTATCAGTCAAGTTGTTTTTTTTGCATTTGTAGTCACATGCTGACTTGGAACACTGCAGATCCTTCAGGTGAGTGATGTGACATGAATGATGAGCTGCTAACAGGATCCCGTTCTCAGAGCAGGCTTTGATCCTCTCGTGTGAACCACCAGAGGAAGTGTTGCAGCACAGTTCACTTATTTTGTAAAAGCAATCCTGCTCAAGTTATCAGTTTGCTGATAAGACAATGAGGCGTGGTTGAAAGCTATGGACCTTTGCGTGACGTCTTATTTTGTTACACAATTCTTCCTAAGTTTGAGCATAGATGGATAAATTTGCCCTGAGAGTCTGGTGACCGGTCCAGGGTGTTCCCGGCCTCCGCCCACTGTCAGCTGGGATCGCCTCCACCCTGAACAAGATAAGAGGTTCCAGATGCTGTATGAAATGGTATTGAGAGGATGCATTGATCAGTGAGGGACACTGTAGATTTGTTTAAGGTAAAAAATAAAAGGACTCAACATGACTTGGTGGCTGAACACTTGGACAGTCGTTAAAATGACTTGATGGTTGTGACTTGAGAAGTGAAGACATCAATTCACATGAATCTTTATTTAACCATTTCAATGAAAAAACAAAGTAACCCAGAGAAATTTCACCATAAAAAAAGAAACAGGTCGGAGGAAAACACCTCTGCTGTTTTTAAAAGAACATGCCTTCATTTCCAGCACACTGATATATTTAGAGACAGTGCATTTATTGGTTCTAAAGGTTCTGACTTGCTTGTGAAACCGCTTCGAGCGTCGGAATAGTTAATATTAGCAAAGACGAGATCTAGCAGACACTGTGGTCTTGGAAGGACTGAGGTGCGCATACTTGATGCAAACACTGAAGAAGATAAAAGGAATGTAACCGTCGAGTGCCCCAACTCAGAACATGACGTTCAAATCCTGATTGTAATTCGTGGCAGCAGCACACGCTTGCTCATACTGCCATAGCCGCTGAATCGGAGGGATCAGCTGATCCTCTGAACGACACAAACAACACTTCCATATCCTGAACATACACGTAGAAAAAGGCACAGATATGGAGCATTGGTCTTTGAAAACCCCTCAGTAGGAAAAGACTGAGGGTCCTGTCATAGCACCCGTAAATGTGACAAACAACGTTATCATTTTATATACTGCAACAAAGAAAAACAACAGAACAAGACATGAATGTTTGGCTGTATTACAAAATGGAACGGGGGTTTTGGGAAGCACGCCTCTACTAGGTGTGAAGTGCTTGGAGCAAACTGTTGCAGGTTCACTCGAGGTGGGAAGTGAAGTTATCTTGACCGTTCATTGTGAGAGCTGGACCATCCAGAGATTCTGTCCGTCTCCAGTCCCATTTTCTCTGATTATACTGTCCGAATTGTTGGAGCCTTTTTGCTGGTTGTTGAGATGTGTGGAAATCCTTCAGACTTGTGAGCGCCTCCCCCTGAACTCAACCATCCCGCTGTGACACCAGCAGTGCCTAAACAGGCCAGGTGTTCCTGGATGAGCATCGCTGGTTGAGGTGTTGCTGTCAGAGGCCCGATCAGATCGTTCGGGGGTTGTACTCTGGCAGCTTTTTCAGTCTCTCCTGTTCCTGCTCAGAGTCCTGTCTGGCAATCACCAGAGTGTGACAGTAGCCCATCACCACCTGCAAAGACACCAAGTGTCACTCAAGCTTTCCAACGGGCCAGTGCATCTCAAACAAGTGTAGAGCAGAGACACAGACATCACTTGTAAAGAAATGTCTTAACTCGTCACAAGTGTACAAACCAAACTCAAAGTGAAGTTCAGATGTTTGACAGCAAAGTGACCTACTTGTCCAGGGCAGGGTGAACTGAGACATGTTGTAGTCAGTGTGTTTACGTGCACTTCAGTAACATTTCTCGTCGACATTGAAGAAACCAGATTTTTACATCATGTAAACGAGACACCACATCTCAGTAACCGGTTTAGATTAGAGTAACCTGATTTTCAGATGGTTTCTCTGCTCAGTTGCAGAGAGGCTGCATGATCATTACACTGACTAATATCAGCAGGACGATGATGACTTTTCCTCTAGCGCTCACTAGGGTTTGTAGTTTTGAGTGAAATGACCAACTGACTGTTGACTGTTTATCGAGCACCGTCACTTTGAATTTGACCAAATACCTGCAGAACTAGTGACATTGTAATCAGCCTCAGCTAGACTGCTAATGCTAACACACTAAACTGAGATTAGAAGAGAACAATCCCTTATTAGTCCCACAGTGGGGAAATGTATTCTCTGCATTTAACCCAACCCTATATAGGGAGCAGTGGGCTGCTCCTGAGGAGCGCCCGGGGACGACCCTCTCTACCCCATGATCCACGGCATTATACCTGCTACCAAACAGCACGTTAGCATCGTCATTGTGAACATGTTTGCATGCTGCAAAGGCATTTAGCCTCGCTAGCATGGCTGTAGACTCTTAGTCTGGTATCAGTTGAGCCTTTTCAAACCCTCAGTGGTGAGGACAAAACAGAGACAACAAAGGCATATTCAAAGTTGGATGGCTCAGTGTGGAACTCTTCTAAGTGGCGTATGATGTATTGATCGGAGCTGATCAGAACCTTTGATTGACATGTCCATTTACCTGCTCAATGTAGACGCCATCCAAGGTCTTGACCTCCTGGGCCGTGGTGGAGGACTTGGGTTTGTTGTCTCCATATCCCTGAAGGGCAAATTACAAAGTACAATCAGCTCCTGGCTCCATCACCACAGCCACAGTCTGTAAATGTGTTCCATCATTTTAATGAACAGTGTTTCCTGTAATGACCCCGCCACAGCGGAGGCCTCAGGACTTACCAGCTCTCCAAATGTGGGCGAGGGGCCCCAGCTGATTGTACTCTCATCTGCAGCAACAACGATGCTGCTCTTCCTGTTCAATACAAACGCACTCAGTCAAACTACTGCACATCAATGTAGAGCAAGCGGTGACGACGTGAATATCAGATAGTCCAACAGTGTACTGAGGGCTTCAGAGATTTGACCCTGGACAATAAAATGTACACATGAACACTCAGTCAGCACTCACCCACAGGCCAGACTGCGGACCTTCCATCCACACAGATCCTGCACAGTTTTGGGGTACATGGTTGACTCTCTGGAGGTGTTTGTCACCCCCCAGAAGAACAGCACCCCTGTAAATAAAAAAACACTGATCACACCCCTACAATACAGCAGCACACACCCAATGTGAAGTCAGTTCAAAGTAAAACGTGTATTCAGTATCTATAGCCTTTGCCTCAAAGTTAAATCTGTAACTAGGATCAAACCGTGTTACATCCAGAGATCTGTTCTTACCCATCTCATTGATAGCGAAGGAACACTGGTAGCCTGTACAGATCTGAGAGGCGGCGCGTCCAGGAAAGTCAAACAGTTTGACCAGTCGAGGAACCATCTCGTCCTTCGGCTCCGTGTGACCCAGGCGCCCGTAACCACCAAAACCCCAGCTGAACACTCGCTTCTGAGAGTCCAGCACCAGCTGAAAGCCACACACTACTTTTAATGCTCAGTGTAAAGGACGATGGCATTAGTTTGTAAACTATGGAAAGACCACTGGAACATATGATTCGGTTCAGAGGAAAGCAATAAGTGGAGCTTCTCACCGTGTGGTTGGACCCACAGGCCACATCTCGGACCACCACATTGGGGACGGGGATGATCTGGCCATCCTTGGACTTCTCAATGAAGATGGCGACACGGCGAGCGATGAGTTCACAATCAAACTCGATGCGCTGGGCGCGAGCTATGAACTTGCCATCACTGTTATGACCTGCAATGAGAGAGATTCATTTTATACAAATATCATTTTATACAAATATTTCTAAGACAACGTTATTGGACTTCTGTGCTAGCCATGGTTTGGCCATAACGAACACCATGTTCGAACATGAGGTGGCTCATAAGTGTACCTGGTACCAGAACACCTTAGGCCGGAGATCAATGATCGACTTTGTAATCGTATCATCTGATCTGCGGCCGTATGTTTTGGACACATGTTTTGTGAAGAGAGGAGCAGAGCTGTCAACTGATCACCACCTGGTGGTGAGTTGGATCAGATGGCAGGGGAACCGGTTGAAAAGACCCGGCAAGCCCAAACTTATAGTGAGGGTAAACTGGGAACGTCTGGCGGAGGACCCTGTCCGGGAGGTCTTTAACTCCCACCTCCGGAAGAACTTCTCACACATCCCGAGGGAGGTTGGGGACATGGAATCCGAATGGTTGTGTTTGTATGTCTGTATACTTGTGAAACATGTATGTATTTGTGGATCTGTTGATCTGATATAAATTAAAAAAGGAATCCAAATGGACCATGTTCAAAGCCTCTATTGTGGACGCGGACACTAGGAGCTGTGGCCGGAAGGTCATCGGTGCCTGTCGTGGCGGCAACCCGAGAACCCGGTGGTGGACACCGGAGGTGAGGGAAGCCGTCAAGCTGAAGGAGACCTTCAGGGCCTGGCTAGCCCAGGGGTCTCCTGAAGCAGCTGAGAGGTACCGGCAGGCCAGAAGGGCTGCAGCTGCGGTGGTCGCGGGTGCTAAAACTCGGGCATGGGAGGAGTTCGGGGAGGCCATGGAGAAGGACTTTTGGTTGGCCTCAAGGAGGTTCTGGCAAACCATCCGTCGGCTCAGGAAGGGAAAGCAGGACCTGCCCCAGGCTGTTCTCAGCGGGACGGGGCGGGGGGGGGACTGTTGACCCGGACGGGGGACATCGTCGGGCGGTGGAAAGAGCACTTTGAGGAACTCCTAAACTCGACCAACATGTCCTCTGCAGAGGAAGCAGCGCCTGAAGAACTGGGGGGCTCACCCATATCCCTGGCAGAGGTCGCTAAGGTTGTCAAAAAGCTCCTTGGTGGCAAGGCGCCGGGGGTGGATGAGATCCGCCCTGAGATGCTGAAGAAGCTGGATACTGTTGGACTGTCTTGGCTGACACGCCTCTTCAGTGTCGCATGGGAGTCGGGATCAGTGCCCATGGACTGGCAGACCGGGGTGGTGGTTCCCATTTTCAAAAAGGGGGACCGGAGAGTGTGCTCGAATTATCGGGGTATCACACTACTCAGCCTCCCGGGGAAAGCTTATGCCAGGGTGCTGGAAAGGAGGCTCCGACCGTTTGTTGAACCTCGGATTCAAGAGGAGCGGTGCGGATTCCGTCCCGGCCGTGGAACAGTGGACCAGCTCTTTACCCTCGCAAGACTACTGGAGGGGTTCTGGGAGTTTGCCCAACCATTCTACATGTGTTTTGTGGACTTGGAGAAGGCTTTCGACCGGGTCCCTCGGGGGTTCTTGTGGGGGGTGCTGCGGGAGTATGGGGTGCCGGACCCGTTACAATGGGCGATCCGGTCTGCAGTAAGAGCTGTGTCCGCATTCTCTGCAATAAGTCAGACACTTTCCCGGTGGGTGTTGGCCTCCAGCCAGGGCTGCCCTTTGTCACCGGTCCTGTTCGTGACTTTCACGAACAGGATTTCTAAGCACAGCCGGGGGGTGGAGAACGTCAGGTTCGGGGGTCTCGGGATCACCTCTCTGCTGTTTGCAGATGATGTGGTCCTGTTGGCCTCCTCGGATTGTGACCTCCAGCATTCACTGGGGCGGTTTGCAGCCGAGTGTGAAGCGGCGGGAATGAGAGTTAGCGCCTCCAAATCTGAGGCCATGGTGCTCTGCCGGAAACCGGTGGATTGCTCCCTCCAGGTGGGGACGGAGTGCCTACCTCAAGCGAAGGAGTTTAAGTATCTCGGGGTCTTGTTCACGAGTGAGGATAAGATGGAGCGGGAGATCGACAGGCGGATCGGTGCGGCTGCAGCAGTAAAGCAGGCACTGCACTGGACCTTCTTGGTGAAGAGAGAGCTGAGCCGGAAGGCAAAGCTCTCAATTTACTGGTCGGTCTACGTTCTTACCCTCACCTATGGTCACGAACTCTGGGTCGTGACCGAAAGGACAAGGTCGCGGGTACAAGCGGCCGAAATGAGTTTCCTCCGTAGGGTGGCCGGGCTCAGCCTTAGAGATAGGGTAAGGAGCTCGGACATCAGGAGGGAACTTGGAGTCGAGCTGCTACTCCTTCGCGTCGAAAGGAGTCAGCTGAGGTGGTTCGGGCATCTAATTAGGATGCCTCCTGGACGCCTCCCACTGGAGGTTTTCCGGGCACGTCCAACTGGGAGAAGACCCCGGGGAAGACCGCTGGAGGGATTATATCTCCCAGCTGGCCTGGGAATGCCTCGGGATCCCCCAGTATGAGCTGGAAAATGTTGCGGGCGAGAGGGAAGTCTGGGTCAGCCTGCTTGGCCTGATGCCACCGCGACCGACCCCGGATAAGCAGAGGAAAATGGATGGAATACAGCATCCAATACTATTTTTAAAGGAGACGTCAACGTCGCTGTTGAGTTTTAAAATATTGATTATAGGTCGATACTAACATTTGAACATAAACACTTCTAAATGACCTCACAGGTCTGACATTTCCCTACTACTGACAGCTGACTAAGCAGGTGCTGATGTAAAGAACTCTTTGTAAAACTGGTGTCAACTTCCAGCATCATCCATCAGCTGGAAACAAAAACAAAGTCACTCAAACACACTTTAACAAAGCTGTCACATGAAAAACAATAGGTGTGTCTGCACGTTGTGAGCCTACCCAGCTGTCCGTACTCCGGGCAGCCGAAGGAGTACAGGTTTCCTTTGCAATCCACCACCATGCTGAATTCAGCTCCACAAGCCACCTTCACCAGGGGCTGGCCATTGTAGGAAATCTAGAGGGAGCAGGAGAGAAGGAGGACTATAAAGAAGGAACACTAACATGCTTCCTACTTTTGCGTTAACTCAAAATCTCTTTTTGCATCTGATCCATATTTGTATCCATATTAGGCTGTAATGGTTCATGTATTGTAAACCGGTAGGGTTCTGGGGTTCAACGGTGGATGTGGATTGACGCATGTAATGCGGAACCAAAATTCATAAGCTCGCATTCCACCCGAAAACTTTTAGCTGTAGGCTGTTAGCAACATATGCTGAGACGAGCACAAGTGAAACCCCGGAGCTGGAAGACCTGACTGCAGGTTCCCGGCTATAGAGGAGAGATGTGTTTGAGACGAGGTGAGTCGTGTTGCTCAACAGAAACATATCCAAAATGCTTTGACAAATTCAACCACATCACCCAGATGTGACGATAAATGTTTGGGTGCTTTGAATGTTTACTGAACCCTCCTAGTGAAGCTTTTTTTATTATTCTACGTATTTTGTTATGTCATATTAGAGATGCTTTTAAGTTATAGCCTTTTGGGAAAGTGTTGAGTGCAATATAGAACGTTCCTTATTTTCATAATGGAAATAGTTAACCAAAGTTGCAGATGAGCAAAATGAAACCTAGTGTCTGTACTAAATAAATGCTAACAAACAGATCCTGATGTTTCTCCGGTTGTACCAAACTGAACTGTGACTCCTAAACCGGTCCTCTGTACCATTACACCACTAATTCATAGAGTTCTCTGTGGCCTGGCCATGGCTGTGTTGGGCTTGTAGCTATTGTTATGGCTCAGGCTGTGACACATGCAGGGTTTGTGAACTGACATGGCTGTGTTGGCCCGAGTGTTGTTGAGAAGCTATTCCTGAACTCCTGAGGTGTTTAATAACTCATCTGTCGTATCAGATTTAAGTTGGATTTTATAAATCTATCCATGCCACTGATCCTTCCTGAGAAACTGTAAAGAGCAGCGCAGCATTACACAAACCAGAGCTGTAGCCACAGTGAAAGACTTAACGAAAATGTGCTCGCTGAGAAGTTAATGATAACTTGTGTCGAGGCTTACTTAAAGTGGACCAACCTTTAAGGTGGAACAGCGCTATTCTTATGTTAGTGACAGTATGTGGAAGAACACTTTAACAGATTGGGAGAGTGGATAGTCTTGTGCTCAAGAGCAAGTCTTTGAGTAAAACTGGGCTCTACTACATCAGCAAAATGCTTTATGGTGTGTAGTGCTTACGAGTATATGATGTGTTCTTACACAGGGGAGGACTGCATGGCTCAGACTGAAGGTTACTCGATATATCTCCAGGCCATGGTCAAGCCCTACACCCCCGCCCGACCACTTCGCTCTGCTGCCTCAGGGCGACTGGTTGCCCTGTCGCTCAGAGGTCCCTGCGACCGATCGACCCGGTCACGGCTGTTTTCTGTCCTGGCCCCACAGTGGTGGAATGAACTCCACACTGACGTCAGGACAGCAGAGTCGCTGCCCATCTTTCATCAGGCTGAAAACTCACCTCTTCAAGAAGTACTACACTGAGCCTTCCACTCAGCACTTATTGTATTCATATTAGTTTGTTGCACTTATTGTATTTGTTTGTTTCTGCACCGTTTGCTCTGGTTTATGCTTAGATACTTGTTTAACAAAGGAGATGCACTTATGACTTCTGGTGACTAGTAGTTCTCTTGAATAACTATGTTGAATACACTTATTGTAAGTCGCTTTGGATAAAAGCGTCTGCTAAATGACTAATGTAATGTATACTCTGTATTCATCGCAATATGCAGCCCTTTGCATATTTCATTCTTTTCTGTCATATGGATCACATATTAGAGAACATGTCTGTATGAGCCCACATGCCTCTACAGTGTGATAAGTGTGACAGTGATGGCTCACCGGTGCTGGGCTGAGGACTGCATCGGTCTGGTTGCCTTGGCCGAGCTGGCCCAGCTTGTTCTCACCAAACGAGTATGCAGTGCCATCCTCTGAGGAGGAACACCGACGTCAGCAAACACAGCAGCATATAGCAACTCTCACATTCAGTCTACCCCTCTGTACAATACACAGCAATGAAAACGGGATGACATCCTTTATGACCAAAAACTCAAAATAATGTCCTATACAATCGAACAAATTCTGTGTTTAATTACTAGAAGCCCAGAGTACGCTGGTTTTTTATTCTAACCAAAGACTACAAAAGAGGACCAATGACCACCAACTGGAGGAACTAAATGACAGAGATCAGCTGCTGTAGTATTCGGCTGGGATGAAAACCAAGAAGCCCCTGAAGGGAACACACATACCTGTGAGTGCCAGGGTGTGATTGCGTCCACAGGCTGCAGCAACAATCACATGATCTGCGAGGGCCTCGATCAACTTGGGAGCCTCCAGGCGCTTGGTGTCTCCGTGACCCAGCTGACCTTTGTCATTACGACCTGAAACCAGAAGATCAGTGATAGAGAACTCCTTCCAGTCTGGACTACTAACACCACCACACAGTCTCATAAACTTTGTTGGTGTGGCTCACACAACACTTTCAGCAGGAAGATCATTTGCAGCATGTTACTTACCCCAGCTCCACAGCTTGCCCTCAGTGGTCATGAGGAGACTGTGTGCAGCACAGGGCCCAGCCACCACACAGCTGACCTGGACATCATTCAGACAGCCATAGCGGTGAGGACCCCACAGATTCTGGCCCAGGTTGCGGAAAGCAGCTACACACACACACACACACACACACACACACACACACACACACACACACACACACACACACACACACACACACACACACACACACACACACACACACACACACACACACACACACACACACACACACACACACACACACACACACACACACGGAAAGAACACAACATGAACTTTTCTAATGAACCGAGCTAGGTCAGTCAGTTAAAAGAAAGAAAAAATCACAACAAAGATTTAGTTTCCATTTATTTTTGATGGAGGCGGTTCAAGTCGAGACAAACTGCTGCTTCACTTCCACAAGAAGTGCTAAAAACACCCACCCAGACCTCTTCATACCCAAGTGCACTACAAAAGAAGGGTTTGAATGGGTTTTTGGTGGTTTGGTAGACACAGCCTCTCGCCCATCTAGAGATGGTCTTTGTCTATGCAGCTGCTCCTGCTGACACCCCCAACCCCCCCTTCAGTCTCAACAAAGCACATTTATCAGTGTGTACCAGAGTAGATAGGCAAGGATGGAACACAACCCGCCCCGGGCACCAGTGGGCTGCTGCAGGGGGGCAGCACAGAACATGCATACATATGAATAGACATTACTGTCACAATCAATTAATGGGATCTCACTGGCTTTAATCCGTATGTGGCTTGTGCATCCCAAACAAAGAGACACATGTACACCGAACATGTGGTCGTCATTCCATTCTCTACTGCAGACACACTGGGGGAACCCGATCAATGCGTTATCGATTCTGTCTGGATGTACAACCTCCTACACATCAGCTGTACACCACAGTGAGGGTCAGGTACAGAGAGCCACACATCAAACGGAACATCTCATCATAGGATATTATTCACTACCCTGCATCAGGACCATACTGCCGTGGTAAGAGTTGTGTCACACCTGTGAAGGAGTGTTGATTCAAATACGGTAACATGGTTATTGACTGGTTAGGTGAGAGTCATCCTGCTCCAGGTCTCATTAAAGCCGAGAGACAAATGGATATCAACATTGTCATTTGTGTGTTAAGCACAGAGCTGGAGTCAGGACATGGTTAGCTTAGCATAAATAGTGGAAGCAAAGGTAAACTGCTAGCCTGGATCTGTCTAAAGTTCAAAACTACACACACCAACTCTTCTAATGTCCACTAATTAACACGTCTTGTTTGTTGAATCTATAAATCAATGGGAAGGTAAATATTACAATTTCTAAGTTTAGTTCTGTCCAGCGTCTACAGCGTATGTTGCCAAATACAGTCAGTCAGCAACGGTGTTGGTCTCTGTACAGGGACAATGGTACCAATGTGACAACAAAACTCCAAGAAATCGTTCCAGCGAGTAGCCACCTGTAAAATGTGTTGACACAGAATGATGTCAATCAAAAGGGACGGCTGCACCTGCTTTAGTAAAGTTATGAAAATAGGCATTTCTCTCACTGAATGGATACACATGGCTTTACCCTGCCAACGCCTGTCTTCTCTTGCATTTAGAAATGACAAAAGTTAAAATGACTTTTATATGATAGGTATTGATCATTGCTATTATGAAAGTAATAACGTATGGCATAGATCACAGTCCTGTAGACCTGATCCAGCTATTTGATTAAAAGGTATTCTACCTTGTTGTTTGGGCACCTCTTTTCTTCCAATCAAATCCCAGTTGGTTGCTCCAAAGATGATCAGTTGACCTTTAACCTTTGAGCACTCAAGTTTCTGTAGAAAGGACACAGTAAGGTTAATGACATTAAAAACATATACGTTGTTGTTTGAAATAGCAAATAAGTTCAACAACTATAGCTGGATCACATCTGTGATCTGATTCAGGGGACATTCTGACATTTGGGAAATCATTTTATCATCCTGATTACAAAGTTCGGCCTTTTTTGGTTTATTTTCCTGAACTTTAAACCAAATACTGATGAACTGTACAATTTGTTTTTTTATCGATATAATGCAAGTAACTATTCTTCTGTAATCATATACAAACACTGGACATAAGACACTGTCACACTGTCGTACACAAAGGCAAAGGGGAAAACACTACTAGAACACCAATACATCTGCAGATTGTTATGTTTTACTAATTCAATATTCAGACTTCTTGTGAGAATTTAATGTTCATTAAAGAAACGTTTAAACTTGTAAATATAATTTGGGTAGTTTTCTTGAAATAGCTCCTTGGGCAGTTTTCATACAGTGTGTCAAACCCAAACCCACTATTTTCTCTTTGACGTCGTCGGCCACAGTGACCGGCTGGAGACCGGACTTGGCAGCGGGCTTGCCAGGTTTCTTGTTGTTCTCCTGCTCGTAGTCAAACTCGTCGTCGCTACTAAAGTCCCTCTCTTTCCTTTTGCCGCTGGCCCTCTTCTTTTTCATCCCACCATTCCCTGAGACATCAGTCACCTTCTTGCGTGGCATTTTTAAATCTGAAGCTGGGTGGGAAAGAGGCAGTGGTCAGTTTATACAGACAGTAAGAATACTGTGTAATCAGACTAACTGTACTGTAATTCAAATCTAGAACAGAGCTATTGTGCCACAGCAAAGAACAATATTAACACCAAGGACAATAGAAGATATAGATAATGTGACAAAAACATAATTTGAGGATCGTTTAAGTAGGACTGAACGTCCACACATTATGAATTACAGAATCATTCATGCTGAAAAATTACACAATGCAGTGAGCCAGTGAAGATGTTCCACACTAGGAAACAGCTGACTTGTATAAATACTACGGACAAACTATTAACTATTGAAACTCATGAGGAAGTTGTGACCGGATGGCTGTTATTAAATACATGTTTTACACTTCTGCTTTTCGTTAAATATATTTGACAAACTTTAAGATAATAATTCAGACTATACTGTCTGTAGCCATATACAAACACACAGCGGCTGCTACAGACTCCAGCGCTGTGTGGGTCTTTAAAAAGGACCAACGTAGACGTGTAAAGTAACGTTAAATGTACTAGAACGTTAACGCTACGTGATCCAAGTAGCCCTGTGCACTTCTATTGTCAAGTACCAACCATTGGAATAAAGCATTTGGCCTGTTTTTAAAATTACCTTCTACCATAGCTGTCTAACCAACAGCCAGTGGAAACTAGCGACAAACTGCAAAACTAAAACATGTTAAGTTACCGGTGTCCGTCTGGTAGCTAGCGTTAGCTGCTAGCTTCATTAGGCTAACCAGCTAACCACTGCCGTTCTTTGTTCACATAATGGTTGGGTAACAAGCTAGTCGACGGGCTAACGTAGAACATGCAAAGTTAGTTAGCCGCTACACAAACAAGGAAGGCACATTTTGTATGTTATTGAAAACAGAAAATCCCCAGGAACCCAGACTTTATTAAACTTCTTTAAGATTTAGCGAATAGCTGACTGATGGGTTCAATAAGCTAACGTTACCTCGCTACTGTAAGCTAACAGGCACTCTAAATAAAGACATGGAAACTAACGTTACATGAAAGGATGCTACGGCAAAAACTTTTCCAACATTTTCTTGATTGGACACGTTCTAAGTTTAGCGTACGTACAATCTCTGTGATTTCGAAAACATGTTATTTGTAATTTCATCAACTAAGAAAAAAAATGTACCGGTGATTTCCTGATTCAGCAGCTCTCTGCCCGTCTCCGGTTTGATTGATTTGAACAAAAGAAGCTGCAGTCTGCTTTCACACCACGTGGTTTGCATTAAGTATTCATACAGGAAACCAAGCACTCACCAAATTCATACAACTGGACGGAGAAACAGTCAGCTCTATGACGCACAAACAGGACAACGTTTAGTCGGAAACAACTGGCACTGAAAGCAAAAGTTTAACAAAACTAATACCGAGAATCGTTTATTGTCAAATCGTGTAATCAAAAAGTTGTAATGCCACCGAAAATAAGTTATATTAAGACATAAAACACTGGCATAAAAAAATCACCAAAACTTGGAATAAAGAATAAATATAGGCCTAATAATAAACACGCTTTGCATAATGTAACAAAAGTGTGGTTTTGTGTGTGTGTTTAGCGTTTTGAATTTTAATGTAATTACATGACAACGTTTTCAGACATCTTCTGATTTTTTCGATAAATCTTCGTAATTAGGCTAACCATTAAGCAGATGTATTATCATGCTTCATATCCCTCTCAAGTAAAGATCAAAACTAGAGCTGGTAAAAGTTACATTGCATTTATTCTATACTTCATTATAGGTGGTCATTATAGGTATATTTTAAGAAGATCTTTAATATAAATACACTAAATACTGTGGCTTACTTTTTTATGCAATTAGCTACATTTATCTGACAGCTAAGCTTACTTTTCAGTTGGAGATTTTATGTAAAAAACTTAAGAAACCTATAAAACACAATGTCTTGTTAAAGATTGTAACTATAGGTTCCATCTTTTTGGCTCGCCTCACCGTGAGGTGGAGGCCGTTGAGGCGTTTAAGTTGCGGGCGTTTAAGTTGCAATTTAAATCCATGTCTGTCCAGGTGCATATGATATGAAATCTTTGAAGGAATTTATTAAAAAGTATTGAGTGTAATTTTTGCAGAAATAAGTAAACCCTATATATACAGGACTGTCTCAGAAAATTAGAATATTGTGATAAAGTTCTTTATTTTGTGTAATGCAATTAAAAAAACAAAAATGTCATGCATTCTGGATTCATTACAAATCAACTGAAATATTGCAAGCCTTTTATTCTTTTAATATTGCTGATTATGGCTTACAGCTTAAGAAAACTCAAATATCCTATCTCTAAATATTAGAATATCATGAAAAAGTATACTAGTAGGGTATTCAACTAATCACTTGAATCGTCTAATTAACTCGAAACACCTGCAAGGGTTTCCTGAGCCTTGAAAAACACTCAGCTTGGTTCAGTAAACTAAATCACACGTATGGGGATTATCACAATATTCTAATTTTCTGAGACAGTCCTGTACATAAGATTCTAGTGGATCATTTCCAGTGATGTCTGTTGTCTTCACTCAGAGACTATTTTTACAGAGGACTGATAGAGAGCTTCTTCACATAGTGCCAGGACCATTGTTTTTAGCTTGTGGTCGACTATCAGAGGAACAGGAGCCCACCCTGTTCTGGTAATCAGCTAGGGAGAGGAAGTGAAGAGGGTGGACTCATACAAGTACCTTGGGTTCCAAATCAATAAAAATAAGGACTGGACTCACAAAACTGAAGACCTGAAACAGAGTCATAATGAATGTTATTAACCACACCTGTGTTTATCCTGCAATCACATGTCAAAATGGCTGCTGTGTAAAGGGCCAATAGAAATGCTCTCAATTTCTCATTTAGCACCTTTAAGCTTTGTTGTTGTTGTTTTTGTTCTGCTGTATGTCTATAGTGTGTAACTTTATTGAGAAAAACAAAGAAACAGTGTCAAGTTTATTGTAGGACATGCAGCTAACAAAGCTGATTCCGATATAGAACACTTGTTGTATAGATCTTCAACATAGCAGCACAGAAGATCTATACAATCATCACTGTTTCAAAATGGGCACCCAAGACATGGTGTTCAGAACCAAATGTGAAATATGATCACAATCTCCTGAGTTCTAATATTTCAGTCTCAAAGACGTGAAATTATTCAATATTTCACAGAAGATATAATACCTGCTAGATGCTGTGCTTTCTGACCATCTTTGCATTTTCTTAAATCTGACCTGTTTCTCCAAAAAGTAAGCACAAATAGCCATTAGTGGCATTACATACATGCAAATACAGCTAATATATTAACCAAGGATTTTTCAAAGCATACATTAATTTCACAAATGCTTTGTCGGACATTATGGACTATATTACTCTAACCTAAACTAAAGGTAACTAAAAGGCACTCTGGAGAATCAGTGAAAATGTGAGGATGATGAGGTAAGACACAAATGAAGAAATAACATCTTCCAGGCAGTTAGTTTTAAATAACCAAAGTAAATCTTAATTTCTTATATGAATCCTAATTGAACTGCTTCATTGGCTAATGTGTATACACGGTTTGACAGGCAAGCAGGAGTCTTTGTCTTCAAACTGCCTGAAGACCTGAGATGTGCACATGTATCCACATTCAAAAGTAAACTGGAAACCTTCCTCTTTTTTCAGGTTTAGGATTAGTTATTAGTGTGTGTGTGTGTGTGTGTGTGTGTGTGTGTGTGTGTGTGTGTAAAAAATGTTGTTTCATGTAATAGATTTAAAAAGAGCACCAAAGAATCCTGCACACTGTCCATCACATGTGACGTTTCAGTCCTCAGACCTTCTTCAGGCAAAATTCATACAGAAAAATAACACCAAACAGCACCATTCATATATAAGCTATATCACCTGGGGAAATGCTTTGCATGGAAATTAAGGTCAATGAATCGATGAATGAACTTTATTTATACCACCTTTCATGCATAGAATGTAGCAGGTGCTTTTTAATTCAGCAACAAAAACATCGAAAAAGCATCAAAAAAGCATACAAGAGGAGGAAGGGAGAAAATGAGTATTTCTAAATTCTACAAATTATAAAATATAAAAAAACAGACAGCGACTATAGGCAATACTAAAGATGTGTTTTAGATGTTGTTTAAGACTGTCTACTGAATCAGCAGTTGCAATGTTTAAATACAGAGTCTTTCATATTTTGGGCCATAGTGGCTAAAAAGAGCAAAAGCCAAAAGGCTTTTGTGGCTCAACAGGTCAGTTTAGTGCTGAAATACAAAACCAAAGTGCAACTGGGTTATGGAAGCTAAGCTAACCATGCTACTCCACTACCCAGTATGCTCCTGGCTGTCTGACAGACAGGACAGTAGACTGTTGAGCCCACATCTTCACAGAGACCTGACTCCATCATGGTCCAGGATCAAGCTGCACTTCCTTATCTCTTTTCTAGTCTTCCTACCATTTAAAGCTCTTTAACACTACATGTCATCATTCACCCATTCACAATCATTCATACTCTGATGACAGGAGCTACCATGCAAGGTGCCACTGCCTAACTAACATTCACACACATTCACAATTTGGGGTTAAGCGTCTTCGACATGGACTAGTGGAGCTGGAGATCGAACCACTGATCCTCTAATTGAAGGACAACCCTGCTCTACCACTGAGCCCCATTATCTGCCCAGATAATTGTTTTTTACATTCCTTATGATGCATATTCAAAAAATGCACTAGTGTCATTGTTTTGTTTGTCATGTTTTTCTTGTGTTGAAAATGGACTACAATTGCATTTTGTTGTGCATTCCAGTGTTCCATAATGACAATAAAATGATTCTTGAAGGCCTCCATGCGCCTACGGGTTGCGGGGAGCAAGGCTCTGACTGTGGTTTGTGCTTATGCACCAAACAGCAGTTCAGAGTATCCGGCCTTCTTGGAGTCGGTGGGAGGGGTCCTGGAAAGGGTGCCGCCTGCCGACTCCATAGTTCTCCTGGGGGACTTCAACGCTCATGTGGGCAATGAAGGAGAAACCTGGCGGGGGGTGATTGGGAGGAACGGCTTGCCCGATCTGAACCAGAGTGGTGTCTCGTTATTGGACTTCTGTGCTAGCCACGGTTTGGCCATAACGAACACCATGTTCGAACATAAGGTGGCTCATAAGTGTACCTGGTACCAGAACACCTTAGGCCGGAGATCAATGATCGACTTTGTAATCGTATCATCTGATCTGCGGCCGTATGTCTTGGACACCCGGGTGAAGAAAGGAGCAGAGCTGTCAACTGATCACCACCTGGTGGTGAGTTGGATCAGATGGCAGGGGAACCGGTTGAAAAGACCCGGCAAGCCCAAACTTATAGTGAGGGTAAACTGGGAACGTCTGGCGGAGGACCCTGTCCGGGAGGTCTTTAACTCCCACCTCCGGAAGAACTTCTCACACATCCCGAGGGAGGTTGGGGACATGGAATCCGAATGGTTGTGTTTGTATGTCTGTATACTTGTGAAACATGTATGTATTTGTGGATCTGTTGATCTGATATAAATTAAAAAAGGAATCCAAATGGACCATGTTCAAAGCCTCTACTGTGGACGCGGCCGCTAGGAGCTGTGGCCGGAAGGTCATCGGTGCCTGTCGTGGCGGCAACCCAAGAACCCGATGGTGGACACCGGAGGTGAGGGAAGCCGTCAAGCTGAAGAAGGAGACCTTTAGGGCCTGGCTGGCCCAGGGGTCTCCTGAAGCAGCTGAGAGGTACCGGCAGGCCAGAAGGGCTGCAGCTGCGGTGGTCGCGGATGCTAAAACTCGGGCATGGGAGGAGTTCGGGGAGGCCATGGAGAAGGACTTTCAGTTGGCCTCAAGGAGGTTCTGGCAAACCATCCGACGGCTCAGGAAGGGAAAGCAGGGCCTACCCCAGGCTGTTGAAACGGACGGGGGACATCGTCGGGCGGTGGAAAGGGCACTTTGAGGAACTCCTAAACCCGACCAACATGTTCTCTGCAGAGGAGGCAGCGCCTGAAGACCTAGGTCGCTAAGGTAGTCAAAAAGCTCCTTGGTGGCAATGCGCCGGGGGTGGATGACATCCGCCCTGAGATGCTGAAGGCGCTGGACACTGTTGGGCTGTCCTGGCTGACAAGCCTCTTCAGTGTCGCATGGGGGTCGGGATCAGTGCCCATGGACTGGCAGACCGGGGTGGTGGTTCCCATTTTCAAAAAGGGGGACCGGAGAGTGTGCTCGAGTTATCGGGGTATCTACTCAGCCTCCCGGGGAAAGCTTATGCCAGGGTGCTGGAAAGGAGGCTCCGACCGTTTGTCGAACCTCGGATTCAAGAGGAGCAGTGCGGATTCCGTCCCGGCCGTGGAACAGTGGACCAGCTCTTTACCCTCGCAAGACTACTGGAGGGGTTCTGGGAGTTTGCCCAACCAGTCTACATGTGCTTTGTGGACTTGGAGAAGGCTTTCGACCGGGTCCCTCGGTGGTTCTTGTGGGGGGTGCTGCGGGAGTATGGGGTGCTGGACCCATTACAACGGGCGATCCGGTCTCTGTACGACTGCAGTAGGAGCTGTGTCCGCATTCTCGGCAATAAGTCAGACACGTTCCCGGTGGGTATTGACCTCCGCCAGGGCTGCCCTTTGTCACCGGTCCTGTTCGTGACTTTCATGGACAGGATTTCTAGGCGCAGCCGGGGGGTGGAGAACGTCAGGTTCGGGGGTCTCGGGATCACCTCTCTGCTGTTTGCAGATGATGTGGTCCTGTTGGCCTCCTCGGATCGTGACCTCCAGCATTCACTGGGGCGGTTTGCAGCCGAGTGTGAAGCGGCGGGGATGAGAGTTAGCACCTCCAAATCTGAGGCCATGGTGCTCTGCCGGAAACCGGTGGATTGCTCCCTCCAGCTGGGGACGGAGTGCCTACCTCGAGCGAAGTAGTTTAAGTATCTCGGGGTCTTGTTCACGAGTGAGGGTAAGATGGAGCAGGAGACCGACAGGCGGATTGGTGCGGCTGCAGCAGTAAAGCAGGCGCTGCACCAGACCGTCTAGGTGAAGAGAGAGCTGAGCCGGAAGGCAAAGCTCTCAATTTACTGGTCGGTCTACGTTCCTACCCTCACCTATGGTCACGAACTCTGGGTCGTGACCGAAAGGACAAGGTCGCGGGTACAAGCGGCAGGAATGAGTTTCCTCCGTAGGGTGGCTGGGCTCAGCCTTAGAGATAGGGTAAGGAGCTCGGACATCAGGAGGGAACTTGGAGTCGAGCCGCTACTCCTTCGCGTCGAAAGGAGTCAGCTGAGGTGGTTCGGGCATCTGATTAGGATGCCTCCTGGACGCCTCCCATTGGAGGTTTACCGGGCACGTCCAACTGGGAGGAGACCTCGGGGAAGACCCAGAACACGCTGGAGGGATTATATCTCCCAGCTGGCCTGGGAACGCCTCGGGATCCCCCAGTATGAGCTGGAAAATGTTGCGGGCGAGAGGGAAGTCTGGGTCAGGCTGCTTGGCCTGCTGCCACCGCGACCTGACCCCGGATAAGCGGAGGAAAATGGATGGATGGATGAATCTTTGAATTCTTGAATTGTAAACATACACAATTATTTTGCCAATATTCTAGAAAAAAACGTTCACATCACACAATAGGGCCTTATAGGGACGTTTTTTACACACCAGTCCTATATAATGGCATGGAGCCTATAGACTTTAAAAGGTAAAACAATTGGCACCGAAAAAAAATGGGCTGATATTCACAATATTTCAAAGTCATTCATATTTAATCTGCTCATGAAATGAATTTGTATTTGGCGGGTCTTTGCTTCTCTCTGCTGGACAACACTGCAATTCGAAATGGCATGGAAAATTCACGCTACAATAAAAAACTATTTATTCAAGCTTTATAATTGTCATTCAGCATGAGTCTTTAATTTAATTATGACAATGCATAAATAAAGTTGAAATATATGTATTTATATTGATGTGCATTGTATTTGAAGTTTGATTTGTTTTAATTTAGGCATTTTAACTTCTATAATTCATAAAAGCATGACGAACAGAAGAGTTGCGTGACGTGATATTGTCATATTTTTAGATTATAGACTGTCCATAACATAGACACATAGTAGAGTATAGTGTAGTATATGCAGTGAGACAAAGAATTCAATGCATACTTTCTTTGTGTGCAGTTGTCAAAGGCATTTACTTCTCGAAGGAAACATTGTTTGTGATTTTTGCAGCATTAATACATTTGTTAATGGATGAACTAGAGATAGATTCTGTCATCTCCTATCTACCAAGTATATGAATATTTATTGACATTTCCTGTGATACAAAATGGATGAATGATGAAAATGCTAACTAATAATTTAACAGCACTGTAAAAACAATTGTGCTTTTTAAAAACATTTCTATAGTTTATACTGAATATATCAGACATACAGATTCAAAATTTATATTTGACCACATGAATTACAGCAGCCCATTTTGTAATTTAGGCTGATTCATGTGTTCCAAAACACAAAATGCCCATCCCCATAACGTAAATCGTTAAATTGTGACTAGACTGGGTTAAAGTTGAGGATAAGGTTAGGGTAAGGTTTAGGATTAGACTGCTAGTGGTTATGGTTTTTGGTAAATCTCTGTCACGACCCGGCTCTTGAGCCATGACAAAACGGGAGACACACGGGTTGTTATCCGAAACAGTTTGCATTTATTGCTCAACAAAACAAAGGCATGGTGCTGCAGGAACAGAGGAGCTCGCCGACTGCGGTAGGCAGGTCCTACATACCCCTGGGAGACTGGCCAGGTGCTCCCAATTGTACAGAGAGGCTCCGCCTACAAGGGACCTGCAAGACAACACAGACAAGACACAAGGGAACGCCCACTGGAGGCCCTGCTTAAGCCAGAGGCCGTCACAATCTCCAGGAAATGTAATGTCCCCAAAAGTCATGAAGACATGTCTGTTAGTGTGTGAGTGTGTGAGTGTATGCGTGTGTGGTGCTAAACCTGCAATAACTTTATTTGGCCACATTTACACATGCAGCAGTTCCAGAGTAACATGATCATTATCATGATACTTCTGTATGTCTCTCCAGACAGCAACAGGTTGTGGCTGGTGGGTTTAGTCTTTTAAAATCCTTTAGCTCTTTGCAGGCACCTCTCATCACTAATATCACTGATGCTCAGTAGATGGTACCAGTGATGTTCTGGGTGGTTTGAATCCCCCGCTGTTTGTTTATTTGTTTATTTTGCAGGGACAATGCCCACCAATCAACAGTACAACTATAAGTGAGCCAGAGTTAGCCAGAGAGGCTAATTTCCATCTGCAGTCCCCGGCCAGATGTTTCAAGGCAGCCTAAAATAACAAAATATCAAATGGCAACGGAATTAAAATTCATAGACAAACGGACAGCAATAGTATAGACAAAACCATTACACAGCAAAAGAAAAGTGTACGACATTATAGCAGAGCAGACATAACAGGCTGCAGCATGCATCAGGCAGAACAAACCCTCCTACAGTACAAGCACATATAGAGTATAACACTGAAGCACATAACATACACATCAAAATGGAAAATAGCAACACTGAACAAGACAAATGCACATATAGGCGAAATAGGCAGGACAGACAGTACATCAATGCTTGCATGCCTGATTGGCAACAAGCCATTCTTTAAGGTTATGCTTGAATGTTTTGTACGTGTTGTGTGTGCGTATGTGTGGTGGCAGAGCATTCCACGAGTGAGCTGCCTTCACAGAGAATGTAGATTTGCTAAACGAGCTTGACCTATATGAAATGACACAATCACCTCTTGAAGCAGATCTAGTGAGTCTGCTGCTTTGAGTGCTTTGTCTAATAAAATCACTAAGCGGAGCTGGGGCCATACCATGTCAAATTTTAAAAGCCAGACACACATCAGTGAATTTAATGAGGTTCTCCCAACTCAGGATATGGTGCTTGGTGAGAATATTGCAGTGATGGTGACTTTTGGCTTTTTATCAAGTGTTTTTAGGGCTTGTTTATGGAGAATATGAATAGATTTTAATGTTGTGCTGCTGGCTTGTGCCCAGCTGGTTAAGCAGTAGGTCAGATGGGACAATCATCGCATTAAAATACAATTTTGCAGCCTGCATGGTTAGACAGTGTCTTATATATATATAAAATGTATGAGATTACATTTTAAGACCTTTGTCACATGTTTTACCTGTTTTTTAAAAGAGAGATTAGAATCAATAAAAATTCCTAAATATTTCAAATCTGACACTACCTGTAGCCTCCCACCAGCAACATAATATGTAGAGCCTCCTGTCCTGTCCCGTACACATCCCATCCTAGTTTGTGATGTTTCCAGTCAGGATGCTTTCTATTGCTCCTCTGTAAAAGTTAACAAGAAGCTGGAACAGGAATTTTGCCTTGCGGTGAGTGTGAACCAAGACAGTGAGCTTGTGGGCCAAACAACATGCACAAGCTTGTCTCTGCATTTGACGCCATAGTAGAAAAGCCACTACGAAGCTCCGTAAAGCCGAGGGAAGCTGCATATTACAGCTGATCATTTTCTACAGGTTCATCACTAGAGGCACCAAACACATTGTCACATTATTTTTTACAATTTGACTTCATACATTGTTAATAAAAATATAGATACCGGCTGCTTTAAGTAAAAGTCTTGGCTATACACTTTTATCAAATAAGAATCAAAAGGAAGGAAGTCAACTTTATTTATACTTCACATTTAGGACACAGTGCTTCACAGTGACAAAAAAGAAACAAGAATACATACAAATAGGTATATACATAAAATATACAAACATAAATACATACATACATACCACAGAAAAAATCACTAGTACTCAAAAACGTTAAGCTATTATATCAGCTATGAGATGAGGTGATTCATTTTGAAAACCAACCATTCTAATAGAGCTTTTCCAACTCAAATGTTTACAAATTAAAGAAGCAAATATATATTGGACTATTCCTTTTGACAAGTAACCACATTATTCAGCAGTTATTACACTATCTACTACAAACTAATCTCTGTCATTCTCCTCGTTTAATTGATGTTCCCATAATAACGGAAGTCCTGAGCTGGTTACAGGTGGTGGTTGGAGCCAGGCAGCAGGTCGGGTTAGCACCCATTGCTACTCCTACGCTGGCTGGGTAGAGGGCTCTCATCCCCTCTCTGTAGCCCCCCGATCATGGAGCTCAGGTTACCGTAGCTGCCGCCGTAAGGCTCCATCTGAGCTGTCACGCTCCGGCCAGGCTTGTCTTTCCGGAGCCGAGGTGGGGTTTGGTTCACACTGAGGACGGAAGGGAGACTGGGGTGGTGGCGTTCTCACTGAGGCTCTGCACTGTCACCGATGACTGGCACAGAGGTACGAATGTCAGGGAAATTCGTGACATATACATATATATAGATAACATTCATTCATTTTCCTACCAAAATCCTGCAGTGTCACTGGGTGGAGTTGTCAAACCACATCTAACCACCGTGAATTCAGAATGAGAATCACCTAAGAGGTTCGATTGAATGGCTATAGAGACAATAACAAAAGATTATTTTATCAATGACAATGAGTTTTCAAAACTCCTCTGCTGTTTAGCATCAGGAACAGGGCTAACCTATCGGCTATACTGACGGTAAACATCAGGGAAACAGTAGAAATAAATGGAGGGAAGTGAGATTAAAGGGAAATCGTCTGGTGACATTAAGATGCTTAGTTATCGACTTTCAAGACTTCAACTGCGTCATACTTGTAAGCTATGCTGGAGACAAACTGAAGTTGTGACAACTGTGAGAATGAAAACAGCATGTGTGAATTTTGTGGGTTGGAATTCCACTCAGTGAAACTGCAGGAAACAACAAGGTGCAAAGGAATATTCATGCCATGTTCACACCACATATGATGGATTGTAACCATGGGAAAGACTCCCATGTTCACGAAATGCAAACATTCACGCCACTTAACGACTGAAGATTGTATGATTGCACAGTTGGTATAGTGAGGTTCAAAGATACAGTTCATTGACGTTATAGCACTGACTTGTATTTAGTTACCTTGAATGATAGATTTGGGCTGACGTGAGGCGGTCATATTTGTTTGCCTTCTGGCACTTTTAAAGTGGGATCAGAGCTTTCAGAAAAGGTTTCCCAGTGATCAGTTCAACTTGAAGTAAACACTATTTACTACTAAGTCAGAAACCAGTAGCTACAGTAACACCCTTATGTTATTAACCATACCAAACATGTCAAGAACACAGAACATATAGAGGAATCTTACAAAAATTGAGAATTTACAGAATTACATGGACATATAAATTAACGTAATTATATGGATATCTCAAATAAAATAGAGAAGGGAAAGTGGACCAGTATTCACAGAAAATGAGCCACATGCAGTATAAAAGTTAAATATGCAATATGAGGATGAATAAAGGAAACCAAAACAAAAAGGCTTTCATACAAGTAGGAAATAACCAGAATAGGTGGAGAGTGGGTGATTTGAAGCACAGAAAGGGAAGGAAATGGAGGGAAACAGCTACAGGACAGGGACTAACATTCGGACAGTTCAACCAGTTCAACTCACATTGCCCACAGAGACGTCACTGCCGGCCACCGTCTTCTTCTTTCTGGCCATGTTGGGATTCCAGTGGCAAACCAGGCTGTCATTCTGCACACTGTAGTTCTTATGGCCAATCAGCCAGTATGTGTTCATTTTGCCTTTACCCTGGCAGGAGACGGGAGGACACAAGAGAGGAACAGTGACACTTGTGTGTGACTACCAACCCGTCAGACAGATGAGAAATCCAACTTAAAAGGATCTGTTCACCCAAATTACAAAAGCTACCAAAAGCACTAGAGGTAAGCCATTCAAATAGTTTCAGTTTTATATGCCGAGGTTTCCGAAATATCCATCTATGCCGCTGCCCAATACTAAACCTCACAAAATAAAAAAGTTATATGCAAATGTAGACAGTACTTGGACTGTGTGAGAAGGTATATTTATGTTGATTGTGTGTGAACTGACCCTTTAATGTTGTAAACTTTATAAATATAAGTTGACTGTCCTAGGACACGACATGAAAACTGTGTCTGAACTTAGTGGGCTCACATTCACAGAATGAGATGAGGTTTTAGTCTTTTTATTGAATATCTCTCAACTGTTTAACCAGGTCCATTTTAATCTTTAAAACGACATTAGAAAAAATTATTTCTCAATACAACAACATACTGTCACTGGGTGACTGCCTGACGACTACACAGACAATGAATCTCACAGTATGGCTGGGAACTGTTACCTTAACCTCAATCTCTCCACGGAGCTGCAGCTCATAGGCGTTGTCTTTGATCAGAGCCAAGTAGGTTTCTGAGCTGGTGTGGATTTTCTGAGCTGACACACAAACAATAACACATGCTGTAAAACACGACTGGGGTTTAGCCAAAGTCAAACAAAACATATTTATAAGCATTATCACTGTTTTACAAATTTGAATTAAATGGTACATATTTCAAGGATTTTCATGCAACAAAGGTCTAATATTTATTAAAGCACTTATGTGTATACATTGTAGAAATGCACTGCCGTCTGCCCCAGGATGTTGTTGTTTTTTTGAGGATGCTACCACTTACAGACACTACAGTCTGAAGAGGTCAAACTGAATCCTATAAATACAGGCATACATATCTAGTTTCCACTTAGGGTCAGCTATAATTATGTGTGTGTGTGAGCTGTGTAACTATTCATGCACACAGATGAGTTTGTTTGTGTATTGTGTGTCCAGGTAAACATACGCAGACTGGTTGACTCCATTCTAGAGGCTGTGTTGACAGTATCTCCAAACAGACAGTATCTTGGCATCTTGTAGCCCACGATTCCCGCCACACATGGACCTATAGAACCAGGAGAAAAAGGAACTGTGCTCTTAGAAATAAAATGAGAGTAGAAGAGACATTCCTATTCATTGGAACATAGCAGCAGGTCAGAGCGGCGGCCATTTGTACGTGTACCGTCACCACTGCAAAGAACTGTGACTGCTGTAGCAGCTTAACTCATTCTATTTCTACGGTCAATGAGAGCTATTTACATTTAAACCAGTCAAATGACCAGGGCAAACAATGTCGACTTTACTCTCATATTTCTGCTCACAATCCCACAATGCAACAGGGCTGGAGAAAAAACCCAATATATTGACTATAGTGTTATTGTCAAAGCCTCAACAGTATAAGGGTTTCCAATAAAAGTTACAATTTCAATAAAAAGACTAAAAGTCTACAGCAACACTAGCAGTTCTGTGAGGCTGTAGGTTAGCACAGCAGTAGCTTGAGCTAAACTCTAATATGCTGATGTTTAGTGATTATGAAATGTTTATCATTGCTGCCATCTTACTTCAGCATGCTAGCATGCTGACATTCACTTATTTGCAGGAAACACAAAGCACAGCTGAGGCTGATGTGAATGTTATAATGTAATTTGGTCATAAAGCTGAATAAATAACATTTTTGAACTGATGATGGTGCTAGATAAAAAGTTAACATTTTGTCACAAAAATCAAGAAAGTTAATTTAGTTAAGTTGAATTAATCATAATTCCTCCTCGTAATTGAAGATTTGCAAAAACACGTCTGACATGGTCTAGACAGGGAATGGGATACCATCATTCAGTTCTTATGGCCAATCAACCAGTATGTGTTCATTCTGCCTTTATCCTGGCAGGAGACCGGAGGACACTAGAGAGGAACACTTGGGTGTCAGAAAGATAACCCTTCAAAGGGTCGGGTCACCCAAATTACAAAAACTACGAAAGTACTGCTGCCTCTGGCTGCAGGTTTGTGCTGCTGTGTGTTCCCTTTGTGCTGCTCTGCACCATCCACACAACAGTCTGATTTACTTAGAAGTGTCTTTACATGGCTCTGTGATTGGCTCAGTTTTTTCACAGACATGAGACCAGTAATGTGATTGGCTGAGAGTGTATTTATGAACCAGTGACCAGGTTTAGCTTGGTCAGTGTGTCAGTGACGGCATGTCAGTTTCTGTTACACGAATGGTATCTTTTAAATATATACTTCCAACGTAGGTTTACTTAGTTTTTAGATTTCCGTGGTTTGGTTTAGGGAACAACAGGCTTCCTTAGACTTAGGAAAAGATCGTGGTTTGGGTCAAATAGGTATATTTGTCTTTTTAAATAGGTGCGCTTGCAACGTATCTTACGTATGCGGCATTAGTTAACTACTTAAGTTACACAACAAAAGTAAGGTAAAATAAGTCAACGTTGACTTAGTTTCACACAAGACACAAACCGTGTTTTCCTGGGTGAAAGTCTGTTTATTTGACCCAACTCTCCCTAAGCAGACTATACTGTTATGTTATTTAGAATATGTACGTTGCTCTGACTGTCTAATACTGATGCAGATGGGTTTACGTTGGAGTTAATTAACAGCTGTCGATATTTGACGAGTTGGGAGTGACTACGGGTTAAGAGGAAAGGTCAAGGGGTCATCACATACACCTCTCACCCACCAATCATCCTCTCAGGACCAAGAATAACCATATCCTTTTTGATGGTAATCTTCAAGGTTTCTCTCCTTGAAGTAAAGTATTGGATAGCACCCACAGCTAAGCACCTGACTCACTGTACCCATCAACTTCCCTATCAATCCTTGCACAAATGATCATTTTGTGTTGTCAGTACAGACCTGACCGGCTGCATCTTGTAGGACGCTTCTCTCACCTGTGTGGATACCGGCTCGGAGCTGCAGCCTGTGGTTGGGCATGTGAGGGATGGAGACCTGTCTGACAGCTGCTACCAGATCCAGCGCCATCTTGGCGATCTCATCAGCATGTCTGTCCTCGTTCCTCTCAGGCAGACCGCTCACAACCATGTATGCATCCCCAATCGTCTCCACCTGAAAAGATTTTGGCCAAACAAAATTGAAGACTGTAACCAGCCTCTGAGTCGTAGCGGGATGATAGATGGAGCAATAAGGGTTTGACTTTGATAGTAGCATGACCCGTGAAGACCACATTATGGTAAGATTCCTTTATCATGCTAAAAGTGTTTGTACATAATAAAATAGCTCACTTTTCCAGTATGGTGTTTCTGTTCTATTGTTACACTGTTTAACTGTGTTTCAATGTATCACAATGCATGTGCTTCTGAATAAAAGGGGAAACTAAATTGCCTTAGTGTCAATGATTCCTTGGACAAATGTTATTGCTTTCTTTTTGTTTAGATTTATTTTAAAGGAAAAAAAATCTAAATGCACATCTACACGATCCCTTCAAAAAAAAGTGGACCAAATAACACAGTAAAGCAGTTACACTCAACAGCTTCTAGAACAACATCTAATAGAGTGAATACAAAAAAATGCTCTGTCCGATACATTAGAAAGTCAGGAAATCAAAGCAATTGATAAAGAGTACACCTGTTGTTTCTAATTAAAGAATTAAATGAATTTCACTGCACCCGAAATATGGCAGTATGTAAGCTGTAATACATGGAAAACAAGTTCATTATTTTGGAGGGAGTACAACTGCATTTTTTTTTTAAACCTGTAAAGACATGCCACCAATCATGCCCATATATTATTTTCCTGCCCAGTTTTGCAGCAACACTGGAATGAAATAACTACAATCGTGGATACCAGATTTCAGTGTAGGGGTGTGTTTTTACATAGTCCAATCTGATTGGTCACGTCCAGATCGTCAACTGATCGTCCAATCATGTTTTCTCTTTAGCTCATCGACCACCTTCTGTTTAAGCTTTACAAGAATAATGAAAACAACAAATATTGGCCCAGCTGTTGTTTCAGAATAATGTAAATGGAACTCTGTCCCATGATAGACCTTCCATAACCTTGAACATGTTGTATCTCTGAAACAGAAATGTAGAAACAGCAGTGTTTGGTTAGGAGGAGTTACATGCTGGATCTACTTCCTGATGAACAGCCAGTTGCAGTCAATTTTCACTATGTTAGTCTACAGACTGACATTTAGCCGCAGTCAGTACAACTCAGCTGGCTACTTTGGATCTGCTCAGATATTGCACTGTCAATATATTGGTACATAGGTACATTGGTTCAAGGAGCACTGTCATGATACAATATTGATTCAACACAGACATTTTGACTTTACACTCCAAGAAAAGTTAACTAAAAAAGAAAATTAATTATTTAACGATCCCCATTAGCTTCCACCAAGTGGAACAACAAATTAAAAGGAGGGAGGGGGATCTGGTATCAAGGGAGATTATATTCTTGTACACTGCTGCATTGCATGCAGTGGCTGTTACGTTACAACACCAATAAATATCATGTTGAAAAAAAAAAAAAACATTTTCTGAGCCCACTCCTTTTTAATGGCCGACCACCCCTCCTATTGACACAGATATCTTCTCAACAGTATTGTTCTCTTTTGTCAAAAATAAAGATTTATTTCCCTTAAATCTTAATTTGCAAAAAAAAATTGATGTTTAAGTTGTACAAAGAAGCGGGTACACATTACCACATGGTATCCATGCTATATAACAAATTGTAATTCCCCTTTAACACCAACTCACATTACACATTTGCTGTCCAAAAAACATATCTTCTATACAAAATATATAAATATAATAAATAGAAAGGCAACTTTAAGTCACAACAACACAACAAAAGACAACAGACAGATGTCCAACAAAGTACCTGTTGTGTCCCCACACTGCCAGCAGGTGTCACTATTAATCAACTTTAGCCGTGATAGTTTACTTGGAGTCCAATAAATTCTATTTAGGATTTTAGAAAGAGTGAGTTGTGATTGTGCTTCCTGTGAGACTTTGTGCCAGTAAGATATTATTTCTTTCCAATTGTTTACCCGAATGACCACTGTCTTTTTTCCAACTGATTTTTAAGACCTCCTGACTGGGCGCTTGAGCTTCTTTAATTAGTGCATCATGGTACCGGCCTGGCTACCTGTGTCAAAAAGGTTTCTGGAGGAGATGATGACACCAATTATTCTTTAATTCATACCCATGGCTTATTTATTTTAGACAATTTGAAAAACGAGAATGCATAATGATACCAGTCTAGCTTTGGTAAAGATAAACCCTCGTTCTCTTTGGCTGCAAATATTTTGGCACAGCTTTTTCCCTGTCCATCACTATCACTTTTTATTGGATAATTTTTTGCAAGTAGGGAGAAATTAATTTAAACTAAATTTTGAAGTATATTTTTAACGTTATCATTATTAGGAGAGAAGTTGGTTTGGATTATGTTGTGTAGTCTAGGTGTCAATTTTATCTCTAAGGACATCATCCCTGAAGGAGACCATTTGTCTCGAATCTAATCTAAGAGCATATCCTCTGATTTAAAATAAATAAATTCTATAATAACTATGCAAGTAATTTCTGCTGCTACTTGGGGGGCTGCTTGAAATCAATCAAATATAATCAGCGTATAAAAGTAATTTGCATTCATGTTGACCTAATAGGACGCCTTTAATATTTGAAAATGGTATGTAGCTTGTCTGACATTGTGTCTAAAGCTCTCTCGTATTATCATGTTTAGACTGCAAAGATTGGTCCACACGTGGATCTCTTACTCGATTGAAGAATTATTACTCCTCAATTTCTGGAAGAGAATGTACTATCATATATTTGCCCCACCCAATCTCTTTTCAGTTTTTCAGAGTCTGTATTGTCCAGTCTTAATTTGTTTCAGATATGACAGGATCTTATTCATTTTATTTACAGTATGTTATGGCATCCCCCTTAATTAAAGACAGTGGAGATGGTTGTGGATTTCTGGAAGAATGCAGCCCCACCTGCCCCCATCACCCTGTGTGACTCCCCGGTCGACGCTGTGGACTCCTTCCAGCTCCTGGGCTCCATCATAACCCAGGACCTCAAATGGGAGCTTAACATCAGCTCCATCAGAAGGCTCAGCAGAGGATGTACTTCCTGAGGCAGATGAAGAAATTCAACCTGTCAAAGACAATGATGGTGCACTTCTACACAGCCATCATTGAGTCCATCCTCTGCTCCTCCATCACAGTCTGGTACGCTGCAGCCACAGCCAAGGACATGGGCAGGCTGCAGTGCATCATTCACTCTGCTGAGAGGGTGATTGGCTGCAATCTGCCGTCCCTCCAGGACTTGTTCGCTTGAAGGACCCTGAAGCGAGCAATAAAGATTGTGCCCCTTCCATCTGGCAAGAGGCTGTAGTCCATCAGGACCAAGACCTCACGCCACATGAACAGTTCTTTCCCGTCTTCAGTCGGGCTCATCAACAAAGCCCGGGACCCCCACTGACTGTGTCATCCCAAAGACAATATCCTACCGGTCACTCCCCTGCACGTCCCATCTATGTTTCTTACTTAAACACACTCAACCCCTAACCCTAACCCTAACCCCACCGTTTCCCCCCAAGAGGACACCACCTACGAGTTCAGGTTTCCAGCCGGGGAGGCAGCTATTCGGTTTGGAGCAAGGGCCCACCTCCAGGGGGGTAAGCGCATAGGAGGATGAAACCACACTCCCCCTAGCCCTGGGACTACGTTGAGAGTGTCCCCAGCTGCATTGAAGTCCCCCTCATCCGTTGCTGCCCAAGAGGCGCCTTCAATGTTTTATTCAGGGGTTTAGTCCTAAAGGTTTGTGTGCAACCCCACCATGCACACAAATGTAGTCCCCAGTTTGGGTGCACTAAATATTCGTTTGGTGACCACAGCAGGTGTTTCTCATGATTTCAGTGCTCAAATGTAGGTGCCTCCTGTACACCGTGTGAATGTTGTAACTGTTCATTTAGGAAATTAAATAAAGGTTGCAGTTTTTGTTTAAAACAAGTTGCAGTTCCAGGTCTTACCACCCCATTTCCTCTCCAAAATTAACATGGTTTTAGGGAACGAGGCAGCAGTGGTAGTGAGGGAAGAAATACCACTGTGTGGGAACCATTTGGACAGAGGCGCTTGCATTTTAGCATAACTTGATGATTGGGCTCTGATAGCAGGCTCCAGAGAGCAGGCAGTGTCGCAGCTGTCCTGCTTCTGTCACACATTCAAGCTCTGGGCTTCTCAGTGAAGTGAGTCAGTAGTTTTCTTTTCATGGACTGACAAGAGGAGGCTTTTCTCCCTTGAAGGGAACTATGGTTTACTGTGCCAGGGCTCCCCTAAAGGGAGGATGTCTTTCGCAAGGTGGTGTCCACAGATGCTTCCCGAAGGACGGTGCTCCGGGGGGACCTCTTGTAACAGAGCGGAAGTTGTACCCTTTAATGGTGGCTTAAATGTGTAATCGTTTCGGCAAGGCTGAACACCACCTCTTTGCTTCCAGGGCAAATACCCAGTACCCTCTGTAGCACCTGTGGACTGGATGCACACCGGTGGCCTAACACGCTCCTGTATGCATTCCCCCAGTGGAAATTTGACTGCCTGTTCTGGAAAGGGTGTGGAAAGGGTCTGTCCCTGATCGAGGTGGCCCCTCAGTAGCCGGCAAATTGTGGTATGCCGAGATAATCAGTCTGCTGGCTGCGAGGCCCTGGCAGCTTTCCCTCTGTAGGGACCTCCTCTCTCAAGCAGGAGGGGAAGTGGTTCATCCACGATCAGAACTGTGCCGGCTGCATGCATATCTGTTGAGAGGTCCAATTTATAGCTATGGATCTACCCCAAAGCATGGTGGCAACGATCCAGATTAAGACAGCATCATGCACTAGAGGCCTATGTGCCTGTAAATGGCGGGTGTTTGGGAACTGACGTCTGGACTGACATTTACTACGATTTCAGTGCTCTATCTTATCCTTTTCCACGATTAACCTCTGTTTGGCAGCTATATTTACTTGTCATGTTGGCTTTGATCCCTGCATTCTATAGCTCTATGGCTTTTCGCCCTCCTTTTGCTACAGAGGAACAGGGGAGGTTGCATTTCCTGGGTCCTGTGCATGTCCTACATACACCGTACTCAGATTGGGATTTCTCAGATTTCTCACTGGATTGTAGAGAAAACAGCAAAAAAGCTCCTAACAGCAAAGTTCTTGCGATGTGAGGGCGCATTCAACCAGGGACATGGCAACATCAGGGCCTTTATCTAAAGGTGTATCTATGAGTGATATCTGTGCCACAGCCCGCTAGTCAACACTGCACACTTTTGCTCGGTTTGGATGTGACAGCCCCTATTGTGGCTTATTCTGTCCTTTTTTATGTCCCATGTGTTGTAACGAGTAAATCGACTGAAAGGGAACGAAATGTTATGAAGATAACTTCTGTTCCCTGAAAGAGAGGAACGAGGTACAACACCTGGTTGCCCCACTGCACAGCTGCGCTCAGTGAAGAGTAGCTATCTAACAGAGGGATGACCGGTTGTAGTGAGGCTGGAACTGCAGGCACACAACAACTGAAACTACTGAGCTGCACCTTTTTCCTGTTTGGTCAGTAGAATAAAGCTTGTGTGTGCTACCCAACTACTGTATTCTTTTTACATTTTATTGTTACCTTGTAGACATCGTAGGAGTCTATGCGTGTGTCAAAGCACATGTAGAGGTTGTTGAGCATCTCCACCACTTGAAGAGGAGCACAGGACGCAGAGATAGAGGTGAAGCCCACAATGTCTGAGAAAAAAATGGTCACCTGGAACAAAATGTAGAGAGCTGACTTCATCAGTGTGAAAAGGTATTGGTTGTACTGAACAAAACTGGGCAAATATATTTATGTATATATATATATATATATATATATATATATATATATATATATACTTACACAGTGAACCTAGCAATCCTACAATAAAACCTACCTTCATGAAAGTTATAATGTAAAGGTGGTTCTGTTATTTTGGCCACCCCTTCTTTCAATGAGGGTATAGGCAAAAAAAAATCACCTTTTTGTACAACAAAGTACATTTCACTTTCAGCAAAACAAACATCGTCCTCCAACATTATACAGTTGAATCAATAACTCTCTCTCGTGGAACAAATATAGTCTTTACTTAAGTAAAAATACCAATACAACAATGTAAACATGCTATTAAAAGTCCTCCATTTTAAATCCTGAGTAAAAGTACAGAAGTACAATACAATATGTAATAATGTACAATATCTCTTCATGAAATCTAGTGAAAGAGAGGTATTAAGTAGTAGAAAATGGAAATGCTCAAGTACAACACAAGTACCTGATTGAGTAAGTGTACTTATTTTACTTTCCACCACTGTACAAATATCAACTAATTATCCGGCACTGGTCACAATGTGTCCAAAAAAGAAGGATTTATTTCACTTGATCAAGAATAAGAGACAAAAGCGTCAATAGAACAAGTAAAACAAATTGTCAGGACATGTAAGCTAAACAGAATTTATATTTTCCATCTTTAATTTTAATTTTTTGAAATGAATCAAACAGAATAAATGCAGTGCTAGCCTCAAGTATTGCTCGTCACTTTGGCTTTACCATACAGATCTTCAAAACTTGTTTTACAGATTTTATTTCTAGATCTGTTAAAAAATAAGCCGTGGTCCTATTCAGTAAAAGCTGAATAGGACCCCCCCCCCCCCCCCCCCCCACACACACACACACACACACACACACAGAGTGCTTTTGGTACAGCTGCTTCCAACCTCTTCAATAAGCCAGACGCAATTTTCACCCAAATAACTTGTTTTATCTCCTGATGAATATGGAACAGGGCAATTATAGGTAATTACGCCAACAATAGCAACAAAGGCAGCAAACACACACATTCATTCATCATGTTTGCAGATCTTGCAGAGGTAGCTGCTCTTTGCAGCAGCACCCCACATCCCTCACAACATTATGAGGTCTGAATTTGTTTGGTTGAATGTTAGAAGTGAATGGGGAGGAGCGTGGAGGGGAAAGGTTATTGTCTTATCTGTCTTCAACAGTGTTGTCTGTTTCTACCATTTGCCTTTAAGGTTTGCATATGTATTGCAGTTGTTTTTATCATGCCTTGTTGCGGGATGAGTTTCCCTCATGGACATTAAAAGCAAAACAACGTTATATTATCAGCAGCTGTTGCAGTCTTTTTTAACAATCAACAGTTCCATTAACACTTCAACACCTTGGGGTTTGTTATTCATGGAAAGAAAGATTACAGAAAGAGGGACGAACAACGAAAAGTTGTTTTCATATTCACAAGTAAGTTTCTTGGCTAAGAAATCCAGATTAAAGTACCAAGTCAGAGCCGATAACTTCCAAGTCAAGAGCGACAGGTCTAGGTCAAGTCTCAAAGTCAACAACAGCAAGTCCAAAGTCAATTCCCAAGTCCAAACCAACAAGTCCCTGGTCAAGTCCCAACTCCAAATCAACAAGTTCATAGTCAAGTCCCAAGTCCAAATTAACAAGTCCCTGGTCAAGTCCCAAGTCCAAACAAACAAGTCCAGAGTCCAGTACCAAAGTCAAGTCCAAATAGTCTCTGACGCACCCTCCGCAGTAACCTTTTGTTCTGGGTAGCAAACTAATTACCTGCTTTTCCAAGCAGTATTAAGCTCTACCTCCAATCCAAGCTTTGCCCACCTAAGTCCTGCGATTTAACATCTGTTCCCAATCAACTCTGGGAAACTTTGCTCTTTCACTATTATTTTTGCTGATACATCCTAAATTTAAGAGAGCATTGTTGCCCCAAGCACTTGCTATTTTTTCACGTTGCTGTAGAAAGAACCAGACTACATCTTACAAGCTCAGTCATCCCTACAAGATTTCAGTCGGGAAGTCAGCCCCTAGGGATCATTGGAGCCTGGCAACAGGAATTGAAGATAAACAACAAAACAATAATTCAACTGCATAACCAGTTTGTCATCTCAAAAATATTTTGAACTGGTTTTGGTAAATAGTTAGTGAGAAAAGTGATGTTTCCAAAATAGCTGCTTTATTTGCAATGACCAATCAGTGAGTAGCACATTGATCCATTCAGGTGTGAAAAGCGTTTTAGCACTATCAATCATCTAGTTTATAATCTGTACTTGAGCCATACACAATGAGATAAATAAATTCACTCTTTGCGACTGCACCAACCTTCTCATAGCTCTCTGCCTCGACATGTTTATGCCGGCGGAGCTGCTTGGCGACTGACTTGGGTAGCATTTGGTGCAGCAGATCCTCAGCCAACTGCCTTTGGCGCTTCAGGTCCTCTGTCTTCTCCTTCAAGCTCTGGGCGTAATTCTGTATCCACTCGGTCATCTGCTTGAATGAGACCATCACTACCGGGTAGATGAGGCAGGCTATGGACAGCAGGCAGACCCTCATACTGAGGCCCGAAGACACGGATCGAGACGCCAACCTGAGAGCTGGCACCGCACGATCAAACAAGCACTTCTGAGTGTATGTCAGAGCCTGAATTCCAGTGTGAGACCCCGACAGAAGCTCTGTCCCTGCTCCAGAGATCAGCCAAAGACTTGTGTCAAAAATGTAAGAATGTTTTACATGCTGGCTTGAGTTTAACTTGAGGTCTATGTTCTCTACCCAGCAGTCATTCAGTTGCTCCGTCATAACTCTGGCAAAGCCAAGGTAGCTTAGTACATAAGTCCACTTGTACTGGAAGTCAGTGTGATTTGCCATGTGGGGGAAGTCCATCAACTGATGGTTGAGCTCTATGAATTTTATCAGTAGTCTTGCAGACAGTACATCTCTCCAGTTTGAATTCTGTTTGACTTTGATTAAAGTATCTTCGACGGTACCCCAGATGTCAAGAAGTCTTCCGATGGCCAGGGAGTAAGCAGAGGTACCATTTTCACTTGTGTCATTTGTATCCATAGAAGTATTTAGAAATCCTTGAATGCTCCACCTCAACTCTTGGCAAAATCCAGCCAACTCAACACTACAAGGGATCCCATGGCCATTGCTTTGAACTGCCATTTCACCACAGAGATGACCGAACACAGGAAATACAATCTCTGAAAAACTTGCCTCCAATGTCTCATTGCCCATGTCTTTGGTAAATAAATGTCTCATCTTTTGAAGCTTACTGATGTGTTGCAGGATAGCTATCGTCCTGCATGAAGTAAGCTCATCGTAAGCAGCCTCTGTTGTGTGCAGCAGGTCAAAGCTGGAGGTGAGGTCTATGGATACAGAGCCAAGCAGTGCCAGGAAAGAGAGGATGCAGGCTGTCAAAATCCGCCGAACAGAGCGACTACTGCCAGACAGGGAAAATATGGAGCACCTGGAAAAGCAGGAATATAATGGATGAATTACTGAAGGAGGCTTAAGTGTCGTCCAAACATGTACAAAGACAAAACTACTACATGAAGTGAAAATATATGTCGCATTGTTGTTTTTTACAAAACAAATTCAGATGCATACCCCCAATGAAAACATGGAAAATGTGTGTGTGTGTGTGTGTGTTTTATATTTTATTATATGCTAAAATATTTACGAAGTGATGCGCCGAACTGCAAAGATGGGTGCATAAACGGGCGACGGATGTACATGTACGTCTAAATGCCTACGTGATGTGTTCACACCTGTGCAGTATGGTGATCGAGCCACAACTAAAGTCAGCTCGATCATACATTTAGGGCCGCACAAGTTCAAACCGAGCAAACCCTCACAGGCATGGGCTGATGACGACATATGGACACAGAATAGTTTGTGCTTAAGAGGGAGCAATTTAGTAACAAATGGTTGGACAATGGTCACCTTCCTTTTTGTAAAAGCACACATGGCCGGTTTTCCCTAAGATATCATGAAAACAGATATGGAATGACAAGCTACATATTTTATGAGTTTGATCTTAAAAAATAAAATAAAAATAAATTGTCACTGATTAATTTAATTAATGTTTTTTAAAGAATTATGATGATATTAAACATCTTTACACAGCTTTATTACAACTAGATTTAGTCAAATCAAAGCTAAACCAGCAGCTAAAACAGTAGATTAGGTTTATTCCAGTGAATTGAAACTTTCTGGGACAGTTTTGTGAGTCTCACCTGCACAGCTGACAGTCGCTGTCCACATCCTGCTGCACCCACGGAGCGACCCTCCTCTTCTTTATGAACCTTCTTTGAAGGGAGGCCGAGGACAGGGTCCCAGAAGCTAAACAGTCTTTTGTCATCAAGTCCAGCGATGACATGAGACTCGTGCTGCAGTTAGTCTACTCTCTCTGACGGTGGCCTCACAAGACATTGCAGAGGACCGCACTGACGAGAAGTCCCGCTTCTAGATGTCAGTGGAGGTTCCAAGTCTGCATTAGCGTCTTCTCAACTTCCGGTTGCGCACTTCAAAATAAACGTTTTTAAATGAATCATAAGGACAGTGTTCATTCGTCAGCATGGCCAGATACAGTTTTGGCCAGATACAGTTTTAAATAGTGTACGATTTAATTTAATTTAATTTAATTTAATATTCAAATGTTGACACTGTGTCTGAGGTGTGTTTATTCATCTTTAAATTGCATTTCAATTGTTTGTGTTTTGAACATATAGTGAAAAAAAGACATGTATTTGCATAAAAAATGTAAATAGGCTACAATACAGAATTATTTATTGAATGAACACTATTCATATTGGTTTCATGATATGTAATTTACACACCTCAGGGTTTTTTATGCCAGTTCAAAGCTGACTTTCTCATTTCGTACGGGATGTATCATCTTTAAGTGGCAGTGAACAGTATTTAACAGTGTTTGTCAACTTTAATATACATATCATATATTGGTCTAAATGTGTAATTGGAAGCTCATTTGTGAAGTGTCCTCAACCTGGACTGATTTAGTTCTTATTTAGCCTCTTATTTAGTTCCCGCACAGCAGTCAGACAGACCAGACTGCTTTCCACTTACTAGGCTAGTGGTATGTTAATGTCTTCAACGTTCGAAGCCACTATAATACCAGACCAGAACACGATGCTTTCAGAATAAAGGCATGACACTGGACTGGAAGCACCAGGCGCCCAGTGCAAATTTAGGAAACCAGGTCCGCCTCTAAAGTCCATGAAAATGCTTACTAGCTATATCCGAAGCTTTCAATCGTATGATAACTGCCAATTCCTTCGGTTACATATTGTAACTGTGTATTCGTTCAAACTACGTTCAACAATACACGTTAGTGGTGCTAGTCGAAATTGATGCAGAAAAATAAAAAATGATCCATATCCATATCCATATAGGCTTTTATTCTGAAGGTTGTTGCCGGAAATCCTTCCAGTGAACCACACACGCACGCGACAAGAGGATTGTTGTGTCTGCTGCTGGAATCAGGAGAAAGCTGAAGCATAGTGAGGATATGAAGCAGTTGCTAACTTTGCGTGTCCTCGTGTAAGTTCATCCACGGCTCGTTGAGCTGCTCGGTCAGCATTAGAAGTGGCGGACCGGCTCCTCGCCGTTTTGGCGGACGGAGTGTAAGTAAATGAACGCGTTGTTTGGAGCCGTTAAACAAAGAGTTTTTCTTCCCTCTAACATTACCATTGTTACTGAGCGGAGCGCCTCTTTTCTCACCGATTCAGAGGTGGTCCGTCTGTAGAAGTAAGCAAACTACTCTGAAGTCTTTCTTCTTTTAAAAGGGGCATGGACGCGTGGAATTTAATACTGTGTAGTTACGTTAGTTTAATTCATTCACACATTCAACTAGCCAATCCAAGTTACCACTGGGCTATATTGATTTGATACAAGGCGTTCCAGCTAGACAACGTGATCATTGTTGTGTATAGCAGATATTTAATCAGTCTTTTCTTGTTTAACAATCGCAGCTTGATACTGAACCGATGGGTTTCCACAACAAAGCAGCATTACACACACTGTGATCAAAGTGATCCGTTATTGGCACATATAAGGAATTTGACTCATGAATTAGACTTTTTCATTGCTCTCAATGTACTTACATAGAAACGGACAAAACAGCTGAGAACAAGGACAACAAAGTGGAACAAATGAGGGCTAAGAGTAGACCGAGCTGTTCAACACAAGTGATCCCAGTTCGGAGAGAATGACACGCCAGACTGCATTCAGAATGTGTGACACATGGGGAGCCACACTTTACATCGGCATGCATTAAACTTGTACAACTGAATCCCCATGACTAAGTGCAAGAAGACAACTTGTTGCAAGTGCAAAGTCAGCAACTTACAAAACAACTTTAACCACTTTTACCAAATAAAACATGGTTCTCAAAGAGTTAAAAATACCACCTGTTAAATGTCAAGCAAGCTGATACTAGTTCATATGCCAAAACACTGGGCAACAGTAAATGTCTGTGTTCGCATTGCATTCTTTGTGTGTTTGATCAGCAGCAGTGGGGGCCTGGTCCCAGGTCCACGTGGCTTGACGAGTTTGCCTTGCTGCTTGTGTTGACAGGTGAGGGGCGGCCTGCGCTCCAGTCATGACCTCTGGGAATGGGAACACTAACAGCAACAGCAGCAGCAATAGAGAGCGCAATCCGGCCCAGGCCCTAGTCAAGTCCCACATCCTCACCCATCTGATAGAAGGCTTCGTTATCCAGGAGGGGGCTGAGCCTTTCCCCGTGAGTACCGCAGCCCTGCACGTGTCCTTCTGTAATGTCCCAGTACACAGACACAGAAACAGATCATCACATGACAGATAGGGACAGTAGTCAGAGACCTGTGAGTCAGCTGTCGGTAGTGGCCGCTCACAAACACGCTGACCCTTAGACCAGGAGTGGAGACTAAACATGATTGACGTTACGTGAGTTTGTTTCCAACCGATCTGTCTGCTGACTGCTCAGGTTTCCTGCAACCTTGTTAGTGATGCTACTGTACTGTATTGTAGCCTGTAACTTGGTGAATACAGTGTTATTACAAATAGTAACAATGCCTTTAGATTATAGTTTTCTGAAGAACCATGAAAACTAGGCAAAATGATTTTAGAATGGCTCAGTAATGTTAGAGACACACTTTTAACACATAATGAAACAACACACAGTCATTTACTTGTTTTGTGTGTTTACTGTTGTTCAACTGTGATGTGATGAATGAATGCAGAGGAGACGAGCCGAGGTGGAGAAGCAGACTGAAAAAGGATGTGCAGTGAATTTATGGTTGTTTATTTAGTTATTCCCTAGTATGACAGTGTATTGAATTCACTTTAGTTTCTCTCATGAACGTCTTTTAGTGAGTAATGTTCTGTCCTCATAGTTGTGGGCCATCTGTAAGGTTCCCCATTTACAAACAATCCAGGATGTGAGCAGCAGGGCGTGTTTAGAAATGTAACGTAGTAGAAATTATATCATGCCAACCTACTGAGAAGTGAACTGTGTCCCAAAACATTAGCAGATAGAACCATTAGATGACTGCATTAAACACACACAACATGGCTCATAACAAACAACACAGGATTTAGTACGTCTAATTTATCTGCACACCTGTTGGATTGTTTTTTCTCTGAAACGGTACAGGCATGAGAACGTGGTGAAAAACCATCAGTCCACACTGCTATCACCAGGTGACACACTGAAGCTCTACACACACATTGAACTGATCAAAAGCATTGATCACTCTCTAACACACTGTTTCCACCCATTGCTTTTGTGTTTTCTGCAGTTAAAGACACAAAAGCAACTTTTCATGGCAATCTATCCTTGAGCTCTCGGTCACTTTGTTTTGTTTCGTGCAACAGTATCGGCTGCTATGATGAAGTGTGTTTTGTCCGTCTGCAGGTGGAACGTCCATCTTTCTCCATCGAGAGCCTAAGGAGACACACTGCAGACTCAAAGATGGACGGCCTCTCAGCAAAAGGTAAAGCTGTGTAGATATAAAGTTCTCAGACCAGTAGCACAGCTTCACTGCTCTCAGACCAGTAGCACAGCTTCACTGCTCTCAGACCAGTAGCACATCTTCACTGCTCTCAGACCAGTAGCACATCTTCACTGCTCTCAGACCAGTAGCACAGCTTCACTGCTCTCAGACCAGTAGCACAGCTTCACTGCTCTCTACCTGCTGTTAGACGATTGGACTTAGCACTCATTTTGGTATCTTGCATAAGCGATCTCATTCTTCTTGAGATCATGATCACCAGTAAACTGAGAGCTTTGCTTTCATGCTCATCTCCCTCCTCTCCATGGGTACATCCCAAGTCTCTTAATTGTCATTTCCTCGCTCCTCGCTCCTCGCTTGAACCGGAAGTTGTTCTGCGGCGCCATATTGACGGCCGTCCCAAAGCTCTTATTTAGCTCGGAGGAGCGAGGATCGAGGAGTGAGGAGGGATCTCCGAGGAGCCATGAGCGAGGATGCATGAGAACAGCCTTCCAGGAAGTGTTTTAACGGGCCGACACGCCCCCTCATTGTTCATCAGTTATGTGATTGGATGCTGCAGCCGATCGGACTGATGAGATTTTTTTCAACATGTAAACAGTGAAGACGGATCACAGATTAAACTGTAGTTCATATTTGATTAGTTTTCTGATCTGGTTTAAATATATGTTCATTGTAGTCTGAACAACAAAAGGACCACAAACAACTTTCTTCATTTATTAGAAAGATTTGTGTTTTCATGATCTGATATTTCCCTCAATAACTTTTATTATGGAAACAATTAAAGTCAATATATATATAGTATAAATATAATATAAATATATATAGAGAGCTGAGAGACGAAACACTTTTTACATCATTTGTCATCACCAAGTGAGGGAAACGGGGACGCTATTAAGAGACTTGGGATGTACCTCATGACAGTCCTGTACAATGCCTGCATCCCAGCTACAGGGGGCACTATGACTATGTGCTATGTCCTGCACCACTTAGACCAAGGGTACATCCCAAGTCTCTTAATTGCATCCCCGTTTCCCTCACTTGCGTCCTTTCCTTGCGTCTTAGTCCCCCCCACCGGGGATGCATGGAGAGATGCAAGGGAACCATGCGAGGAGAGAGGAAACGAGGAAATATGTTTTAAGAGACATGAGACGTCCTTTCCTCAGTTGCGTCACGTGAAGCGTCATCTGTTTCTGATGATGGCGGATCAGCTGATCACTGCTGGATCAGCTGTCAGTCGGCTTTAACAGCTGGAGAGACTTTTGAGAAGTTTGTGTCTGTTCACATGATCACTGTACTTAATAATGGTAACTAATAATACTAATAACTCATAAAGACACACAGTAATCATCACTGTAGAGATGTTTTCTCACTCTAGCCTGTTACTTCTTTAACAAACTGTGTTCTGTTTATAAGCGCAGGATCGATTTCTACTGGCGGAATGCTTTTGACTTATTTATGAATTATTTGCGTGTACGTTTTGAAATTGTGATTGTGACGTCATTATTAATTAACCCAGAATATGATTATGGTTTCTCTTGAACAGGCTCCATGTTTCAAAACTCTGTTTCAAAACCCGACACTCAGGAATGATGAGCCTCATGTGACTGAATGAAATGATGATAAATGATGTAAAAAAGCGTATCGTCTCTCCAGCTCTCTCTGACTTTAATTGTTTCCATAATAAAAGTTATTGAGGTAAATATCAGATCATGAAAACACAAATCTTTCTAATAAATGAAGAAAGTTGTTTGTGGTCCTTTTGTTGTTCAGACCTACAATGAACATATATTTAAACCAGATGGTGAATCAGAAAACTAATCAAATATAAAGCTAGAGTTTAATCTGCGATCTGTCTTCACTCTGGTATGAAACTCCAGGGATTTTTAGAAAAATCTGATCAGTCTGATCAGCTGCAGCGTCCAATCACATAACTGATGTGAACAATGAGGGGGCGTGTCGGCCATTAAAACACTTCCTGGAAGGCTGTTCTCATGCGTCCTTGCTCATGGCTCCTTGGAGATCCCTCGTCGCTAAATAAGAGCTTTGGGACAGCCTTCAATATGACTGGGCAGAACAACTTCCGGTTCAAGCGAGGAGCGAGGAAATGACAATTAAGAGACTTCGGATGTGCCCCATGTCTCTACGAGGTAGGGAGGGACCGGTGATGGTGCCGCTGCTGGTGTTGGTTTGAGTGTGTTTTGGCTGTATTCCCTCAGAGCTAAAGGCCCAGAAGGAGCCCGTGCTGACCTGTGAACTGTGTGGGAAAGTGGACTTCGCCTATGTCTTCAAAAGGTCCAAGAGGTTCTGTTCTACAGTGTGCGCCAAACGGTAAGTAGTGTAAAATGAAGACATTACTCTTGGTTTTCTTCATTTCTACAATTCACCATGTTGTGGAATGTGTGTCCCCAGTCAAGTTTTCAATCCGGACCCTAGTCCTTTAATATTTGATATCTGCTTCTATTTACCTAAATGTAGATTAAAGACAACTAAACTTCTCATATCTTATGTTATGGGCTGCTTGGTCGAAATACTGAATGTCCTGGTTTAAAATGACTTGTTGATCATCTTGAGTTATTGATATGATCTGATAAAAGTTGAACTGGAGAATGCGAATCCTGAAATTTATGAAACGTGATAGGCTAGAGAGAGGACGTCTCACTCTGTTGGCGTTGTTGGGACTAAAAAAACAGTCCACTCGATTATTCAGCAGTCTTACAAAGCTGAGGTTATTGTTCCTTAACTTCAGTTTAGGAAGTGAACCCTTTGTAATTACCTACATTTATGCATAATTCATCCGTAACGTGGTCTGATCTTCTTAAAGTCACTGTTAAAGACAAATAATTAGGGCATCTTCAATCCCAATTAAGGTTATGTCATATTTCGATAATGATATCACGATATCCTCCTGAGACCCAGGAGGAAATAAAGTGTTTTAATTATTATTATTTTTTAACAAATTAAGTGTTTGGGTGGTAAAAAACACATTGCAAAGATTTTTTTTTTTTAAACGTAACTTTATTAAACTTTTACAACATGTGTACAACAGGACTTCATTAATGTCGAGTGTGAAACTCAGAAAATCTGAATCAGATTTTGCTCCAGTTTGTCAGCAGGCTCTCAAAAATGTATAACATATTTGCACGTTGAGTGTGAACTCCAGATACTGGGAGGTGTTCTTTGCAGTTCGTTGCAAGGCCTGGCTGTCTTGTCTATGACTACTAGACACTCCTCACTGAACCATAGAAGCTCTTCAATAACTACTAGAACCTCCTCACTGAACCCAAGAAGCTCTTCAATAACTACTAGAACCTCCTCACTGAACCCAAGAAGCTCTTCAATAACTACTAGAACCTACTCACTGAACACAAGAAGCTCTTCAATAACTACTAGAACCTCCTCACTGAACCCAAGAAGCTCTTCAATAACTACTAGAACCTCCTCACTGAACCCAAGAAGCTCTTCAATAACTACTAGAACCTCCTCACTGAACCCAAGAAGCTCTTCAATAACTACTAGAACCTCCTCACTGAACCCAAGAAGCTCTTCAATAACTACTAGAACCTACTCACTGAACACAAGAAGCTCTTCAATAACTACTAGAACCTCCTCACTGAACACAAGAAGCTCTTCAATAACTACTAGAACCTCCTCACTGAACCCAAGAAGCTCTTCAATAACTACTAGAACCTCCTCACTGAACAAAAGAAGCTCTTCAATAACTACTAGAACCTCCTCACTGAACCCAAGAAGCTCTTCAATAACTACTAGAACCTACTCACTGAACACAAGAAGCTCTTCAATAACTACTAGAACCTCCTCACTGAACACAAGAAGCTCTTCAATAACTACTAGAACCTCCTCACTGAACCCAAGAAGCTCTTCAATAACTACTAGAACCTCCTCACTGAACAAAAGAAGCTCTTCAATAACTACTAGAACCTCCTCACTGAACCCAAGAAGCTCTTCAATAACTACTAGAACCTCCTCACTGACCGCTAGAAGCTCTTCAATAACTGATAGAACCTCCTCACTGACAGCTAGAAGCTCTTCAATAACTAGTAGAACCTCCTCACTGACCTCTACAAGTTATTCAATAACTACTAGAACCTCCTCACTGAACCCAAGAAGCTCTTTAAGAATTACTAGAACCTCTTCACTGACCTCTACAAGCTCTTCAATAACTACTAGAACCTCCTCACTGAAACCAAGAAGCTCTTCAATAACTACTAGAACCTCCTCACTTTCACCCTCTCCTGTCTCGGCCATTGGACTCTCATCTTCTGATAGGTCTAGGTCAATGAGTCTGTTAAGAATCCTCTCTGTCATAGCGCTGTCTACTAAAACTACTACTAAAAGTCTAAGACTAACAATTGAAATAAACACAAGTACAAAGTCCTGACGTGCACTACAGTGTACGTTAATAAATTAGTTGTTTTTCCTATGACAATAAATAAGCTCAGCTCTGAAAACTCACTCAAATTACTCCTCAGATGTTTACTTACTAAAACCAATCAAAATATAACATTAAAAAACATTTTAAATATGAATATCATGCTCACCTTTCTTGTTTCCTTAAAAATAGGATTAAATAGTCTATGAAATGACCTTTTTGTATAAATTAAATACTTGACAAATGAAAAGTTTTTGCTCATTTACTTAAAACTTTATACAAATCATATTTTCTGAGACATTTGAGTTACAATATGCTTGTTATTATCAGTTTAGATGACCCGTTTAGTATCTGTGTATCACTATATCTTGATGTACTATTTCATCCTTCGAAAGATGATAAATGCTAGTATTGAATTTACCCAGCCCTACAAATACACTATGTAAACTAATAACACTCCAGTAACTGGTTTCCAAATTGGCATATTTATTAGATAATAATAAAAGTATAAAAAAATCCTAATAGGAATATGTGAACCCCATCACCATTGACCTCTAAATAGCTTTTACAAGACAGAATGAGCAGAAAGTGTAGTTAGTGGCTACTGAAGCTCACTACACAAGCTGAACCTTTCAGAGTAACTCGGGTGAAGCCAGATGGCAAACACAGAGACCCTTACAGGGTTCCAGCTGAGGGCCTGTCACTGAGGCCATTTATGTCTCAGCAATAAGAAGAATGTAGGGCTAACATGGTAATCATTGAAGGTCCCCATGGAGGAAAGCACGGTCCTCTCCTAAAATACATCTGTCATTTTCACTCACATGTTCAGCGTAATGCTGCACTGACTGTGGGAAAGGAGAGCAGCTTTGAACAGCAGCAGGCCTGTGGTGCTGGCCTGCTGCTGGTGCTGCAAACGAATACAGATAAGAGTCATGACGTAAGGAATGATCTGTATGCAAACTGGTGAGGGTCCAGGCTGGCTGGGATGTTGTTTTTGACGTGCTGGAGAACAGAATGGGGGTGAGTACCACAGCGCGATAGTCCTTTAGACTGGACACTGCAGACCTTTTAGCTGTAGGGATGATGGTGGCTGTCTTGAAGCAGGTGGAACTCTCTCCTGTGACAGTGGTTTGGCAGTTTTTGACTGTGGACCTGTGCTTTGGCACTGACGGAGGTACAGACCTGTACACAATGTAAAAATGTTCCAACTGGAACAAATAATAGAAATAACCCAGCTTCGATTCATTCTCAGGGATCTTTAAGACTGAGTTCCATTTTACCATGTTAACTTTTGTTTTGTAGCTACAATGTAGGGTGCACAAAGAGAATGGGTCTCTTCCCAAACCGCCAAACCACCCTGGAGAACATGAAGAAACAAAGAGCACTGAACGGAAACCTCAAAAACGGCAGTTTAGAGTCTAAAAAGAAGGTGAGATGACAGCTTTTGACTTTTTATTTGTAATCTTATTTTGTGCAGTTCCTTACAGTAAAAGATAACTGCCCTCTGTATTCAACAATATGTATTTACGTGTATATATATATATATATATATATATATATATATATATATATATTATAGCTCTTATCTCTACATGTCGTCAAGTTAGAGGCAGATGGAATGAAAGTGTTGGCTCAGTCTGACAGAAGTGTTGTAATGAAGCATGTCTGACTACTCCCTCTGTATAGAAGCCTGCTGCTGCTCTGTCCACCGGTCACTCGGTCTACCCTGCACAGGGAGAGTCCAGCCAATGTTCAGACTTGTCCGGCTACGAAAGACCCCCGTCCCCCCTGTCGGCCTCCCAGCCCCACAGCTTCCTGCCCAGTGACCCCGGCCAGTGGAACATCGAGGACGTCTACGAGTTCATCTCCTCTCTGCCAGGTGTGCGATGCCTCAAATCTCTCAGGGTTATCTGTTACATCCAAACGTTGTGCCGATCTTTGCTGCCCCCTTTGATAGTGGCAGTGTACAGGTGACGCAGGAGAGGGGAGGCATGCAACCAAGGTCCCAGGCCAGACTCAAACCTGGGACGCTGCTATCACATGTAGTGTACATCCTCTTTTAAGGCCCTGAAAACCCATTTTCACTTTGTTACTGTACGCGATGAATATAGTTTTCTGCCAAAGTTCAAACTGTTTTGTTTATTTAATTTTTGACTTAGTATTGGCTATTTCACACAAGGGATTTCTGGATTAGTGCTTTTGTCTTGAGCTTCTCTCTGGTTGGTTTGAATTTACTTCCATGCACCAATCAGAATTTAGCAACTATTTCATCGAAATCTGAAACCAGTTGGTGGGTTAGAATTATCGGTGTAATCTTATAAATAATCTATAAGAATACTTTCTTCCATAAACTTTAAGTTTGATCATTGATCATATTTAGTCATGAATGAAGGAAAGGCTGGATTTGAAATCAAGTTTTCAAGTTTCCGTCAGACTTTATCACATTTCCCTTAATCGGTAATCCAACATTTTCAGCTTTTAATAAGCATTCATTAAAAAAGCCTGGAGGGTGTGATGTTGGAGAAAACTTAAGTGTGTACACAATGAATTGATAGCTGAGGGGGAAGAATAAATTAAATGAATAACGATTTTAATTAATATGAAGGAATTAATTCAGTATTTATTTATTTTTTATCACAATAGTTGGGGATGAGCATAGTGATTTATACATTGTATAAATATTTTGATATAAGAATCCCCATCAAATAGAATCCCCATCAAATAGAATCAAGAGCCTTTTTAACATCTGATTATTAATATGATCAATAATGTGTGGGGGCTTTATCTATTTCCTTAATTGAATTTTAAGACGTAAGATTGTCATTATGCTCTTTGACAAAAAGGGGACGTTGTAATGAATTTAAAAACGTTGGGATTTGTGGAGCCTCCAGGCTAGTGATGTTGGAGCGTTTGGACCTGCTTCATGAGTCATATCTCCTCTGGTAATTTCATTGATTTCCTGCTGAACAGTTTATTATATTATTTGTAATGGTGATTGATCCTAGTGGAACTACAAGTAAATGTTCCAGATCCTCAAGTTGATCTTGTACATCAAGTTGTTTTGAGCTTTTAACTTTTCTTAAATAGCAATATGAGCTATGATTTCTTTCCTCTAAAGAAGGCTTTGATTGCATCCCACAATAGAACCGGATGACTTCTCCATTATCGTTGCGCTTGAGATAAACCATCAGTCCCTCTGCTCTAAAGGTAGCACTCATAAACATACCTGTTTAACCTCTACTACATTTCCTTTGGAATACAATCTAGGTGTCTCTCTAATAACATATATATATATGTGTGTGTGTGTGTGTGTGTGTGTGTGTGTGTGTGTGTGTGTGTGTGTGTGTGTGTGTGTGTGTGTGTGTGTGTGTGTGTGTGTGTGTGTGTGTGTGTGTGTGTGTGTGTGTGTGTGTGTGTGTATATGTATATATATGTATATATGAGTGTATGTAGATCATTATTAAACATGAGACAATAATCATTTATTTTATAGGAGCAGTTCTGATATAACTCTAAGACTCTTTTAATACAGAATACAATAGATACAGATTATTACATTACATTACAGTCATTTAGCTGATGCTTTTATCCAAAGCGACTTACAATTCAGATGCTATGATACCGTAGGCACAGCTACAGGAGCAATTTTTGGGGTTAAGTATCTTGCTCAAGGACACATCGACATGCAACCAGTGGTGCTGGAGTGATTGAAAGACGGCCCTGCTCTCCACTCAGCCACAGTCGCCACAGATTATTGTAATACCAGCCACGTAAAGTCAGTTTGGTGACAACTGACGCCGTTAGTGATCGAGGTGGTTACCATGAGACATTAGTGCAGTTGTCTGTGCAGAGCTGTGGAGGAATCTGACTGTTGGTGGTTTGTGGCTGCAGGTTGTCTGGAGATTGCGGAGGAGTTCCGTTGTCAGGAGATCGATGGACAGGCGCTGCTGCTGCTGAAGGAGGACCATCTCATGGGAACCATGAACATCAAACTGGGCCCTGCACTCAAGATCTTTGCCCAGATTAGCACGCTCAGAGACTCGTAGCCCTTCACACACACACACAACACACAACACACACGAACGATGACTGACATGTGAGTGTAGTTCAGGTAGCAGGCCATATAGTTTGATGGACGTTTTGTCACGGCCTGCTGAGCACGAGGACATCAGCTGGGACTGTTGGACTCATTTCTTACACTGATAGCGTCCCTCTGGCACTACTTCAGGAAAACTTCCCCCATAGTTTGACAAGGTTGCTGAGAACATATTGTTTTCATTACTACTGTGCCCTGGGTTCCTGCAGGGGAGCTTTAAGGTTAACAGTAGATCTGTTTTCATATTTCTCTCAGCAGCATGAATGAACATTTCAGATCTGCTTGCTGTTTCAGCTCAACCTTTTGGAAACCATTCTTGCTTCAGGAAGATAAGATCGATGTCACGTGCATCCTGTGCAGAGCTACAGTCACTTACATACTACCTATCAAGGCCCTGAACTCTGGAGATAGCACTGAGCCGCTTATTAACTTCATTATAGGGAGAATTTTGAAAATACAAACTGAGTGGATCCTAGCAATCTTTTTTTAGCAACGTAAAAGTTAGAAAATATGACATCAGGTGAAGGATGACTAAGGAAACACGATTCTACACTACTCAAGAACTCTGCAAGGTCTCTTTGATTAAAGTCAATACAAACCACGTAACATCAAGAGAAACAAAGGACAAGGAGGATTGTAAAGAAGGGAGGTTATAGAAAGGAGACTACCTGGAAAACAGCCATGCCTCTTTCATCAATTGATCCAAGATGCTTGGGGGGGTTGCACTACTTTCGCACCTGCCGTTGCTAAGCAACTAAAGCCTGGGTGCTGAATGATGCTGAAACGATGATGATGAAGCGGTAATTTAGCAGTAATTTGTTTGTGACAATTTGTTTGATCTTTCAACCGGATGTTGTGACGTCCTTCAACGGTGAGGGTGAAGCAAGTCAAATATTCCGTGGGACGGGTGGTAAGGCTCTGGGTAGTCCTGAACTAAAGTGATTAATTTACCGTAGACTATTTAAATGAAGAAAAGAACATATCACCATAAATCCTAAATGGATTTGAGTGCGCAAAAAAACCCTCAAATGCATTGTTGTCAATGTAGACGCTCAAACGCAAGAGCAACGCCGCCACGACACAAGAACGTTCCCGAGAACCTTGAGGAAAAAATAGTTAAACTTTTATAAATGCTGCAGCGTGCACCGCATGTCACGTGACGAGGAATAAACAGTCTTTTCTTTAAATAACAGTCTACGGTTGAAAGGTCAGCCAAATCAAGCAGTAAAGCTACTGTGAGGGGTTTATGGTGCTGGAAATCCTTTTATCTCTGTTTAGTTTAGTCAGTGAGGCTTAATGCCAAATTCATCATTCCAGCGCAGCTCTTAGTTGCTCAGTAGCAGCAGTGCAAGTGACTTCAATGGAAGATATTTTTCTTGGTGATGTCTAAGATGCATCGATCTGACTTTATTAGTCCTGAAACAGATGTCTGGGCTTTGGGTATCTGCTGATACCAAGTACTAATCACATGCCTGTGTTTAATTAATGAGCTGTATGCCTCACTGTGTGGAAGAGACCAGGAAGTACAATTCCAGTGTAAACGTGGTCAAAACGTAACGGAACTAAAATGCAAGTATATTATAAATATAGTAAACAAACAGAATTGAATGGAATAGATCCGCCCCATTGTCACAGATCCAGCTGTTTGAGTGCGTGTCGGCCTGATATCAGTATCGGTGCATCCCTAGAGTTTCTTTGTTACTTTGCGTAGTTTGACAGTCCTGGATCAGGGCTGAGATAGAAGTCTAGAATGTGTGTTTAGACTGGAACTGGAGGCAGTTAGGAGCTAAGCTGACTCTGGGAACACAGAAGCTCACAGCTCAATTATTTAAATATCAGACTTGTCAGAGAAGTCCTTGATATTCAATCCAGGACAGTTTCTTAATTGTACTAATTTAAGAACCATTGGGCTGAAAACCGATGGTGATGATTTTACAAACACACTGACTCAATAAAGCAGTTGTTTCCAGGGTGTGTCAGCGTCTCTGTACAGGGGCTGGACATCAACACATAAACATGGAATCACATTGATTCTGCTCCTCAGTCATGTTTGAGTAGTTTGTGAGAATGTTGAGCTACATTTGATCAGAAGGTGACAATCAGATGGACAACCACTCAAAGTGCATTCACACACACCAATGGCACAGCCTTCGGGAGGAGCCCATCTGCTGATTAGTGGACAACCGGCTCTTTCTCCTGAGCCACAGCCTGTTCTTAAATGTTTGAAAAGTTGCATTCCAAAGTGTATTATTCCGTATTTTTTTTTGTAGAAAATAAAGCTACTCATGTAATTGATGAACATTGTACAAACTGAGGTGCCCATGTCATCATAACTGCCCCATCATATCATTTAGTAGTGGCTTTACAAAATGTCCAAAACCTGTAATTTACTGGAGAATACTTTAAGTTTATAATCGGCTTTAATCCTGTTGTAAGATTTGTTTACGGTCTCTCCTTGTGGTAGAAAGCTGCTTTCTGTGCAGCAGTATAAGTTGAAATGCAGTGGTGATTGGGTCATGGCTGTGACTTGACAAGAGAAAGAATGCATGATGGAAAGAAAATCAATTCTGTGATTTTTAATGATTATTTATAATGGTTCATCATTGCCCTTTATGCCTCCTGGCATGTAGGGCAGCAACAAAAGTCTTCCACTCCCGTCTGTCCTGGCAAGTCGCTGGATGGAGCCCCATGAGTGGTTTAGGCTCTGCATCTCCTTCTCCACAGTTCTTCTCCATGTATTTCTTGGTCGGCCTCTTTTTCTTTTCCCTTCTGGTGTCCAATGTAAGGCTGTTCTTGTAATATCAGCAGGGTCTTGTCTCAACACATGTCCTATCCAAGTCAAAGCCATTTATAATGGTTGGTGGTTAGAGTTACTGGCCTCTGACTTATTGAACATTTACCTTTTTTTAAATACAGAAAACCAAATGTTAAGCTCTAAAATCAAACCATTAGTTACATTAACTGCATATGATCTTTTTTAAACCTTCTGAATACATCATCATGAACACAGGTGACTAAAGTTGCCTGTAAAATGATACAGTAATAAAGTCTTTCTTTCCCTGATGAATTAATAAGCAAATTCAATGAAATCACAATTCAATTTAAAGATGTTTAAGTAATATATTTTCTTATTTCAGTTACTAATGTATCTGCCTCCAACTCACAATGCATTTGTCTCTTGCAGTTGTGTTGACAGTTGTCTGTCGGATCATCGCTTTAATGTAAAAAGGGTTCTCTTTAGTTTAATAATGTGAAAACAAAATGCCACTTAAAAGTGAGGTCAGCCCCAAAGAGAGCAGCAGGCCCTGTGATTGGACAGCTGTTATGTGCTGATGAGAGCGGTATAGACAACCAGAGTGTTTTTAACACAGAATCTTTCTGGCCACTCGAGTTCAGCAGTAAGCAACGAGGTGTAAACAACGCTGACATCATAGAAACTATCTGCTTATTTACACATCCAGCAGACACACAGCTGCATTCTCATTCATTTGGAGTTGTTTGTGTCCATCGGATGAAGATAAGGAAATATCTTTATCTGCTAAACGCTCCAATGTGTTCACAAGCTAGTCTCTACCTGTGTCTGTCTGCTGGAAACCATGTTGGTGAGAGCAGTGACAATGAGCTGAAAGATGCTGAGAAGCTCTGTACAACTGAGAGTGACCCTCAGTGTTAACATAGTACAGCTTTACATTGATCAGAATGAAGCATTCTAGTCTATGACTCCCTAAGTATCTGTGCCAGACTCCAGAAACATATCGCTGTTCTAAACCCAAAAATATATGGAACAAATTGTCAAGACATCATTCTAAATTTTCTCACAGTAATTCACTGATTTATTCTCTCAAATGTAAAACAGAACTAAACACGTTTTTAACTTCAACTTTACATGATTACAAACCATTCAAGTACAATCCAATGTGATTATGGCTGTAGCCATGAGCTCAATAAATTACCTTCTTTCTCCATTAAGGCACACTCAGTATTTCACATGAAGTAAGGATACTGGAGAAAAGCTAACAATCGTGATACATGCTGAACCAGAGAGAACATACTGACACGATGACAAAAGAAAGCTTTCTAACACATTATTTGGGCCTTATTCATATTTAATATGGTCTTTGTACCTTAGAATTATGTTGCATAATCAAATTAACTTGATCTGTCAGAGCCAAGAGGAACAACCAATAAGAACCCACACATCAAACCTTGTATATAAATGTATTCAGATGAGTCGACAGTGGAAGGAGTGATCAGTTTAGTTCACAATTTAAAAGTATTTAATGAAGCAACATTGTGTTTTAATGGTACACTTTGTTTTTTCTCTCTGCTGCTGTCCACCAGTCAATTTGATGTGAATAATAATTTAGCAACCAATCAAACCATCGACCATTCTAGACAGATTAAAACCGAAGTTGAAATAAAGCAGTTTTCCAGTTTAATCTTTGTGGCAAACAAACGTTTATGATACCTACACGTTTTGTTCCGAAAAATAATCTTCACAAATGAACACCACTTCAATGATTTTTGAAGTGTGAATGTGAATCATTAGAAGCAAAAAGCTAATGTTAGGCTCTCAGGACTCCACCACGGTCACATGACTTCACGTCTCCACCACTAAGCTAGAGGATAGTGTTCTAGTGAGGACGTCTCATTTACCGCCTTTTTAAAGATACTTCAAAGCTTCGAAATTCACCAGAGGGGTATTTACTTATGCATTTTATATCGCAGAACAAAACGTTAAAATCTTTTTAGCTTATGTTACCAAAGACCGTATTTCAGATATCTAACCAAAAACACATTCAATAAACACCGTGACTTTGAACGAGGCAACAAGATGTGCACATATCTCATTTCCAGGTTTTAGGACGTATTCCTGCTGCACTCAATTGTCACTGAGCTTGTCTCATTTATCTACATACAAAAACCCAAACTATCAGAGGAGTCTGAAAGACATTAGATTCACAAGAAAACTCAGAGGTTTTAAACTAAACTCTGGCTAAACAGAGCAGTCCAACTGAGCCTTGTTCAGACAGCCAGAGGTCAAACCTCAAAGCCATGGAGCAACCAGTGCCTATAGCTCAGGAAATAGTTTGAAAGACTAAAATGTTGCTTCACTTCCCCTGCCGGAAATGTAAAAGCCACACTAGGACAGCGTGTCCACTCAGCAGATGAAGTGCAGAGCCCACTGATGTAATGGTAAAAACACGTGTAGGTGCTGAGATGAACAGTTGGCCAGTCCAAACTCAAATATCCCAAAACGATTACAGGGAACTGGGGTACTACTGTTAGCACGCCAACATGCTGAACTCAGATGGTCGGCATCAGCTGTACTGCCTCCATCCAAACCCTCAAACTTTAATCTCATCTTTGAACACTACCAATTTCTGCTTTTGTCAGTTAACGAAATTGCAAAAAATCCCAACTGTTTGGTGAAGTTTTGGGGGGTCGGGATAAAATTGAAATATTAAATTAAAACAGTTTACAGTTGAGTTTCAATTATTGGGGATATGGGGGTCCTGAAACAAAATCAGGCAGTGTATCTGTAAGCTTATCCTGAATAACTTTGCCCAAACTCAGTTAAACAGAGCTCCGTGTTGCCAGGTGTCGGGCGGTGAAAACAAATAGCATAGAGCTTTTAGTGTCTCCAGAGGGAGCTGTGTGAAGTCTGATAAATGTCCTCAAGTGGAGTCACTTCAGTCAGCGTCGGCTGGGCTGAAGACTACAAGTGTGAAAATAAGAGAAATGTGCAGTTAGAGCGGTGATCTCACCAGACCTCTGGAACCTGTTGCAGGGTAGAGGCTCCACTCGTACAACACACGTCCAAATCCCTAAACTGTCAGTGGTAAAGTTCCATTGTGGGAATTGAAGGCCCCAGGTTTCGACAAGACGGAATAGTGTGTGGAATGATACGATACCTCTAGTGCTGCTGCATTGATTTGAAATATTTTGTTTGTAAACTTGAGTCTGACAGGTTATAGGTGTGCAGTGACACATTGATGGAGAACCAGTTTCACTGGTTTGACAGAAAAAAACTTCCCTGTGGTTGAGTCATTTCTAGTTTAATAGGGAATTCTGCCACATGTTGGAAGCATCTTGATGTTTAAATGCTTCCTTAAAATGCTGTTTAATTAATCAGCTTTTTTATGATTGTTTAAATTTTAGATAATTGTTTTTAACTTTTTTTGGGAAACAAAAATGCAAAACATTCACTAGATACATTTAGGTTATTTAGTCTTGAATGAACTGAATATCCAAACATTTAAATCACCTTTGCAGCCTTGGGATGGGCTTTTCTGATGATTGTCTAACATTTTAAGACAAACCAACAATAATTGAGTAGATTAATCGACAGTGACAGTAATGGTTTTAAAGTGACAGACATCCTCTGACAGCAGGTCTGTGGGTGGTACTACTCCACAGCAGGCGTCAGGAGAGAGTATCTGTCCTGTAGGTTGTTCTCTCTCTTTCCTTGTCGGCTCTCATATGTGTCTCCCTTATCACTTATCCTGCAGTATCAACAAGCAGCAGAAAGAAACAGAAGCCTATGTTAACAGCTCTCATGCTGCCCACAGGTGGAATGTGTGCATAGCACTGTAGCGCTCAAGCAGCATTCCTGGTGTCACAGCAGCCATCCTCACTTTTGCGGGCGACCTGGTGAAGTCAGAGGGTAGGATTAGAATGGCTGGGAACCTGACTGCCCGCCCGCCCGCCCGCACCCACACACACGCACACCATCACCATCCACGGTGCCCCCCCGGAGAAAGTGAAAAACACAGACATGCTGGGGATCAGAGACCTGTGATAGGAGCACGGCAGGGTGAGACAGGTCAATAGTCAAGAGCCAAAGCCAACCCATAGATTTCTTGTCAATTTAATGGAGTGATTCAATCAAAAACATCACCAAAACGCAGGAGAAAAGGAACAGTAGAGAAAGACTTTTGACAAAGTGAGCACACAGTCCATGGCGATGAGAGACGGACATGTAGAGTGTAAGCAGGTCCACATCTCTATTTGGAAGGACACATGTAAACAAGTAGCCATTTTACATGACAACACATGTGGACTTTTAGCAACACCTTACTACGCTCACTTCTAATTCAGGCTTCTGTCATTTGCAGGAGAATTGTTTCTTTGGGTCGATCCATGACTAGAAGGACAAGTAAGATTTATTCCAACGTGGGTTTGATTTTTCGTAGCTCTGACCGGATCGAAAACACAAGCATTCAAGAGGATCAGACGGGTTTATCAAAACCACCTCATGAAGGTCAAAGTGAAAGTTAGCACACCTGGAATAATGCTGGTGACCCCTCACTGCACAGAACTGTGTGTACAGTAATATATACAGTAATGTATGGCTAATATATTTATTGTTTGTTCAACCTGAACCTTTACCGTCTGATCTGCTGCTTTTGGACCTATTTTTCCACACATCGATGTGTTCCCATATTTCAGCAGTTCACTTGGTACTTAAAGTACTTATTGTACCGATACTACTATCAGCACTAATAGAGCCAACCAGAGCTACGGAAATTAAACTCAAGCTGCAATAAAAAGTGTAACTGTTGTTAAAAGTTTTTTCCTCAAAAGAATTATTTTACAGGACCGTACCTATATTATCTCATTTACCACAAACCACATTCACGTGACTTTAACCAGTGATGTCAGCAAGCTTTTCTAGGCATGCTGTAGGATTTTAAGTTTAAAGTTTCTGAATTGTGTTTTGTCCAACCTTTAAGGGAGTCAATGTCTTCCATTATTTCAGTTACAGTATACAAATCTACTGACTGTCAGCTTGTTTGAGTGAGGTCATGAATCACAGTGAGGCTCTTATATTTAGTTGAAGGAACCCTGTGGAGGGTTCTGGTAAACAGAACAGAAGTTCTGTCTACATTCACCGTTAGGAGTAACAAACAGTGAATCTATTTCCTTCATTAGAACATGTTGGATTGCATCGGCTTGTGCTGTTTTTTCCCCCTTGCCTTTGTTGGCACATTATTGCCACCAACTGTTGATCAGTGGAGCGGAAAACAATCCATAAGCAGGGATGTGCTGCATCACCTGCATCCTCATAGTGTAAGACATCGGGGGAAACATTGCTCCATAACGTTAATAGTGGTCGCGTCCACTGGAATGGATTACCTAACTCAAACAAGAATGAATACGAATGCATTTCTTGAAGAAAGACATAAAAACATTTGGAAAACTAAAAACCTATTTGACTTTGGAAAAGGTACCTTCACCAAAGTAAAGTACATGTGATTTATTATAAATGCAGAAACACTGGTACGGCCCCTTAATGCTCAGTCAGAACAACGTGAATGCTGTATAAATACAGGTAAACAATAACCTTCTAATTTGGAAAAAAATGACCTCTTGTGCTTATTTTTATTCCATTGCAATGAACGAATGCTTTACATCCCACGATGACAGGTGCAGTGGAACAGGTGGTGGGCTAAAATGACGAAACTGACCAAATGGTTCATTGTAACTTCAAGGTCTGCGATCTTGAATGAAGGCTACTATTCTACTGGTGCTTTACTGAACTGAGATCACTGTTCTGAGTACAAGCTGCATCACGGTGAATCTCTCTGTGAGAAGGGAACTGTGTACGGCTATCACTCCAAACATGGACCACATGAGAGGGGAAAATAAAGTTCACTGAGAGAAAGTGAAGATCAAAACTGAGAAACAAACCCACAGAGAGAGCGTCAATAGAGAGAGCGAGAGAGGAAATATTTGCCACCACAAGCACAAGTAAAAAAAAAAGAACGGAGCAGATCAGTTTTTTTGTTTCCAGTTGTGTTCTATTATCTCTATTTATACCTTGCTCCTGAAGAGGGGCTTAGCTCCGGGGCCACAGTACTCGTTGTAGATGAGCTTGAAGAGGAACAGGTGGAAGAGTGTTATAAGCGATGCCACGCTGAACCAGAAGAGGAAGGGCAGGCCTGGGTACCTGTTGGCCATGTGTTCCTCGTGGGCCAGGATGGACTTGAGGTGCAGGGTATGGCGGAGATCCTGCAGGTGGCGCAGGTCTGTGGAGATGTACAGGAGTGGCGTGATGGGCTGTGTCACCATCACAGGGAAGGTGTGGCCTTTGATCTCGGACGTCAGCTCCACAGGCTCGTTGAGGCAGCCTGCCTCGCAGGCGTACAGCTTTACCGGCTTCTCCTGCGGCTTCACGGACACGTGGAGAAAAGGCTTTCCCTCCCCGTCTAGCAGCACTGCCAGGTTAATGAGGTCCTGGTTATAGTGGATCCCTCTCAGGGCGTAGCTGTTGTGCAGCACGTCCGGGTCAGCCTGGAACTGAAGGTGGTTCTCAGTGAACTGAAGGCCGCCGAAGCTGAGCACCATGCCCTGCATGGCGCCGTGGGCTCCGGCCACCACCAGCACCTTGCAGCCTCTCTTCTGCAGGGTCAGAGTCCACAGCGTGACTAGCTGCAGGATCTGAGCTGCACTGCTCACCCGCTCGGGCCACAGGTTCTCTGCGTGCATGGTGGCGTGGCCGCTGAAGCAGTGGTCTGCGTACTTGAGGCTGGACTGGAGACGGACACGCTCCTCGCTGCCCAGCCTTCGATCCAGCAGTGGAGCCATGGAGGAGGACAGGATGTAGTAGAGGGTGGTGTTCACCGTGCGGCTCGATGGCGTGTGGGAGTCTGTGATTTTCCTCATTTCAACACCTGAATGAACAGAGAAGCAAAAGCACAGCTTCACAAAAACCTGGCATGTATCCAAGGATTGGTTGCTTTCACCGTCAAATATTATTCTTTGTCAATCTTTTCTCAAGGTCCACTTGCTAACTTTTCCAGAGCTTTCCACCATGATTACTTTATTTCTGTTTACACAGACATTTACCACCTTTTTCATCTGTGCGTAGCTCTTGTATTTCAAACGTTCAGTTTGTGTGCTCACATGGTGAAAATGTTTAAAACAAGTTAGAATTAGAATAGAGTACAACTGGGAGCCAGTTTGTGGAAAGGTTGAGTTAGACACAAGACTTCTACTTAGTCTGGAAAGCTGCGAATATTTTAAGCAGAATTTTAATACTTTGTATATTTTTGGCCTCCATGGTCTTTTTTAAAGAAAAAAAAAAGTGCTTTTCATCTTGTTTTTGCTCCACCACTGAGCTACTTGGGGCGACTGTGGTACAGCAGGGTCGCCCTTCAATCAGAGGATCGATCCCTGGCTCCTCTAGTCCATGTGTCCTCGGGCCAGAACCCCAAGAAGCTTCCATAGCTGTTCCTTTAGTTAGTCATGATGGGCAGGTGGCACCTTGCAGGGTGCCACCTGTATGGCACCCTGCCATCAGTGTATGAATGGGTGAATGATGACATGTAGTGTTAAAGCACTTTGAGTGGTTGCCATTTAATGAGTATAGTGAGTCAAGTAAGTGAACTTCTATTAAATGAGCAGAGAAAAAGCTGACATGGGGCAGATTAATTAATCAGCGTTCAGGGATCGGATGGACACAATCGTAAACATGCTGCATCAAATAATAATGAAACCACAAAGTGATGCTGAAATTCCCCCCATGAAAGGAACCAACACAGCAACTCACAACAACTATATATAAATGACTCATGTTTTCAGGAGCTTCCTAAGTGTTGTAAAGGGAAGTTAGTCAGTAAGATTGTTTGAGTTGTTTTGAAAAGGTACAAATTGCTTATCATGTTTTAATCTGTAAGTCAAACTGATTGCTCATGTGATGTGTCTTCACGTTTAGAATTTATTTCACATCAGTCAGTTCTGTTGCTCTTCTATATTCCAAAAAATAATCTATAGTAAAAAACGTTTAGGCTGTGTGCCAACATTTTATTTTTAATAAAATGGGAGATAATCATAATTAAGTCCCCCTGTGAAAGAGAAAGGTGTCGTTTTGTCCAGTTTGGCTCCTAGCTGAGGTTAAGCACATATCCACACAGACCCCGGGGCCAGAACCAAACACTAACATCTTTACAGGCGACGCATGATTAAAACCAACATGCCTCCTGACAGAACAGGTGAGCAAGATCTGCCATAAAATCCCATCAGAGTTCACATCTACATATTTCCCAATATGTTTACAATATTTTACAGCCCTGTTCTAAGTTTAACCGGAATGAAATTTGATCTTCTATTCTGACCGACCAATTTAACGACTGCTGTCGTTCTAAGGCATGCTGTACTATTTTACATTTGTGTGTGTTCCTTCTCTCAATTCCATTAGTGTGATTCTAGGAAATGGACTAAAAACCAACATGCTCCTTTAGAACCCAGAGCCAGTTGCCACTATGCCCTTTACTCACCTGAAATGAAGAGGTCCATCCAGGCCTGCTGGTGATCTATAACCAACTCCTCCACATTTGCCCTCAGCAGCTCCCCCAGCTCCCTTTTGGCTCCATCTCTGAGGGTGCTGAAGGTCTCCTCCAGCTTAGAGGGCTCGATGGGCTCTGAGGTCCACACCACTGACAGGATGTTGTCTGTGTACTCTAATTTAGCTGGAACCTGGAGCCTGCTGATCACCTTCTTGGAGACCACCACCACCAGCACCATACGGTTATTCTCCACAAGCACTCTGCCAGAGGATAGAACTATCTCTCTGTCCTCCAGTTTCTCCACACTGCTGGTGAACTTGCTACCAAAGGCGGGGTTATCATAAGAGACGTCCAAGGACGCGGCCTTGTCAGACGGGTTGCTGATGTGGATTCGCTGCAGATAGACGTTAGGTCTGCTTCTGTGCGCGATGAACTCCTCTCTGATGGTGACACAGTCCCGGGCTGACTGCAGGGCGGCTGGTGAAGCACAGCGGACCGACAGCACGGCTCCCTTCCGGAACCACAGCATGGTAGCCTGAACCTCGGCACGCTTCCCCTCGAGATGGACACCGACTCTCGGCGAGTATTCTGTCTGGTGGACCGGAGCCGACCCGGGCTGTGAAGACGACGCTACCCACAGTTTGTTAGAGTCAATGTCAAGAAGAATATGGCCGTTGCCCGATACGAAAGGTGTATCCAGTTGTTCCTGCGGTGTGCTGTATATCCCCTCTCCTCGGTCTACGAGAGACTTCCACCTGTGGATTTCAGCCAGTAGGCATTGTCCCGCCGCTCCACCGGGCATGACCGAGCCACTGAAGAACCTCCATCCGCGCTCTGCTCCCAGGTACCAGTAGAAGATGAGGAAGAGCAGCAGTCCTATGAGGAGTCTTCTCGCCCAGCTGCTTGATAACAAGCCTGGTAACCCCTTTAGTCTCTGCTGTAGCCACATTATAATGATGGAAGCCCAGCTACGAGTCAGCGTATAAAAACGGAAATTGTAGTATGTCACATCGAATTCGGTTACGGGTCCTACTCAAAACATGCTGTTCCCCAGGATGAAAGCTCACAAACTGGCTTATCTAGCTTCTGGCTAAGTTAGCTTAGCTAGGTAGCTAGCGCTGAGAACGAAAACTACTGAAAGTGTGCTATTGTTTCTCGCATCGTGGTTGTTTCTTCGCCAGAAGTCATGTCCTTCAGCTGGTGTGTTTGACAATCGTTAAGTTGTCGTATCACAGGTCATTTCGTTTTTTGTTTGCCTTCAGGTTGAAAACATCACCTGACTTTCCAAATAACTCTGCACCCAGCAGTGAGACTTCTGGTTTGTCACAACTGCCGTCAAGCAAAACTACAGCGACCGGAAATGTCGCAAAAATCAGTTACTCTCGTATGTTTGATGATGTATGTATATATTTGTTTATTTCAATTTAAGTATATGTGGTGCATGAAAAGCAGGATGTGTAAAATAATTAATCTAAATTTGAATACTTTCAATACTTTAATAATGTAATTAAAACAATACAATGAATGTTAATTCCATTGATGGAGACCAGGCATTCCACTCTCTGAAATCCATCCCTAAAAGAGACACATAATAGTTAAAGTTATATTGTAGTATAAATGTACATTTTAAAACATTTTAGTATTTTTTGTTAACATTTCATAGCCACACGGAAGTCAATTGATCATAAACAGTACCATAACAAGCTACAGTTTATTAGGTCGTAAAACAACCCTCATTGATATTTTCTTGTTACAATTTTGCTCCCCAAGGTTTCTATTGTAATAACATCTTTCATTTTACAGTTACTGTTTGTGAATTTCAACATATTATACTGACTGGATGAAAACATAAATACAATGGTGTAAATACAGGCTACGTGCAAGTGATCATGTCCGCAGAACATGGGTCATCATTTTCAAACAGCTTCTTGTCCCATTTTGGAAGTAGGCGTTGCGGATGGATACAAACACATGAGCCTACTGTGAAAAAAGAGAGAGACCATAGAGGGGGGGGGAAAGAGAGAGAGCGAGAGAGAGAGAGAGAGAGAGAGAGAGAGAGAGAGAGAGAGAGAGAGAGAGAGAGAGAGAGAGAGAGAAGAGAAGGGGTGGGGAGATACAGGCGGAGAGAGAGGGGGCAGGCAGTGGAGAAGTTTACACAGCCGAGATTCTCTTTCTCGTACGGTTGGAAAAGTGTACAGTTCGGTTTTACACAAGGACTCGTGCAAACAAGTAAACTTTAACTTGTTCAAAATGAGACTTTCACCCTTGCTGTGGTTTCCTGGGATTTTTGTCTGTGCACTTTTCCCTCTGACAAACGGTGAAGAGCAGCGAATCCCCGAAGGTAAGCCTAACCCTAACCCGTACTAACCAACGTTACCTATCCACCGTGCTATCTGCACACGTTTAACGTCAGCTAATGTGTAAAGTCAACCGAGTCTCAGTTTGCAAAGTTGAGGTCACTCAGCTCGGTTTGGACTGGGGGAGACTCCTTAGCTCATGTGGTCCCCGGTTGAAGGAGACCCTCTAGCCTAACGTTACCTCTGGTATGGCCGTATCTATCCACAGGCATGTCTAACACAGTACTTTGTGCTTGTGTCCCTTGAAGCATGCTGTATAATTATTTACAATTCCCAAAGACATTAACTAACGCTGGATTGTAACTTGTGTGTTGTTTTTCCAATTTAAAAAGATAGCGATGGGAAACCAAAGAGTTTAACATTATGCCAACTCTTTAAACTAGAGACAGCAGCACGGAGGTGCTGAGGAAGACTCAGCCCGCTGACGTGGACGTGGACGGCGGGCTGTCAGCGCTGCTTTTAACACGAGGACGTTAGCTAGCTCATGGTGTATGCTGTAAAGATGATGTAGAATGTAGTCTGTTAAAGAACACAATCGATACTTTTACATAATCCTCCCTAGCACTGCAAAAGCAGATTAGCGGTACTTTATACGGTCTCATACATCCTAAATCAGCCAGATTTGATGAAACAATACCAGTTGTTTCCAGAGCAGTCTCTGGAGTTGTACCGACTTCAATGCTGGTAGATTGAAATAGGTCAGCACTAGAATACAGAAAAGAACACTTGATACGAGACAACCGTGACACCGTATCTTGTCTGTTGAAAACTGGTGAACTCTCCGTGTTATTTTATGAAGACAAGACGTCAGGACTAACTCTATGTGTTTAGAATTATGTTTCAGTGTTCCTTTTGATTTAAATGTCCTCCCTTTCCTCAAATACACTTCTCTTATTAAAGCAACAATGAACCAATGTGCTTCAGATCAGAGATTGTGAGTATATGTACGGTTTATAGTAAACTCACTCTCATGGCTGGACTCAGATTTAGACTATCAATCAAGAAGCTGTCCATAACTAATCCAGATCTGATGTTGTAGTTTTATCATGGGTGAGAAAATCACAAAATATATTTATATACCATATCAGAAGTAGTGTTTTCTCTAAGATGATAATTGCTGACCTGTGACGAATGGGTTATTATCACATTGACCAGAAATATTGTATAATAGTTTGTCTCTGTTTGGAAGCAATGAAAATGTAATATTATTACTACAATAAATACTAAGAGAAATGTACCTTTGTTATTGGCTCATTTGGGCCCCAGTGGCCTTAATGGGCCTAAGCAATAGGGGCCCTATGGTAACAGTGGTATGTTAAATCAATTAAAATAATTATTTTTGTCTATTTATGTCTTTGTTAGACGACAGGAAGCGAGAGAGAGCGATGCAACCAAGGTTCCCCAGCTGGATTTGAGCCGGGGTAGCTGCAAACCAATATGTTTAATTTATGATGTCATCATCAGATAACTTTGGCATATCTGTCATTATCAAGGTTACATAACCATCCACAGCCTGTCACTTTGCTTTTACAAACTAAGCCTTATTGTACATTTTAGGGTGACTTTGCACCTGCAATGTACACCACAATGTTAACAAATGTGAACCATACATTATTATTTATTCTTGCATCTGTCTTTTAATGTATTCCTGTGTTAAAGTCAGTTGTGGCAGATCCACTGGGTTGCATCATGCTTTAAGGCAAAAGAAAAAAAGAAGGCTGCACTGCGTATTATTTTTCTAAATTCCTCTGTAATGTGGTGTCTTCCAGAGAAACTTCTAGTTGTGACTATTGCAACCAAAGAGACGGATGGCTTCAAGCGCTTCTTTCACTCAGCTAAACATTTCAACTACACTGTCAAGGTAGGAACCCCTGTGGCAAGTCAAAGTAGCTTTCCTGCTGTCTATGGAAGCCCCTCTATCTATTCTCTACAAGAAAACTAATCCCTATTTTTGCTATACATAGTTTTCTCTTCAATATCATCATGCTATCATTGTTTTTACATTTGAGACTGTTTCAATGCATTTGAGTCAAAGAAATAAGCCACTGTTTCTTTTCAAAAATAAAGTGAAACTTGGCAGTTACTTTTTCTGAGGATAAATATCTTTAAATTCATATCTTCAAAATGCAGTAAATTTATGTTTGTATGTATGTTTTAAGGTTCTTGGCGAGGGTGAGAAATGGAACTCTGGCGACTACATATCAGCTCCAGGAGGAGGCCAGAAAGTACGACTCCTTAAAGCAGCTCTGGAGGAGATGAAGGATGAGGACAAAATCATCCTCTTCATTGACAGGTAGAGTGTCTTCACCACGGACAAAGCGTCAGATTTGAATGTGATGGCCAGAGTAACATCCTGCTACTATATGGACACATACGCTCATTTCAAGGTTCATACTTTCTACTACAACATGTTTACATGCTTTAATGTTCAAAAACTCTTTATTTTTCTAATACTGTCTGTCAGAATATTCACCCTCAGTCTGAAACACTGTTTTAGCACATCTCAAGATCATTTCGTTGCTAAGCAACAGTTTGGGTTCATGTTTACTTCCTGTCCACTGATGTCATCCACTTCCACATACAACCAGAAACAAACTGGGACACATTTAGAATGTTTATGTTTAAAACTTTGAAAGGGTCTTCTTTTTGTCTCGATCACAACCACACAGAAATCCTGACGGCTCGTTTAGAGTCTGAATGTGGGCTGTGTGTATTCCTCCACGGATTTATATAGCACATTTTTACAATATAATAATATAACAATGCTGAGCACATTCCAAATGATAGCAGATGGGTTTAGATTTTAAATAGTGAATTTTGTCTGTGTTACTGTGTAGTTATTCACTCAACAATCTGTGCTGCATTGCCACGCAACAGCACAATAAGTACTACACTAATATTTAGTGTAGGGAAGAATAGGGAAGAAAATAAAGTATTTAGTGACTGAATATGTATTATCTCATCCTGAGTCACCATGAGGAGGCAAACATCATTCAAAAGACATTCAATACTTTGGGAAATGTTCTTTCTTTCTGAGAGTGAGATGCTCAGATGGATATCAATGTCATGTCAGAGTGTTAAGTACAGAGCTCGAGCCTAGCCTAGCTTAGCATGAATAGTGGAAGTAAGGGGAAACAGCTAGCCTAGCTCTGACCAGAGTTTAAAAAAATACTCATACCATTACCTCTAGCACAGTGTCTGTGGATATAACGTGAGCAGTTTTGTTTACCAAGAAATAGTTCCAATATATAACCCCTCCTATACAATCACCATTTGTCTTTGTTACATTTCTGTGTGTATAGATGAAACAAACAGACACAACATGTGAATCAGCGAGCTTTAAAGTTGTTGGTAGGTGTATGTTTGAAGTTGACAGGCCAGGGTAGAAATAGAAAATACTTTGTCATCTACTTTTTGCATGCAAAAGGCAGGATTTTGGTTTGTATGTGTAAAATCTACTCTTAAAAATGGTACGTTAGCACAACATATAACACCCAGACAGGACACATTAAAATGCAATAATATAAAACACAATATATGCTGCATAAAAAAAACACCAGGTAATCGATGTGATGTGCTGAGGTGGCTTACCTAACTAATTAAGATATTTTATGTAAACAGGTATAAAATATTTTTCCTTTTCACGGGGGAGTCTGTACCTCTACCCTAAGGGCAGTAGCTAAAAGTAGTGATTCAAGGGATGGCTGTGTGTCTAACATTGTGCCACTTAAGCGCTGGACTGCTTTGCTGTGAAAGGACAGCGGGTTTGTTTGCAGCCTGTAATTGCGCTTCACAGTTTGACTACTTTGGGAAGCTTTGTCTTGCTTTTGACACTTAGGTGCTCCTTAGTTTGAGCAGCAGGAAGAGTCTGCTGTGCTTCTTTGTCAATGCATCCCTATCTGTTGCTGTTGCAGCTGCAGGCTAGATGTCCCCCCTGCTTCCAGTATTTATGCTAAGCTAGGCTAACCATGTCCAGACTGAAATTCAGATTTCAAGAGAGGTGGAAATTGTAAATTCATTTGCTGATATAGATCCATTCCTTCAGTTCACTTCAAAGATTTGTTGTCAATACATACTTATGTTTTAAATAAACATTTGCATTTCCCTCCCAAAGCCCCTTAGTACACACATCAGTCATCCATCTTATCACAGTTCATGATGCCATGATGTTCGTCTTCAGTTCAGTTTAAGGATCAAACTCTTCAGTGCAATCTAGGCTTTTATACGTTTTGTTTGTATACAGGTTTAATAGCTCAGCAGCCTTCTATTTGCAACAGTTATCACGTAATGGTTGTTGCTGTAGATTGTTCATAGTTTTTCCGTCTTTCAATAAACAGAAAGTAGCATACTGTGAATCACAGCGGAGCGGACAAAGGGGCTCTCGGTACCAAAAGCTACTGATTCAGTACAGTTCCCAAATTGTTGAACTATATCTGTAATTCAGCCTTAAAAGTACTGTAATAATAATAGTATTACAGAGCTGCAGTAAAAAGGCTGAAACATGTGCACATACTTTTTTCTCAAGCACCGGTAAACACAACTGGCAACCTAACTCTTCAAATAAAGAATGTTGGCATCTTATAAAGGCAACCCTTCATTAGTTTTAACTATGCCACTGGCTTCACACACTGTGAGACACACGGGCAGTAAAGTTTTCTATTTTCACACAGCTATGATGTGGTTTTCGCCTCGGGCCCCAAAGAGCTGCTCAAGAAGTTCCAGCAGGCCAGACACAAGGTGGTGTTCTCCTCTGAGAGCCTGATCTGGCCCGACAGACACCTGGAGGACAAACACCCCCACGTCGCCGAGGGCAACAGGTTTCTAGGCTCAGGAGGTACGTGCACCAGTCCTGTCAGTCACGCAGCTGGGGAAGGCCACATGGCTCTGGCATTGTGATGAAATTCATGTTTGGCATCATGTCACTTGCCTTTCATACTAGTCTGGTCATAGCTAGTCTAGTAGTGACCTTGGCCAGGAAGAGGTGGTGATCAGTTTTGACCCTACTTTCTTACAAGGTTACGAGGTTCATTTTATTGTCAATGTACAACAGGGTTGGGCAACAAAATGCAGATTGTAGTCCCATTCAGGTAAAAAAAGAAGATGCACAGAGAAAAACTAAAACAAAACTATATTAGAGTAGAGTAGAGGATGGATTTAGTCTTCTGTACTTCTGTTTGTCTCTCCAGACAGCAGCAGGTGAACAGTTTGTGGCTGGTGGGTTTAGTCTTTTAATATCCTTTAGCTCTTTGCAGGCACCTCTCATCACTAATATCACTGATGCTCAGTAGATGGTACCAGTGATGTTCTGGGCGGTTAATAGTTAATTGAGTAACACTGAATACAAAGAGAACATTCTTTGTTTACAAGAAAACATGTAAAGCTGCTGTCAATTCTCAAACAGAGCTTGCCTCATTCATATCTTATCCTTCAGTCCACAATTATGAGCAATCAAATGGAAAGAAAATGGTCACGTCGGCCTCGCAATTGTAATTCCAAGTTTGAGATATCTGGAATTTGATTCTAAATATTGATGAAAGCACTTTAAATGAAACGATAGCAGCCAACATGTTTAGCTAGTTCATGGTTAAAATGGAGGCATCCCTCTCTATTTTTACATCTAGCTCATCAAGACTACTTATGTCAGAAGTGACTTAACATGATGACCCTTACACTATCCTCACACAAATATACACTATGCACATCTCTTAGCACTCGTTTACCAGCTGCTGGTGTGACTGTTGACTTTAGTCCAGGAAGTAACACGGCCACTTCTCTTTATAGCAGAGAAACAGCAGGTCAGCAGTCAGCAGTCAGCTCTGGGCTGAGGCCATACAAACTGAACCTGGCATTAGTTGTTATGGCAATTATAAACAGTTGACTTGACTGTATCTGAATGCAGGCACAATATGAAAGCGTTTGTATCTATGAATACATTTTTTTTCACTTCCTGTCTGTTTCCTCAGGTTTCATTGGCTACCTTCCCAACATTAAAGACATGATTGCTGACTGGACAGGAGAAGACAATGACAGTGACCAGCTATTCTTCACCAAGATTTACATTGATCCAGTTAAAAGGGTAAGATGTGTTACACGTCAGCGTTTATTTTATGGATCTGTATTTTAATTTATTCCATGCCAAAGTCACATTAAGTACATTAAATACTAGACCTACTACTAATAACAATAATACTAGCTTTCTTTTAACATTGTCTGTGATATTTTATTATGTAATATAAAATCCTAAAATAATGGCCTTAATTTCAGAGAAACTTTTCTATTCACTGTTATTTCTTTCATCATATTTTAGTGAGAAGCCTATTTTCTAATCTGCTCCTGTTCTTATTTGCTGTTGATGCAAACTCAACACTTCCTCCATGTTTATCTGATTTGAAGAGTTTAGTATCATTTACATTTCCAAAGCACTAATTCTGACAGAAAAAATATGCCCTGATATTTCCACTTGGCAATTTTCTTTGTGTGCTGTTAATGAGACTCAGCACTTTCTACAGATATGTTTCACATTAAAAGCCGTCCAGTAGCTTGGTGAGCTTAATCACGCCTATTCCTGTTAGTCCTTTAATCTGAAACATCTGCAGAAGTGTTGTGTTTTATGATGGTAATCTAACAGTAAACAAAAGAATAGAGGTGACTGGAATGAATTAGTTTGAAAGCAGTATTAGTGTTAAACAGAGTATGACATGACTCTGTAGTACAAATACAATTAGTGCTGGTACTGCTTATACTTATTATTTGATTGTGCCGCCACACCTGGAGCTATTATTTGAGATCCCTTTTTCAATACTGGCTTTAATTTGGGAATTTGTGAGAACAATGTGTGTCCATGTTTCAGAAATCCATAAATATCACTCTGGACAGAAAATGCAGATTGTTCCAGAACCTTCATGGAGCCCTCGGTGAGTGCCTTGAATTTTGTCTCTTAGTCCAGCGAGTGAAGTTTATGAAGCAAAGACACTGAGACTTCTGAAGCATCCTCCAACACAGAGTGTCTATTTTCTCTCTGCAACTATGCTAGAAATGCTAAGTGCGCGCTTCCAATAACACTTTTAAGAAATTTTATGTTTCCTATCTTCCAGAAGGCAAATTCATCTGTGTGTGCCTCACATTACAGTAACCAGCATCCTGTTCTGCTCATGATCTCTGGTGGTCCACACTGTATCATCCATTGAGCAGTAATGACTTAAAATACGATTTTTGGACCAATATTAAGATGACACCCACCATTTTCATATGTATAACTACAAGAATATAACAAGTGTGTTTTCATTTACTGTAGTCACACTAGGCAATTTCTTTTAAATGTGACAATTTACTCAGGCGGCAACCTGAAGCCAAAGCTGAAGTACCTTAAAGCTGCATTCTCTCTAGTGTGTGTGTTTTCAGTTCATGAAAGCTGACTGTGACATTTTGTGTGCCTAAAAATGTCCCATTCAGCGTTCGGTTGTATATTTTACTACAGTTTTTTTTTTTACAGCAAAGAAAAACAAATCCCAAACAAGTACAAAAAATAATAAACCATGCAACTGACAAAGAAAAAACAATTAGACATAAATAAATAAATAAATAAGAGAAAAAGAAATACATCAAAACAACCATGCAACTCACCAACAACGTTGTCCGACACTCGTGTCAACCATAATTTCAGCCCAACAACAGATATCAAAAAATATATTCGGAGGGTTCTATACACAGCATTACTTAAACTCGGATCTAGATTTACACACATAGACAGTACCTGTCTTCTTATGAGATAATGAGCATCAACACTAAACAGAGTCAAAAAAGCTGTATGAGGTTAGGGAGGGCAAGTCACCAGCGGATGTCTTTGTTCTGACAAATATTTTGTCCATTTTGTCCATCTTGCTATTTATGTGTCTTTTCTTAGTCTCAGAAGGAAAGTCAGCCTTTCCATATTGTGAATTTCTTTAATGATTTCAGTCCAATTTTCTACTGAGGGTGGGTCGGTTTGTAGCTACTTACGAGTAATTGTTTTTTTTGCTGCTACCGTTCATAATTTCAGGAGGTATCTGTCATTTCCTGTTATTCCTTCTGGTAGATCGCCCAAACAAAGTGACTTGCATGTGAATAGGATCTGCTGGCCAAGAATATGCTGCATAATTCTTCAAATGTTTTGCCAGAATGTTTGCATCTTAGGGCAGCACCAGAAGATATTTGGTGGTTTCACTTCGGTTGTACTTAACTCCACCAAAATAAAATTTCTCCTGATCACAGTGTCTTTAGTCGTCTGCATCCACACAAAGCCTCACAGTCACAGTATGATCTGATGTACACTAATGATATTAACTACTTTTCTCTGTGAAATGGGGATTTTAAGTGACTATAATTCCTCAGTCTGACTTTGATGGGATTCAGTCAGCCCTAGAATGAAGAAACAGTACAGTGTGCTCAGTTGAGTATGTTTCTGACAGTATATAGCACTTACTGCGTCTGTATACCCGCCACTCTGCAGCATGAACATTTGATGTACTGTGCGCAGTCATTTACTGAGTGAACACTGTCACCCATGTTCTCACTTTAATAATGTTTTAGCTGAATAATTAAAGGAGCAATATACGACATTCTGAACATTAAACATCTCATCAAACATCTATTATCTATGTAAAGATATAGTAAGATAGAGTAATGTCTACCTGATCAGAGAATGAAGTGTGTGTGTGTGTGTGTGTGTGTGTGTGTGTGTGTGTGTGTGTGTGTGTGTGTGTGTGTGTGTGTGTGTGTGTGTGTGTGTGTGTGTGTGTGCGCGTGCGTGCGTGCGTGCGCGCGCGTGCGTGCGTGCGTGTTGTATTTCGAGCTGCTCCTTGCTTTGTTGCCATAGCAGGCCGATTACCCGTGCTTTTAGTGCATGTTAGTGCATGTGAGTGTGCCATACTAGTGAGATCTCACTAGCTACAACTCTTTCAGAACAGCTGTTGGTAACTAGGCATGGGACGATATGAACATTTCTTGTCACAATTATTCTGGCCAAAAAAGTTCTAATAGTTAGTGAATCACGATATTTTACCCATAATCATCAAAATATACTTAAAACTCTTAAAATGGCCCTAAAACCTACTGGAATCACTTAACCTTCCATTTATTGAAAACATTATTGTTTTGATTGCATTACAGATAGGACACATCTTTTTTAGTCAACATCTTAAGGAAATCATATATCAGAAGGTCCCCCTGCAAATAACGGAGGAATAAAGAAATGTCTACATTGTATGAGCTATTTCTTTCTAACATGATCATTCCTGTATGTTTTTTAAATCAGGCTCTATTTTTCACTTCTCTACATGAGCTAGACAAGTCTTTTAAGTCACTCATGTGACTTTACGCCTCATCCCTTTTGGCTACCAGTGGTTAAGTTCTTCTCAGGCTCCTGGCTGTTTCTTCCTCTGCCTGCTGAATAATCTGGAGATTGTAGCGCTGAGATGTCGTCACCTTCAAGGTTCCAGAGGGGTTAACAGTTGCAGTGTATAAGTCAGGGCTGCAAGTTTAGACATGAGCTGAACTCTTTGCAGTCTCTGCAGCATTATTTGAGTTAGAGGAAGGAATTTGTTAGTTCCCTGAGAGACGGATGTGACAGCACCAAGAGTCTAGGGGCTTGAACTCCCTGAGGACCGTCTGCTCCCATAAATCCTCCCGTTGTCAGCACCGCTATTACCTGCTGCTTGCCACGTCTCTTCAAGACAAAAGAAGATTTTACATAAACAGATATTTATGATTCAAAATGAAGAACAATGTGTGAAAAGTGTGTGTTAAATATTGATAGTGGCAGTACTATTGAAAGTTTGTAAAATACATTTTGTAGTACATTTGGCCAAATACACAATCATAAACACAGCTGAATCATTTGTAAACAAACTTCTCTCCTCTATCCTGATTGACAGAACTTGTAACAACACACTACAGTGTCTAATACCACCTCATCATGTAATTACTGACAAAATGTAATACAGTTCTACTTCATCAGGGATAATAAGTTCACTGGAAACTAGTTAGAAAGTAAGGTGTTGGATATAGAGTTTCTCTCATGTAGAGATTACTAAAAGAGCAGCTTCTTAACTGATATGAAAAAATGTAAAAAGATGAAAGCTCAAACCTTGATGCTAACAAGCATGTGCTCTAGCACCAGGGACAACAGCTAACCTGCTTCTTTTTCACTTAATCACTTAAATATCTAAACATAATTTAATATAATACTATACACATGTTCTTTGTCTAAAGAATACAAAAATTGAAAGAATTCACTGTTTCATTTTGATCTTTTGTTTTGCAACAATTTTTTGTCTTTTTCTGTTGACTCAAAATGTGCATAATCCTGATGACGTGTAGCCAGGGAGTTAGCATCGTGCTGGTTCCCTCCACAAAAGCCAACAGGATTCTTCCATTTTGGATTATTACAGAAAACACCTGTTTATGACATTTTTTGTTCAGCAAGATAACCTTCACAAATGAACACCACTTTTATGATCTTCATTCATATTTTGACTTCACATCATCGCCACTGAGCTAAAGCAGGACTAGTCGGCCTGATGACATTTAATCGTCTCATTTAGACACTTGTTAGCAACCACCTTTTTCAAGATCTGTAAAAGCTAAGGGTTATTTACTGATGTATTTTATACCGTAGAACAAAACATTAAAATCTCTTCAGCTTGTGTTAAACGTAGAACTTATTTACCCTCAACTACAGTCAGTTTGCATTAGGCTAGGGAATACAGTGACGCTTGATAAAAAAAGACAAAGATAATCCACTAATCTACTGAACTAATTATGTCTTTTAAAAATGAATTTTGAGTCAGTGTGATTCATACTAGAACACTTAAAATAGACATTGTTATCATGTTAAAAATATTTTTATTAATTGAGACTTGCATTTTGTTTGGTTATTACCACTCACACATGTTGTAATAACCACGGCAATATGTAATAATTATTACAACATGCAGGTAAATCTGATATTACGTTCAGGCTGTTACAGGCCTTTAATCTCTTCTGCTTGTGTGTGTGTGTGTGTGTGTGTGTGTGTGTGTGTGTGTGTGTGTGTGTGTGTGTGTGTGTGTGTGTGTGTGTGTGTGCGTGTGCGTGTGTGTGTTTCCAGACGAGGTGGTGCTGAAGTTTGAGGACGGACGGGTACGAGCCAGGAATATGCTGTACGATACGTTGCCTGTCGTCATCCATGGGAACGGACCAACCAAGGTACTGACCTATTACACCAATCTGACCAATCACATGCTCCACACAGCAGCCTTATAAAGCTGACCATCCAACACCCAAACCAATATGACACTTTGTTCTTTCCTCATGCGTCATGATTCAAACATGAAAATACATTCTCAACACATCATCATCCAGCAATGAGCAGCTGAATCCGACACTTCTCAGATTGAGGACAACAAGCTTCAGAGAAGAAAGAATGATGAACCTGTCAATGTGCTCCTAGTCTCTCTGTAAATCCACAAATAATTGAATTCAAAACCTTGAACTACGAACCCCCACTATCTTTCTAGTGTTGTAGTACATCGTAGCTTGCTGAGCAACCAATCCGTCTGGATAGCTAATTAGTGAGAAAACACTGTCCCTTGTGTGATTTAGCTGTCCATCACACATGTATACCCGCCCAACCACACAGAGGGTCAGAGGCTAAAGGAGCAATTCTGGTCCATCTTTTATTCTTCTAGCCAATAATAATAAAAATCACTTGTGTCCAGTAAGTCAGCCGGTCAAAGTAGCCTACTTGTAAATGTTGTTAAGACTTAAGTACTGGATATTAGACTGAGATGGGATAACCTACGAGTACACATATTTGTTTCCAGCTCCAGATCAACTACCTGGGTAACTACATCCCCGACACGTGGACATTTGAGACAGGATGCACAGTGTGTCACGAGGATCTCCACCCACTCTCAGCTCTTCAGGTCAGTTCACAGGCTTATGCTGATCACATCTGCTCTTTATGCAAGATATACCACAACTTAATTTCATCAATATCAAGAAATATTTCAACTGTTCAGGCGTTTGATGCCAAATAGAAATAATAAGTCCTTTCTCCTGGAACTCATATGATGCCTGTTTTTTTTTTCAACAGGAGAGTGAATACCCACTGGTGGTCATTGGCATCTTCATTCAGCAGCCCACCCCTTTTGTGGCAGTGTTCTTTGAACGCCTACTGAAGCTCCAGTATCCCAAGAACAGACTCAAACTCTTCATCTACAACCAGGTACCAGGAGAACATTTAGTACATCAAGGTTAAGATGTACTTTAAAGTGTCCCACAGACGATCAAAAAGGCTCACATGATGAATTTAATGATTAGATGTATTGGTATCTACTAAATGAAACTAAACATCCTATCTTAATCTCATGACGATGTTTAACTACTTCCTGTTAGCTCAGTGTCATGGGTTACTGCACCAAAATCATGGCCTACCGTTCACTCCCATTCTAGGCTAGCTAAGGGCGAATAAAACATTTGCTTCTGGTGGTGAAGGAAATTTGGTGAACTTTGACTTGAGAATCATGAATCAAATCTGAACAAAACCCACTGGTTGTACAAACATGTAGCATAAATACTTTTTCCATAGTAACTCAGACGCCTGCTCTTTCTATCTGTTTATTTCTCCTCTCCCTCCAGAAAGCTCATCATGAGGGTCAGATCAGCTCTTTTCTGAAGGATCATGGAAGCCTTTATCAGGATGTCAAGCTGGTCGGTCCTGAAGAGGAGATGGACCAAGCGGCCTCCCGCAACCTGGGCTTGTGAGTCCCAAGTGACACTAGAGTTCTAAACTATTTCTAAAGAAACCAAGTTGCACAGAATCAGATAGAGCAGGGATTCCCAAAGTGTGGTGCACTAATTAATTGAATACCCCTGCCCTAGAGGGCGGGGTGCGCAAGCTGCCTCTAGGGCAGGGGTATTCAATTAAAATTCCAAAAGGTCCAGATTGAGAAAATCTCCTTGTGCAAAGGTCCGGAACATTACAATAATATCTAACTTGCGCTATTTAGTGCTATATATATATATATATATATATATATATATATATATATATATATATATATATATTCAAGAAGCCTAGCAGTAGTAACAACGTATCTGTGTAGTCAGCAACTGTCAAATCAAGAAAGTAGCTACACATCAATTATATTTGAACAATTATTATTCTCAGTTTTCAAATTTAACTGGATGGATTATAAATAATTCATAGGAATACATAAATAAATGTTCTTCTCATTTCAAGTAAAATAAGCGCTGGATTAAAGAATAAATTACATAAAAGAAAGCTTTTGAAAAATACAATAAAGTAATTCATTTTAGAAAAAATTATTTCACTGAATTGTCCTGCAGCTTTAAACTCAGTTCATTCAGGTGTGAAGTGATGTGAATCAAAAAAGCCACAATATTATATTTTTCTCATCTTCTAACAAGAGACATTTTTGTGCATGGACTTTATCTGTGGTTATTAACACTTGTTTCAGCTCTATTCTCTCTGTTAACATCATTGTTGGGCATGAATTCATGTGTTAAGGTGCGTTCACACCAAACGCGATGAACGTTAGAGCAGGGGTCACTAATAGGCGGACCGCAGTCTGGATCTGGACGCCGTTGTATCCGGACCCAGGACCTAAAACCTCTGAGCCTGTGCGTGTGTCCTCGCCATCCTTATTGCTCTTTAAAAGTGACGCCTTGTGTAACTGAAATGTATTGAAACTTTGTTGCAGTGTTTCAGGGCGTTTCACACCTGTAGTTCGGTTGCTTTGTTCCAATTCAGGGATTAATATGATACAATGTTGCAGTTGCCCCTTTGTTCGGTTTGTGTTCACACTGCAACATTTAACAGCGCACTAAATCTTGTAAACAAACGCCATGCGCGAGCAAACTGTTACTTTGATATGCACATGGTTTACTGTGCAAACCCTGTAGTATTCTGCAGTATTCTTTTCTTTCCTTCACAAGGATCATTTACTGAAAGTTCCCCTCCAGTCACAAAGCTCTTGTCACCTCGTTTGGATGTTTGAGCTTCAATGTGCAGAATGATTGAAGTGCTCAGTTTGTTCTCACATCCTTCTGCTGCAGAGGGAACGTTTCTTTGTGCTCTCCTTTAGTCTCAGTTGAACACCTGGACGCAGCAGCTGGATTCACAACTAGTTCGGAAGCCAATCACAGACCAATATGCAACTAGATTATTATATTACATTATATTACACATTCATAGATTCTGAATATTTCAATGAGGGAGAAGGAGTAGATGTCATGTTAAGAATTTGAATTTGGTATATACATTTTTTGTGGAGAAAACAAGTATTTTTTACAAAACATGTCTGTAGGAGATCTTTAATGTCAAACCTCACTTTTTGTGTAAGGAAATATAAATGATAATGATAATATTGGCTATGGGCATATGTCTGTAATTTCAAAACAGGATTAAGCTATGTTTGGACACATTTGTAGAAACAGTGTTTCAGAGTGGGAGATTTTCCCATGGCAAAACAGATATCTGCATATGAATGCAGATATCTGAAGGCAACAGGACAGGATTTTGGTACCAGAGGTGTCGAGAGTAGTTTCATGTTTGAGTGGGCTTTGGCTGGTGCAGGTAACCAGGATTTAGCTTTTTATTAATCTCTATAAACAGAAATATTCATATACAATCAGGTCGCACACATCGTCTCTCAACTGTAAGTCCAGTCTCGAGTCTCATGTTGCTAATGGGACTGTAAACAAGTCGGCCCAGATATCTGCTGGCTACACCAGAACCCCAGAAATATAGTCCCTTGACCCCAGAGGCATATCTGTCATCAGACTGATATATATATATATATATATATAGACTGATAGCTGAAGGGTTCTGAGATTGTTTTTTATACAAAAGTAAACAAATGAAAACAAACACTGCATACTGGGATTTCTTAGCAAAAAACAATTACATAAATCTCAGTTGGACTGTATGAAAAATGTTTGCTTCATGAAAATAGGAGCTGTTGTGCTTTTGACTTGATTTTCAGAGCCAACACCTGTGATGTTAGGTCATATGGTTTATCCAGAGTACCAGCGCTGCTCTTTAGTCTCACACTACATACTGTGTTTCCTCTCTTTCAGTGATATGTGCCGGAAGGACAAGGACTGTGACTATTTCTTCATCTTGGACATTGAAGTGGTCCTGGAGAATGAGAACACACTTAAAATTCTTATTGAACAAAACCTGCAAGTATATTTAACAATATTGAATTATTAACATGAATGTAGCTGATGTCTTAGGTCTGCTGTGGGAATTTCTATTACACTAATTTATTAGCAGTTTACGTACTGTATTTAGCCAGATGAAGACATATAGTAACACTCCTTTAATTGTCCATCAGTCCTATTGTGGCACCTATGATAACTCGCGTTGGTCGACTGTGGAGCAACTTTTGGGGAGCCCTCAGTGCAGACGGCTACTACGCCCGGTCTGAGGACTACGTGGACATAGTCCAAGGACGCAGAGTGTAAGTGGATTTAAAGATTTCAGAGGCACGTTCAGTGACTAACACTTTTATTGGCGGGCTAGACTGACAGAGCCACAGACTGTAGCACTAGAGGCAACTTTACAGAGCTCTGCAGATATGCACCCAATCACATCAATCCATAGGACTACCAACATCTGCACACTGCACCTCATTACAGGGATCACCAATGGTGGGGTGCAGTAGAGAGATGTGTTTTTAATATACAGTATGTGGGAAAGATCACAATTATAACATCTTATTACATCTTTTCAATGGGCGTTAGTGAGAGATCCTAGTGTTGGTGTCTGTCTTGATTTTAGGGGGGTGTGGAACGTCCCGTATGTGTCCAGCGTGTACCTGGTGAAGGCCAGCCTCCTCCGATCAGAGCTCTCAGACTACAAGCTGTTTACCTCAAACCTCTTAGACCCTGACATGGCTTACTGCCACAACGTCCGCAGCAAGGTCAGTATTAGTACATGTACTGTATGTACTGTACTGTAAACAAGGAACAAAATAACTAAAGCATAGAAAGAACAAAGTTTCACGTAGTTTAGACTCTTTCCTGTTTTGCTCCTTCTGCTGTTTTTTGTCATAATCTATTTGCTCTTAGATCTAATGGAAAAAAAACAATGTTTATAACTGTAAATGTAAAATTGTTCATGAAAATACTTGACCTGTTGTGAATCTTTCCTTCAGGGAATCTTCATGTATGTAACCAACATGCACACTTTCGGTCGCATCCTGTCAACAGAAAACTATCAGACGAGCCATCTTCATAATGATCTGTGGCAGATCTTTGAAAACCCAGTGGTGAGACTGAGACTAGCCCCTCATAATATTACAGGATGTGGTAGCAGTAGTGACGGGGTCTGTAAGTGATGCAGGGGGGGCCCCCTTGTGTTGGTTGTTGGTTATTGCAGTTGCAGGAAATGTGCTTTTGGCTGTACAAAACCATCTTTAGAAAAGTAGGACTGATGAGATTTCATCAAAGTCTAAGTTTGATTCTTCAGTGTACTGAAGTGAAATAAGAAGTAGAAGTAGTTATGTCTACCCACAATGCCCCCCTCAAGCACTGAATCAGCCAATAGCTGACATATGCTTCAATATACTGATTAATGCACACGTGTCCTCTAAAGTTATGTTGACAATATCTACTGAAGCCCTGAGAGGCAAGTGAGAAAGAAATTCTGGTGATCAAATTCTAAGTCTGATCTAAACAAAAAAAAATAATATAAATATATATTTTTTTATTATTCTTTTTTGGTCTTCTGAGGATGTCATAATGTTTGTTTGTTAGTTACATACAGGTTTAAATGTTTGTGGTTTTATGAAAATTAATCAAATGAAGTATTTCTCCTTCGAAAACCTTTTGTTGTCATTTCAAACTCACTGACATTCTTGTTAAGAACTAATCATGTGAACTATATAGATATGGTTAATGTGAACATTCAAAAGAATCACACAGTTTGATTGCTCATTGTCAATCCTTCAGCATGTCATCAGCTGTATACATGCTGTGTGATGTTTGTGCATGTCTCTTATTCTTAATTCTACTTACTGACTTTACATAGAATATCTTTTCAGCAACAGTTGTACTTGTAGTAGTGGCAGTATCATCAGCAGTAGGCTGAACACTAGCATGACCAGTGCAGTGGTCAGTGAACAGTTACCAGTGGTTGTGGTTGTCGTAGCATGAGTATAGTAGCAGCACTATGTAACAATCGCTGACTGTATGTGTGTTTCTTTCAGGACTGGCAGGAGCGCTACATTCATGAGAACTACACTCGCATCATGAAAGATAAGCTGATTGAAACTGTGAGTTGCAGCACAAGTTGACATGATGACTCATGAGTTGTTTTCCAATAGAAAGAACGGAACACATGTTTCTAATGAATACTCTCACTGTAGTGGACTGCACATCACCGACAGACTTCATTTTAAAAAGAGCAGAAGACATTAATGGATGCTATGCTATGTAATGTGCGGCTGTATGGATATATAATTGGACTCAGTGCCCTGTCCTCTGTCCCCCAGCCTTGTCCTGATGTCTACTGGTTCCCAATTTTCTCTGATGTTGCTTGTAACCACATTGTTGAAGAAATGGAACATAATGGGAGGTGGTCAGGAGGAGCCAATACGGTATGTTATTTTATGGGTGTGTCTTTGTTTGATTTGATTTTAAAGATTCTAGATGAATATTTCTCATTGTCAGTAATAACAATAGAAATACAGGAACTATGGTGAGAAAATGTTCATCCACAATCACATAGCATCATTGCTTCTTTGTTAGTCAGTATAATTCCTTATTTGCGTAATGAGTTGCTGTTAGCATTATCTGCCATCTGCTGTAATTTGCAACGAATATCTCAAGTCTTCTTGATGTTGAGGTTTTTCTAAAAGGATTTATTTTTTGATTTGTCAGGACAAAAGAATCCAGGGAGGCTATGAGAACGTCCCCACGATCGATATCCACATGAATCAGATCAACTTTGAGAAGGAATGGCAGAAGTTCTTACTGGAGTATATAGCACCGATAACAGAGAAAATGTACCCTGGTTACTACACCAAGGTAAGACGTGAGCAGAGGAACTTCACATACTCCATGTCTCATCCACATTATCTGAATTTGATCAGCATTAAGAAGATTAAAATGAAGATGTTTGCTTTAAACTAACACACTCACTTATCCTACTTTGTCTGCAGCTTTGTTGAAGAATGAATGTAGTTATTGTACTGAATTTCCCAGAGTGCACCTGTGAGTGTAGCAAAGTGAGAGGAGATATTTTTGTTGTCTATGGTGTGAGTGAGTCAAAATGAACTACAGTGTGTGTGTGTGTTCATGGTACTGTAGAACAGTGTGGCTCTCTGATGTGTTTGAATAGAGCATTGGAGCTCTTTGGCCTAAGATATGTCACACTTTGATACACACACAATACTTGACAGTAGATCAGTTGGTTTGACTCTGAATACAAGAGAAAAATATAGAATATCATCCGACTTGTTTAAGAATAGAAATGTTACCAGCTTTTATGACTTTTACAATGTGCTATATCACTTTTTGATCGAATGAAGCATAACGGGGTCATTTAGTGATTGAGGCGTGACTCTTGGCATTGTGGTGCTGAAATGACTGCTTTTAAGAATGATCAGAGAAAATGAATCAGTAGCAAATTTGATAATTGATTCTTCATTCAACATTTGTAGAATAAAAGGAGCAGTGTAAAGATGTTAACACACTATTAATGATATGATATATTCACTGAATAATGTATTGGAGGATTGAACGTGACTGTACCCATCGTCAGCACTGGTTCCTGTGCTGCTGCTGTCTAACATGTCTTCTCTCATCAGTGCTCCACTCCCTTGAACTTTGTGGTGAGGTACAAACCTGACGAGCAGCCCCTGCTTGTCCCTCACCATGACGCCTCCACATTCACTATTAACGTAGCTCTCAACAGCAAAGACGTGGACTACCAGGTAAATGGGGAGGAGCTGGCAGGTAGTAGAGGTGACAGGATGTGATGATGCGGGCGATCTCCACTTCTCTCTCTGCTTCTCCTCTCCATCTCTGGAAGTGAATGCTGGACCGGGAACCAAGCTGATGCTTTTCTATATTGAGCAGGAGCTGCGAGGGGCGCACATGTGTTCACACTCTGTCTGCGAGTGCTTGCATGACTCCTCTCTGTCTGTGTGTTTGCAGGCTCTGTTTGAATTGGCCTTTGTAGTTAGATATAAGCCAGATGAGCAGCCATCTTTGAGACCACACCATGACGCCTCCACGTTCACTATAAACATTGCACTCAATCAACTGGGCGCTGATTACCAGGTGAGTGTGTTTAGAGGTTGGTAGAAATCTGACCATTCCAACAGGTGGTTCATGGTTACTACATCTTAAAAGAGCAGCTAGTAATATTAGACAACGCCTGGCAAAGTTAGCACCTTAATCTGAATTAAACTGACAATTATGTCAGTGGATGCAAACATAGGCAGGATATGAAACCGTGATTTACAAAACGATTTGAGCCGTTCCTTCTTGCCTAATTCCACAGGATAATCCCATTGACATTTTGAATCTCATTTACAAGGAGGTCCTGGCCAAATTGGCAGCGTAGAAGTTTCACACAACCACCACATAAAAACATTTAAACATTAAAAGTACATTCGGTGGCCAAATTATCCTTAATCCTGTTTTTAATCTTCAATGTTTATGAAATAATCTAGTTTATAATTTCTCTGTAGCTCACACCAAGATGAGGGTCCAAAAACTTTGTAAGCACTTTCACCAGAGACGGTGCACGTTTGAGGAATGACGAACATTACTTGTCCGTATGACCAAAGGTATACTCATGGATATATTTAAAATATCACCACAATCAATTGCTGATCAAAGCGGCAATTGAATACATTTTTTCCCTGCAGCAAAATAATTGCAGTATATAACATATTTAAAAGAAACTTAACTGAGATGCATACAGATTATTAATATTAATTGTAGATAAAATAGGACAAGCTAGAATATAAACTTGGACACTTTGAGTTCTACCACTCTATAGTTTTCAAACCATTGAACATTTTTGGAAGTTAGTTAACCAGGTTGAGGAATAATGCAGCACAGTATTCCTTAGAGTCAATTGCACTTATAATGTCTTTTATAATAGTTGTATTTGAATATCTGAATGGGACAGTTATGAATCAGGAATGTGTCCCAGTAAAATCACAGTGAATGCTGGTAATATAATATAGAAGACAGTAATGAACATGGTCATCAGAATAGTTGTTTTAATCATATGATAAGACCATACAGGGTGCACATAGAGTGGGAGAGACAGGAGGTCAACAGGGGCCCCAGGCTTGATGTTGACCCCCGTTTCAGGCTGAAAGTGAACAGAGAGTAGCTCAAACAGTACAGTGTAGCCATGCAGGTTTGATTAAGCATGGTGCTGAATCACATCATTGAAAATGAATGCCGTCATATTTCTGGCATGAACATCTTTGTCCCTGATCTTTCAAACTTTCCGTTTGTGTCATTTCTGTTTGTGAGTCCGTCTTCTTTGCATGAATCTCTTCAGCTTCCTTTTTTATTTTTGCATCCATGTTGTTTTCCTACATCTTCAATATACTGGAGGAGACAGTTATTCAGCCATTAGTCCACAGTATTATTGCTTTATGCTACATGAATTTACAGCTTCTATCCTTGATGTGTGATGATATAGTATGCTGTGTGTTAGTCCTACAAGGCTTTTTGAGGCTTGAACATAACATTTTTGAAGTACAATATATATGATATTTAACTGTAGATAATCATTTTACAACAACTAATAATAACAGAATATTGATATTGGATCTGGAGTTAAAATAGCAGGTTCTGTGGTTGTCGATTAACAAATACATTTTCACATTCATTATAATTAAAATTATCCTAAAACTACAGATACATTTCTTGTTAGATTGTATATTGATCATGAGAAGTAGTAGTTCTAGTTCAGTTGGAGTGTTTATGTGTCAGAGGATGATGTGTGTTGTGCTGTGACTGCAGGGAGGTGGATGCAGGTTCCTCCGCTATGACTGCTCCGTTCAGGCTCCTCGTAAAGGCTGGACCCTCTTGCACCCGGGCCGCCTCACTCACTACCACGAAGGCCTGCCCACCACCGCTGGCGTGCGGTACATCGCAGTGTCATTTGTGGATCCCTGAACTCCCAAAGACGGCACACAGCGCCAGCTAGTCCAAACCAAAAGGGACACACACAATGGCCGCCTCCTTCAGCTTCACAGCTGCTCTCTATTTTCTGACTCGGAGCATGTGACCTTTGCTCTTTTTCCTGAGTTAATTTGCTTGTTTCTGTCTTACTTAAAGAATTATATACAACTTATTAGCAGTAGAATATGAGTGCTCTATGATAAACAGAAAAACACGGGCACATAATCGAACAACAACATATAATGTTGTCATCAAGTTAGAGGAGAACTGGGTCAAAAGTATCACTTTCAAGCCTTCACAAATATTTGTTACCATCATGTGTCTTCTTTCAAATATAGTTGTGTTTTCCAACCTGCTATGCATTATGGGTACAAGTCCCGGGGGCCTCAGATCTCTGAGGGTTTGAGAGGCTCAGGTTAACTGTGTGTTAGTTGGTTCATCATATCACTAACTGGTTTGGAATGCGCACCACTTCATCACAATAGCAGCTGATATAAGACGGTGATTATTGCAGGCGTCTTCTTGTGAGGGGTCCATAAGGTGTGAAGTTAGAGAGAAGTGGTCTGACCAGACCTCTGTATCCCGCTGCTCCAGGCTGCATTCACTATATTTTATTACACCTCGTCTCTCAAGGATTTCAAATGGGATTTACATTTTTAGGACTAACACTATTATTTTAATTTTTTTATTTTCCTTCTTCAGTAGCTCTTTGTGCTTCAGCCTGACTAACATGAAACAGTCCACCTGCTCATCTTATTACCCAAACTCCTTGTTCTGGATGTGTTACTTTAGTCCCAGATCTAAACTAACTTGTTGGCATTTGTTTTTTGTCTCTGAATAACAAGTTGTAAATATGTTGCAATACAAGTTGTTCTCTTAGATCTGTGTCCTCTGTGCAACAGTGTTCATTCATAAACTGCCCTTCGGGCATACATTGTAGAGTACATTGAATATTGAAAGAAAGCCATATTATATCGCCACATGTTTTAACAGACAGAGTGTGCAGGGCAGTAAACAAGAGGTTATGTGATTACAGTTAAACTCCTAAACACTGGATCCTACACTTCCCACAATGTAATCAGTGTGGGCTGCTTCAGCTCTGACAGAGGTTGTATTACCAGCTGCACCAGAGTCAGCTTAAAGCACTCTCACCTAATCTTAAGGCTCTGTCTCAAAGAGAGACTTCATCATCATTCCACATAGACCCACTGGTTTAAACTGAGGGCTCCTGGTTGGTCTGGAGTTAAGGTGTGGATCCAGTTGGGCCTTGAGCTGGACTTCTCTCAGGAAATCACCAGGAGTTCAGTTTAGATTTCCTAGAAATGTTTGTGAAAATGTTCATTTGGTCAAATTGTAGTTGAGTAACTAACACTAACTGTGCCTTTTTCTGTATCCAAAGCAATTATTTTCGAAATCTTTCTTGAAGTGAGACACTCCAAAGCCTGTTACGCCTCTTATTTATTTTGTGTATATTTTATTTGATAAAACACACCCTGAATTTCTAATTTTTTTAGATTTCCTACTGGAATCAGAGCTGTAATGTGCTCTCACTGATGGTCAGCTGAGTTTGTAAAAGTGAAACATACTCACAGTTGTCATGTTACAACCCTCACTGTACTTTGAACACAACTTGAATAAAGCCATGAACTGAAGTGTGAAATGTGATTAAACTACAGTCACCGGTCATGTTTTTATCTGAAATAAACCAGCTATGGAAGACAATAAGGGACATAACACACCATTGTGAAAGAGACAGATGTTATGTTAGCTGCTATAGATACTTTCTGACCTGTCACCAAGTAACTAAAGAACGGAAATAAATTGAAAATAGTTTAATGACCGGTTTAAAAGTCAAAACAGCATGACTAATATTTAAAAATATATACAGACCCTTTCTTTAATGAAGGAACTGGCAGCAGTTACTTAAATTACTATATTTGTTTTTATGAGTCATGTCATCAACCGTAGCTTAACATGAGTCCCTTATTACAAGTTCTGACAGTGTTACGGTTGAAGCCAGCTAACATTATTTCACAATACATTTTGTCAGAATTGATAGGCTAACAAGCTGTACTCCAGAAACTGTGTGCTATTAGCAGCACATTTCTGTATTAGTTTCTTTTTTAATGCTGTGCATTTGTCAAATTGGTACGGTTTCCTTGATTTGCAGTGCATTGAGCTCTCAGGACCACCGTAGAGTTTAGGCTACAGACATCCAGATAGATGGGTTTCAAAGTCTAATATTTGTGCTCTTCCAATAACTTTTTTCTTGGAAACACAAAACTTACAAATCACTTTGATATGGTGACCTTGTTACGGTGCAACATGAGCATTTTTTTGGAGCAAAATTTTGGAGGTTTACTCAGTTGATGTGCAGAATGACAAGCGTTGCATCGGGTAACAAAACACTCCTGAACACATGTTGACATCTGGAACCAGGTGACAGACGATTCACATTAAACTAGTTTAAACAGGTAACCCATGCAAAGGTAACTTTCATACTGCCGACCACAGTTACCACTAATCAATAAGTTTCCAAATGATAAAACAGTCGCACAGAATTTGGAGTTTTCTAAGTTTAATGTGTACTGGCATTAAATATGAACATAAAGTTGCAAGAACTTCAAATAAAATGTCCATAGTTGGTAATATTTTATAACTTATTCAAAAGAAGAGTTTTATGATAAAAAAAGAGAGACAGAGACCAAATGTAAATCGCTTGTCAGTTAAGATAGAAAAGGGTAGAGAATATACAGCACGTTATTACAATCTAAAGCTCACCATGGAACAAAGAGGAGAAAAAAAAGCTTCAGTCGCTTCAAATACACATTGATTTACAACTTCACATCCAGAATTCTACAGACTAACAATCCGGAAGTTTATAAAAATCATTTCAGAAAGAAAAAACATCTGAAGGCTTAAAATATGCCGATCTCTATAGCGGAATGTGTGGAGTGAGGCAGGCCAATCACAAGCGGAAGCGGTCAGAGAAGTTGGGTGAGTGGGGGACTGTGAGAGGAAGCTCACTCTTCTTCACGGCAACAGGTTTGTAGTGTCTGATGGGCTGAGCAGAGTGGACCTGGTGAGGTGAAGAAAACAAATGCAGTTACATCTCGTTGGAATCTCTAAGACTTCCTCCTCTTAATAGAGTTGGTTTACTGTAGAGTCATTAAGTTTCCCCAGAGCAGGCAGCCCTTTAACATTACAATCAATCTGAGGATTCTCACTCAGTAATGGAATAAACTGAGTTTGGCAGTGACCTGTTCTTGCCGCAGCCTGGCGACGTCCTCCTTCTCCTTCTCCTCCTGCTCTCGTCTCTGCTCCTCCTCCATGAGCCTCCTGAGGGCCTCCTTCTCACTGGCCTGCCGCTCGTATCCCTGCCGCTCCACGGCCCGACGCTCCGTCGACAGCTCAAAGGCCTCCACAACTGTGGAAGAATCCATTCCTTAGTGCCACGACAGCAGCACAGAGAGCTCTTCTCTTCACGAGGTTTGAATAGTGTCGCAGTGCTTTGAGCCGTTGATGGCCATGTTAAAACCATCACAATATCACAGGTCTAGGTAAAGCTCTGCATGTTAATAGACTTACCCACTGAAGCCCGGGCCTCCTTTTTGGGCTGGAAAGGCTCTTTGTGAGTGACTGTGTTGGGCCTGGCTTTGAATACTACTTCCTCTCGTTTATGCTCTTCTTTCACCTACAGAAACAGCACTCATGAATGAATTTCAAGGAATTGTTGGTTATTGACTTTAAACTGTCAGATTGTGTCATACCATCTGCTCCCAGCGAGTGCCCCTCACAGCTCCCCGCTCATCCAGCAGCAGTCTGAAGGGCTCAGGCTTCGTGGGCTCCAGCTTCTTCTTCTCAGGGAGGAGCACAGCATCGAAGTCTGGCAGTGGCTGGGCCTTGAACTGCGGTACCTGGAACAGTTCAGAGGAAACGTTAGGAGAGTGATTTAGTAGTTGTGTCTTTACTCTGGAGGTCTAAAGGACAAGGATTGTGTTCGTGGATCTCCACCTCTCCATTTCGCATTTCCTGCAGCTTCTTCTCTTTCAATGCCCTCCTCTCTCGGTCCCGCTCCTCAAAGGAGAAGGGACAGACTTCCACATGGTGGTTCTCTTGTAGCTGGGGCTGGAAGGGAAGGCCAAAATGAGGCACGGCAGGGGCTTTGATGGGTGAAGGCGGTTTGACCTGAGCAAAAAAAATAAATAAAAAAATATAGCAGGGTAGTGTTACCTTAAGTTGAAGAAAAGTCATTATCCTTCAAGTATTAAAACAACCAGATGAGCCCTTACTTCCTCGACCTTCTCCATACGAACCCTCTTCTTCAGGGCAAAAGCTGGAGACTCTGGCACAGTAGGATGCAGAACTTTCTTCTCCGGCAATCCCTGTTGACGAGAGGAAACTCTTTTTACTACATTCATGGTATAGAAATCAGTCCCCTTAAAAGCCTTGCAGGATTTAAACTCACCACGACTCCTTCCAGGATCTTTTTGGGCAGCTGCTGGGCTTTAAAAGTGTGCGCCTTCTCCTCCCCTTCTTGAGGCTTCTTGGTGGCCCGTCTCTCATGGAGACGTTTCTCAATCTGCAGCTCAAAGCCTTCGGGTACAGTGGGTTCCTTCACTGCTGGCCTCTTTAGGTGCTCAACGCTCTCCAGAATTTTTCTGTTCAGCTCCAGGGCATTGAACTTAAACCTGAGTGTCGATTATTGAATTTCCATTAAATATTGTGTTTCCTGTGACAGGAAGGCACTGCAGGCTAGAGAGTAAACACTGAACAATCCAGAGTCACAAGCTTCTATCAAAAGTCAGCCCAGACGTTTCCAGTGTCTTGGAGCTCCGATGGTAAAATTCATGAAAGTATTACTGATTATCTTGCCTACTCAACAGAAAAAGACTTATATCAAAGATTAAGTGTTCTAACACAAGGTTCCCAAAGTCATTTAGGAACAATTAGAACAGCTGTAAGTATTTAACCAGATATTTAATGGAACAGGCTGGCTTACAACCAAGTAAAGAAAAGGGCAGTTGGACAGACTACTTTGGGGCTACCATGAAGGTGAGAGGTGGGTGTTAAAAAGTCAGTATCAATAATCATGCTGCTTGTTATTTTAACAAGGCTTTACCAGGCATCCACCTCTGGCTGTTCTCTGACTGTCAGCTTAAGTCAGGGACAAGACCTGGTGCTGTGTGAGGACAGCTTCAGTAGAGGTACTTACTTGTGGAGTCTGTCCACCTCTTCAGCTTCCAGATCAGCACTGCTCTTCATGTTGGTTGGCCGGCTCCTCTGGCGGGTCATCAGGTGAGGGGTGTGAGGCTGGGTGAGCTTCAGCTTATCACACTTCACCGCTGCTGGCCCTAGGAAACAGTTATAACCAAAGTGATTAAGTTAACCTTAACCCAGAAGAAAACCCCACATCTAGCCCTGACTGTTCTGCACACCTCTCTCTTGACTCCTGCGACTTCGCAGATGGTAGCGGTCAGGGGTTCGTTTCTGGAACTGCTGTATCTGCTCAGCCATGGGCATGTAGGCAGCAGACTCCTCCACCTCTCTCTTGTTGCTGGTCGACAGGTTGAAGGGTTTTGGCACAGTGGCGCCTCTCATAGCCTTTGTCTAAAAAGAATAAAAGGAGAGCGCAACGGTAGAAATTGGGTGCAGGTTTAATGTGCACATGTACATTTGGATGTCTAGTTAACTTTCCTCTCAGCTCACTGTTGAGAATTACGACTAAACTTCAGATTCATCTTGTAACTGAGCTGGAGGACATTTTGGGCCATGCAACATCATCAAGGAGTGTATATTTATTTATCTTGATCAGGTTGTATATAGGTTTCCATCTAGTGATGAAGGAATTTTGTTGAAACAAAATTAAATTAATCTGGCTTTTTTGTGCGCACACTGAACCCTGAAACATGTTGAAGTGAACCATTGGTGGTCTGTTTGACAGTTTGGCACCCCAGGTTACACTAGAATTCTAAAAAGATGTGAGCATATGAGAAGTACTGACTGGGGAGGAGGCTTTGCGGAGCTGATTGATGAAGTCCACTTCCTTGTGGGCTAAGTTGGATGAGGTGGTCGCCTTGACACGAGTGTTGGTGTTGAAGTGGAACTCTTTGGGCACAGTCGCTGTCAGAACCATCTTCTTTGGTGGTGGATCTGAAATAAGTGATGCAGATTTACTTCCAAGAAGTAAACCTGAAGAACAACAACTTCCAAATCCTTTTAAAATGGTACTACACCGCTCATTAGCTGGCACATAAAAAAGGTTGTAGCAAGGACAGTCGTTAATGTTTGCAGCCACACAGTCAGTCAGAACTACTCACTGCCAGCCAGAGCAGCCTTGTAGCTGGCCTCGTTCTGCCTGCGATGCAGCGCCACTTCCTTCTGGAGGTTCCTGATGCGCTCCAGCTCCTGTTCTTCAGAGCTGTTTGGCCTGTTTGGACATAATTATCAACAACAATACAGCTTTACCATCAGTCCTGTTCAAATCACTTAGACAGCTGGAAACACTTTGGCTCTCTGATGTGGATGGATCCCAAGTTGTATGAACATGTTCTTTTCTAGCACACTGGAGGAGGCTAGAGCCCAGAGCAGACCTCCCGTCCTTCAGCATATAACCGCACAACAGAAACTCTGGTGGAGTCAGAGAAACTCACTCTGTGTTTGCAGTAGAGGAAGATGCTGCCTTGGTCTTGGGCGCTGTCCTGGCATTCTGCGGCACCTTGCTGCGGAGGACACAAGTGGATCTTCGGGCAAGAGGAGGAGTTCTAGACAAACAACCACAGTAAAAAAAACAAAGGAAATACAACGTGGAGACATTGACGGGGTCCCTTATAAGCAGGTGTTCAGTAAAGGCTTAAACAGAAACCAGTCCAGGGCATCTTGACGTCACAGTTTTGTCACTTACTTTTTTTGTTTCTTCGATGGTGGTGGAGCCGGACCGCTGGGCAACTCTTTACGTTTTGAAACCCTAAAAAGGAATTAAAGAGTAAGAAATAAAAACATGTTTAATCTCAAGTATAGGTCAAGTCCCCAAAAACAAACAGCTGTTAGACCCTTTTTTTTTTTCAAACACCTATCCCTCCGTGAAATCCACAGTAGTCAAGCCCGAAACCAAGACAACTCTGGGCCATAGACATCACACAACCATCTGTACAGACTGAAAAATATTCCCTGTATCAAGAAAACTATATTTGATATGTAAATTAAATGAATCTAAATCACGAAAGCAGTACCAAACAAAAATATCTATTAATGCACACTGTAATAGAAGTATAACAATGACTGTATGGGCCCGACATACAGGGGCCACACAGCTTACAACCAGCTGCCTGACTTTTATACTATGAAGCAATTCACTAAAATAAACTATGTATTAAGTAATCTCTCGCAATCATCTCTTCTGACCCACTAGAGCAGTGTGGTGGTGTCTGTATCTTTAGACCCTAACCCTCTGCCTGGATTTGCTCATTTTGCTATGCATGCCGTGTACACTGGGTGTGCGCAAGCACACATCCAAGAGGAAGCTACAAAAAAGGGACAACACAGCTCTAAAACAACAACAACAAAAAAATAAATAGTGAGAAAAGCAGCTCTCGCTGCTGTATGTGATGCTGAAGGTGATACACTGGGCACGTGAGCCTCAGGTGTAGTTGAGCCGGGGGCAGGAGCAGTAAACTCTGAATATTGTGTTAACAAACGGTTAGCAACAATTCCTGCATAGTAAGCTTTTAAAACACAGCCTACATACAGGACTGTCTCAGAAAATTAGAATATTGTGATAAAGTTCTTTATTTTGTGTAATGCAATTAAAAAAACAAAAATGTCATGCATTCTGGATTCATTACAAATCAACTGAAATATTGCAAGCCTTTTATTCTTTTAATATTGCTGATTATGGCTTACAGCTTAAGAAAACTCAAATATCCTATCTCTAAATATTAGAATATCATGAAAAAGTATACTAGTAGGGTATTCAACTAATCACTTGAATCGTCTAATTAACTCGAAACACCTGCAAGGGTTTCCTGAGCCTTGAAAAACACTCAGCTTGGTTCAGTAAACTAAATCACACGTATGGGGATTATCACAATATTCTAATTTTCTGAGACAGTCCTGTAAATCTCGCCTCCTCCACTTGTCACATGGCGCTACAGTCGGTTGGTGTGTTTGAAGCTTTGACTGGATATGAGAGGTGAATGGAGTCACCGTGACCTCATCCAATGGTTTGGACACAAATACTAAATACTGTACTTGTTTCTCTCTTTTCTGGTCTTCCGTTCACTCAAAGCTCTTTAACACTACATGTCATCATTTACCCATTCACACACTGATGACAGGGGCTACCATGCAAGGTGCCACCTGCCCATCAGGACTCTAACATTGATACACCGTACAGTAGGAGCAATTTGGGGTTAAGTGTCTTGCCCATGGACACATTGACATGGACTAGAGAAGCTGAGGATTGAACAGTCGATCCTCTGATTGAAGGACGACCCTGCACTACGACTGAGCCACAGCATTGAGTGTCACTATTGTAACTGCAGTCTCTGACCTTCTTTGGAATCAGAAGTAACACGAGAGGGAGGCGCTAGGTACAACTGAGCGCTGATTAGACATTTTTAGTCAAACAAAATGTTACAATTCATTTTCATGAACTGAAAACAGATGGTGAAAGGGTTAAAGATCAAAGACGGTCTGGACAACACTGTGGTAGCTATCTTTCAATCACAAGGTAGCCCCGCCCTAAAGCGCACCCTGCTTTATGGTCCATTTTACTCTAAACTGATTACGCTAATGTGCCAGAATCATCGGGTAAGATTGTGTACAATTATGAATCAGTACCACAGATAATTCAGATTAATTGTGTAGCACACATGTCTTCAATCACAAGGACTTTACCTGCGTGGTTGGGCAGGGGGGTGGTGAGCGGCGCTCCTCTTTGGTCGTGCACCAGTCCGAGCAGGAGAACCAGCCCCCCAGGATGTGACTATGTTTGGAGGTGGAGATGTGGACAGACTAGGAACTGAAACATTGAGAAGTCCATATGAGTTCACGTCATGAAACTATTCACTGAGAAACAGAAGACTGATCTAGAAGACCACACAAGAGCTCAGCTTTAAATAGTCATTGTGTATTAACATAAAGGATCCAATTCAATTCATCTACTTATGAACCCAAGTGGTGTTTGTTTATGGGTTTTACTTGTTTTTGCAAATGCTTTTATAACCCTTCATAACTTACAGCATTGACTTAATGACTGAGTCCCCACAGGAAGACATTGTAACTGCAGTCTCTGTCCACAGAAGGAGCATTGTATGCTCTTAAGTATCTGAATAATATATAATTTTGAATTTTTATAGTGACTTATTTATTGTTTTGTAACTTGGGATTAGGGTGAGTAGAATACTTTTTTAATAAATAAGAATAATTTTTATTGCAAGTAAGGACAAACCGTGAACACAGGCCAGCTAACATCATATAGTAAGTGTATGGGAGAACAGAGTGATGGTGTTTGTGAGCTATGTGAAAGGATAGGAAAGACCATAAGTAAACGAAAGTGCAAATAACATACATTAAATATCAAGAAACATGCACTTTACACTGTCAAATATGAATAAAGTCAGGGACAGTGCCGCCCCGTCCACTGGCAGTGAGACATGACAAGCGACCTTCAGGGAGCTCCAGAACGAGTCAGTAGGGTCAGTCAGGCCGGGTCAGGCCAGGTTGTTGTTTCGTTTTTGTAGTTATTGACAATAAACGTTATATATTCGGTTTTTAAATGTAATTTGTGTATTGTTGGTTTGTTTTTTGACTGATTGGTTCAGCTTTGGGTTGCCCACAGCCCCTTTAAGGAGGGGGCCGGCCCATTGTGGGTTTGATCCCTTTAAAAAGACAAACAGCTCCCTGACACCAGGGAGGGGGCACGTTTTCTTTGGGGGTTAGACGTGCAGTTGCATAAGTCAGTGGTGACCCAGCCTTCCAGCCCGTTCCAGAGGGAACCATCAGAGTTCCCTGAACTCAGCTTGAGCCACCTAATAATAATAATAATAATAATAATAATAATAATAATAAATGAATGAATCTTCAGTAATTAGCTATAACGAAATACAAAACACACCAGAGTCCTCTTCTGCCTTGACTTGAGGGGCAACGATGGCTCTAGGCAGGCCCAGCGCGTGGCTTCTCCTAAAGCCTTGTTCAGGCCTCAAAGGAGTTTTAAGGTGGCCATCTGCTCCTCCAGTCTGTTGTTCTGCACACAGGAGACAATCACAGATCAAGAAGATGGACTCTTCAGATTCTTTGACAGTTAACTTAACATAAATATTGGCTACTCTATAGTATAGTTTTCATTACCAGTTCCAATCTTGTAGCAATTAGGCCAGTATTACGTATTGTTAGAACTCAAAATACTCATTCCTCTTCTGATAAGTCACACCCTGCTTGAACACAGCAACACATCCGACCAAAGGGTCACACTGAATGGGTCACAGAGGTCCTCCTGACCAGCTGGGTGCAGAGAATCGAAATGATTCATGATGCAAACATTCAAACAGGACCTTAGGAGAGCAGCGAGCCGAGGCTATCAGGACAACTTCTATGAGATGAACCCACATCACTGACTTGCTTTGTGCTAAGAGTTTCTCGTCCAAACACTTTGCTTTAAAAAGAAAAGAAAACGAGGGAGAGGCTGGGAAGAGACGGCAGCACAGCAAACCGCGTACATGGAGGTGAACTATCGTAAGTGGTTCATGGCGACAAGAGCAACAAAAGAAAACACTGGTTACTGCAGACTCAGTGTTTTAACAATAAAAAGACAACAGCAATACTTCGTCCTGAGCATGTTGCCGTTAGGCTAAATGAATCCAACGTGAACCAAACAGCGGTTGGCTCAGAGGATAATATCGGAGAGAGACTTACCAAACCACACATCTTCGCTTTCGGCATTCTCCAGATCTACGAAGTCGACTACGTGAGACGGGGCATCAAACTCGTAGCGATCACCGGAGTCGCTTTCAGCCATGATCTCAAAACGTGTTATTCGACAACTCACCTAAAACAGGAAACAAGTAACGTTAAACACGGAAAATCTTCGGTTACAAATGCCCTGATGCGTTCAGTTAGCGTTAACGTAACGTACACCTGATAGCTGTAGGATTAGATGAGACAGGCTGGAATGGACCGAAAGAAAGCTTCACAAAACAATTCCACTTTGCCTGGAAGAAAATGGAATGTTACATTGCCGTGGAAATGTACGTTAACAGTATACTACGGACTGGCCGGTAAGAGTGGTATTTTCTTCACGAAAAGTACGTTATGACGTTAACATGGCCGAGGGAAAACTAACTAAAGCTAACGTTAAACTGGCCTTCATTAGCATGTATCAAACTACTGTTAGCTAATTCGAATCCACACATTAGTAGTATTGCTACGGCTATCTGAGTTAGTAAACTTGAACTCTGAACACAGGGAAACAATTACTGATGTAACCTTAGTACAAAATAAGTACAGTCATTGGAAAAAGCTTACCGAAACCGTCTGTTCTCAGAGCAACACAAGTGAAACGACAGAGAGCCGTTAGCGCGTAAATCGCTTTCCTTTTGAACCAGCCAATGGTTAACATCATGATCACAAGCTCGCTGTTCATTGGCTCATACAAGTCAACTTCCTTTGACCTGACCACGTGATCACCAAAAATAAAAATATGATCATATTAATATATCAAATAAAATATGGAACCATGTACGCACGAAACAAAATGAATGCATGGTTCATTAATCATAGAAGTCTGAGCGTATATATTAATAGAGAAAAACAAACGACACCCCTCTGACTGCTGGCGGCACTCCTGTGACAACTATTGGCACTGGCAGCTTGTGGCTACTACTGACACCTACATATAAGCAGAGGAAGAGTGAAGATATTTTCGAAGATATTTTCAGACGTGTATTTTTGGATTGGAGATTTTATGGGTTTCAATTTTAAAACGTTTTTATATATGTACTTTTAAATGATAGCCGATTGTTGTAAATGACTATAAAAGTAATAATTTGGAAAGAGTGTATTATGTTCCCTTTTGGTGCAAAATCATACTTAAATAAAATGAATGAGAAACAAAGAAGTACAACGTGGTTACTCTCAGGCAGAGTTGGGCAGTATTTCTATTACTTGTATTTGAAATACGTATTTCAATTACTTTTCAGTATTTTGTAATTTGTATTTGATAAGGCCGATTAAAAATCTAACGTAATTTGTAACAAAATACTTTAGAGTGGAGTAATTTTGTATTTAAAATATTCAAAATACTTTCTCCACCAATCAAAAAACAGTTCACGAGTTCAGTCTTCAGATGTCAACTAGCTTGATGTATAACTTATGTCTGGGTCTGGCTACATAGCCTATTGTATATACATGGTGATGGTTATAATATCAAGCTAGCGATCGATGCTAAGATGCTAATGACGCTAGCATGCTGTCTAGGCTAGTGCATAGTCAGTGTTTAGCAAGTTAGCTTATCAGTCGAGTAGCTAGCTATAGGAAGAGGGAGATTGGGAGCTTGTATGTCATATGTGATGAATATTTTCTTGTTGATACAAAGCCAAAGTTTATGGGCTGTTAAGTCCCATTAATAAAAAATATATATACATTAATCAATCAAGTTGTTGTCTTTTAATAGCTTTGCTTAGTTACATTCTGTGACTGTTCTTCCTTTTTGTAGGGTTCACCAGAGCTTTGTGTACATTATATAAACCTGAATGCTATGCTTTACCAAATTGTGAGAAAACAGAAAATCCAGAAAAAAGTATTTCCTATATTTTAAATACAAAATACATGTATTTTGTTACATTTTCTGGCACCAGTATTTTGTATTTTGTATTTTGTTGTAATACATTTATTTGGGGGTATTTTGTATTTTGTATCAAAATACATTTTGATGTATTTTTGCCCATCTCTGCTCTCAGGATGTATACAGAGAACGGGTGGCTCCGTGACTCAACTAAAATCATAAAACTGATTTATGGCAGCTGACCTCTCGTAACAACAATGGGTGTTCTCAGGAAATGTGGCTCCGCCCACTCAGCTCAGCAGCTGCCGAACGAGTGCCGCTCGGGTGCCGAACAGTGCCGCTCGCCTGCCACAGTTGTGGCACCTGACTGACACAGTTCCGACACCTGCCGACACCTGCCGACACCTGCCACAGACTTGCCAGTGCCACAAGGAGGATCTCGGCCCTACACTTCATGAGTACGGTAATACTTCCTTCATGGGAGCCTGACCTTCAGAATAAGACGAGTAAATGTTATTTAGGTAAATGATCAAATTAACTCAATTAATGAACTGGGGCAGTAGCATCCACTCAGCGTCCACTCATCACACGGTTGGTGGCACGTGTGTTCACAGTAAAGGAACTGATGCTCTATAGTTACTATTGTAGAACAGAAGATTCACAGATTCATTTTTTATGTAAAAAAAAGCACTCAATAGATACACATACAATTGTATTGTATAGTGAATCTCCTTTACTCTAGGAGCTACAAGATATCTTAAATAAAAAGAAAGGGATGTTTGTTCTCATCAGACATACCATGAAAAAACGGAGGGGTGAAAATTACCAAGAATACTTGTTTAAAAGGACATGCCAGAGTCCAGTCGGCAACCTTTACTCTCCAAAGAGCCATTTGATCTATTTTCCACCAAATAAAATCCATCTGGAGCCGCAAAAGCTATTTGATGTCACAGTTTATAAAGTTTTATATATAGTTATATATACAAAAACTATAGTTTGTTGTATTTATGAAATTATAGAACAAGAATAAAGACACTTGTTGACATTGTGTTGCTATTTTACGTGTTATAACAATATCAAACTCTGATGAAGAGGAGAGTTTGCTGCAGCAGTTGAGGAATCGCTCTTTGTCGCTCATCTCCAGCGTGATACTTTCCAGCAAATGCTGTGTGCTTGTTCTGGAAGCGTCTTTCAACATTACATTTTTTGTTGTTTGCTAATTTCTCGCCACATATCAAGCATACAGGTAAGCCAGCATCGTTCGCAGTGAAAGCAAATGAATACGTCCACGCAGAATTAAACTCTCTATTTTCCTCCGTGACTTTTCTTTTTTTGGATTCATCCATTGATAGTTTACTGAGGGCGGGGGTCTGCAGATCATGATCAGCCATCTGGAGGGAAAGGTGCCCGAAACCGACGTAAGATGCAAGTGGCGGATCGCGTAGCACGACCGTTTTAAAATATATTACTATTACCATATCGACAGAGTTGGAATCCAGGTTGATGCGATCTTTCCATAAATATATTTTCTTCAATGTATTTCTTCATACGTGGCTGTGATGTAGTGCTCACTTATATAATCGTAATCCCCGCAATATACATGAGATGTGGCCTTTAGATCTCCAGCAATATGTTTGTAAATGTGTGATGAATCTGGCAACAGAGGCAGAAAACAGCTGCTGCTGTTACTCGAACACAACACACGCACGGAAGGAAACCAGTTGGTTTGAAAACCAGTAGGACCGGCACCCACTACATGCCCAGTGTACGTGAATAGTCACGTGATATTTGTTTTCAGGCGTTTAAGTCTGGACGGAGATCATCTCGAAAACGATGCTTAGACTCCGTGTGGACGGAGGACTCAGGGATCTGCAACAGAGGGGCAGAGGGGCTGAAGAGCCGCATGCCGCTCCGGAGCCGCGGTTGCCGACCCCTGGGCCAGACTAACATGATGCGGCTGCTAGGTTGTCTGTGCTCTATATTCTGATTTTGCCTGTGTTAACTGCCAACACGCCCTTAAACTCTATGCTAACCATAGACTGTGTATAAAAAGTGGACGTCGTCATCGTGACGTCACCCACTGAATTGCAGACTGCCATTTACAAGTCTTGGCCCTTTCTCAATACCAAGTATGCCAAGAATGGACATTTTTTGGTTATTTTTTTCGCAACCAATGAACAGAAGTTACCATATTGGAATGATGAGGAATGACGTAAGACGCTATACGGCTCTGGTAGCGGCAAAGACCTGTCAATCATATTTAGTCCGCCCCAAAACATAGCTTCATGGTCTGTTTGACTATAAATGGACCATCATTTACCAAATGAGCATCAAGAGATTGAGACCATGAATTCATGTTTGCAATGTTTACTGAGGTAATACATCAAGTGAGAAGTAGAGTCATGTTCTCATAGACTTCTATACAATCTGACTTCTTTATGAAACCAGAGGAGTCGCCCCCTGCTTGCCAGTAGAGAGAATGCTTAGTCTAGACCAGGGGTGTCAAACATACGGCCCGCGGGCCGGATCCGGCCCGCCACGTCATTTTATGTGGCCCGCGAATCCGCCAGCAAAAAAAAAAAATGTAAAAGTCGGACAATTTACAAATATCCGTTGTATCGAGCACGGCGGAGCTCCTCCCCGATCCGCACACCTCCACCAGCGTATGTGGCAGCAGCAGCAGCAGCAGCCCCCCTCCCCGCCGACGAAGAAGGAGCAGCACCCCCCCCCCCCGCCGACAACCGGCCCTTTGGGGGCAACCATGATGCTGATGTGGCCCCAGAGCGACAATGAGTTTGACACCCCTGGTCTAGACACTTCCGCATTGGCGTGACTGCAGAACCGGAGTTTGCCGCCTGGTGCTAACTCTGTGTATAACTGCCAGTTTTGAGGAGGGTTTGGGGGCTAGTTTTGCCTCATGGTGCTAGTTGTGGCCCTTGGAATTGGTGGTTCATCAGTCATTTGGCATCCCAATAAGGCTGCTGTTGGTCCAAACGATTTTGCCTTCCAAATGAAATCTGTATTGATTGATTTTTTTGGCCACTTGGGAGCAGAGGATGAAGTTGTAAACACAACAAACAAACGATCACCTTATAAAGTTCACCAACTAGACAGACTCTATATATGTCTGTCTGCTGTTTGGGCACAAGGCAGGCTAAGAAGTGATCCTATCACTGTGAGGGTGCCTGTTCGCTAATGTTACACTCTTCTCTTGCTGTTCCTCTGAGAATCTTTACAAGGAAGCGTGGATACTAGGGCTGCACAATTAATAGAATTTTAATCGCGATCACGATTTTGGCTGCCACAATTAAATGAGCATGATCGTCAGCGATATTGACGTTTAAAATACGTGCTGTGCTACATATCGAATTAAGCACTTCCTCAAATAACAGTCAGCCAACCACCAGGGGGAGAACGAGATGGGATGTCATGCGCGCACCCTGTAGAAGTAGAAGAAGTAGAAGAGTAGAGAGACAGGCGCTTGAAGGAGGAGTACTTGTGCCTAATTTATTTACACGCCAGCATGTCACGTCTGTCACTACATGGTCGCGCATTTACAAGTCCCCTGCTCTCTGTATCACGCACGGTGGTGTTCGCTCTCGATCAATGAATAATCGTGATAAATAATCGTGATCTCAATATTGATCAAAATAATCGTGATTACGATTTTGGCCATAATCTTGCAGCCCTAGTGGATACCATACACAGACAACCCCCTAGTGGTGAGATGGCAACACCTGCTGGTCGTTTTAACTATAACACACATTACAATATAAAATTAGTTAGTCAGAAATCCATTTACCTCACATATTGATTTCAAAGATTTTTTTCACAGAATTCCCAAGCCTTTACTGGCTCAAACCATCATAGGTCACGTGGTTGAGAACATCTGTAATTGTCAAGGGAGTTCTGGACAGGACCCAACAGACAGGATTGAGGTTAAGAAAATACTTTATTTAATACTGGACAGATGGCAGGATTGAAGGTGTGATTTCCCGTGGCTCGACACCAGAAGGCATAGGGGTCGACGCAGATACGGGATAGAAGCCGGTACCGGGTCGAAGACGGTGCGGGGACTGAAGATGGTTCGGGAATGAAGACAGTACGGACTGACCAGACTAGAAGGTTCAAATACTTCCAGGATGTCATCAGTGGGATCAGGGTCTGGTGTGTGAGCCCGCAGGTAGGCTAATCAGCTGGAGTGTTTGTAGCTGTGCACCAATCAGGGGTGTGGCCATGGGAGGTGTCTGGTCTGACAGGGATCCTGACAGTATTAGGTCTGCCTGTTTTACACTCATCTGTTACACACCAACAGATGTTTAGTGAGCACATAAAGCCTCGAGAAAAACCCCATCTGCGAACCAGTTGCTGGAGAGCACCATAAATAAAACCTACTTTGATGGCCTATAGGGCAGAAAACATGCAGCTGACCTTCAGTGGGTCGCATACTTAAGCAAGCAAATCCCATTAGACTAAATATGAGCCATCCTGGGGTCCGGTGTCCATAATAGAGTGCTGCTGGAATGAGTCCTAAAACCAGAAATGAGTCCACTTTGCACTTCTGGTTCCCTTGTCTAGATGTCAATGGGTTTTATTGAAATTGTTTTGTTGGAAGCCTGAAATAAAGTGTGTGATTCACTCAAGCTGAAGAGATTTTAACGTTTTTCTTCTACAGTATGAAATACATCAGTAAATATCCCTCTGATGAATTTTGTTTTCACGTGTCTTAGAAATGGCGGTAACAAGTGGCTAAATGAGACTACAAAACGCCATCACGCCGACTAGACCGCCTCTAGCTTAGTGGTGGTGACATGAAGTCATGTGACTGAGGTATCACAGAGCTTATTTTCGGCAATAATCCAACATCCAATGATGGAATCCAATGGGTGTTTGTCAAGGGAACCAGTGTGATGCTAACTTCTGGGGTTGGCCTACACAAATATTAAGTATTTCTATATACTAGCTTTATTTGTAACTCCATCTTAGTCCTGAAGATATATATTTTGAAAGTGATTTTTTTCCAGATTTTCTGAATTTCCAACATTAAAACACGCCCCATGTGAACTGTGCAGATCCATGAAAAAATAAAACATAAAGTTTGGGGCATCAGATACATCGGATTTTAGTTTCTGCTAAAGGTTAACGTTAGCCGAGCTACATATCAGGCCCTACAAACTACACAGGCCCTGAAGGAGAGCGACTCAGCCATGGCAGCTCACGTTTTTGTTCCCATAGTCCAAGGGCACCCAAACAGCAGAATAACAGACCGACAGCGGTACATTTTTTACCCATTTCATCACTTAAATTAACGGTGTAGATTTAGAATATTGGCAATTTTAGGAAAATCGAACATTTTTTAGTTGAGAAGCTCCACAAACTGGTGTGACAGATGTGGTGGAAAATAGCTTTGACTAAAGACATAATATTACGTTTTGACGTACATTTTGGAAATAATTTGGTGAGTTTAGAAACCTCTTTCACCCAACAGTCAATCTTCTATTGGAACCACTTTCATTCTCTGCCTAACAGGTTAACTGGACAGTTTCTTTTTTTTTTTTTACCAACCCTGTGTGTAATTACTATATCAGATTGAGACTGAATAAACCTCTCCACAGGCAAACCACATTCATTCACTCATTCGTTCGGATGTTGGCAGCTCACTTTCCCATATTTTCCATCCATGAACATCTTAGCGTACCTCCCTCTAAGGTCTGCAACATGCAACACTAAACAGTCATCCTTACACCAGTCCTCCTTTTCCTCTAGATAACATTTATCTCTTAGGTCAAAGGACTTCAGTCCTTCACAAAACAAAATTAAGTTATCTCTGCTGTGAGCCAATTTAGCGTAACAATAAAAGAGATCACGTGGCAGTTGCAGTGGTGTATAGTAACGAAGTAGAAATACTTCGTTACTGTACTTAAGTCGTTTTTTTGGATATCTGTACTTTACTTTACTATTTATATTTCTGTTGACTTTTACTTTTACTTCACTACATTTTGCAAAGAAAACTGATACTTTGACTCCGATACATTTCCCCTGAAACCTTCGTTACTCGCTACAAAATAAAATCTATCTTTAGAAAAAAAATGAATCATGAGACCAACGTCGGGGACTGTGGTGGAACACAGACTGCAAGCAAGCAGGTTTGGTGAATCAGTGGACCTAGCTTGCAAGTTAAATCGTTGGTTAATCACGTTAATGCGTAACTGCAAACAAGTGCTCTCAAAGCCGCGGTTTTTTGATTCCAGTGATGCCCAGGATGCTCGCTAGCGAGCGACTACATGAGTAGAATTCCACTCTACGATGACTGATTTCATGATGGAAGCAGAAATGGAAGCACCTGCTGCTCCCGCAACAAACGACGGTGGTGACGAAGACCAACACCGTGGCCATATTTGCGAGAAATGTTTTCTTATGTTGGAGTGAAAGATTCTTCGTACCGGATGAAGTGCCTCTTATGCTTACCCGAAGCTACTGAAATATTGGCATTCAAAAACTCCCCATCCAACCACAGGAAACACATTGGGGTAAATGAAGATGAATCCCATGAGCCGCAACGTTAATGTTTAGTTATCATAATTATCATAAACCTGTTCAGATATCTAGCAGTGTTTCCCACAGGATTGGAGTATATCTTTGGGGGGAGGAGGGGAGACAGCTGGTGTCTGATCTTCTAATGTAGCTATACATGGTGTATGTTAGGCTAACGTTCGCTAGCTATCGTAAATCAAATGAGACAATTAGTGTAGTAGACAGATCGCTAGCGAGTTAGTGAGCTGAGGAAGTGTTGACAGTTGTGAGATGTTGTTGATTTGAGTTATCATAGCTATAATCACTGCAGCACTAGTTAGCTAACGAGAGCGCAGCATTACGTTTTGTAATACTTTAGTATTGATCATGTTTTGATATTTGAGTCATTTTGTGGATGATCAGATCGAGTTATGATGGTAGCAGTCGACCAACTGCAGATTCAGCTTGAGCAGAACCTTTGCCTGTTGTGTTCAAATCAGGCCCATAGTTCATAGTAGATGCAAAAGTATACTTATGTACAATATATGATGTTGAACATTGTTGCTCCTGGATGGATCACAGCCAACCCAATTATTTTCAACACAACTCCTTGTCCTTGGTCATGGTGGCCACAGCACTTAAAAGAATAAACTTCCTAATTCTCAAAATTCTGACCCTTTGCTTTTTTATTAACAGCATTTACTTGTACTTTTACTTTCAATACTTAAGTACATTTAATATCAGAAAACTACTTTTGATACTTAAGTACAGTAAATATCAGATACTTTAAGACTTTTACTCAAGTAGTATTTTAATAGGTGACTTTCACTTTTACTGGAGTCGTTTTCCAGTAAGGTATCTTTACTTTTACTCAAGTATGGCTTTTGGGTACTTTATACACCACTGGGCAGTTGTCTAGGCCCATCCATAACTTTGTAAACTGGATTAGATGAGGCAAAACACTTCTGCTCTTTAGGGATAGCCAATGTCTGCAATTCTTGAATATCATACATCAAAAGAACCTGAAAAATCAGAAGCGTTAGTGTGAGCATCATATTTCATAACATAACATAGACAGTTTCAGGGAGCAGTATGTCGGCCACGAGACGGTGGAGAGGAATGGGTTTGCCGGATGATTTCCAAAACCCTCTGTGTTCCCACATGGCACTAAAGTCGTGCACTACACCAAAGGCATAGCTAGAGTCTGTGTAAATGTTAACTGTTCTGTCGACAGCGCACTTACAGACTTCTGTAAGAGCCACAGGATCTGCACCATGAGCAGAAAAGTGTGATGCTACCTTACCGCTGCACAGAGAGTCATATGATGAGACTACAGCAAAACCCAACCAACCCTTCTCCCGTGTCTGGCGAGCAGGATGCCAAACCGTCCACTACCAGTTGTAAATGAGCATTTTGTGGGCAGGTCTGTGAGGTCTCCATGTGCAGATCTGTTCAAGAGAAATCAACACAGTTATTTGGCTCTCCATCTCCTCCAGTAGGAAAAAGAGTAGCAGGATTAAGGATAGCACTTTGTTTCACAGTAATATTAAAGAAAACACATGATGAGGCAAATATAATGTATTAATCTAATCTAATGTGTGATACAGCATAAGGAACCTTGAGTGTGAGCTCATCATAAACAACAATGTCACGTGCAACAGCACGCAGACACAGAGGAAGGCAGCTGCTGCAGGCTCTAGTCTAGTAGAGAAATATGCAACAGGTCTTTGTTTTCTCCCAAGTTCCTGAGTCAAAACTGATGTCATGTAACCGTCTCTTTGGTCAACAAACTGTGTGAACGGTGTGTCAAGTTTAGGTAGTCCAATGTCGGAGCTGACAGTAATGCATTCTTCATGTCATTAAAGGCAGCAGTCGAGGAGTCAGTCCAGGTCAGTTCTTTATGCGCAGAAAGATGTTTACCATGAATCATGGAAGAGAGGAATGCCTCTCTTTCTGAATAGTTGGGATCCATTGTCCATACTATGACGTCATTCCTATAAAGCTCATCATTTGTTTCTTAGATGTGTTTAGGCACAGTTTGAATAGCCTGCATTCTCTTGGGAGAGAGGGATTTGGCCTCTGCTGTGATCACATGTCCCAGATATGAAACTTTATCGAGAGCAAATTGCAATTTGGACGGAGAGCCTTGTGACCATTTGCAGCCAAAAATTTAAGTAGGATAACTGTAATTGTAAATTACTCTAATTTGCATGCTTCTTCTGTGGGGCTGCAAATCATGATGTCATCAACATATTGTAACAAGGCACAACCATTTTGTAAGTGTAAATTAGCCAAATCGTGTCTCACGGCTCTGTTAAATACACCAGGGCTCTCTGAATATCCCTGGGGACACCTGGGTCCAGGTAGAGCTTCTTCCTTTAAAGGAAAAAGCAAACCAAAATTGTCTGTCTTTGTGCACAGGTACAGGAAATCATGCATTGGCCAAGTCGCAGATGAAAAAAATGGGTCATGTCTGGAGGGATGACATAATGTTGTGTGGATTAGAAATTGTAGGTTCTCGCGGGTGCACCGAAGCATTAACTGCTTGTACATTTTGAACAAATCGTCACTCAGTCGGTTCCCCCCCAGGTCTCGCATTTTCTTTACTGGAAAAATCGGTGCGCACCGGTGAATCATAACATTTGACTATTACACCAGCCTTCAAATAAAAACTCAAGAACAGGTGTAACACCATCAACAGCCTCTTGTTTGAGTGGATGTTGCTTCATGCATGGACCTAAATCAGATTGTGGGTGAACCACCAGAGGTGTCGCACCCTCAGCAGTCCTACGTCATATTTGTGAGCAGACCATAAAGAGGAGGGCACCTCGGACAGCTCAGCCATGTCGACAGATGGAACATTTTAAACCATGGTGTGTGTCTTCTTATCAAACATAAGATGAGTGACTCTTTTTACCGTTGGCAATGATGTACATCTTTTTTTTTATACATCGCCTTTCATACTGTACAGTTTATCAGGATCCTCCATGGGCCTCAGTCAGTGAGTTCAGTCTGCCTATCCAGCCAATCAGACATGTCCTTCTCCTCCAAACCTGGGCCCCATGCCAATGCTACATGCGGACACACCCCCTGTAACAATAGAGATAGAGAAACAGAGGCAGCAGCAGTATTTTTTATTTTTTTTTCCTTCTCCCCAATAAATGTCCATCATACATAATTTCTCTAACCCTCTTCTGGTCCTTCTGACACGTGTGCTGTACAATGTAGTAAATCAGTCTGCATGCAACATCCTGCATGTAGTGAATGTTTTGAGGCAAAATCAGTTAGGTGTGATGCTGTTGTACCGCTTACAGATGGTTCTAAGGACCACTCTTAGATGTGCAACAGATCTGTTGGGTCTTATTTCATAATTTGTTTGTAGAGGGGAAAAATATTGTTTGTATGATTCTTGTCTGCTCAATATCAGGCAATCAGGCCCCGATGGGAGGATTATTCCAAATACACACATCAAATCTCTTCCCAACAAATTTATAGGGCAGCAATCAGACAGCAGAAATGAGTGTTTAACTGTGATATCATCTAATGTACAGGACAAGGGCTTTGTGTATGGCTCACTAATTGGTATGCCTCCTGAGCTAATCGTCCCACAATACCTTCCCCCTTTTTGGGAGGAACAGGTAAAGCAGACGTACAGAACTCCTGAATGTACACGGTTGTCATAGTCAGAATCTAAAGTTAACTCACCCTCTGTGTTGTAATGTGTGTGCGCTGGTCCATCACTGAGGTCCGCCCCTGCTCCTCCCCTCCTGACTGCTGATGTTGAGCCCCCCCACCAGTCCTGTTTCCATGGAGGTTGTGGGCAGTCTTCTTAGACAATGTCCAAGTTGCCACATTTATGGAACACAAAGTTTTCAGCTGGTGTGAATGGTGGGAATTTTCCAAAGTCTCTGCCCCATAATTTTCTTCTTCCTGTCACGGCCTGTCACATTGCCAGCTGGGCATCCTTGAGTTTGCACTGACGAAAGTCAATCTTTGCTTGGTGTGGACAGACAGGGAATTGTTGTCTGTTGTTGTTCTGCTCCTCAGCGTGTTCAGCATGTTGCAGTCTTACATGTCACACAACTCTCTTTGGTGTGATGTTTTCCAGGCTCATGGACGTAAAAGCCTCTTTACAAAGTTCAGTCAGCGCTGTCACTGCATGGTTATGCGGACAGTGTTAAGCATATAACACACTGCAGGTTGATTACGGCTGGTGTGAATGCCGCACATATTTTATGATAACGCACAAAGGAGGTCAAAGTTCTCTTGAATTCCGTGAATTTGCTCTTTGAACTCTCCACATGAGTCATGGCTTCTTCTTCTTCACGTCTTCTCTCTCTGTTGTAATGATGTCCTCTTTGTTTCGCATTCAGATAATCCAGATTCATATTTTCATCAGTGTTCATTGACGGGCTGTAGTTGTGAGCGTTGACATGGTGCCTGTAGATGTTGATGATTCTCGTCCTTCATCCTCGGAGTGTTGACCGGTGGGTGTTGGCGGTCATGTTCTTTGTTATCTGGAGAGCATACAGCAGCGGCGTTGCGGAGACCAGATCAGGATCCACTCGACCATGTAAAACAAATACAAAACAAAAACAAAAAACCAAGTTCAGCATTATATTTTCCTTTTCTATCAGTTGTATATGTCTTATTCAAATATATTTGTTTTTTTTTCTTTACCTCTTGGACATTACTTCATCTGTTTCTGCTTCGCCTTGTCCTCTCTGCTCCAGACACGGTTTGAGTTGATCCAATCTTTGTCGTAGGCTAAAGTTGCCTTTTCCAGGGATTCCCAATTTTATCCATTCTTCCAATTGTTTGGCCGTCTGATTATCTTTGTCCCACATGTATTTTATTATTGGAGATAAGACCTTGGCATCAGGCTGCTTAGGCTCAGACTAACTTTGACTTTTACCCATTTTCTCTAGTTACTGTTGATTCTGGTATCTTCAAAACCAATCTGGTCCAATCAATCACTTGAAAGGATACACCAAATCTTCTATAAACACTTCAAGTTACACTAGGACTTATGTCCAGCACCCTTATGTGCGAGATGAAGTTTACCCTAATGTGTGTCTGTTCCATCACAAAATAATCTCTCATCAGGTGGGATTCTTTTTCCGGTTCCAGGATCGGTACGGCAATCTCGAACCCCGTCTGACGACAGCCTCTCACCTTCAGGGAGGAATCAACTATTATTTGCGCTTCTGTCGTCTAACGGAGTCCTGATTACACGTCCGATCCCATCCTCGTCGCCATTTGTGGTGGAAAATAATCTTTTTAACCTCCCGGTGAGAAATAATCGAGATGAGAAACCTCTTAAAATATAAAAACATATTTATTTAACAGACACTAAATAATAATTCAGCTGAATGGATAGAGCTCTTTCCCCACAGATGGTTCGGAGGTCTAACAACAAGGAATAGACAAAAACAGAGTATATGCACATTATCTCGTCTCCTCCCTTCACCCCCCCCCCAGATGTCATCCTCCGCTATCTGCCGCTGCACCCACCAAGGCCAGGTTCCCAGCCTTTTCATGGGAAGAGGGTTAGGTGGTGAAATCAGGATTACACTACAGCAAGTCAGAAATAATAAAATACCTATGAGATCATTTATCATTAGGTTTTAAATGAGTCTGGTTGGCCTCATCTACATATATGCATGTTTAAGCGATACAAGTTATATCTAAAAGAACGATATGATAAATTTCCACAATAGAGAGCTATAGCGCCTGCGGGGGCATGCCCACAGACCTGGGGTTACAACTCCCGGACCTGCCATCCCAGGGTCAGCAGACACAACAGTCATTTAAACATGTATTTCATTTCACTTTAACAGAGACAAAGCTATACCGATTGTTGCAACTGTAAATTAGTTGGGCTCTATAAAGTAAAAAAAAACATCTGTAAACTTGGTGAGGCCATCTGACAGGTTTGAAGTATTTCCTGTGTTTATATACCAAAATAAAAGACATTCTTCGTAAGCCGCTGTTTTAGCTAATCCAATCATTTCATTTGCAACGGGACTTTATTAACAGTAGTCAATAATACAGCTCAATTTTAAAAACAAGCAATTCATTCTCTCCAAAACGTAATATCAAGTGCAAAAGAAACCCCCATCATGTACGTACATTCAGCAGAGAATCACAAATGTACAACAAACAAACGTGAATGGTACTAATGTCGAATAAAGGAAAGGTCTGCATAAAGTACTTAAAAGGCAGATCCAGCAGCAGTATAAATGGTAGAATGGCCAAACAGTGAAGCATGACATCATACTCAGCAGGAGTCAGAAGGGATGTGAGTCACCTGGCCAGATGAGGACCTGCTTGTTGGCCACGATCCTCTCATTCAGTGTTGGATAAATTACCAATATAAGCTGCACATATTGAAATCCCTCCCATTATTGTGATCATATCCATCCTTTATCTCATTGACTGTATTTACTGAAGCACGATGCATCTGTTTTGCCTTGTGCAAAGATCAATTTGCTATTCATCACATTCGTCAAAGACAAACTTTGCAATGGGAGAAATCTAAAGCTTTACATGATAACTAATACATAAACAAGCACAAGTGTCATTTCAGTGGTAGTGGAGAAGTTTTTGAAATGAAAAAACATCAACAAATTCTTCTTCTTCAAGCGTGACTTGTTGATGATCTGCCGTTTCCTCTTGAGAATTCAGTCCATGCAACGGAAGTTTGGCACAGAGGAGAGCAGAAAGTTTGGTATAAAAGTAAAGAGTATAAAGGAATAACGCTCCATCTAACTAACCAACAGAAACATGTGAGACAAGATACTTACTCTACTCGTCAAAGTATCTCGAGATTTTTTTATCGATTTTTTATGATTCACAAAACATACAATTTCATATGTACTGTACACGCCACTTCAAATCTCATGAAATTCAAAAATCTAATTATTACAAGAAAAAAAGAAAAGAAAACCTGCACACTGTCAGTCATCAAAAACATTAGTTTATGTGTTATCATGCTGGTTTACTTTTGTAAATTGGAATATTAGTAAGTATGTGATCTTTTATAGTCATTCTCTTTTGGTTGAGAGAATAAAATGGGATGTAGAGAAAAACAGTGAGACTGCCCTTCGGATACAAATGTAAGGATTTAGAACAGTTTCATCTCCACGTGACGACATCAGGAGACAAAGGTGGACTTTTATTCATACAGCTAAATATATGCATAGAAATGCAGAGGACCCAACCTTCTACTAGTGTCCTAAGACAATGCTGGAAATGATGAGCAAGGATCGGCCTTGGAAAAGCAGATCATTTAATTGGTTTAATGGACTGAGGGCTCATAAACAATGTGGAAATAAACACAACCGCCACACCATCTTGGTCACAAGCTACAATATAATTGAATATGATATACTGAGAGAGAAAATATAACATTGTTAAAACTTTGAATGCACATTTTCTTCTTGATCTCTGGGCCCACTCCATGTCTTCCCCTCTAAAACTACCCCGCCCCCATTAGATGATAATACACGCCACCATATGCGAACAAACTGGCGTCACCACTTATCCATTCAATGTATAATCTCTAACTTGGGGCACAGCTGTAATTGGTGGATAGAAAAGAGCAGGGGCCGTCCTCTGCCTTCTGGTCTATGGGTAAGCTTCTCTCTCTGCTTGATGCTACACTGTCTGAACTGTGATGGTCCTTCTCTGCACCACTAAGCTGTGGATACTCAGGCAACTGTTAAGCTGCTGTTAGGCATGGCTTGATTGGCATGTTAAACACAGCTGCAAACTGATCATCTGTGTATGTATCATGTACTTGTGTATCCATTTCTTTTGCACCTATATGGAGATGCAATTTTTACATCAGTGACTGTTTATTTGTCTAAATCATTGCCTCCCACCCTCCTCCTCCCCCTCCACTGGACAAATTGAGCTGACTCTTTATCATGTCAGGAAATGAATCAAGTAAAAAACAGTGGAAACAGGGCAAAAAGAGGGAGTGGCAGAGAAAATGGATGATGGAGAAGGTGAGAGCAGGTGAGCGAGTGGAGCTAAGGGTCAGTAAGGTAGGTGGCATGTTGTCATGCCTTGTACAGGTGGTGGTGGGGTTGTAAGGGAGACGTGGGCCTCTGCTGGGTCTTTGCCTTCAGCTCTGGGCTCTGACTCAGGACCTGGCTGTGCCTTTGCAGGCTCATTTCTCTCTGTAGTACAGCAGGTACATCTTCAGAGGCTCGGGCAGCGGCAGGCCCAGGATCCTCTCTCTAAGGACGTTTACGGCCGGCTGGGGTCGGAGCAGCTCCCCGGTCTCCTTCTCCTCCTCCTCCTCCTCCTCCTCCTCCTCCTCCTCCTCCTCCTCTTCTTCTTCTTCTTCTTCTTCTTCTTCTTCCTCCTCCTCCTCCTCCTCCTCCCCCTCCTCCTCCTCCTCCTCCTCCTCCTCCTGCTGCTGCTGCTGCTGCTGCTCTTCCTCCTCCTCCTCCTCCTCCTCCTCTTCTTCCTTCACAGTCTCCTCCTCTTCCACCACCCCTCCCGCTCCCCTCCCCGCCCTCCTGCTCCCCCTCATCTGCCGCCTCACCTCCCTCTCTCCGGCCTCCTCCTCGTCCTCTGCTCTCCCTCCCTGGCTGTCGTTGCCGTCCAGAGGGGCGGGGCCGATGCTACTGCTGGCCACCACCTGATGCGTGGCCAGGACGAGGGCGTTGCAGTGGCGCCGGTGGACGCGTCTGCGTTTGAAGCGAGGGCCGTACTTATGGAGCCCGGCCACCGCCAGACCCCGGCCGACGCTGAACGAGGAACCTCGGCCGCGTGACTGGCTGTCTCCTCCATCTGTGGTCACTCTGAGGGTGTGGCGGATACAGATGCGAGCCAGCTCCTGTAACGTCCGTACCTCATACTTAGCTGCAAAATAAAGAAGCACAAGAAAACAGGGGAAATGCAGGGGGGGGGGGATTAGACACATTATAGATTAGAATTAGACACATTATTTATATTTAGTTGCACTCACGTAGTGGGACATTCTTGGGTTTGCGATTTGTGCTGTGTTTAGGCAGCACCAGAGGAGCGAAGGACACAGAAATGATCTTTTTGGTCTCCCAGCTGTTCGGCCCCGTACGGGTAATCTTGGTCAACTGCAGAAAATACAACATCAGGAAATCAAAGCTTTTTTCATTTCCCTTTATGTGTGTGTAAATAGTTTTTCTCAGCTGCTCTACTTTTTAATTGTTACAATACAACAAATACTAATCAAAGCAAACAAAATGGTAATATTTCCAGACACTCAGTAAATAAACATTTTATAAATGGTTTGTAACTATAATATAGTTGTTAGCAGATATAAGTTCCTTTGTGGACACGTTTTTAAGACTGTAAATATACTCTGCTATGGTTCATATTTTGTTTAACATGTTTTCCCATATAAAAAGTTAAAAAAAGAAATTGGAAAAAGGACACATGTAGGACCAATGGCTGAGCAACAAGCAGTCGTATCAGAATGGTAAGTGTAGTTAGCATCTTTTATTTATGTGGTTTGTCACTGGCAGTAGTGGTTGTGAAGCATACAATAAGTATTTAGTGGGATTTCTTTGGTAGACCGTGGAGGGAAGCTCCAGGGTCGCTCTGTGTGCTGACCAGTCAGCTCTGTGCTGGAGGTTTCAGGGTTCTTTGCCGGTGTTGTGTCGAAGACAGATTCCCTGTCTATGTATTGGCATTTGCGTATTAGACAGCCATTGGCTTTCGAATTTGTGATGTACCAAATTTAGATTGCCGGGGTACATTTGAATCTCTTTAGGGAAATGCATATTTATTAATTTTCATTATGCAAATACATTTACTACATTCCTGTTTACATTTGGTTTTATCCATTTGCAATTCTGTCGTCCCGGTCGTCCCGATGCTGTTTAATCAGAAATGGAGGGAAACAACTTGCAGCTGCTTATGGTCCCCCAAAGACCAGACGTAACTCTGCGTGTATAAATGTATGAGCATGAAGATAACGTTGCTGATGTATTTATACATAGGTTATTTTGTGTTTTGTAGAGCCAAACTCTATTCAGAAAACAATACAAATTGTTTGCTTGTCATCCTGCAGACTGAACTGACAAATCATGAATCCTGACAAATCGGTTTCATGATGTAGTTATTTCGGCATTCTTTTTACCTGTTTATTTCAATGAAATCGCAGCTAAATCAGTTTATTTTGGGTGTATACTGCTGTAGTAAACCAGCAGACGTGTAGCTTGCTAGATACAGTGAGTACAGCTCCGTGAAATTTACCAAGATGATGCTATGAACCCAGAGTCAACAGCGTTTGGTTTTTAGACGTATATCTCCCACAACATGTACAAAGTAGCCTGACTGACGTGAATAAACACAAATGATCCCATTCAAACTAGCGCGAGCAATGCAAGGCAAGAATTTTCCATTTTTTATTCAATGAGCATTGATGGAGGGAGCCTGAGATCCCAGATTTCATTGCCAACGACAGCTTCTCTGTGATAATAAACTTGATACTGTTATACTGTGTCTTTTAGAGCAGCCTCCACTCAGGGGTTATAGTTGTTGATAATAATAATAATAATAAAGATTGTATATCTGCTTACAATTATATTACAGTGTGTATATTCAGTGCTTATATATGTTAAATACGGGGATTTAAAGTTAAGTGTTGCCTAATATGCAGATTTGAACGATCCTGAATTTCTCTGGCAAGACACCAACCTTTTCCTCGAGAGGCATCACCAGGATGCCCCCCACCTTGAGCAGGGTCTTCATGTAGTCCTCGTGCTCCTTCTGCACCCCAGCCCCGCAGTACACCCTGTCATACTGACGGCTCTCTGGAGGAATCTCCAGGCAGTTACCCGCAACAAAGGACGGCTCACAGAATTCAAATCTAAAGAGAGATACAGGAGCAATGAAAACATTATGCACAAGGGTAAAAAAATGATACTGAAAAAATATAGAGGAACAATGAAACGTCACTGACACATTTAGACACATACTTGTCAAAGCTGTCGCTGGTTTTGATGAAGCAGTCGAGCTTCTGGTAGGCATAATCAATCACATCTGCATGTAACTCTATTCCGTGATTGACTCCGAATGGTCCTGGAACAGTCAGCACACCTCAGCTCACAGTTTAAAATATACATGGACACAAAGATGTGTTTGTAATGGCACTAGGACATAAGACTCAACAACCAACTCAGAGTAGGTTGATTAGAGAAAAACTTCAATTAAAAGGTGAGCCACATTCAGACGGTGTGTCTCTTTTACTGGTCGGTGTGGCTACACGTTTTGACAAATAAACACAGATTTCCATGAGACGTCAGGTAGCTTTTGTCAATATGGACATGCTGCACATCATTGATTGGTTAGATTGTCCACAATTCAATTGTAAGGTTCATTTTACAGAAACCATGAGCACCAAATTATCAGATTTCAATCAGATATACCGGTATGGTAAATACTGCTGTACAGAGAGTCCTTTATTTATTTTTGCCTTCTATTGAGGAATTTGAATGAAGCTTTGAATGTCTCTCCTCATATTTTATTATGTCATCAGCCTAAAAAAAAAAGAGAGAATGTTTTTTGTTTTCGAAGTAATATAAATGTAATTTATGGTGCTGCCCAACTGCCCTGTCAATAGCCTACAGGTGTGGCAATCTGACCATTTATTGACCTCAGTGAAAATGTTGCTTTTGAAATGCTAAACCCAAACAAATATGATAGAAGCAGAATATTTCGTTGGAAATGATTACATCTATCTTTTTATTCAGGATTGAGCGACATTGCTCGCTGTGTGAGAGAGGAAGAGAGAGAGACAGAAGATGGACTATTGCATGCAATGTTTCTGTGAGTTATCAATTAAAATAATTCTTATGTCAAAGTTGAATGAAGCTTCAACTTTAAACTATTAGGTACAGCCCTAATGGCAAACACGAAAGACGGTGGCTTCCTACCTTTGTCATTAAGTCTGAATTAATTTGAGGCCATTCCTTGATTATTTATATTCCTTAGTACATATTGGTCAAAAGAATCAAAACATGTTTTCATAGTAAATTAATCCAAGTTGTGATTATTGTCATATGTTCACTGTCTGCTAAGATCGTTTGTCAAACAATGCTTGTTTTTGTTACCTTGTTGGCAAAAGTGTCCCCACATTTCTGTTTAGTTCTCAGCTCTTTTTCTTCTAAATATGACAAACAGGCTCTTAGCTGACGGCAGCGTTGTGCTTTCATTTTCCTGGATCAATTTAAGCCAGATTTTTCTCTCTTTTTCAAACAAGTGTAGAATGTTTAGAGTCATCATTAAGGGACATTTGGGTCAATAGGGATTGATGTTCAATCATGTCAGATATCAGTGAGGCCATTTTATCCCAAAAGTCAGCCACTTTTTCACATTCCCAGACCATGACATGTATCCAGACGTTGACAAGGCACAAAGAATTTGAACCACTATCTCTCAGTTCACAAGGGTGTGTGCCTGTAATCTTCACGCTGCCACAAGTTCACCAGAACAATTATAAAGACACCACATACCCAATATGAGGCCGACCATGGTGCTGAGGTAGCCAGTCCCACTGCCCAGGTTGAGGAAGGAGAGGCCAGGGTGGAGGTCCAAAGCCTCCATCACCTCAGAGTAGATACACGGAGCAGACAGGTGGATCTTTCCATGCCGCCATGCCAAGTCCTAACAACAACAAGAGTATTACCGTGACCAGCTTGTCTTTCAGCCTATCGCATTCTACAAATGAATGCTGTGAATTTCTTTGGACCCCGTTTGGGTGATTTCACAAGACTTTTAGTGTGCTCACCTTGTAGGCATTATCCCGGTATTCATCCAGGTAATAGTCAGCCCGGTCGATAGCTCTAAAGGCCCGCTCCACCAGGTCTGAGCGGATGTAGTAAGCCTCCTTCAGGTTGTCAATCAAGTCGTCATTGTCCTCACCGGCACTCACAGCTCCACCCATGTTAACTGGAGGCAAAGAGAAGCAGATGGCTTTCTATCCCAAATTACATAAGAACCAGTGAGCATAGCTATGCACTAATTATCAAACCTTCACCCGGATTATTTACAGAAATAGATCCAAATCCATTCTCGTCAGACGTCTATACTTGTGTTCAAACTTGCTCTTTACAACAATGTTTCCCAAATTTATTTTTCTGGGGACCCATTTTCAAAAATGTCCAACCATCGTAACCCAATTCACAACAGGCCGTATCTATAATAATGAGAATAATCAGGGGAAGAGAGAATTTGTCTGTAAATGAACATTCCTGATCATCTTCATTGCCATTTCCTCATCATCGTATATATATATAATCTTAAAGGTAAACCAGCCATTTCGAAACTTTGTTTAGTTACTGAAAACATATAAACATGTGAAATACTTTATAAATGAGACCAACTAAATGCATTAGGTTCATTTCCTCTCATCAGTTCAACAAACAGAATGTACACTAGTCTTTCATATCAGAGTGTTATGAAACAATTAATCCATTCAATGATTAGTCACAATACAACATGCCAAACATTCTCTGGTTCAAGCTTCTTAAATGTAGAGGATGTGCTGTTTTTCTAAGTAAATCAAAAGTCTTTGGCTGTTGGACTGTTGGTTGTACAAAACCAGCAATATGAAGGCAACACCTTGTGCTCTGAGAAAAAGGGATGTGCATATTTTTTGTGCTATTTCTTTGTCATTTCAAAAACTCAACGAAAGCACACACTATTCAATATTGAAACTCCTTCAACCATCATATTCATAATCAACCGTCAGTTTCTTTAAAAGGCCAGTGCGTAGGATTTAGTGCCATCTAGTGGTGATGTTACACAGTGCAACAAACTGAACACCCCTCTGCTCACTCCCTTTTCAAGCAAGTTAGAGAAGTAGGTGGTCTTCAGGAGATGTAAAAGCACTAAAGGCTCTCTCTAGAGCCAGTATTTGGTTTGTTCGTTCTGGGCTAATGTAGAAACATGGTGGACTCCATGAAGAGGACCTGCTCCCTATAGCTAAAGGGCTCAATCTAATTCAAATTATCTTTGTTTCAGGTAATTATACATTTATGAAAACATAGTTATGAATATTATATTCCATTTCTGCTAATAAATCACTCTAAATCCTACACACTGGTCCTTTAAGACTGTCCTTTTGTAATAACTTAAACTGTGGACAACTTGGATAAACTCCAAGACAATCACAACCTGACAATACATGTCTGATTTGACAGCACAAAGTAGTGGTTGATATGGATTAAAAATACTACTACCATTAAAGACCCAGTGAGGAAGTTAGAGCATATTTAGCTTCTGTACTGTGAGTGTTCCCCAGTGAAATGGAGCGTGTGAGCGGTGTACCAGAGGGATTTAAATCAAATCTTTTACATTCGATTGGATCACTAGTGTGTTCACACTATGAGTGACACAGCAGCAGGCTACAACTCAAGCTTCAATGGATGCTGGTGAAACACCTTGTTCTGTTCTATTTTTAAAATGCTATTAGTTCCTTCTCAATGCTATTTTATGACATATCTCCGTCAACAAGTGCTTGAGCTTTACAAGTAGCTGGCCTCGCTAGGCCATTTTGTTGCTTTATTCTTAGTGTGAACACAACTCTGTTCCATACACCTTCATTGTGGCTAAAAGTTGTAGATTGATTGATGGATGGATGTCAGGATATTACTGCTTGAAATTGGTTGGTTCTAGCAATGCAAGAGGAGGACGTATCCAACATGACATCACCTATTGGTTTGTGGACTTCTGTGTTGAAGTATTAAATTTGTTTTTTGTCCGTCACCGTCTTGGTTTTTTACAACCAGAAGTGACATGAGAAGGTGGTACAAACAAACGACATTTTTGGGTGATAACAATTCTGCAATTATATTTCATGACCTGAAAACACACAGTGAAAGGGTTAAAGTTCTTAAACAAAAACAGGGACAACTCTCAGACCAGTCATCTCTGTGGTAGTGACCTGTCAATCACAAGGTAGCCCCGCCTTAAAGCATACCCTGCTTTATGGTCTGTTTGACTCTAAATGGACATCTAAACATCATGCTGTATTGAAGAAGACTTGAAACTAGAGATTGAGACCATAAACTTATGTTTACTGAGGTAATAAATGAAGAGAGAAGTAGTCATTTTCTCATAGACTTCTATACAACCAGAGGAGTCGCCCCCTGATGGACACTAGAGAGAATGCAGCTTTAAGGCATGAAGCTTTGACTTCACTTTTCAGAACTGGAGGTTACTAGCTTACGTTTAGCACATGCCATATTTTGTTTTAAAGAATAAAAAGATGATTGGACTTTGGTATACAAAGAAACTGAAAGATGTTTTTTTTTTGTGAAAGAAAAAAAATAAATTGCATGTATTGTTAAAAAGGTGCACAAAATGACTGAGGATGTGTTAAAAATGGTTAGAAAGGCTTTTTACATTCCATTTAAACTCTTAAGCTCTTTGAGACTTTCCACACAAATAAGCCTGACCCACCACATGTAGAGGCCTAAATGAAGCTTTCGGCTGCAGAATACAGCTGCAGGAGTGAGTGCTGCCAGTGGTGTTAAAAACAACACCAGAGGGCAACGCCAAAGGACAAGAGATCACAGGGTTCACTGGCTGCCAAATGCTAGCCATAGTCATGAGGCTATAACAGAACAAAGGAGCGGGTCTATTTACATATTACCGGACCTCCTGCCTTTGATGCCTCTTGAGCTGAGATGAAGAGGATGTTTTTCAGGCAGAGAATGAATAAAAGGAACAAACAGCAGTTGGTGCATCAAAATGAAAACCCGTTCTAAGGGAAGCGAGTCCAGAATGAGATGTTGTCCATGTGAATAGAAACCCAAACTGCTTCTTTGGGATGTTAGCCCACATGACCGCAAGAGGGCCCTGTAACCCATTCTGTGACTAACTACGGGCTTTAGTAGGCTAGTGGGGTACACGCTTCCTGCAAATACACTGCCATTGAGCTGATTCATTAGATTAGCCACCACGTCCATTCTTTCCTTTGCATCGTTTAGAAGAAGCGTCGGGACGACCAGTCCTGTAACTCCAGCAGGTTTCAGCTCACCGCACACATGCACAGCCCACACGTTGTTGTGGTTGCTAGTTGCGTCACTCAGGTGATCGAAAATCGAATAACCACTTAAAATCCAAGCTGTCCTAGTCTAACAGTCGGCTGGTATGAACAAAAAACATGAAATATCACGTCCACAACAGTCTGCCTAGCAGTGGCAAGGTCAACACAAACAGAAATAACCACCCTCTCGTCCTCGCTGCAAGAGAAGACAGATCGAGACAAGAATGCTAACAGCTGCTGGAGTAACGACAGAAACAAAGCAGCAGCTTCCATCGGGCCTCCGTAACGAGCCCCGGTCACGCTGATATTCTACCTTGTGGAAATGCAGACTGCTGGTCTCTGTCTTAGCGGGGTCCCGTGTGCTCAGCCTTCTGTTGTTGTGGGGATTCAGTCTGATACACGCCACTGCTGGATGTAAACATTCGGCCAGCTGACGCTCTGACGTCAGACGTAAATCAGCCTACGCAAAATGACGGCCGGAGGAGCGTGGCCTACATTCCGCCCTCAGAGCGGTGGAGCCGGAGCAGTTTATAATGTGATGAAAGACGCGGTGAGAGCACCAACATGAACGGTTTCTATTCCGGCTATCAACGACAGAGTGTATAAGTAACATAATATTAATATTACGTCAGGTTTGTGTGTTTATATATTTTACCCATATGACTCGTGTCTTGATCTGCAGCTGAGCCGCTGTCTGCGCTTGAGAAGCTGCTCTTTCATTTAATTGAATACGCTTTGGTTGCCACTGCGTTGTTCTAATGGGCTTCACTGGCTGAGTAGACTACTCAGTGGCCTACTGTCAGTGGTGGAAAATGAACAAAGTAGTACTCAAATACTGTACTTAATTAAGTACAAGTCAGAGGTACTTTTTGTACCATTTACCATTTTATGCTACTTTATGCTTCTACTCCATTACATTTCAGAGAGAAATATTATATAATACACTGCCGTTAATGCTAGTTACTTTACAGATTCAGATTCATAACACAACATATGATTATGAGATATTATTGTTATTATATATTATATATATTGATTAAAGCCTATACAAAGTAGTTCAAATTAGCTCCACTGCTTCAATAAATGAGCCATTTTGCCTGTTCAGTACTTCTACTTTTGATACTTTGACTTATTTGACTTATGACAGAGTATTTATTCTCTGTACTTTTACTGAGGTAAAAGATCAGAGTACTTCCTCCACCACTGCCTGCTGTAGGCACAGGTGTGCGGACCCTACTGGGACAGGATGAAGTAGAAAAGGCCTATTGACCAGGTTCCTAGAAACACAGAGACAACTGAAGTTACATGAGGTGTTGTTTGAGCTATATGGTTATCTGAGGGTTTGTTTTGGATTGCATATTCTAAGACTAAGTACTATGTAACAAGTAACTTGTTCCATGCAACTATGTAGCATTTCCGTTTAAAAGTTTATGAGTTCTTACACAATGATAATGGGGATAAACCCCTTAGAGAGTTATACAATTCAATAGAAGATTGGCATCATTGATTTTGTCCACCAAGACTAAATGGACCCATCATTGTGTCAACAGAAGATATGTGTACGTTACCATTTGGATTTAATGTTGTGAGACAAAATGCGTGACAATTTCACAGTGTTTTAAGGAGAATTGTGCCAAAGCAACTGAGTAAATATAAAGAGCTGCAGAGAGACATCATGTTGCATAAGTACTCAAGAGTCTGCACAACCTGCGGGTTCACTAAACGGTCCACCAGATGTCAGTGCTGTTCAACATACAAACTACATATAACTGCATGTTAACAGCACACTGAGTCCCCCATTTTGTTTACCAGTCAGGAAGGCATTGTGTGTGTGTGTGTGTGTGTGTGTGTGAGTGTTTGACTGAGTACACTGTGTCAATACATCATATGTACAGTATACTTCACTTAGCTAGTCACAACCCACGATGTTACTGCTATGGAAAATTAATCGTTTCTCTCCAACACAAAATACACACACGTCTTGTTATACTTGGGAGGACCTCCATAATGACATAATGCATTTCATAGCCCCTTAAAGGGCCAGTGTGTAGGATTTAGTGGCATCTAGCGGTGAGGTTGCAGAGTGCCCCCAGCTAAATACCCCTCTGCTCACCCCTCCCCTACAGTTGCCTTCAGGTGCCATCAAATTCAAGCTGCCAGTGTTTGGTTTGTGCATTTTGGGCTGTGCATCATGGCGGGAAGCCCCCAGGAAGATCGCTGGACTTTGAAGCAAACATTGTGGACAAACGGTGGATTTACAACTTCTGTGTCCATCACGTGATGCCATGGGGCCCCCAGAAGACTTTTCCACATTGACTCACATTGGGAAAGAGACACCTGTAGCTCAACTTACCTGTATGAATGCTATAGGGCTGGGCAAAAATCTAATATTTAGATATTTTTGACCAAATATCGTTGCAATATCAATATTGCAACGATATTGTAAAGTTGACCATTGGTGCTTTTACAAAATATTAACACAATGATATTTTTGATACATAACCATCAGTAATGTAGATATAATGACTAAGTGGGTAAAGATAAATATTAGAACGGCTACAACAGCCTGAATAGTTAAGAAAATGACATCCCCTTACGGTAATGCAGCCTTTAACACCAGGAAAAGACTAAACATATGCCATATTAAGATATTCAAAATAAGATGACGTCTAGTCTCATATCACGATATCGATAAAATATAAATATGTTGGCCAGCCCTATTATGAATAGCCTTTATCTAAAGCATTAGGTCTTAAGAGTTGTAAAATGCATTAATAGCTGAATCCAGAGTTGTTTTCCTTCCTCCAGACATGAGAATCAGTCAGAATAAGCAGGAAGCTGAGGGGCGGGATTAAAGGAAACTACAAGGTGCTTGCTCTATGAGCCCAGTGATACAGAACATCAACGGAAGATCTGGGTAATGTCATCACTTCATTATTGTGCCATTGAGCAAGTTTCATAGGAATACACCCCCCCCCCCCACTGTATCTAATTCTCTCTATACATCCAAATATCAAAAACACAACGATTTTTAGTTTCATACATATTATACAATAATAACAACATAGGTACAAATATTATATTCCATTTCTGCCAATACATCTTCTAAATCCTACACACTGTTCCTTTAAGCTAACCTCACCTTAGAACTTTGCACAACTGTCCTTACTCCCAAGGCCTACGCTCACTCACACACACACACACACACACACACACACCACACACACACACACACACACACACACACACACACACACACACACACACACACACACACACACACATATATAAGACGGAGTCATACTTGTCTATGATTCTTTATTTGCGTTTTTCATAGAGAACATTTAAAATGGTTCATACCCCCACAATAACTGACATCACTTCTCTGGCTTATAACACTGACACAGGAACAGGGGAACATGTACACAAGTACACAAACACACAGTCACAAGTTTGGCCCATCTACAGTGTTTTACTTCCCAAACAAAAAAAAACAAACATCATGAGACCCCGAGGACACACAGCCAAGGCCTGCCCCACTTTACAAAATGGTGCAGTAGTAAAGGAACGAGCACATCTACAAAAGTAACAAAAAGGACCATACAATCTATCGTTGTGGAAGTGCTTGTAATTTTGGAAGTTTTGTACTTTTTGAAAAGGATATCAATATTAATGCCTAGAAAATCACCAATAAAAATAGCTCATCTCTGTAAAAATGTGCTAGCAGGACAACCCTTGGCTGTGGATTTTTTTTTCTTTGTCACAAACATTTTTAATATTTTTTTTGCCATTTTAAACTTGTCTTCAATACAACAACAATAACACTGTTTCTTCTGAATACAAATATGTACAGAGACATCCACTTGTTTTAAAATATTGCCCTGCACACTGATGCATTATCTAGGGATGATGATGATGATGACGATGTTCTTCAGATTACTGTCCGTGCAGTTTGGTACCTGAATCGACAGAATGAGATCACAGTTTCTTTAGCCTAAGAGACGCTTGTTGTTTTGTATCTCATTTTGTCACAAAATGGCCTGTTTTATCTCCCTATACATACTGTAGTACCCCCCCCCCCCCCCCCCACCCCCCACCCCCAAGTTCCCCGACAGCATTGGGTAAAAGATCTAGACTGAATGTTTCCAGCACTATTTGAACCAGGTTTGCCAAGTGTAAACATACCCTATCTTGAGATGCGTGGAGTGAGAAAGGCACACATGATAAGACCACACGGCTTGTAACTACAGCAGAGGGTGAGGGTGGGGCTGGGGGGGGATTGCTTTTGGTTTTGCTCAGCTTGATGAAAAGTGCCACTCACTCAACCAGACATTCTTTTCTTATCTCATGAGTCATTTCCTACGTGGTGTGGCTGTACCTACCCCCCCCCCCCCCCCCCCTAAACACACAGCTGGATTTTGGTCTGGGCTGGTTTCCCTGAAAGTGTCAACATGTTTAACTCATTTTCGTTCCAGGTGCTTTGGGGAAACTGGGTCTGCTTTTTAAAATTCCTTTGCTATTTGGAATAATAAAACTCCTCACTCCATCACACAGTACTTCTCTGTAAATAAGAAAACATACAGTGCGTGGGCGAAGAACCAACCTTAGGCTGCACTCGCTTCCTCAGCTTTTTTTTTAAATGCTATGCTTTCATGGCCTCAGTGTTATTCATTTACATACCTCAGTAGACAATTTCATCAAGCAGTTTAAAAGGGGTCATGCCATATCAAATAAGTTAGGAGAAGATTCACAGTCTTAACACTCTTGGGTAGTATTCTCGTGCATTTCAAGAGAGGAAGAATATACTACTTTGTTAACCAAATGCATCAAAAATGATCTTTCCTGAGGAAAGGTTACACAAGACATGAGGAAGGGGGTGGGGGTGGGTCATTAAAAGCTTCGACATTCTTTTGACTGATGGACACATATTTATGCAACAAACGCCTCCTCCTAAAACAAGGGGGAGATTGTGTAGCCCGGCAAATCAATTTCCCACTCCCACACGCTCATCTCATTTCACAGGCGGCCCCGATCCAGCCTCTAGTCTCGGCTGACTGGCTGACCTGTGGCAGCTCTCCCCGCTCACCTGAGAACCAAACTCTGCTTCCTGTCAATCTCTTTTGGTTTTTGTTTGGAAAAGAAAGTAGCGCTTCTTTTCTTTAATACATTTCTGAGCTCCGACAGCACAGGGCTGAACCCGCAGAATCAAAGACGCGTCTCTATCTGACATGACGTACGGCTTGTTTTCTATGGGAACAGCAACAGACAGGTGTGACAATGCTTTGCAGTGCGCCCTCCGGTGGAGCTGAATACTTGAATTGCTCGTGATCTATCAGGGTTTTCACAAGTCAGGACTCAAATGCTGGCATTTTCAACAGTTATTCTGAAAGTGCACAAAGGAGTGTCATTCTACATTGGCTAAGAGCACATTTACAACATGCCTTTGACATCAGAGTCACACAAGGGGATCATACTGTTACACCACAGTAGCTGCAACGAATTACTCAAAGGCAGGTCACACTACAAGTCTCCTACTTGCTTGTTTCAACATCAGAGAGAATGGGCTCATAGCAAGCAGGCCTCACTAGTAACAATACAACAACTGCACAATGTCGCCAAACACTATGTGCAGAACATTATCCAGAGGCATCATCTTTTTTTTAACTATACATGAAGTCACATGACACTTAGGAACAAAGAGCCAACCATCTAGTTATTTGTCAGATTCAGTAGTACAACATACAGTAGATGTTTTTTTTGACATTTCTGGATCAAGGACAGACAAATACAGGAAATGGAGGGGAGAGAAAAAAAAGGAAAGCTTTGAAAACACTACAGTCTACTACAGACTGTATCGTCAATGACGCCTACTTAACCTTCAGTTTGAGTGAATGGTGTGTTTAAAGCCACAGTTGAGCAGGTCTTAGTGATATTAAATAAGGTGTAACTGCCTCCTATTGGTAACGCCCCTCCCATCTCTTCTAGACAGCTAGTGATCCTCTGTTAAGGTAATACAAGAGAAGAAGAAGAGCAAGTCAACAATTACACTGGAAAAATATATGTATGTTTATATTCATATATATAGCATCTTTAAAATCTATTTATACAGAATGTATATAGAGTGTACTAATGGCCATCTTGGCAGAGAAATAAAGGCATCTGAAACAATCACCGCTCTCTTGATGCCGTGGTCTTCCCGGGACCAGACATTGTTACATTGCAGAAATGCGAAGAATCAGGAAAGAACGTTTTTTTCTTCTTTTTTTTTTTTTAGTGGCACTTTGTGCATCTAAAAATTAAAATCTAGAGTAAGGCTACAAGGGTGTGTATGTTTATCTGATAGAAGTTTGTCAAAGGAGGCCATCCTACAGTATCCTCCATGGCTGGTTGTGTTGCTGTGTGTGTGTGTGTGTGTGTGTGTGTGTGTGTGTGTGTGTGTGTGTGTGTGTTTTAGAACCATTCATCCAGCCTGAACCACAGCTGGAATACAGCTCTATATATGTACCATTGTGCTGATGAAAACAACACATAAGACAAAAAGAATCCAAAGCAGAACTTAAGCATCTCTGGTACATTACAGAGGTTTGGGGTGAGCCAGTGCTGGCCGCTACAAAGCGCTTAGGAGAGGTAACGTTTTTGAACACAACATTTTTTTTTCTTTTTTAAAGTAACTTTTCCTGGTTTTCTTTTACCTGACAAAAGCAAACACACAGATGTTGGGGCTCTCTTTTTGTCTTTACAATCAGCTGCTGGTTTGTCTAAGTATATAAGCCTAAGTAATCAAACAGTGTTTGTATCGATGCCGTTTTCTTTATTTAAATATTAGCAGTGGATCTTTAAGACTAATCGGACTCAACCGTCACATCACGCAAATAAATAACAAAATAAATATACAGCCATATCAGTCAATTTCTTTCATATTAAATAAATAATAAATACATACTTTCTTTTTTCCCCTCAGCAGTGGGTTTCTGAATGTAGCAGTAACAGAAAGAACACAAACGAAACGGAGAAAAACAAGAACACCAAAAGATAACCGTTTTTGTGTAAAATTATCAAAAGATCTTGTCAGTTATAAAACATCTGCACTTAAAAAGGCTTTTAAAAAGTACTCAAAACAAAATATGCCTCGTCAGTTATCTATATAGATTCTTAAAATATTGACGTAAGACATCTGCAACTTGCTCTGACCATGATAATGAGTAAGGATGCTTTGTGTGTGTGTGTGTATGTGTGTTACAAAACAAAGTTAATAAATAAATTGCTTCAAATAAATAAACCTCAATAACATAAATGGCAATAAGTTACAATTTAAGAGTTCACAAGTTTAAATAATTCATATATAACATTAATTATCGTACCACAAAACTATTCATTAAAATGAAGTGCAATTCCTATGTTGATAAATACTATTGATATGACTAACTGAATTTGAGCTGTGTGCACGCTATTTCTATCATTTCAGGTAAAAAAATTTAAAAAAGGAATAAACAGATTTATCTGCTGCTTTTTAAAATCATCATATCAGCTGTCCCATGAAAATAAACAACCTGCACTGTTCCTGGGTCTGTCTTAAGACTTTACCCCTCGCCCATACTAAACTGAGTCAACATTGCACTGTTGACACCTTTGCCGCAGTAATACCACAAAGCAAACACAAATCCAGTGTAGTGCATGCTTCATATTGCCGGGGTGTGTGTGGTCATGAATCAAAGAGCTCCTGGAGTCGGTGAGCATGCACACACAGACACACACACACGCACACACACACACACACACACACACTGGCCACAGTGTATGCTATAGGGCAGCACGTCCAACTCATCTTTGTCCTCTTCATGTCTCTGAGTTCCTTTAAACAATCCTGTGTTCACTATCCTCCGTGTTCCAGTTGATGTGAAGCGTGAAAAACTGATCAACCGCTCATCCAAAAACAGTTAAGGACACAAAAGAGACAACAGGTAAACATACAGCATATTAAACCCCCCACAGACAGTTTCTAGTAGCAGTATTCTTCTCTTCCATCCGGTCTGACTGAAGGATCCGGTTCCTCCTCCTAATCCCAGCAGCAGCATGGTGTGGATTTTGGTCCGCGTCACTTTTCTTCTAACAGAGTGCTCCCTGGGTTGATTTTGTTTTTTTGAAGTTGCCGTTTATTTAAATAACCTGAATTCCCTTTTTGTTTCTGAATCATATTTCAATATATCGTAGAGTATTTCAACATCTCTCCTTCAGCCTTCACCTCCCCTCCGTCACGCTCCAGCGCTTCAGGACATTCTGCATTCTGTGTGAATGCGTCGAGCCTCAGACTTTGATGCCTTTCACAGCTTTGTTGATGCTCTCCAGCAGAGCTTTGTTCTCGGGGCTCTGGAAGCAGTCCTTGTTGGTGTACATGTGGGTCAGGGTGCTCACATAGCTGTCGAAGTTCTGCTCGGTGATTGGCTCCTGCTGTGGTACAAACAACAACCAATTGCAACTGAGAAGAGCAGGGAAACCAACGGCTGTGTGCCGGTCACCGCAGGAGGTTCAACTCCAAACTTATACATTCAATCAATCGAAGAGGAGTGTGTGAGGGGGTCCAGCCCAGTGTGTGTGCGTGTGCGGACAACAACTCACCATGTGTGGCAGGCTGATATTAGCCAGGCTGCGGATCAGGGCGCGGCTGAGGCCGGACAGCTCCATGAACAGAGCCTCATTCTGCTCCTCAATCATCTTGTTCTCGTGCTCAATGCTCTTCAGGTTCATCTCCATGGAGGAGATCTGCAACACACAGCAGCAGCAGTTCTACATTGGTACCACTTTAGGCATACGGTTGATTTGTCTATTAACTAGATAAGTAGTATCTGAAGAAATTTACAGAGTAAGCCCCAAACCAACAATAACTGATCATTTGTGTGTGTATCAAGGCCTGATATATCTTCTTCCTTTGTGTCATAGAGCTCCATTGTTGCACTGACTCTTATGTCCCACTCTGGTTTATTTTGACTCAAGACACTGTCTTGCAGCTTGAAATACTCACTAGAGTATCAAATGTGGATTAATCGGCAGCCATATAAGGAAATCAATGTTTTAAAAATTAAACGATATACCTGTGAGCTGTTTTTACAGATTTAAATATTCTGGGCAGACTAGGATTTGATTATTTAAAATCCTATTGAGGATGCAGTCACAGCTGATTCTGCAAATTATACATTTGCATGTCACCTGCCTTGTCTTTTAAAGGGGACATTTCCTGAAAAGTCATTGTTTCAGTGCTTATGCACATACATCTGGAGCAGGGGTGTCCACATTTTTTCGGCTTGCGAGCTACTTTTAAAATGACCAAGTCCAAATGATCTACCTACATTAAAAATGCTAAATATCTATTTATTTTTATATATATATATATATATATATATATATATATATATATATATATATATATATATATATATATATATACTGAGTATACTTTATATTTACAATATATGTTGGCGCACCTTGCATAACTGCATGAACCCTTATGGCACAATACAATTCTGTACATGTTTGGTCATTAACTTACTCTGATGACTTGCACTGAATGGAATCAACCAGGTTTAAATATTCCGGACAGTAGCTGCTGGTCGCCAGCCTCAAGCAGACTTCTATGATCATCAGTCATGGTGGAACGATATTTGGACTTAATATTCTTCATGTGGGAAAAGGCTGACTCACATAAATAAGTAGAGCCGAATAATGCAGTCAAGAAGGTGGCACATTTCCTCATGTTTGGTTACTAAAACAGTCCATGAATCAATTTGCAGCACATAAATGTAGCGGCTGGCTCGAGTAAAGCAAAGTCTTGAAAGCGTTTGTCAAACTATGACAGACACTTGTCAATCTGCTCTGTGTAGCGCGCGCTGTCAAGTTGCGCACACGCCTTCCGTTGCGTCTCCAGCTCTGACGCGAGGTTTTGGAAGTTCCCCAAATCATGGCGCTGCAGCTTTAGCTTCTTTAGTAGAAATACATTGGAAGGCTAACTAATTAGCTCGCGGAGTTTTGCAGTAGCTCACGTTGTTGATCGCGCATACGTGGTGACTCGTGTGTTAGAAAAGACGTGATCTCAGACTGGCTGCACTGTACGTCAATCAAGTGGCAAATGCCATGAGGACATCACATTTATTTTGAATGGCATGCGATCTACCAGCACTACCTCCGCGATCGACGTATTGGGCACCCCTGATCTGGAGTGTCTACATAGCCACAAACTGAAATAAAATAAATCTGTCAGATTTTTGGGCTGTCTGGATCAGAAAACATGTGATTCAACCAGCCATTCAGATAGGGTTCCCCTTCTTCTGTCACATGGAGGCTCATTAAGAATTTACTGCCCACAACTTAAGAACTACCTTTGTAAAGGTGCCCGTAGTTTTCTCACAAGCCAACCAGAGCAGACTGGGCTTTTTTGGTAAACGGAGCGTTTCAGACAGAGGCTGAAAACAGATCTATTCAGACAAATATGTTTTTTGAACATTAAAGCATGTAAACATGCCAAATAACAGCCATTCTTGCCATAAGTGATGATTACAAGATAATGGTAAATGCTAAAGTTTCAGTTTAACAGAAGCACAAATGAGTAAATTATGTTACCTTATGTTTGCCAACATAAGCTACTGTTCATACCAGATCAAGTAAGGTTGTAGCACCAAAAACATTGAGTTTATGAAATCAAGCAAGGCTGCGTTCTATTGCTTATGAATTCAGCTTTTCATCAGTGAGAGATATGTTATTTCTTCTTTCAAAGGCTTCATCACTGGACTGAATAACTTTTCCATCTATGATCTTTCAGGAACAAAATCAATGTTAAGGTTAACAGGCTCAAGTGAATTAAGTAGTTTAAAGGGATAGTTGTGAGATTCTTTTCCATAGTCAGTGTATTACAACAGTAGATGGAGTTTTAAACAGACATGAGAACCAGCATGGAAACAATGTACTGCTATAAACGTGGGGAGCAGCTAAACGTATTTTAGACACCTAAAATAATCTGTATCAGTTTAATTTTTTTTTCTATTGTACATTATAGAATATTTTCACTGCTATACCTTACTGTCAGACAGCCTTTCTGATGGGGAACTGAAGCTGTTGTATCCGTCTATGCTCTCTTCAAAGTCAACAGAATCCTTTTCAAAAACAGTAATTTTACCTCACATAACGCAGGAGTTGCTGGTCTACCGCTGCCATGATCAGTTAGTTTCTTTCTCTGTGTTATTGTGTGACTTTGGTGTTTTAATGGGTTAGTTAAGATTCACCAAAGTCACACAGTGGTAGACCAGCAACTCCTGTGTTATGTAAAGTAAAATGACTGTTTTTGTCAAGGAGTCGTGTGGCTTTAAAGAGGGCTTCAGTTCCCAATCAGAAAGGGCGGTCTGACAGCAAGGTAAAGCAATGAAAATATTCTAAATATAATGTACCATTTCTCTGATATAGATATCCATCACAATCATACAACCACACTTTTAAACATCCAAACTATCCCTTTAAGTCTCAAATATGACTCTAAATTTTGCTAAACACATCAGCACTTCTGTCCAGAACTCATCCCATGTTCAGTGATTTACAGGTTAAATTGAAAAAAAAAAAAAAACACACCTGAGTCTGCAGGTTGACCATGTCAGCCTCCATTTCATTGTTAGATTCATTCAGGTCATTGATCTCTTTGTTGAGCTGCTTGATGTCCTCATCGTTGTCCAAAACTAAAAGAGAAGCCAGATACATTAGAATAGAAAAGAATAGAGTCTGCTCTGTATAGTTTTCTGTTGCCCTCTGCATTTTCCTTTTTTAGATCCATCTTTGCTATTGTTGTATGGAAACCCAATTTTCGCCACTGTGATGAAAAAAATAAAGATCCTGTAAGTCATTATAATGAGAACCCTCATAAAAAGTCATAATTATGAGATAGTAATATGACTTAGTATCTCATAATTATGAGAAGATTTGTCATTATAATGACTTACAGGATCTTTATTTGTTCATCACAGTGGTGGAAATGGGCTTCCATAATTTTGAGATAAAGAGTGTATCACTTTAGTTAAAATGATATTGGGAGTTTCCTAACCCTCCATGAGCCTGGAGTAGACTCCATAGCTGAATGAACATTCTCCTCTGTAACTAAAAGATTTGTTCCAGTATGGACTGGTCACATGTAAGACACATTTCTACTTTTACTATTGACATAATTTTTTTGTTTTTTGTCAAAACACCTGCATTCACTGTTAAGTCAAGAGCTCTAGAAAGCAAGGGGGATTGCTTTTACACACAAAGATATACACAGACCCACATACAAATTCATAGATTTCTTTTTTCACCACAACTTACCATCACTGGCTCTGAACTTGGTGCTCAGGTAGTCCTCTGTGGGGAACTTAGCCTTCTTCTTAGCGAACAAGGCTCTGGGGCATCCTGAAAGGCTGGAGACAAGTGACACATGGGGAGGGGGGGGGGGGGGCACTGTGAATCACTGTGGCCTGAGCTATCACATCTCAGATCACATCTACTAGGTACCAGAAAACCAATGATTCATTAACGGCACTACCAAAACAGGAGGAGAATAGGTAGCTATTTCCCGTTCCCAAAGAGTATCAGTGTAAGTTATTTGCAGTCATTATCCACAGTAGAGGAAATGGTGGGCAGTGGAACGACTGACATAACTGTCGAAAACAAAATGCAGTGTTACCAATAAAAGTAGCTAGCACTAGCTCCAAAAGTTGGTAAAAGTCATCAGATGACATCATACGCTAATTTGCATGACAGGGACATCATCACCCGTTCTTAAAGTGTAGTGGTTGTGTTGGTAGCAGCAAAGAGAGGCAGAGACCCCTTAATGTTAGTAGAGGAGCTGTGGACTGAAATTACACATAATATCCATCAATATATTTCTTGCTTTCCCCCTAATGGTCTGAATAATACGCTTCATTTGTCCCTTGTGGTAAAATGGGAAGCCATCAGGTTGTAAGTAAGATACATATATGTTCAAACCCAGCATTCAACCAGGGATGTGTCAAATAAAGGAAACAGGACGCTATAAGAACGTTGTTTTTAGTGACTTAAAGAAATAGTTCAATATTTTGAGAAAAATACTTAGCGCTCTTATGTTCGTAGATACTACACTTACATCTCACTTGTTTATAGTCCTGTTATCTGTTTGTTTGTGCACTTTATTTTATATCTTTCTGTAAATTGTAATATGTTTCTACTTTGCACTGTGTTGATTGTTACATTACATTACAGTCATTTAGCTGACGCTTTTATCCAAAGCAACTTACTTATTTTAGATGCTATCATACCGTAGGCCAGAGATGGGCAAAAATACATCAAAATGTATTTTGATACAAAATACAAAATACCCCCAAATAAATGTATTACAACAAAATACAAAATACAAAATACTGGTGCCAGAAAATGTAACAAAATACATGTATTTTGTATTTAAAATATAGGAAATACTTTTTTCTGGATTTTCTGTTTTCTCACAATTTGGTAAAGCATAGCATTCAGGTTTATATAATGTACACAAAGCTCTGGTGAACCCTACAAAAAGGAAGAACAGTCACAGAATGTAACTAAGCAAAGCTATTAAAAGACAACAACTTGATTGATTAATGTATATATATTTTTTATTAATGGGACTTAACAGCCCATAAACTTTGGCTTTGTATCAACAAGAAAATATTCATCACATATGACATACAAGCTCCCAATCTCCCTCTTCCTATAGCTAGCTACTCAACTGATAAGCTAACTTGCTAAACACTGACTATGCACTAGCCTAGACAACATGCTAGCGTCATTAACATCTTAGCATCGATCGCTAGCTTGATATTATAACCATCACCATGTATATACAATAGGCTATGTAGCCAGACCCAGACATAAGTTATACATCAAGCTAGTTGACATCTGAAGACTGAACTCGTGAACTGTTTTTTGATTGGTGGAGAAAGTATTTTGAGTATTTTAAATACAAATTTTACTCCACTCTAAAGTATTTTGTTACAAATTACGTTAGATTTTTAATCGGCCTTATCAAATACAAATTACAAAATACTGAAAAGTAATTGAAATACGTATTTCAAATACAAGTAATAGAAATACTGCCCAACTCTGCCGTAGGCACAGCTACGGGAGCAATTTTCGGGGTTAAGTGTCTTGCTCAAGGACACATCGACTTGCAACTAGTGGTGCCGGAGCCAGAGCCAGGGTTTGAACCACCAACCCTCTGATTGAAAGACTGATTCTGATTCATGTTGAAGTTAGAACCAACAGACGGTTAGCTTAGCTTAGCATAAAGACGGAAATCAGCTAGCCAAGACTCCATAGTTAAATAGACAAAACCTCAGCTCAGTGAGTAAGATGTTCTTGACTGTATTGACTTCCTGGAGTTTCATCACAACGAGAAACTTAGTGAGCTTTCAAGGTGCTGGAATACTCTGTGCTGCAAGCCTTTAAGCGAAGCCATACTTAAAAGACATGAGAGAGGTATCCATATTCTCATCTTACTCTTGGCAACAACAACTTTAAATATTGTGTTTAAAACTATATTAGCATCAAACCCAGTCTAAATTCACTCTATTACCATCTCATGTGGAGACCAAAAAGCAGGCATTATAGTTGGTTAAAAGCTTACCTGCGGTGTGTGAGGAAGCTTCCGTTAGCGTGTCCGGAGCCGTCACAACCCGGGGATGGACAAGTAGGCCCCTCTGTCTTGAAGGCCTTCCAGTTGAAGGGGGTGCCGTTCAGGAGACCCTCCTTCTGTCTGCGGGCCGCCAGCGGACAGCCGTAGGCGCTACGGTGCGTGGCGTACTTCCCACTGATGTGACCTAAACTGTCACAGCCAGGCACCGGGCATCTGCAGGGAGCAGAGGACAGGAGGGAAACAAGAAAACAAAACAAAAACGAGGAGAGGGAGAAGAAGTGATGAAGCAAGGAAAGAAAAAAAGAAAGAGAGTGAGAAGGCACAAAGGTTAGATAAGAAGAATCCAATCATATAAACTGTAGAGAAAGTTGAGAATATTGCAATAAAGATTTCCGTTATATACTTTCTCTACTGGGCCAAATTCGTTTTCTTACATCTGGGTTTAAACATTGAATAATAGCATTGATGCAAGAGCTATTAAGGTTCAGCACATGCTGTTACATTAACTGTTTTGTGTGCAAATGCAATATGAAGCCGATGTATTTCTTATGTATCGACAATCTCCTCTACGATACTCTAGCATGAACTACATTCAGAGTCAGTATCTGCAGTAAGTGTATTTTCCCATCAGTAAGGGCCTGATTCAATTTTGGGGGCAGGACACTACCTCTGCATATGATTCACAGTGACTTTCCTCTCTCTCTGTCTTTTCCTTTATTATTGCATTTTACTTTTACCGTCAGTCTCGCTAAAAGCAGACATTATGGCTTTCTGAGCGGTACGAACTTTAAAAGCTCGAAGTCCTCCTGGTTGTCCTTGGTAGGAGTTTTAATTCCACTTTTCTTGGCACGCGGGCACCCAGAGATACTGAAAACAGAAAGTATGGAGTTGATAACATAGGGTTGAAAAAAGGTCCGGTGAAGTGATTGCTTGTTAAAGGGAGATCACATTATAAGGAAGAATAATTTTACAGAGGTTGTTCAACCAAATCACAAACCAAATCAACTCAAAAACGCCCAATATGGCCGGAAATAGGATAATGGATAGGTGTGGAAATGTGTGAATATGGGATCCCTATCTAATTCTACCATGAACTGTCACTAGGCCTCTCTGGCTGACTGTGTGTGTGTGTGTGTGTGTCCATGTGTGTGTATGCGTTTTTGTGTGTGCATTTGTGTATTTTGGTTGTTACCTTCTGTGGGAGGTGTAGTTTCCTGTGATGTGACCTGAGCCGTCACATCCTGGAGTGGGGCATCTAGGAGAGGGCAGAGTGAGGTTTAACATTTAATTCAAGGTTAGCAGAACAACAAACAACACTGTAGATGATTGAGAGTGGAAATGGGATTATGCAGATGAGAGGAATGTTCTGCTTATTCATTTTTGCTCATTTTCTTATTCGCTCTTGTGAGCAATGTCTGTTGTAAATTCACTCTTTTCCTTTTCTTTGCCATTTAAACACGTATTGTATGTATAGTGGGCTGTGAAAAGCCTACTCTCTAGTAAAGAGCTGTGTATGCTACAGAATTACTGATTCATTTCCCATTTACATGAACTGATTGAAGTGAAGGAAAGCGTAGTCTCAGCCAGAAAAAAAAGTGCCATGACAGATGCAGCAGCAGCAGCAGAGGCAGCAGCAGCAGGCAACAAAAGATGAGTTAACGTCAGCAGAATGAAGCATTGTGGCATTGGATGGCGTCTGTAGCAGTGCATTGAAGTGGCAGTGAAAAGGCAGTGGAGGTGTAGAGCAGACATACTTGAGTTCAGGGGTGTGGGCCGCCATGAGGGACCGAAGGCTCTTATCAGCGAGAGGACACCCAGACAGACTGAGAGGAAGGAGAAAGAGTGAAGGACAGGCAGGAGGAGAGAAGGACGAAAAGAAGGGGGACGAGGAAAGCGAGTGTGAGGGGATTGAAAGGAGAGAGGAGAAAGAAGTGAGCGAAGAGAAATCAAGAATGCAAGGCATACCAAGGTCATTTAGGAGGAAGAGGACAGACGGCAAGAAGTAAATTACTGATGCATATCAAAGTCAATGACCGTCTTTGCTTGCCGGGCTCACGCTACATTATTGCCTCTGGCATGTCGGTATCAAATAAAATATTTGAATTAGTCGTGGTGTGCCCGCTTTGGGCTCAGGTGCTGAGTGGGTGGCAGAAGAGTCTCAGCAGAGCTCACATTTTATAGAAGACTTCATATAGAGAGCACTAGCATACTGTTTCACACACAGAGTCAGCAATGGTGCATACCTGCGATGGGACGCATAGTTTCCAGTGATGTGACCACTGCCGTCACAACCAGGTGTAGGGCACCTGGAGAGGGTGAGATACATAGAGAGAGAGCTGTTAGAAAGGATAGAGGGACTGTTTTTAGACACACTAGCAGTGTGGCTGAATGGATGGAAATGTCGATCGGCCCACCACTTTGGACTACTAGATGGATTGTCATGAAACAGTGTGGAGAGATTCATGGTCCCCAGAGGATGAATTCAACTGACTTTGATGATCGCTTGGCGTTTGTGGTTTTGATTATTCCCCTGCTGACGACTAGATAGCACCAATTTTGTATTTCAGCTCTTTCCTTCGATGGTTGAGGCCTTGCTAATCTTTGAATATCGTCAAAATCATTTTACTGGTGGGAGGAGTAAGTCATTTGATGTAATATTGTGACAGTACAAAACAACCCTCTGTCTTTTTTATGATACACATAGAAAAGTTTTTTTAACTGGTAATATGAGAATCATATTGAGGGTGATCCATTAGTTTTAACAAAAAGCAACAAAATCCTTTTTTGTAATATGTGAAAGTGTAAGGATAGGGGCGATCAAGGGGCGATCAATGCTAATGTTAGATATCTGAGAAAGTATGAACCCCATCATCTAACAAAATAACATAATATAACCAACGGTAGAAATGTGATATTATCTGACCATCTAACTTTATGTTACAATAATTACGTTTTAGCTAGCAATATTAGCATGCGGTAGCACTGGCTAACAAGCTTGAATTATTCTGTGAGCATCTGTGATGATGGTGTGTGTTATGTAACATTGATGGTGCAGTTAAAGTAAGAACAACGTCAAAACTTGTAATTTATAAGCTAATGTTATGCATAAATATCAAGTTTGTAAGAAGAAAATGATCCCCTTAACAAAAAATGTTTGTTATATTTAATTACCCTATTAATGTGTTTACTTGAGCATACTTCTTGTGTACGTATTATATTGATATTCAATATATATATGTTTTAGAAGAAAATTGCAGCCATTAAGGGGGCTTGTAACAGTGTTGTAGTTCACACGTTAGCATTTAGCTCAAAGCACAGTAGCCTAAAAGAGTAAGACTTACGAGAGCAGTTCTTTCTTGCTATCCTTGGGCTGGAATTTGACCTTGAAGCTCGGAGTCGTGACCTCTCCAGGGTACTTCCTCTCCTCCAGACAGTCCTGCATCATGTCACAGTCCTCCGCGTCAGATGACACAAACGACTGGCCCGTGTGCTCCATCTGAAGAACGAGTCCAAAAAGATGAGCACTTACGCGCTTGTAATTCCTCAGTGACGCTTTTATAATTTAAATTGTACTTATGTGTTGTTGTGTGGATTGTATTCACTTTTTAAGACCATTTGAATGTTGGCTTTCTTTACACATTTGTATACAAGCAAAGAAACTATGCAAACCACCATGTGCACACAAGTCTCCTAACCCTTTTCTATTTTTTGTAGACAAATGACGTTTCTAAATGCAGTGTCCTCATAAAACATTTACACTAAAGCCCTTTATATTTCTTTTGAAAAAGTTCAAAGGAGTACAAATTTGCATATGCCAAAGTCAGGATGATGCAATGCACCTGACACACCACCTCTGTTACACAGTGCTATGTTTTAACTGTACTGTAACTCTGTGAATTCCCTGAAAATAAATGAATAATAGAAGGAGGAAAAGGAAAAAAGGCAAAGGGATTAGAGAAAGACAAAGTGATGTAAACAAGGACGAGTTTCTTCGTCAAAAAGCTTAGGGGGATTTTGTCTGTTGTTATTTGTGTTGCAATACTTCCTCTGCGACTGCTATCACAGGAAAACGCTGCGTGTTTGGAGCTTGTACTTTAGCTCAGTCCGATTGTACTGACCTCGTCCATTTCCTCCTCCCTTTGGCGGTTGGGTTTGGTGTAATCCAGGGGGCCCTCCCACTCCTCCTGCTTGTAGGTGTGTAGGTTTGGCGATGTCATCCCGCTGCTTCCACCATGATGGAGTGAGGAAGAGGAAGAGGAGGGGTCTGGGGACCTAACCCCGGGGCTGGTGCCGGACAGGCTGCCCTCTCGTTTGATGGGCTTCTTCATACTCAGGTCCAGGGTGCCATTCTCATCCACCTCAATGGCCAATTCCTAAAGAAGAGAGGGGCCATATCGCAATCTCTTCAGTTATGGAGTCCCAAAGTGTTCAACATTAAACCAATAAATAAGACACTATGAAATAAATAACCACATGAACAGAGAGAGAGAAACATTCGTAAAATATGAAAACTCACACTATTACTCACATTACTCACATTATTATGACATTGTTATTTTAGGAAAATCATGTTTTGTTTCATAATGGCATTCCTTAGAACCACAACACTGCCAATGTAACACTAAATGACACAGTCAGTAACACTTTAATGCTGCCTGCCTTGTTAAGCTACAGACGTTAGTCATTGGGCCTTATGCAGGAAGGGATAAAAGTACAAACTTCCTCTTATTTTTGTTTGTATTCATGATTTGTTCTTATTTTGTGAGTATCGATTTGCTTTCTGGGATTCACCAATGCTCTCTTGTCTTTGCTCTTCTCTTAAGTAAGAGAACATTTTAGTGGTCAAGAGCACTCTCACCAAAATAGTAAAACAACATTTTATTATCACAGTCCACTAATTGTTTGTAGAACACAAGGAAACAAGTTTAAGATAAAAAACGCATAAATATCATATAATCAAATTTAGATACGTTTAACAGTATTGATAATGATTGGATAATAATTAAGCCTATAACACCCTTGGATGATGTTGGTGTGTTCATCTTCTGAATGGCTCGCATTCTGTTCTTTGATGCTTGTGGATTTTCCTCCAACACCAGTACTGACACTCTAGAAAGTCACATGTTTACTAACTCTATTTAACAGAACCTCTGTTTCACTAATGCTGAAGTTCTTCTTCTTACAGCCTTTTTTATAAATCGGTGCCTGTCGTGGTGGCAACCCGAGAACCCGGTGGTGGACACCGGAGGTGAGGGAAGCCGTCAAGCTGAAGAAGGAGGCCTTCAGGGCCTGGCTGGCCCAGGGGTCTCCTGAAGCAGCTGAGAGGTACCGGCAGGCCAGAAGGACTGCATCTGCGGTGGTCGCGGATGCTAAAACTCGGGCATGGGAGGAGTTCGGGGAGGCCATGGAGAAGGACTTTCGGTTGGCCACAAGGAGGTTCTGGCAAACCATCCAACGGCTCAGGAAGGGAAAGCAGGGCCTACCCCAGGCTGTTCTCAGCAGGGGGGGGGGAACTGTTGACCCGGACGGGGGACATCGTCGGGCGGTGGAAAGAGCACTTTGAGGAACTCCTAAACCCGACCAACATGTCCTCTGCAGAGGAGGCAGCGCCTGAAGACCTGGGGGGCTCACCCATATCCCTGGCAGAGGTCGCTAAGGTAGTCAAAAAGCTCCTTGGTGGCAAGGCGCCGGGGGTGGATGAGATCCGCCCTGAGATGCTGAAGGCGCTGGACACTGTTGGGCTGTCTTGGCTGACACGCCTCTTCAGTGTCGCATGGGAGTCGGGATCAGTGCCCATCGACTGGCAGACCGGGGTGGTGGTTCCCATTTTCAAAAAGGGGGACCGGAGAGTGTGCTCGAGTTATCGGGGTATCTACTCAGCCTCCCGGGGAAAGCTTATGCCAGGGTGCTGGAAAGGAGGCTCCGACCATTTGTCGAACCTCGGATTCAAGAGGAGCAGTGCGGATTCCGTCCCGGCCGTGGAACAGTGGACCAGCTCTTTACCCTCGCAAGACTACTGGAGGGGTTCTGGGAGTTTGCCCAACCAGTCTACATGTGCTTTGTGGACTTGGAGAAGGCTTTCGACCGGGTCCCTCGGTGGTTCTTGTGGGGGGTGCTGCGGGAGTATGGGGTGCTGGACCCATTACAAGGGGCGATCCGGTCTCTGTACGACTGCAGTAGGAGCTGTGTCCGCATTCTCGGCAATAAGTCAGACACGTTCCCGGTGGGTATTGACCTCCGCCAGGGCTGCCCTTTGTCACCGGTCCTGTTCGTGACTTTCATGGACAGGATTTCTAGGCGCAGCCGGGGGGTGGAGAACGTCAGGTTCGGGGGTCTCGGGATCACCTCTCTGCTGTTTGCAGATGATGTGGTCCTGTTGGCCTCCTCGGATCGTGACCTCCAGCATTCACTGGGGCGGTTTGCAGCCGAGTGTGAAGCGGCGGGAATGAGAGTTAGCACCTCCAAATCTGAGGCCATGGTGCTCTGCCGGAAACCGGTGGATTGCTCCCTCCAGGTGGGGACGGAGTGCCTACCTCAAGTGAAGGAGTTTAAGTATCTCGGGGTCTTGTTCACGAGTGAGGGTAAGATGGAGCGGGAGATCGACAGGCGGATCGATGCGGCTGCAGCAATAAAGCAGACGCTGCACCGGACCGCCTTGGTGAAGAGAGAGCTGAGCCGGAAGGCAAAAGCTCTCAATTTACTGGTCGGTCTACGTTCCGACCCTCACCTATGGTCACGAACTCTGGGTCGTGACCGAAAGGACAAGGTCGCGGGTACAAGCGGCCGAAATGAGTTTCCTCCGTAGGGTGGCCGGGCTCAGCCTTAGAGATAGGGTAAGGAGCTCGGACATCAGGAGGGAACTTGGAGTCGAGCTGCTACTCCTTCGCGTCGAAAGGAGTCAGCTGAGGTGGTTCGGGCATCTAATTAGGATGCCTCCTGGACGCCTCCCACTGGAGGTTTTCCGGGCACGTCCAACTGGGAGGAGACCCCGGGGAAGACACAGAACACGCTGGAGGGATTATATCTCCCAGCTGGCCTGGGAACGCCTCGGGATCCCCCAGTATGAGCTGGAAAATGTTGCGGGCGAGAGGGAAGTCTGGGTCAGCCTGCTTGGCCTGCTGCCACCACGACCCGACCCCGGATAAGCAGAGGAAAATGGATGGATGGATGGATGAAGTTCTTCTTCTTACAGCCTTTTTTGGTGGCATCGCTGTAATTGTTGGCCATGTGCCAGAGTATTTGCACATGGCACACCACCCGCCCTTATATAGTGTTTAAGGGATGTTAACTATGCTAATAATAAACAATCGGCCACACGCCTTTAATGTATGATAAAGTGACATTCATCATTCACAACGGTGAGAGCTGGTTTGGTTAAGAGTGTTTGATGCATCTGGAGTTGACTTCTCTTATTTCTTCTCTTAACAGAAAATAATAGAAAATACAAGACATTTAGGAGAAGGTTGCTGCCCATTGCGTCTGTACATTCTATTTACTTTCTTGTATTTAACACTGGAAACTTTGGGACTCCGTACATAGTTGATGACTGGGAGAAAAGGAAAAGAGTAACATAGCTAATACACTAATTACGTCTTCAGAAATGTAAATGACTAATGCAGTCTCCTCTGGTGCACTTCAGTGTGAGAAGCAGTCCTGCGTGTTGATGATTGTGATTAATTGAATTACCCTCTTGAGCAGATTCGGTTACAGCGTGACACATACATTAACATACCTACATTTTCCTGAATCACAACTTCATATAATCTGCAGTTGCATTGAAGAGATTCAGACTGAACTAAACTTTTATTTGGAGAAATGATTGACTTTTTCCTGTTTCCGCCCCTCTGCCCTCAAGCTTGTAGCAAACAAGTATTTATCCAGCCATACAGCGGTTTTCAGAGCACTACATGTTGGAGTTCAGAACACCACATTCATCGCTTAAACATGCTAGTAATGATATCTAATGCACTCTGGAAATACTTTGCCAACAGCACCAACACCACTGCTCCTCTCTCCGTGCTCTATTATAGTGCTGGCAGGTGAACAGAAGCAGAGGGGTGAGATGAGCCGTGTTTTCAGTATTCATCTAAAATGGCGCTCATAAGAGCTGGTCAAGGGCCAGAAAAATCAAAGGGTTAGGAGGAGAGAGAAAATGGGAACAGTTCCCAGAAATGTCCCTGGTTGATGAGCTCAGTGTTCCAATGTTTCAATATTGGGTTTCAACTGGCTCTGACTCTGATTCCAGATCAGTCCCTGGTTGATCGGCGCTGTAATACTGCGCAGCTAAGGCCTGCTTCTGGATCGGTGCCTTGCTGAACAACACCTTGCTCTGCTGTGCTGCCAGAGACATTAATCTTCACTTTTTATCTTTCTAACACCATGTCAGGAAAGCAAAAAAATGATGAAGCAGTCACTTTCTCTCCTCTGTGAGGCAAAAAGGCTTTTAAAAATCACAATATGGGGGAAGTGGTGCTCCAATTACACCTCCTGTGCACAGAGAGGGGAGAGGAAGAGTGAGAGATAGAGCGGTACAGATGGAGACCAGAGAGAGAAACGCAGAGAGGCAGAGAGGGAGATAAAAGAGAGTAAAAAAGGATGTGAAAAGAAAATGAAAGAAAGAGTGGCGGGGGTGGAGAAAGAGAGTGGAAGATCCGTCCGGCAGATAATGAAAAAAGGCTACCTGGTGGCAAAGTAATCCAGGGAACTGGCAGTCAACCAAATTCAATAACAACATGAAAAGTGTGTGGGATGGAGGGATGAAAGGATGCAAGGATGCAAGAGGACGGGAGAGGTGATGCAACTGCATCTCAACACCATCCAACAGTAAGCCAATGCCTCCTGATGATATATTCATGCAGAGTTGATGGGGAGAGAATAAATGAGCAAAAGACAGGAGAGGGGAGAGGAGGGGGAGAGGGAGAGGAGGGGAGCGATGAGGAGGAAAGAGGAGAGGAGATGAGAGATGAGGAGCAGAGAGGAGAGGAGAAAGGAAGAGGTGAGGAAGGGGAGCGGAAGAGGAGAAAAGAGAGGAGTAGGAGAGAGGAAGAGGACAGAGGAGGATGGGAGAGGAAGAGCAGAGGCACACCCACTGCCAGAGAAGAGAAGATGGTAACACTTTATAACTATGAAATCAGCAATCAACAGTTATTTTTGATCTCCGACATTAATAATAAGTGTTAATTAACATGAAACAAACAAATGATGGTCATCTGTTTACCTTATTTTGTGGTTTGGTGCTGAGGTTCTCAGGTTTCTCCCAGCAGCGCGTAGACAGGTTCAGGATGGCAGTGGCAGCCATGTGAGCGGCCTCGGCATCATGGGAGTAGTCGTAGGCCAAGGAGGAGCTCTTCCCGTAACCATGGAGACTGAGGCTCGGTGACGGGGACTTGGGTAATGAGGGTGTAGCTGTAGGAGGACGAGAAACTTTAGATCAGGTGATCATATACAGTAAGTAGGATATAACAGACAAATAGTCCAAAAAAGCTATACTGCACATTATTCTCTTGCTGGGAACACAACCCTAAACGGTTGGTGTGGTAAAGTAATTAAAACTGATAATATTAGATAAAAGACAAATTGACCACACTCTCATGTCTGTACGCTATGAAGCTAGAGCTAGCAGCTGATTAGCTTAGCTTAGCATAAGGACTGGAAGCAGCTGCCTCTGTCACTCATATAAAAAACAACCAGCGGTCCTCTCTTACTTTTGAAGGCTTTGGGTGACGTTTCGCTGGTGGGCATCTTTGGAGCAAGCATGCGCTTCCCGAACACCTGAGCGTCGAAGCTTGCATAATCGAAGGACACCTTGGAGTATTTCTCCAGCTCCTTGGCCAGGTTGGCGCGAGGCGTGGCGGGCCCCATGTTGGGCCCGTAGCTTCCGTACTGAGGCACCTCCAGCTGCTTCACAAAGCACATGGGCCTGCGAGAAGGAAAGGGAGAGCGAGAGGATGTCAGGATAGGGCTGGTTTGGGAAGGGGGGGAGTTAAGAGGGAGAAAGGAGGGGGATTTATACGAAATAAAGTGGAAAGTGGAATAGAATAGATAAGGAGAGATGGGATATAAAAGAGGATCGACGCCATAAACAGTTACACAATTGACACAAAAAACAAATGAAAGAAGGAGAAAAAAGAATAGGAGAAGGAGAGAGGGAGGTAGAGAGACATTGCGAAAGTAAAGATAGGGGCAACGGTGTACTTAGCAGGAGTGCAGCAGGATTAAAAGCTCTGTTATCAGCAGAGGGCACATTTGCATGTTGTACAGCATGGAATTTATGAGCTTTAAGCCATCTCGTTTTCCTGGAGAGCCTGGGCTTTTGTCAGACCTGTTGGCGTAAATCCACCGATAGACCGGGGAGAGGCCGATGGGCCGGGGAGAGAGAAAGTAGAGAGGAGGAGGAGGAGGAGGAGGAGGAGGAGGAGGAGGAGGAGAGGAGAGTGGGGATGAAAAGAGGAGGAGTGGTGACAGAGGGAGGCCCTTCTGGCCCAGCCCCTTTTTTTCCTCCTCTGCATCCTGTATCACTGACGTCTCAGTGTGTGTCTCAGTGTCTCAGGACATCTCAGTGTGTGTCCAAACATATGCCCATTAATAAACTCCAGTACATGACCGGGTCTGTAGTCACACTGCTGTCAGGGTGGCCTTCTCACAGCGGTACACCAATGATACATGCTCACATCTGAGGCAGTCCAAAAGAGTACTTTCATAACTGTAAAAACTTTCTACCACTGATCACAGGGGATTTGTTTTCTTTTTATTTATTCAACATGGATTCCATTAGAACATGGATCGCATGGGGAGTTCTTCAGCCCCATATATAACAGACAACCAAGCTCAGTTTAATAACAATCTGAGGAGGAAAAACAAAGAAAGTCTTATTATGTTTTAATCCTCTATGCTTTGTCCGACCACTGATGAGGTTTTCCTCAAGGAAAGCAATTATTTTTCCTATCCGCCTCGCAATGCCCCTGTAACTTGCATAATTAGCTTATCGGCTGCATTATTAATTAAAATACCAACGAGGAAGAGCGTGGACTTAGCATAGTACCAGTGTCTGGTTGGTGTTAATTATCATTCTTCAGGCCGTGATCACGGCGCCTGACCAGCTGGGGAGATGAATGGAGATAAAGAGATCTCAGTGTCTGAGGTGACAGTAATGATTCACACTGAATGCTTCAAGACTTCCTCGCTATATCGAGCCATTCACAGGCCAGCTTTATCTGTCGTCGTGAGGGGCCCACTACCCAAGGTCAGGATTGTCTCATGTGGTTTCCTTGTGGCTCAGTAGTGAAGGAGCTAACCTTGAGATGGACTCAACTGTGCGGGGCTTGGATTGGAGGAGACAGCTTTTATGTAAGTGAAAGGTTCATTATGCTCAGATGCGGCACGGATACATATGTTTTTTGTCATTCACTATCTTATCTACGAAAGCCTCAAATCCAACAAATGAGTATTAAGAAGTGCTTAGTTTATTTTACATAATGAGATTGGAGGTAAATCATACACATCTAAAAAAAAATTTAAATGACACAGCCTGGTCTCCTAAATATGTCGTCCCATACAACAAAATTGCATTGTTAATTACGTTTCCAGGAAGGCGTGTTTTCAAGCGTAATTTGTCTTTGATGTATCATAAACACGTTGGTTATCTGCAGACGTCCACATAGGGAGGAGGTTGGGGTGGACGGCTGAGTCAACGCATGACTTTAACCCAGGAAACCTCTGTTTGTGTGAAACTAAACATCAACGTTGACTTATTTTAATTTACGTCCTTAAGTTAAATAACATAACAAACGTTCTTATCTTACGTCAATTCCTGATGTTTTTACTAAACCTAGCCAAGTAGTTTAGTTGCATTTTAGTTTAGTTGAAATTTACAAAGTTAATCATGTGTTTAAAACTGCATCCGTAATCTGGGAGGAAACGTGTTTCCCTCGAAACGTAATTAAGAATGCAGCGTAGTTGGTATGGAAACATAATTTTGTAGGCGACAGGGTTGAAGGACAACACAATGTAGTCCAAGACATGTTTCCATTGTGGTTCCTGCTAAAGAGAAGAGTGTCCTTAAAAAGAAATACCTTCTATTGTACCTGTGGTACCAATCAAAGTTTCACTGTGGCCTGAACAGAAGGAGGTACAGCTGAGGTAAAGGACATTTTTAAAAGCCTTTTACTTTTTATCCACTGATTGGACGTATGGTTAAAGGGCAAGTATAAAGCGTTATATTTCTTTTAACACTCCATTTTAATTATCTAATTAACAGATTATTAATTCATGTATTCTGGTTTTGACTCGTCTGATAACCTTTTTTCGGCATTGGGGCTCCATACTTATCTAATGTAACAGGACAGGACTGTAAAAAGAACTATTTAAAAGACCGTAAGTATATAATAGGATACTTTTCTGATGCCTACCTTAACACTCTGTCGTTAGGACTTCCTTTGAGGTGCTCGCTGCCGGGCTGAGAGAGATGCTGCTTATCATGGCCCTTGGACAGCTTTTCTGCAGCAGCAATGGGGCATCCAGAAAGACTGGAGGAGGAGACAAAAGATGTTGCTGACCATGTAAATCTGCATCACATTGATGTGGACTGACACATCCCTGCATATATGAATATATGAGCTTGCAAATACACAAAAGGGAAATGCATAGACACACTTAACCACAAATACAGATCTGAACAGATACTGTAATGTATGCATGAATACCTGCGATGTGTGTTACGGTTGCTGTTAACATGGCCCTGACCGGTGCAGCCAGGGGTTGGACACTTCAGCACATTCTCATGCATGGCCAGAACTGAGGAGAAGACAACGTACACACACACACACACACACACACACACACACACACACACAGGGTCAGAGAAAATCCAGAACTTAATCTGAACTATTTAACACACCTTTTCATGTAAGGGACTGTATGTAAATAATTTGGCCGGGGTGAAGGGTTGAATCTTATTATTTCCTTTTATTAAAACCCAAGACACACTCCAGCATTATAAATATTCCCCTCCTCTCGACGATGGCAAACATTACAAAATGTTCAATGTTCCAGCTCCTGTCTTTTTTCTTTTTTTTTTATAAAAAGCTGCCCAAAAGAAGTAATTAGTTCTAATGAACGAGTGAACCACTCCACTGTAAAAACATATAAATATAAATCTGGAATGAGAAAAACATTAAGACGGTTTCCTGCTCTTCCAAAAAAATATGTTTATCCTCATCAGCAATAAGACCTCCCCTGCCCCTCCTAATAGGGTTAGGACGGTCCCTAAGTAAAAATACCAGCAGGAATAGGAAGTGAACCTTAATCAGAGAATAGCAGGGAACTGGGCATTAAATGGACCTGTAGTCATGGCTACAGGAAGGTGGCCTCTGACATTAATGTCTGGGGAGATGTGGAAAAAACACCGTACCACTGCAGATTCCTATCTGCATAACTTTAGAGAACCAAGCCAGTGAACAAAATCCAAACATGTCATTTAAATTTTGATCGACTGTTAACCTTTTTTACCTGTCAACTTTGACATGGTTGTCTGAGTCCTCTAGCAGCAGTATGTACAATGGTGAAGACCGAATAGCTCAGTTATATCAAAAGCCTCAAAGTGACATATTTAGCAGAAAAAAACTCATAAACCGTGATTAAACTGGTATTACAGTAATCGATGTCTAACTCCACAGTGAGGAGAGGTATTGTGCTTCTGTCACCGTCACGCCGCCCTTTCTTGTCACTTGTCTTCTCTCGGTGCTTATTTTCATCTGCTAAGCAGCTGAAGAACACTCACTCTCCGGGGGGATCCTGTCCTTGTGCGGACAGCCTGACAAGCTGCGGTGGTGGGGGTAAAGACCGGTCACGTGACCCGTCCCATCACACCCCGGGGTGGGACACTTGATCTCCCTCTTCTCTGGCCTACTGCTCTCTGGATAGAGGAGGAGAGGAGAGGAGAGGAGAGGAGAAAGTGGGATGAATAAGGAGGACAAAGGCAAGTGTTTAATGCCATCAGACAGTCTGCTTGGCTGAGCGTGAAATCTAGACATATTTCAGACAACTGTAGAAAAGCGACACCATTTGTATCTGCTCCTTGTGTCTTACGTATCGCCGTAAATGCAAGAGGGGTTTTGTGCCTTCGTCTAAATGTGATTTGAGTGTGTTTTTTTTAAATGCTCCCAAGGATGAAATACTATCCAATGAAAGAAATATGCAGCTTTTTAAAAGTTAACTCGAAACAATGTTGACCTACTTATCCTGTATGCTTTGATGATTTTCCACTCTTCCAAGGATCTTGTTGGGATCTCGGACAAAACAACACCTGAAAATCCATCTGGGGGAAATCATGCTTCTAAGATTTACACATAATTAAAGATGCCTACTGCTCCCTGCTGCTACTTATAGTGAGCCAGCCAGAATCAGCGGCACTGGAGAGAGGAGAAAGGAGCAAGAGGATGGTGCGATGCTCTATTGGCCTTCAAATTGAATGTTAACGAGACATGCATCTCCCAATTAGCATTGAGCAGAACAGGAACGTCACCACGGGAGGGAGTTTAGGCCAAGGAGAGGGCAGGACTAGCAATCACACTACTGCTATACTGCGAGGAGCATGACAAGTGGGCACCGTGCCAACTGTGAAATACAGGGCCCGAACACATTCAGCATGTAAACAAACAGTGACTGTGGAACAACCTGCGCTCCTCTCCTCTCTCTTCCTCTCTAACACGTGTTGTCATCTCTCTCTCGCTGTTGTCCCTTCTCACCCTCTCTTCAAGCACTTCCTCTCCGCTCTTCATGGAAGTCTATTCAGCTGGAACCACTTCATCCATATCACTACGGAGAGGGGAGGATCCGTGACTCATCCTCTGTTTATTTGGTACACTGTGTTTATTAGTGCGCTCTGCTCAAAACATTTAGTTCAGCACACGACACCTTGTGCTGATTTAGAACATTATTTTCTGTGCGCTCATCTACGTGTGACCAAATATGTGGCCCCATCGCTTCTGTGGACCGGACAGGTGGTCTTGTGTGTTCAGGCCTATTGATTACAAATTAACTTCAGGACTGCCTGTTTCTTAAAGTTTATAATACACCACTGCTCTCTATTCATATTATTATTGTACAAAGATGAACTTTCCTGAGATAGGTAATCCATCACAGTGAACACTGTCTGTGCTACATCGTCATCACATGCTAATGTATGATAAGCAGGGAGAGATGTGAACCCACGCTATGCTGGTGCATTAACTCTGACCTTAAAACTTTTCAAAATAATTTATAGTAACACAAAATGCTTATTCCCTTTCTTGCTGAGAGTTCGAAACACCTCTCATGCCTGCATGCTAAACATGAAGCTATGGCCAGAGGACGATTAGCTTAGCTTAGCATAAGGACTAGAGGAGGAGGAAACAGCTAGCCGGCTCACTACATTTTCTATTTCTGCCAATATATCCCCTTACATCCTAAACACTTGTCCTTTAAAGGCATGGGATATGTCAAAAATTGATATCAGCTGCCGGTTACAGTAGCTATTAAGTTTCCAATGTTGTGTTTTGGAAACACATGACACTGTAGAGCTTTTAAACTATTTCTTCAATGCTTTTAACACCACAAACACAATTCCATTCACCTCTATTTTATTAGGGTGGCTGCAAAAGTCTGAGTGGCTGATAACACAAACATTCCTGAGAAAAAACCTTACTACACGACAGAATACCAAGTGAACTGGCCCTTTAGGCAAAGAAGTTCACTCTCCAAGGAATAGGCAGTGATTTTGAAAAGTTTAGTTCATTGACAACAAATCATGTTCAAATGGAGGTCATTCAATGATCAACACTGATTTGAATGACAATACCCATTAAAGAGAAGTTACGTGCTTTCAATCTTTCTTGTTGTTGTTTTTTTCAGTCAGCAGTTGAGACAAAAAATTAGTGAGCTTTAGACAGTTTACCTTTATAAAGAGGCAGGGTAGCTGTTTATCCCCCTGCTTCTTTATGCTTCCTATTTAGCGCACTCGATAGGGTTATCAATCCTCCTGTCTAATTCTTGGTAAAAAGAAAATATGCACATTTCCCAAAATGAAGAGGGGTTTCTGCTTTTATTGCAAGCAAAAACCTACAATTTAATCTTTCTTAGTTTGACCTACTGCTATCAGCAGGTGAGTATCAAGTCTCATATGTTGGAGCATCCTTGAATTCACCATCAAGGTGACGACCCTGCTTGTAGCAGCACTACCACATAATGCTAACGTAGCTTTTAAAAGAAAACATAAATAAAGAGGACTAAATGTTCCTGCCTCAAGCCCCTCTCATGTGTACATGTTGTAGCTCTGCTTTTAGCTCGGCCCTACCTTTGCTGAAGTAGCTCTTGCGGATGACGTCAAGGTGCTTTGGCCTGTCATCCATGGTGAAGTATCGCTGGTGGTGGATATCTGGGGCGCGAAGCAGCTCCCTGGGCCCGGCCGGCTTCACCTGCTCCGCCTTCAGGGCGATGGCTTGCTCCAGCAGGCCCAGGTTCCCTCGGGTTATGTCAAACATCTCCGACTCGTCCGTCACCGTGGAACGTTGCGACAGGCTGTCTTCATCATCGTGCTCGTCGTCCCCATCCACGTCGTCAAAGTCTCTCTCCTCTGACCTATCTGATCGCACCTCGATAATGTCGGGAGAGGTGGAGGACACGGCTTTGTGGATCTTATAGTTCTCACCTCTGAGGTTGGGGAAGTAGTCCTCCAGTGGACTGACTCTGTGCGAGCTGTAGCTTAAAGGAGGGCTAGCCTTGTAGTTCTGAAGCGGGCTAGGTTTATGAAAGTCATATTTGTCAAGTTGACTGGCCCTGTTGGTGTTGTAGTTTTCTAGGGGACTGGCCCTGCGTGAGTTGTAGTCCTCCAGGGGACTGGCCCTGTGGTCCTCGGCCTTGATGTGTGTTCCCTGAGCGGCTGCGGTGCTGGTAATTTTGCGGATGGCGGTTGGCACATCAGAAATGGGCAGAATGCGGTTCACCTCTTCATCTTTCTCCTCCTCCTCCTCCTCCTCCTCCTCCTCCTCCTCCTCCTCCTCTTCTTCTACTGGAGTGCCCCGGCTTTGCTGTGCTGGCGCTGCCATCTCTTCCTCCTCTTCCTCCTCCTCCTCCTCGTCTTTGATTTGTTCATGGTGAACATCTTCGGTCAGATATTGGTGGTTCTCTTGGATCACGTTGTTGCTCCTGTCTGGGCGCTCTCCTTTCTCATCTTCTACCTCCTCCTCCAACTCCTCTTCCTCCACTTCAGCTGCCTCCTTCTGCAGAACAGATGCCTCTTCTGATGCTTGAACCCCGCGTGCCACCTCCTCCTCCTCCTCTTCCCCCTCATTCATGCCCCCTTCCTGTTCGTCCTTTACTTCTTCCCCCCGTTCTGCTGCCACAGTGACATCCTCCTCAGTCTCCACGGCAACAGGCTGCTGAATGGCCACGGTGGGGGCATTGTTGTCGGAGAGGCAGCCGAGGTGGAGGAGAGAGTTGGCCACCTCCTCTGCGCTCTGAGAGGGAGACTGGCACTCCTCTGTTGCAGGTGGCGCTGCTCCAAGCTCCGGCTCGATGATCACACACTCCTCCTCTGTGGAAGCAGATGAAGAGGTCAGAGCAGTGATACCCAGGAAAAAGTGAGTCACACAGTGAGCTAAAGCTATTGTCAGCAATGTCTTCACTGGCATCACCTCCCTGCCTGCTAAGTCATTCACTGAGAAATAAAAACACCTGCTGTGACAGTGTGGAGATGTAAAGCAGCTTGTAGAAGCAGAAAGACATTAACTCCCAAAGTCCCCTAATGGTCAATAAGAGGAATGGCAACTTACCTCCTGTAATATTATACCTTATAATAATATATGCAGGTTATTTAAACACGTGATAAAGAAATAGCTTAAAGCTGATGTTAACTAGCTCTCTTCCTGATGATTCAAACACAGATTTGATCTTCACAATGTAGCATTATCAGGGAAAACTTGCTATGTTACTGCACACTTCCTAAATGCTCACTGCATTGCATGTGATGTGGCTCAAGGACTTTCATGCCCTGGATGGAGAATCTCAGGCAGAGCCACACGACCACCAACAAAAGGTTTCACAAATGAAAAAGATTATGTTAAATCATACACAATAAAGGTAGAGATTAAGCTCTATCCTAATTGTTAATCAAAGGAAACCTTCATCAAAGAACCTTCATCAAAGAACTGCAAACAATATTATCACTGATTAAAGGAGCACTAAAAGGAATTTAGCACTTCTGAGCACCACTTAGCTTGTGAAAACAGTTATGTCTCTGGAGGAGCCTTAAAAAATTTAAAATTAAAAAAAACATACCCTGATGATGTCATAGTGATATTATCAAGGATATCTTGGTTAAGGCTTGAGACTTCATGTTTTAACAGAAGGGCTGCATTACTAACTGGAAGACTGGAGTTTGAAAGAGATGGGCATTTCAGAAGCAGTGAGGATCTAAAGAGGGATGCTGTTGAGTTGCTTTATGGGAAATGTAGGACCCAGCCTCAGGATATCTTAGGCCCTGCTGCTTTGATTTTGGACCATTCACACAATATGCCTCGTGTGAGTTCCTTAACTTTATAGAAGTGCAATACTTAATCACTAGAGTACCCTTTAATCTCCTGATTATTTTTAAGATCAATCCAGTTCATCTCTAAATGTTGAAAAAACACCACTCATTGTCACCAAAGGCCCAAAGGGGTGAGTTTATACGTCTTGTTTTGTTCGATTAACAGTCCAAAGCCCAAAGATTATTAATTTACGGTGCTGTAAAATGGAGAAAAAATAACAAATGTTCAAAGCTGGAACCAGTTTGTCATTTTATATAGCTGAATAATCTTTCATGGTTTATAGACATAGGGGATTGGTTGAAAAGAGTTTAGAGGTAGATTTTCCTCACCGGTGCACCGGTGAAGAAGAGCAAAGATGACTGTGGTTAATATGAGCTGGTTGGTCTCAAGAAGAAAAAGCTCACCTTCATCTGCAGTAAATGTGTTCTCCTTCTGATATACTTCTTCTTCTTCCATCTCCTCTTCTTCCTCCATCTGTGTCTCCTCCTCCTGTCTATTTGTCTGTCCATCCTGCGTTAGGTCTTCTGTCATCTCCTCTGTCTCCTCCTCTATAGCTGCCCCCCTCTCTTCCTCCTCCTCCTCCTCCTCCACCTCCTTGGTCTCTCCATCCTTCTCTCCCTCACCCTCAGCCTCGCTGCTGGCGTCGCTCTCTGCGCTGAAGCCCTCGTCCAGGGCCATTTTCAGGGGGTGGGACTTCTTCTTGGAGGCAGGCCTCTCTGTATCCTGCTCTTGCTCCTGCTCGGCCTCTGCTTCCTCTAGACGGCGCTTTCTGGCTATAGGGCAGCCCAGAATGCTAATGGAGGGAGAAAGAAGAGAGAACAGAGACAACAGGATCATGAATACCAAGCAGGGTTGTAATCGGAAGTCCCAAACACCCAAAACATCTAATAAAACTTCATGCACCTCATCGTGTCCATGGGTGACTTCAAGCAGCATGACGGAGGGTGTTTGTGTGTTTTGACATGAAGAAGGATGGAGGTGTTTTTGGAGAGTTTGAGTCAACAAACGTAGCCTGCGGGGGGTGGGCTCACTCAGAAATCACAAGTGATCGCAGCCAATTGACTGGAACGTTTAATGAACAACTTGTATGGAGAGGCGGGCGGGCGAGGTAGTGGAGGGTGAAATCCAATAAACCCCCTCTTACTCTCACCTGGGAGATGCCGAGGGAGATTGGGGGACGATCTATAAACAAAGTGCATCTGAAATTGCCTGCTGAACGAATACACATGTAAACAGATAGCTAATATCTGCCCCTCAATAAAGAGGAGTCACAAGCCAGTGAGCTGCCCCGAGTCTCGCAAGGACTCTGAGGGCGAGCGACACAGACGAGGAGGGAGGGAGAATTACGCTCCAATAAAACCTGAAGAAATCACGTCTCACAGCTGTCCACTGAAAACTTTATTACTTAGGTTTAGATTTAGAGGCTCTGGGAGTTTCTCTGCAATCTCAAAAACAGATATTCTCTAATAGTCTAATCTCAAGCTCTAAAAAATGTGTATTCTATCCTTACGTCTTGTTTATTTTTTGCTAAAGAAACTAGTCCCCAATCACAACATAAACTTCAGGGGTCCAAATAATTACCACAATAATTCAGAAAATAAATATTTCTGCTTCACAATGTCATTTTTATCTTCTTTTTTTTTTGATTTCCTCAAAGTGTATAACTAAACACACTAAACATGAAAATGTTTTTATGACTGTGACTCTGCTTTGAATTGGTCTCAGTCTTGACTTGAATTTAGCGGCCTTGCTCTCGACTAAATCCTATCTTATCTGAACATCAAGACTGGAACCGGGAACAGCTAGCCTGCAAGTGACTTCCTGGAGTCTTGCCATAACTGTGAGTGATGTAGTGAGGGAGGCCAGAGAAGGCGCTGCACCTCGACAAGAAATAGTCCGGTACGAAACAAAGAGTTGTATTTGTCTTTGTGTGGTCCTGGTGGGTGGATTCTGTCACCTTTGGACAGAGAGACAGATAGTCAATTTAATGCTGAGCTATGCTAACTGGCTGCTGGCTGTAGCTTCATAATTAGCACAGACATGAGAGCGGTATCGCTCTTATCGTCTAACGCTCGGCATGAAAGCAAATAAGTGAATTTCCCATAATGTCGAAGTGTTCCTTTTTAAAAAATCAAGGCATCACTTATGTATTTTCAACAAAGCAGATGTTGTGGGGCAGAGAGGATGAGGACAGACAGACAGAGAGGAAGGACGGACAGAGGGTGGGTTTTTATTCTGCCCTACCTTCTGTGTCGTGAGTATCTCCCACTGATATGGCCAGAGCCATTGCATCCAGGGGTGGGGCAGCTGGATGGGATGGATGGAGGTTAGAGATATGTTTAAGACAGGGTGCATTTTAGTCCCTATGCAGAGGCAATGATAACCACAGGCAATAAACAAAGCAAATCAAGAAAACAAAGCAAAGACATGCAAACTGAGCACAGACATGCACAGAGATGCCCCCCTCCCCGACCATCCAGCAGACACACATATGCATGAACGCAGGTGGCATCAAGCTGTGCAGAACATAATATTGCATGTACTATATCCTGTTACTATGAGCGATAAGGATCAGTCGAGACCTGCTGTAATTTCCCCTGCTCTGCTCTCCTCACCTGTCATCATCATCAGGTCTCTTCCTCTCCTCAGATTCACGTTGCCATGACCCCTCAGGACAGCTCATTTCAGTTCTCATTAACTTCCCCCCAGCAATTGCCCTTTATTACTCCAATTATCCTTAATATTAATTTCACTTATAAAAAATTGCTGCATTTGCATTTTAAATGAGGCTGTCTCTGGCCTCCCTACTGTTTTTTTTCTTAATCCAGAAATCAAAAGGCTTTTTTTGGAGTGCAAAGCTCAGATCAATGCTCGGAGGTGAAATGTGACAAAATGAGAGTGAATGAAAAAATCATTTAAATCGAGGCAGAGGAAGGAGGACAATGGCTCTCATGACCGGAGAGGCCCTGCAAGCTGCCGCCCGGGTAGGAGAGGGGAGGAGAAGAACCAGGAAGGTAGAGCAGCAGAAAAACAGAATCATCGCCCTTCACCATCCTTCGATCGGACCGCAAAAAAGATCTTACGCCCCTTTCATTCTCTATGTGTTCATAGCAGGAAATGGCAAAAAGGCCATGAGAAATCAATATGAGCCTGTTGGAGGCACTGACCACGAGAAGTGCTGACGATGAGAAATAAAAGAAACATATATATATACTACATCATCTAAAGAAGCACTGATAGTGAGTCCACAAGTGCCGGGGGGTGCTCTACGGTGCACATAAAAGAACTTTATGAAAGGGATTTGCACAAGGATGAAGGTGTTTCCTTACCTCAGCTCTTGTCCTACGAGCTCAATGGGAACTGAGGGGAGAGGGGGAGAGAGAGATGGGGGAGGAGAAGAAAGACACAGGGAGGGAGAACAAAGGTGAACGACTGCTCTGAAAGCTGCGCTGCTAAAAGAAACTCAGATCAATAAATCACAAATGCATACGAATCCCATGAGGCCTCCTCATAGAGGCACACACACGGCTGACTGCATGATCAGGAGAAGAAGAAAAAACACCTACACACTCATGAGCTCGCTCAAACACACGCATATCTACATGTATACATACACACACACACACGCATACAAACACATGTTCACAAGAGTGAGCAGGAAACAAACAGGGGTGTAGCACTGGCCTGCACAAACATAGGCTGAGTTGTTCCAACAAGAGCTAATATAATCTAGAATTACTTCTAATCAGAGTTTAGCAAAGATAGGTTTACAATGAGTAAATCCAGAGCCCTGCACCATTAAAACTGAATCTTTGTTTAGTAAATCCATGTTTAAACCAAAATTGATGGTTGCTGTACAAATTTAAAATACATAAATAAATAGAGCGTGCTGTGAAGATCTAGTAAGTAGACTATACAAGAGGGGGCTGCTTTGATTTCTTTAACAAAACGTCCCATCGTTTGCTAGCTAGCTAGCTAAAAAGTCAGTTAGTTAGTGTAACGTTACTTATGATGACTCAGCAGAAAAGCTCCAATTTGTCCTTTGAGAAAAACTTGTTCGCTGAATTAACGGAGCAATATGGTCAAAAATAGAAGATAAAAAACAGACAACAGAACAGTGAGGAGAAAACCTTTTTCACTGTAACGAAATAAAAGATGGCCTGTTGGTTTATGAGTCTGTCCCTTAACTTTCTTCTGGGAACTTGATTATTTTGCTCAATCTATGTGAAAAACTTAAACATCCACAAGTCTAAAGTTAATACTGGACCACAGTTTAAATTGGAGTTTAAAGTTTTAGTGCAACAGAATTAAAAAGAGAAGTTTAAAGAGCAGTTTAAATAAAATGTTTCTTTATTTTAAGATAGTTTTAAAGTTTGTTTCAACATGATTTAAAGTCAAACCATCATTTAATCATGAATCCTTGTTGATGCAACCCAGCTATATTGTAGAATAACACACACACACACACACACACACACACACACACACACACACACACACACACACACACACACACACACGCCAACACAACAGCATACACACAGAGAAAACCTAGTTCAGCCAAATTGCATCGTGCTGTTCAGAAAGAAAAGTAGACTTCAGCAATAAAACATGATTCATTGTTGCACTTTAGTTATCATAATTGGCAAAATGAAATTAAAAGGGAAAACTGCCTTCATCAGTAGAAAAAACAGCACTTCTTTCAGGGACAACTTATAGTAATTGCCTTCAAAACATAAATCAAGCGCTGCTCACAAACAACACGCACACATGGCTCTCTGGTGGCTGCAGGCATCGATCGAGAGTTGAGCGATAGAATGAGTTTGGAGAAATATATCCTATTTTTATTTGGAGCAAACGAGAAAACAATATGATCCTGGAGAATTGAGTTTGGGCTCCGATATCACATGCATTAATCACACGTCAGAAAGGCCGCTGGTGTCAAGATACACTAAGAGCATAGGAAATACACACAAGCTTGATAAGTGTGTGTGTGTGTGTGTGTGTGTGTGTGTGTGTGTGTGTGTGTGCGTGTGTGTGTGTGTGTGCGTGTGTGTGTGTTTGTGTGCGTGTGCATGTGCGTGTGTGCAGCGGCTCAGTTTCTCCGTCTTTCATCATGCAGTTGGAGAGACTGGACGCCTTCCGAACTGTTTCTCTAAACACACAAACACACACTGGTACACATACAAATGCACGGAGAAAGACACATGTATCAATATGTACATGTACACAAATACATAATCAAACACAAACATAAACATGCATACTATGTTTATTTTTGCATACATATCTGTATTTGGACTACACAAGAGATGGTTAGAAATAACCTAGACTGCCTCATTTTCTATGATAAATTGCTTTCTAAAACCATTATTTTCTCCTTATGTGTATATGTGTGAGTGTAGCTGCTCGTAAAGGAGCATAATGCTCAAACAATGTACCTAAATTAATCTGATAAAGCATGATTTGTAGTCTAATCTGAATAAAATCTGTAAAACACTTGGAGGGAAAATTTGCCGCCTTTTTAAGTGTTAATTGGAAATATAGTCAATTAACGCAATAAATTCCTGCGTTCTTCTGCTGAAAAATCTGTTGTTCTTCCTGCATACAGCACCGCCGTTTAAAGTGACAGTCATATAGTTGGAGGTAGAAAGAACTTCAGGTTATTTCAACAAGCCTCTATCTATCTGTTGGTAGTCACGTTTGAGATACTGCTCAAAAACAGAACTTCTCTTCTCTTGTAATGCAATAGAAATATGAGTACAAAAGACGTTCTAGACGAGGAAACATTTTACAGTGTTTTAGCCAACTCAGATATTGAGCCGGATCTACTGGAGCCAGAGTATACGGCCAAAGAAATGCAACGCAGAGAGGCAGTGGCTGCATTAGCCGTTCAGGAGGATCGAGGAGAACTCCGCTTTCTCAGCCAGTATAGCACCTCCTGAGAAATGTGTTGCTTCAGTTGACTACTGCTCATCTGTGAGTGGGACGTTTGTTTTTGCCATTCTGAGATATCTCATTAGGGAGAACCAGAAATCACTCAGGAATCTGATGATTACAAGCAAAGATCTGGAGTCTTTCTTCCCCAATGACTTTCTGTGATGTGTTGTGACTGACAAGAAGCGGTGTGTGACGTTTGGTGGCAGAAAGTGGCCAATCCTGTGAAAGCATCTGTTCTGTTGGACCTAAGCTGTTTATATTCACACTGAGAGACATTTCACAGCATATGCACACACATCAATATACACCTCAACACACAGCATTGTTGCTCAGGTACACATAATGATGTTAGGAGTAAAGTGTGTGTGTGTGTGTGTGTGTGTGTGTGTGTGTGTGTGTGTGTGTGTGTGTGTGTGTGTGTCTGTGTGTGTCTGTGTGTGTGTGTGAGAGCAGTTGCAAGGAAACACCTTTAGCAGACATGGCTTGACATGTAGGAGAGATGAAACACACTCACCTCTGATTCCCTTGGACCGAGTGCGAGTTCGCTTGGCGTCACCCTCTACACTCATCTGGGGAGGAGGGAAGAGGAGAAAGAGGAAGCCAGGGAGGAGGAGACAGACAAGTGAGTAGAGGAGGAAACAGAGAAGATGGTGCAGAGGAGAAAAGGAGGGAGGAGAGGAAAGAGAGTGTGAGTGGTTATTTCTCAGTATACTCCAGCACACAGCCACAGGTAATTGTCCTTCCTCTGCTTTAAAAGACCTGCTATAATAACCCTCACTCAGGATGTTCCCATTGAAACACACCAAAGGTATCGCTGACACAAAGAGAAGATCATATCTTTAATTCTCGCAAAACATCGCTCCTCACCCGTCGTTAAAATAAAAAGCCCACATACATTCTGAGTCTTTCGTCCTGCTCACTTCATCAGAAGAGAGACAAGAGAGACAGAAATAAAGAGTATGGAAAGGAAACAAACCCTGTTGTTCAAGCTACTTTTCAGATCCCCTCCCCACCCTCGCCCCACACACGCCCCCCCATTACTCTCCCTGTAATTTCCTACACCCGAATGGTACACATGATTGTACACTGTAGCAGTCCCTCTGCTCACAAGGGCCACGGCCCAGACAATACTGACTATGCTGAATATAATAATAAAGCAAAAACACACGGGCTGCTAAAAAGCCACTGTAATAACCCTTTTAACAACAGTTGTGTGTGTGTGTGTGTGTGTGTGTGTGTGTGTGTGTGTGTGTGTGTGTGTGTGTGTGTGTGTGTGTGTGTGTGTGTGTGTGTGTGTGTGTGTGTGTGTGTGTGTGTGTGCTGCTTACTCCTAGCTCAGCTTTTAAGCCACAAAGGAGCAGGTGTTAACCCTGCTGCCGGGAACACACACACATATTGACCCTGGGCCACACCTCCTCTGCACCACCTCTCCTCGCTCAGCACTGCTCTCAGTGCACTCTGAAGCTATCAGATGCTTTTTAGACACAATGGGGCCGTTAGCTTTGATTACTGGACTATTAATCGCAGGTCTCCCCTCTTTCTCTTTCTGCATCACACTGCCCCCTTAACTCCTAACTCCCATTCCACCCCAGTTGCCTCTACACCTCCCCTCTCCTTGCCCAGGCACTTAGCGGCTTTGTTGCTTCTCTATAGTCAAGTTGGCACCGCCACAGTGGGATTGAAACACAGGGGCCCTGTTCCTCTCCTTCTTCTTTTTCCTCTGCCTCTCTCTATTTGGCAATGCCCCTTCCTGCTAATAGACTACTTATGAAAAGAAGGAGGGAAAGGGGGATGAGAGGAAGATGAAGCACGCTGTTGTTGTTAAGGCCCCCGAGGAGGGTGCGCTTCATTCATTAGTGTCTAGTGTTTGGCCGGAGGTACAGGTGCAGGAGCAGACACAGTCTCTCTCTCTCTCTCTCTCTCTCTCTCTCTCTCGCTCTCGCTCTCTCTCTCTCTCCACTCCTGCCTCAACTCTTTGGATCGGGCACTGTTTGTAGAAGTCGAGCAACAAGCGGCAGCGTTGTGCCCTGCCTGAAGGGAGCAGCTCCTCCCGTATGTGCTATGTGGGAAGAGGAGCAGATGAGTGTGCAGTGAAGAGTTGTCTGCCAGTGTGTGTGTGTGTGTGCTTCCCTTTACACATCTGAGTTCAAAGTTCATCTCCCTACACTCCGCTGTCCGCACTTGTTTGTGTTCATGTCCGGAAGAAGCAGCGGTGCAGTGATTTAGCACAATTCTGAGGTGCCTGTACTTGTACATGTTTCCATTCAACTTTAACTATATCCTATACTATCAGTTTACCTTTATATTGATTAGCTTCACCTCCATTAAAATGCTGCTCACAAAAAGAGCATCCACTTCATACATGACTCAGATGTATTTTTTGTTTGTGCATTTAACTAGTATTGCTCATTGTGCCTCCATATATACATATTGTGTCAGCTGTAAACGTCTGAACACCACGTGTTGAGAATGCATGAAAACAAATAAACCAGCAGAAGAAGATGGCGGTGCTGATGAAGGGCTCGTCTAATAGGTCTGTGGGGAAACATCTGAGAAAAGAAGGTTGGGAACCATATGTTCCTGTGTACTTAAAGCTACTACAAGGAACATTCATTTTGTGTTGATTTTGGTGGTCCCTGTGTTTGATTTTGCATACTTTTGAAAATCCAACAGAAAATCCAATAGACTATTAACTAATAATCAGTCAATTAATTGATTAATCAATTGATTATTTAAACTATAATTGATACTTTTACTTTTATAAAACATCAGCTTACTTCTTCCTTTAGTAAGGAGTGTGGATGAGCATTGCAGAGGATTTAAATCACTATGATATGATCAGAGAGGGGCTTTCTTGTGTTTTCATCAGCTTCCCTCCGAAACAGGAACCACAGCGGTGACGCTCCTGAACTGAAAACTGACCTGTGAGTGGGTTTGAGGGAATAATTGAAGGCTAAACGTTGATGAATCAAATGATTCCATTGGTGGATTTGTATGTTGGTGAACCACTTTGAGTTCTGACTTTAAGTGTGTGAGAGAGAAGTGTGTGTGTGTGTGGATGAGATACCCCCCCCTTCATGAAAAGACGATATACCATTCTGTTCCTCCTGTACTTTTTCATCCCCCTTCCTTTCCCTCCTCCTTAAATTCATAGTCATCAGATGAATCAGAACCTGGACTGAAAAGGAGGGCCCCTATTGCTTTCATGTTTGCGTAACCATAGCTACGCACATTTAAATAGGTAAGCACATCTGAGTTCTTTTTCTCAATTCCAGCTCATTAAATTTGTATGAACACAAAGTCACAGCGAGTGAATCAAGATGCAGCCAGGCAGGCATTCACCTGATCTTAATCTCTTTCAAAAGGTCTTTTTTAAAGTATGTTCCAAACTAGTCCTTTACCTTGTTGTCTTTTAATTAGACAACTGCTTGAACGGTGTATGTCGGTGGGCCTACACAGCACACAGAACAGAGAGAGAAAAAGATGAGAAGGATGTCCGCATGTGTGTGTGTGTGTGTGTGTGTGTGTGTGTGTGTGTGTGTGTGTGTGTGTGTGTGTGTGTGTGTGTGTGTGTGTGTGTGTGTGTGTGTGTGTGTGTGTGTGTGTTGGGGTTTAACTAGTGTGAAATGTGGTGTGGAGCAGCAGCAGTAGAAGAAGAAGGGGGAGGAGGAAGAGGAGGAGGAGGAAGCGTTGGCTCATCCCTACAGGCTGTATTGTACATTATCAATTATGTACTTCTTTGTGTGCAGTGGTCGGTGCAGGAGGGCCCCAGCTCTGCTCTGCATTCTGACAGCTCTATGTAAATGACTGGCTGGGGGCAATGACTTCAGAGAGAAGGTCACCCTTCGTCCCACGGTGCACATAAATGACTCCTTTATTCATTTTTAGGTTTACAAGAGTGAGGACAAGGAAAGGAGGAGGTTAAGGTGGGGCAGAGACACAGAGCGAGAAGCGTTCACAACTGGCGACGAACACTGACATCTCCAAAAATTACCTGCGGACAGCAGCTGCCAATTAGAGTTCACTCGCAGGCGGACCACGCTGAGCAGCCTCCATGTTAGATGGCCGCGCGGCGAGCCCTTCCACAGTTTCACTTTAATAATTCACACAAAGCATAGTGGAGTGGTGAGGAGGGAGGAGGGGAGATGCTGTGCTTCTCACTCCATATGCAAAAATACTGAGCATGTGTGACTGCATAATGGGTCAGATGTGAGTATGCGTGCTGTCAGAGGTTTGCCATTTACAGAGTGAGTCATCCTGATGTGATTTCAGCGTTCAAGACGAAACATCTTCTCATCTTTAAGTCCGTTTCATTCACCTCAGCTTGCCACAAGTCTAAAAAAGATAATAAGTAGGTTGTGTGACGGCCAGGTATCATAAGTATCGGGCCAAACAGATGGGGGCCACTTCACATGATGCAGTGTTTGAAACCAACGCCTCTCTCTCTCTCTCCTCTGCTCCCTCAGTAGCAGAAATCAAACCAAATCAATAAAAGTCATCTCTTCAGATGAACCCGAGCCATCACGGGGAAGCAGAACTACTTTTACTGGGCCCAGGGGGAAACTACCCCCAACCCCCGCTCCTCTCTCTTTCAATCTCCCCTCAATCCCTCCATCTCTTTGTCGGGTGATACACTCTTAGTTGTGATGCACAGGGAGAAAAAAAGGACCAGATGTTTACAGAATGGAGAAATAACCTTGAAATACGTAGCAATTTGTCTCAGAAGTATTAGAAGAAAGAGCGTATACAGGTTTAGGATGGCAGGGGGGGTTAGAGAGAGGAAAAGAGGTTCCTACTCTGCTGATAAGGAGGAATATCATGGACAAAAAAAGTATGAGCAGCTCAAGGACACCGTTTTGAGTTTCTTTTTTTTGATTGTGTTTCAATACAAAAAAAAAATCCTGTGAAGTGAACTCAGCAGCGGGAAAATGCTGAGCTGTGTGCCACGCTGAGCTTTACTAAACTGAACTAAGCTGAGCGGGGCTGAGGCAGAGGATGGGCGGGGCCAAGCAGGAGATTTGATGTGCTGTTTGATTCATGTTTTTCTGTCCAGCGGGGCCATCAATCCCCCCCTCTCCCTCCTCCCCCCTCTCCCTCCTCCCTCCTCCCTCCTCCCCCTCCCAACACACATACACAGACTGCCTCTTTTCTCCATCCTCCCCTCCCTCCGCCTCCACCCTTTTTGACTTTCCCCGCTGAGTTAGGGGATTGGGGAAATGCCCAGGAAGCAGAATCAGGTTGGAAGGGGTGTGTGTGTTGGGGGTGGGCGAAGAAGTGGTGGGGTGGGGTGGGGAAGGGATTGCGAGGCCTTGTCACTCACCATGATTGGTCGACGGCTCTGCAGTCTCTGGGAGGCCTGGCAGTGGCTGCTGGTCCTTTCGCCTCGTGTCCACCGCTGGTTCACCAGCTCGCCCCGGAACTCATTTTCTAGAGACCGAACCAACAGGGAGGTGGGACAGGACGGGAGAAAAAAAGAGAGTTGTCATATGAAATCAACGGCATCAGCACTAATGGTCGGGGCAGCAGTTTGGATAAAGGGAGGGAGGGTAGGGAGGGGGTGCTGCTTTGAGGGAAGGTCGGGGCACTGGAGCATGCTGCAGACACTCCTTTATTAACTAAAGGAACAGTGTGTATGCTTTACACACACACACACACACACACACACACACACACACACACACACACACACACAGGCATGGCTAAGTGCCCCAGCTGGGGTCCCTGTCAGTCTACTATTAGAATCAATCAAATTTGCGCATTTTTATCGAGCTTTTCAGGGTGCATATATAAACAAATAGGGGGAAGGGCGACATGAGAGGAGAGGGGGTGAAGAATGGTCAGTAAATAATGAATCATACATAAATCAGGCCTTCTTTTTCTCTCCCCTTTTTTTCATCAAGGTAATAGCTCTTCACTTGGTATTCCTGATCGTGCAGGAGAACACACATTAAATCTACCACAGATTCCTTTTCCATTCTGCCCTCTCTCTGGTTCTGTTGGAGGCGTTCGATACCAAACAGAGAGTTGTCTTAACCGTGGAGGGGGTCGTATCCCCCCCCCCCTCCTCCCACAGCTTCAAGTTCAGGGAGAGTGCAGATTATTTTTCTATGAATGCCCGAGGCTGAACTTTTCAACGAGTGTAGCTGTAAGACTCTTCATCTGTGAGACTCCCAAAACAAGTGGCCGCTGCTCTCGCTCTCTCTTTTTATGTACCACTGAGCTGGTACAGTGAAATCTGATTATTTTCTATATATATATATATATATACTGTATATATATATCAACACACATCCTTTGGCTTTCACCTCTATATGGATTGTGTGTCTTTGCAGTCGGCAGCGGGATGGTGAAAAAGCAAGCACCCTTGAGTTTACAGCGACTTCTCTTTTGTATGGGCCACCCATCTGTCTATCCTCAACAACATCTTTGAGGAATCAGACTGACCATGGTGTTGGGGCTGAATCCACTCTACTGAACTGAAGCAGCAATGTAGTGGAAGAGTAATCATGACGATTACTACAGTGGGAATTCAAACTATTCTAATTAGATTAAAACTGAAACTGGATTGCATTGATGTAGTCTAAGAGGCAACAAAATATCAACCTCTTTACACTTGAACTTGGTCTCTGTATAGAGTAAGGCCAGATGTGTCCATCTCATTGTCTCCCATCAGGTATCTACCTTTTCATCTGTCTTCTTACTGCTTTCAAAGACACAGCAAGAGTTATTTTCTCTGCTCGTGCTGTCCTGTACGTGAACCCACAGTGCATGCAGAGTGCACACTAAAAGCAAGCGGTCTGTGAGACAACAAAAAGCTGCAGGTCCGTATCCGAGGGGTCCCCATGCAGAGCAGCCCCCCCTCTGTCGAACTCCCTGCTCACCCCCCTCTCCTCGCCCATCCCTACTTTGCCTGTTAAGTGCAAACCTCGGCAAAGCCCAGCCAGCACTCTTTGCAAAATGCTTGTTTGTCAACTTTCACTCCGCCCTCAGGAAAAAAGTGATGACAACAGCAATACTGTTCGTCTGCATCTCTATCTCTGTCTCCTCTGTCTCCAGCACCAAAACTCGCTGCTTCCTTTTTTCTCCCCTCCTCTTAGAGTAAAGGGAAGTGAGCATCCGTCCTGCATTGTTGGTTCGGAGGCCAAGAGGCTGAGAGAGCCCTCCCTAAATGCCAAGCATAGAACAGCGTTCTATTAGGACACAGCGCCTCGGGCCATGTGTCAACATCCCTGCTCACTTCCCTCAGTCCTGAGCCACTGCTCTGCTACACACAGAGGAAACACATCTGGACAGTTTGAACCCACGTCAGATATCGGCGGTTTATAGAATCAGGCAATTAATCACAGAAAAGGTGTCTGAATAGACCTTTCTATCTTTCATCTGTTGTTTGGCGTGAAAACCTGAACACCTGGATCCCTCGCAGATGAAAAAAACATAAACACTAATTTGCCTTGTCTGCTCAGGATATGTGCTCTCTTATTCTTTGATCAGATTCGGCTCATTCCCACCTACAAGACTCGCAGCTCGTTATTTGGAAGAGAAAATTGGAGTACGAGACAATTAGTCGTTCACCGGGGAGGTTTGGTTTATCAGAAGTAAGGGGGGATGGCTGAATACAGAATGAATAGATTAAATATCCTATTTTACTACCAGGATTCTGTGTTTTTATCAAAGCTTTTCTGTGAGGCAAAGTTAGGAAAATCTTTCCTGTTTTCGGCACAAAAACCCTTTAATAAATCAACGCATGTAGTCTATGAATTGAAATTAAAATAACCTTTTACCAGAAAACAAAGTTTAGGCTTGAGTAATACCATTATAGGCAGGCGGCTTACTGTACAGGGACAATAGAGCAAAGAGGCCTAAATCCATAGTTAGATTAAATACCAGGGTGAACTGTCTGTAACAGTATTAGTGTACGTACAGGGCCAGGGCCAGCTGTACACCCCTGGTCCTGTTAAGCAGGATTTAGAGGCAACTTAGTGTGATTACAGCGAGCCGGGTAGAAGAGACAGAGAAATCAAAAGTTGTGGAGTGGGACGCTCTCGTATTACTCGCTGCTTTCTTTTGTGTCACAGGATGAGAAAAACTGACCAGATTATCTGGCAGATTTTGTTTTTGTGCTGTATAGATAACCAGAAAAATACAATGCAGATAAATCCTTCAGTCAGAATCCATCAATTGTATTTCCCAGCCTGAAGCTGGAGTAACACAGAGCAGAGTTACCTACGAGAGATAAGGATTTGGTCAGGGTGAGGTGGTTTTATCAGTTATGGGACGGGAGTTTAGGGGCGGGGGTGTGGAAGGGGAAGGCGGCACCATGGTAACAGCCTTTGGAGGAGCTCCCCTGAGGGACAACCTGACCTCAGCATCAGAGAAACAACACAAGGCTAACTGTAGGGACCTGTGCACCTGAAAGTCCTCCGCTGAAGGCAGCACTTTGTGATGCTCTAAGTTCTGCATGTCATGTTTTTCTATCTGAGAATGTATGCACATTCTGCTTACTTTTTAATTAATTCTGTTTTTTTTTACATTTCTTGTATTTATTTCCCTTTTGACATATGGCATGAAATTCATTATTTCCAGGCTTTCATTTTAAATGCCTCCTTTCCATTGAAAGCCTGGCCAACCCTGACCTTTGCTTGTATTGCTTAGATTTCTGATAGGCTTTGAATGACGAGGGTGCAATTTGGCCCCAGCTGCTCCTCCAACATGTTTATTGCTCTCCCTCCTCTGGCACCTGCTGTCCTCACCACAGGGCTATTCAGCCCTTCACAAATAGAGAGGGTTCGTCCTATCACGATAACTAAAGAAAAGACAGAAGCAACTTCAGATCGGGCCTGTGCTGCTGCATGCAGCTCCATTCTCTGCTGTCAAAGCCGCCACTGACAGCATAAGGCACCAATAACCTAATTCAGTAATCCCCAGAAACTAGGCTACATTTTCTCAGGAAAAGTGAACAGAAGAACAACAATAGGTGTTTTATCATGACATCTTGAGCTCGGTGTTCATCCTATACATGCAGCCCGACAACAGAACGTCACAGGCTCCTTCTGCACATTTCCATGGGCTTCACTTAAAGATCTCTCCTCTGTTGCGCTAAGGTTTCTTCCTGTTTTTTCCCTTTAAAGGGTTTTTCCCTGATGTGAGGGTCCTGGGACAGAGGATGTCGCATGTGTACAGATTGTAAAGCCCTCTGAGGCTTTTGGGTGAAACAAAATAAATTAAATTAAATTGAATGAAACAGCCTTTACGCTTTAAACACAACTGCAGACTTTAAAAAAAACTCACCACTGCCAAACAGAGGTCTGACTTTATATTTCAAAAGCAGGTCGAGTCAGTCAAACATATTCTATCACTATAAAAGCCAAACATCATTCCAGATGTATCAAACATTTTCCTTAAAAAGACAAACTGATATGATTTTTTTCTAAAGATGGGTGCTTTTCAAACAGCAATGTGAGGAAGTGAAGTAAGTTTGGACGGTTTTTGCCTCTAAACTCCTGAAAGAAAATCTCTCACATCTAAACTAGCAGCTAAAGTTTGTCAGTGATCGACCGATGTTGAGCCGCCTCACCACACCGGGGGATGGAGAGCAACTCAAGGAGCGGGTGACATAACACTGTGTATCATCATCCCTCATCTCTTTCCTCCATCTTAGGACGCAGGTGCTTTGACAGACCGCGAGGCGCACACACAGCACATTACGTGGCCATCTAAGCAAAGCAAGGGGGGGATGAAAAACACAACGCACAGGCTCACATTCTCGGGGTGAATCCGACTCGATGAGCGCTTCAAAAATCTGGCGAAATGTGTAGCTCGATCTCGCGTTTTATTTCTAGCGCTATGACCACTTTTTCTTTTATTTTATCTGCGCACCACTAAAGGCGGCTGACATTTAAAGAGAGCATCTCTGTTTTTTGCTGCAGAGGATCAAATGGCAAACCCCTCCCTCTCTCTCAAACACACACTCACTCCATCCTTCCATCCATCCATCTGTCCGTGCATCCACACACACACACACACACACACACACACACACACACACACACACACACACACACACACACACACACACACACACACACACACACACGAGTCTTGCTCACCGCCCACTGTAATATCGAAATAATAACACAATTCGGTACCGGACTCGAGACAGACATCACACGTTACTGTAAGAACCCAGAAAGAGAGAAAATGGCTCGCGGTTGTAACGCGCGGCGGGTCCAGTGAACGGGCTAATGTATTCCTGTAGAAGGTGAAACTAGAGGACGGAGTGGAGAACACACTTCAGGTGTGTCTCAGTTCGGCCGGAGAGCATCCAGAGCAATACAAAATAGAGAGTGATGAACTGTCCGACAGAGAAGTGGCTGAAACGCGCTGAGGTTCTGAGAAAGCGCAATAGCTGCTTTAGTCCCACTTTTTCACACAATTATGATTAGTATCTTTTTTTGTTATTATTATAATGAGCCATCAATGTTTTTGAGGGCATGTTTTTTCATTTGATGGCAACCCAAGAATATTCTCTATTTCTGCAGTCTTACTATCATCAACGATGCGTTTTCAAAATGAAATGAAATGAAACAAATAAACTGGTAAACTGTTGAGAAACCGCAGCTGTGAGGAAGTTTGAATTCATATTTCGTCAAATATGAAAATATAAAAACACTAATACCCACAAAACCACGCTGCCGGTGCGGCTATACGATACTACAAGGTTGAGGATGAATATCAAAGTTGCGCAAAAAAAAGGCCTTTAGATGTCGAGATTTATAATCATAAATCATCAAAACATAAACATCTGATTACCTGTATTCAACAATATTTCCTCTGGGCTTCGGCGCTGCGTCCTTGCTGTGTTTTGAGAGTTGCGGTGTCGCTGTCAAGTAGTTTGCTAAAAAGATATCCCGAGTAAAGGTCTTAAAAGAAACGATCATCTATCCCGTTACAAATGTCCACATCTGATAAATAACAAGCGCGAGCGAAGGCTGTTCCACACGGCCTCTCCCACTCAGCGCACCGGTGCACGGCTCCGGATCAAGGCGTTGAGATGTTACTTGTTTGTAAGCAAAAACATGGCTTCATTTGCCTTTGTCAGCGAGAAAAAACGTAATATTGACTTACCTTTCCCTCATGAGCCATTGTACCCCCCTCCATCCCCTCTCCACACCCCCATCTCTTCCCTCCGCCCTTTGCCATGACATCACGGAAGCTGTAGTAAAACCTCCAGCATCAGATGGGCAGGGCTTGAGGTCCCCCTTACTACACACTCACTGAATGGACAGATGTACACACACACACACACACACACACACACACACACACACACACACACACACACACACACACACACACACACACACACACACACACACACACACACCCTTTCTCTCTCATACATCTTCTGAACCACTAAGACTGAAAACTAGACTCTAGACATCGTCTCAGCACGATTTCCCCCCAATAATCAAATAAGTTCCCCACACTGCTTCCCTCTCCAAACATGTGTAACTTCATGAACCATCTGCACTTAGTCAGTGTGCGCCTCTGGGCTCTCCAGCACGCAGCCAACACTAAGTCACGCATCACATTGGGTTCATGTTTCATACATTTCCTGGAGTTCCTGCTGTTTCACAAATGCATCACAGAGTTTCTAGCTACTGTAATCCTTCACCCCCCACACATCCTGGAAAATGGTCCCGTCCAATAATTCATTCAAGGGCTATTTTTTTCCCCCTCGGACTGGGAGTTGATGTAGTAGTTGTATGCAGAGTTATATGCGCGGTGCAACGACAGCATCTGATAATTCCTCCGGGTCTTAACGACACCAGAGGCAGAGAGCTCCATGGGAGCTTTACGAAAAATGTATTTATGTTCCGGGGAGGTGAGGGGATGGAAGTGCGATATCAATTTGGATTATCGCTGAGAAATAATACGCCGCAGAGAAATTGTTGTGACGCCCGCAGGAGTTTGAAGAAGAGTGATCACTGTCAGTAACAGATTTGTTGATGGTTTCTTTAAGGCTCATTGAGAGTAATGCCAACTGTCAGCGCAGCCCCAAACAACAGTCAGTCTTAATAGTGCAACTTGGAGTCACTCCCAAATGTTGCTCACACCGCGGCTCTGCTTTGCTGTTTTGAAACCATTAGTGGGAATGACAACCATTCATTACAAGCCATTTGAGAATAGTCCCCACAAATGCCATCCTTTATCTGCTGTCTCCACGCAGCGCACGCGGGGAATATTCAAAAAGCCCAACCTTCAGCTTTCAGAAATTCTATTAAATTCTTATCTCTTTGCAGCAGGCTCTTTTTGTGCAATCCCATTGTTATGCATTGGAGCTGAAATCAATCACCAGCCGTGCACGCCGCATCAGTATGATTTCAGACTGTGGGCGCGGAGAGAGAGGATTCACTCAACAACAGCATCGACAATCGAATAAACAAAAGGGAGAAAATATGAGAAACCCCAGGCCTGGATCCAGCAGAGGAGACCGTGTGGGAGAGTTGGTTCCCCCCCCCCCCCCCCCCCCCCCCTCTGAGTGACACATATTTCGGAAGATTATAGAGAAGATAGGGAGTAGTTGTCCGGACACAAATCCATAATATACATTAAAATGACTATTATTTTTCTTGTGGTGAGATTTCAGGACGACGGACAGCTCAAACGTGCCGCGCATGTGTGTGTGTGTGTGTGTGTGTGTTCAGAACTGCGGACAGCTCCGGCCGCTGAGGCTCTCAGGGCTGCATCATTCACATGAGCTATTGTTGAGGTAACAAAGGCTTTTGTCTGAACTTCTTGAAAGTTATTTTATTCCATCTATTTGCATATATATATTTATTTCCCCACTTATCTGAGTACTTTGAGTATTTGACAATCTGAGTAGTAGGCTACTGTCTTCAAACTTGTCCACCTTTAATTAAGAAAGGATAGGACATACAATTTAAAGTAAACTAACTTTACCCTCATTTTAGGCTTGAATCATTATTTGTAACTAACTAAACTGAAATAAACTAAACATTCACTTTTACAAGAGGAGTAATTTATTATTTAAAGTCGGTTCACCTTTTATTCTGAAGGATAACACGTCATCAGCTGGTATATCAGCTGGTCTTTTCTTGCCCTTTGTTGTTACAGAGTGTGTATTGTGTGGCCACTAAACTAACGTCAAATAAAACCCTCTCTGCTCCCCTTCCCTTTGTTCTAAGTTTGTTAGTCAGTTGGTGCTATTAAACTATAAAAACAATAGCCACGAACTTAACTAGAAACCAAACTAAAGTAATCTAAAATCAACCATGAATTTGAATACATGTTTGTTACCAAACTAAACTGAAACAAAAGAGACACAATTCAATTTCACAAGCCTGAGTTGCTACTGAACTAAATAAAACTATACTGAAATAAATTTAACTTTTGTTTAAATATATCTTATTTTGAAGGATAAGTCTCAAACGTCAGCTGGGAAAACTTTTCCTTCTATTGTAACAAAGTGTGTCTGCAGATGCAGATGGCACAAGAGGCCTCCAGCACTTTAATGCTCACATCACTCCAGACTATGGTGGCTATGTTGTGCAGCAGCCATATATAAATATTACATGGGGCAGCAGCTGACTGAGCGCTGAGGTTGGGACGGGGGAGGCCCCTATAGTCCCTCGACAGATGGAACAAGCCGACAGACTAACACAACAAAAAAAGTTTTTAATAAGCCCGCAGCTTGGCATTGTCCCCACGGTACCGGGGCCACACTGTCCCCTAGGGGACCAACTGTCCTTTGTCTGGCCAGTTTTTACCACGGGGGTTGAAGTTTAGTTGCACTTATAAGCTGGGGAGAAGTTTATTTAGATATGTTTGTGTCTGATGAATTGAGCCTGAGGTTTGTGGTTGGGAGTTTAAAAGTTACATGGTGTGATTAGACAGAACTAAACCTCATTTAGTCCTACACAGCGACGGTTCTTTTAAAAGCTTTTATTTTGAATATAAACAGAGCGGCCGAGTCATACAAACAGCACTTTATATTACCTTATGTCTAATTATATTTACAGTATATACAAAGATATATACATGTATATATGATGTATGAGTAGAGGCGCTGAGACATACGTCGGTCTAAACAGAGACACAGATGCCGAAACACAGCAGAGCTCGTTCTTAAAGTTGCCGCTGTGAAATTAAAACAAGTGATACGAACCTAGAAAAGTGCGACACAGCTTCATGTTTGCGGTCCTCCTCTCCGTCTTTCTTCAGTCTCGCAGCGAGCGCCAAGTGCTGCTGGCAAGTTTACTTCTGCCGAACAAAGTTGCTCAAACTTTAGTTCAACTTCCCTGGTCGGGAAGGGGAGGGCCGCTGGGCGGGACGAGCGGCCGACTGACACTCCCGGAGAGCCAATAGGACGGCGCTATGTCCTCCTGCCGCCGGTAGCTGGACCCAATCCCGGTCTCCCATTCTCAGCTTTCAACAACAATAGCCTGAACAGCAACAAAGAGCATCTGCTGCGCCCGGCAACTTCTCACACTAAGCTTCCCCAGCAATCTGATTTAAACTATATAAACACCCAACCACCACCTCATACAGCTTATTCACATGCGCACTATTTTTGGATCTGTACTATTGTATATCAAACCTGAGCATGATATAAGAGAACAAATTATGGCAAGAATATACCCTATATTGTAGGATATTACACAAATGTCACAGAACAACTATTTCAAAAAAGAAAGAAAACCAATGCCACTATATAAAACTCCCTCACAAGATCACCTGGGATATTATAAAGACGATGATCTGATTATTAATACTTCCTTAACATTCACTTTGTTAATTGTTTTATTCGCTCAGTATATCTTAATCTAACCAAAATTAATTTATATTATTTTTCAAATCTCTGCTCATGCTAATAACATTTGTGCATGTGATTGGTGTCTATTAGCTGTAGGTTTCAAGCACCCTCCCTGTTCACTGGTGTCCAAATATAACAGATGTAAATTAGAGGAACATTTTCACTCTGACTCCAGTCCTATTCAGAGTGTCTGTGTCTGGGACGGACAGACAGTTCCTCCCTCCCAATAGCAGATGGTCTGCCAGATAATGAGCTCTCCCATTGCTTGCTCCCATTACCCCCATCCCCATCTCTCCAACATGTAAAGGGGGGGGGGGGTGTTAAAGCAAACTCAACACATTCTACTGCCTTTCTTCTACACTTCATTTCATTTCCAGCACATTTAATGGTAAGATTGTTTTTTTTGTTCAAGACAGTTGCATATTACCAAACAAATGGTGTATTTATAGTGTGCATATCTATAAATGTGTGATATTAAACCAAAACCAACTCAACTCATCAATTCAGCCCCCTTGGACATTTACTATAACTTTAAATAACAGTTTGTGTGCTATTAAACTAAACTAATGACTAGTATAAGCCTACAGAGCTAAATAAATGTGTGTTAAACCGCCTGAATAATTGTGTTAGTACACTAAACTGAATTAAAATACACTAAACACCACTTCCCTATTCATTTTTATAAGCTTGAGTAGTATATTTGTGTGGTACTAAAGTAAACTGCTCTAAATTAAAGTAAAAGAAACAAAACACAATTAATTTAACCCAGTTATTCAACTGAATTGTCATGAATAAACTAAACTAAACTAACTGAACTAAACTAAAACGAAATAAACTGAATTAAGCTTATCTAAACTGAATTAAACTACACTAAACTCAATTTTAATTAAAAAAAAAACTTAGCTAAATTAAACTTAACTAAACCAAACTGAACTAAATTAAATTAAACTGAACTAAACCAAACTAAACTGAAATGGCCCTGTATTATGAGCCAAAATGGATTCTAGAAAACTAAGTTAAATACGATGATGTAAGAATGAATAGCGGAATAACTGTGTCCAACTCACTTTATTCCTCATGTTAAGCTTGAATAATTGTTTTACCAAGCTAAGAAGGGAGAATGAATAAAACAAAATGAACCAGCCCAAATTAGTAAGCCCAAAACATGGTCATCACCAAATTACATAAAACCGAACCAAACTAAAATAAACTAAATGTTTGACCAAAATGATACGCCCAAATTGTTAGTACTGAAATTAACTCAACTAAAACAAAATTTAAAATAATTCACTTAGCTCGCTAACTGAAGCCTGCATTTTCACAACTAAAACCAAACTCTCTTTAATCCTCTAAACTGAATTTAGCTGTCTCAAAGCAATACCCTTGATCCTTTATTATAAACTCCAAAAGCTAAATAATTGTGTCCTTATAGACTAATCTAAATCAAACAGAATTAAACATAACTAAACCCAGTCTAAACTAAACAAAATTCAAACTAAACTAAACTATATGGAAAGAAACAAAACAAAATTCGCTTGACCCTTTTTATTTAAGTAAGTTAACTGATTTGTTACAACTAAACAAATTTGAGCTGAATTAAACTAAACCGAAATAAAAACTGACTAACTTTTATAAGTTTAAATGATTACTATAAAACTAAACTAAACACAACCTCCCGGAACAACCTCCTTCCATGAGAGCTCAAAAATGTGCAACTGAACTAAACTAAAGTCATAAAATAACTAAACCAGCAGTTGTATGCATCTAATTAAACTCAATGGTATATGTTTTTGTTTGTACTACTAAACCCAGTTAAACTTTATCCTGCATTTAATTTGAAAGACAGTATACCAACCATTTCAACATCTATTTTTATTATCGTGAACAACGATGACCTAATCTGAACTTTTAAAGATCTGAATATTTCTTAAGTAAACGATTCTCCTCTCCATCTTCATTGCCTCCCCTGCTTCCATGGCACAAAAAATCAAAGAGAAACACACATAAATAATAAATTCACTGCTTATTAAATTGGTTTATGGTGTGTGCATGGACAAAGAAGGTGTCCCTGTTAAGGAGGACTGCTGGGTGTCCACTAATGCCTCTAAAGTTTTTTATCTGAGGGTGCCAGACAGCCTCTTGTATTCTTCCTGAGCACGGTGCTCTCATTAGCCTATTAACTTCACTATTCACCCCCACCCTGCTGTTCCACTACCCTACACACACGCACACACACACACACACACACTCACACACACACGCACACACTGAGCGTTCACAGGCCAATGCAAACCAACAGAAATGAATGTGTGCACACAAATACACACAAACGCACAACCCCCCAGTCCTCTTATTCTCTGCTGTGTATAACAAGCAGCTGAACTCTGACATAGCCTCCAGCTGTCCTGGAGACGGTGGTGACAATAAAGTTTAAACAAATACACACATACACACACACACACTAAAGAGCAGTAACCAAGACCTTGTTGAGAAAATGACCCATGTGAGTTAATTAATGGAAATTTCACTCCATCTTCATCATTATTCAAAAGTACTCTTAAAATGTTCACTCCCACGCTTTTATTATCATTATTCAGCATCTCGAATAGTAACAACCTTCGACTGAGCTGGTATAAAAACAAAAGGGTCACCGCCTCGCTGGAAGGGAAACGTTTTTTCCTTTCATAAATGTGCAGATTCGTGTTTGAAGCAAGAAATAAAGTGGAGGTTGTGTATAATTCGGGGATGTGTGTGAAAAAGAAAAAGAGAAGAACTTTGATTGTGTAGCTTGATATGGGCCACACACATCCTGGGCTCATGCACAGATAGACATCTGACATCAGAGTCCTGCTCCCGGTGTCATGATAACAATCAGGTTCATAACACCATGGCCTTATTGTCCTCTCTCCCTGCCTCCTTCACTCCCTCTCTCACTTTCACACTCTCTCTTTCTCTCTAACATCCATGCAGCATGATCACACCCATATCTGTCAACTACCATTAGACACAGCCCAGCACTTCTCCTACAGCCATCTTTGTAGTTCTTTTAAACAGCCATTCATGTTTGGTGAAGGACTACTTCACATTCTTTCAAGACTGTCTGAAAACAATGCTGACACAATGAAAGAATTTCAGCCTGATGTATTCATTCCTCTTGCCCATACTGGCCCTTCCTAACATGGCTCCAGGGAAGTGATGGGGGACACATCCACAGTCCTCATTGTTTGGAAACAATCTTCCATCTGAAGTTAATATTAGGTTTTAGCAGTCTGAGATAGACAACTCAATTGGGTGTCTTCCAAATAGGGTTATAACTAATGATTATTTCCATTATCGATTGACCTGCTGATTTCATTTTTTATCAATGTCGTGTGGTCTATTCAACACTGTCTCCTACAAAACTATACGTTCCCACACAACTTTCATTCTTAATTACACTTTGAGGGAAACATATTTTCTCTTGGATTACGGTCGCAGTTTTAAACAACAACAAAACTGCCTGGTAATAAGTTAATAAAAATCATGATTCGACTTAAAATGACTATGTTATGTTATTGAAATAAGTGAACATCAACTTTTTCACACAGGACAGAAACATACATCAAAGACAAACAATTCACAATGCAGTTTTGTTGTATGGGAATGTAATGTTTAAAACAGTCTAGAAGTCTGGATTGTCAAGAAATGCCCATAAAAACTATATGATAAAGAAAAGAGGCAAATCATGTAATTTGAGAAGCTGGAACCAGTGAATGTTTGGCATTGAATGTTTTCTTTTGCAAGAAAAATAAAAATGTTCCAGTGATCTGGTGATCTCTTGAGTTGATTAATCTACTGATCATTCAGCTCGACTTCCAAAGTTACAATTGTATTTGTCCAAAATCCCCCATTTCTATTTCCCCCTGGCAATTTCTCATTATTTTCCCTGTTGAGCTGCAGTGGAGGGATGTCAACACAAAGAGGGAAAACACTGTACATGTGGAAGATGCTACTTAATCTGAGGCCTCATGTTAACTTAAAGTCACTATTGTTTTACTGGAAAAATGAAAAATTGTGAACCAGTCCTCTGACATAATCAACTTTGGTGGTGTATAAAAATATACTGCTGCCTTTGAACATGACACAGACGGCCTCTGGCTCTTCATTACTCACTTATTGCACTTCCTCTCTCTTTTGTGGGAGTTATGAATGTTTAACACACACATACACTAAGGGAAAGGAAAAGGCCAAGAGACAGACAAAGTTTGGTCTAGATGCCACTTTGGATGACCGTCATCTCTGGAGACGCCCCTTGTACCCAATGGGGTGTGTGTGTCTGTGTGTGTTGGGGGGGGGCACGTGGAATGGGGTCAGCGCTGCCAAAAGGCATCACGTCGCTCCACTCCTCTGTGTCGTCTGCTCCTCTGTCTGTCCACTGTACCTCTCTGTCACTTCTCCTGTCAGTTACACTGATCTAGACTTTTCTTCCTTATCGTCCAGCGTGAACCTTCTCAACGTGTATGGCAACGCCTCCAGCCATGCTACATCTGAGAGTTGTAAATAAGCCGTCCTGTCACCCCCCCACCCCGTGGTCCAGACTAGCATCATAGTGCCCACACACTCCTCCCCTGTGTCCCACGCTACCTGACCCCCCCGTCACCCCCCAAAGTCACTTTGGGGGGTGTCACATTCTTCGAGGCCTCCCTTCTACTGATTTCCTCACTTCCCTTTCTCCATCCTGAGTCGCTGAACCTTCTCTCCACACTTGGCCCTCTGTCTCTCTGTTCATTCCCATCTCCTCCCCAGCACTAACCTTTCCAGTCTTTCGTCCTCTCTCCCTCCTGCGCTCAGCCGGCAGCAGCAGGCCAGGCAAATATGCACCCTGAGCAGCGGTAAATACAGGCAGCACTTCACATACAAGGCCTGATTACAATGACAAAGGCTGCCACACTTTAGGGAGGAGCTTGGAGCAATTTGGAGGCTGCGGGGGCCATTGAGCGAGTGGCATACTTAATGGGCTTTGTGTGCCAGAAGAAAAGGTTCTGAGCTTCTGGGCCCAGCTGTCACTATGGAAAATATCAGACTGACACAGCACCCGACGCTCTTTGGCTTGCTCTCTTTTCTTCTCCCCCCCCCTCTTCTCTCTCCACTCTTCTCTCTCTAGTTAGCAGCACAAAAAAGTGAAAGCTGTCGGAAAGAAAGAAAAAAAACTAAATGAGAACTCCCTCTCTTGATCCCACCCCCTCTCTCTTTCTCGCTCGCTCGCACACACACACACACACACACACACACACACACACACACACACACACACACACACACACACACACACACACACACACACACACACACACACACTCACACACAGAAGAATGCAAGCTTTCTACACAAATATAATGCGCAGTAGGCTGACTCTGCAGCAATTATTCAAACCCTAAACCCAGAGGGATAAATGACATTATTACATTTCACTACTTAATTAAGTGTGTGGATAGTTACTAAGCTTCGGCCATCATGCATGCATAATGCAGTAAGATATAGTCACTCTGCTTCATAAAGCACCCTTTTGCCACTGAATGTATGGCAAAAAAGAAACAAATATGTGATCTGTGCAGGAAAAATGCATCTGTGAGAGAAATAAATAGAATAAAAACCCATTGAGTGCAAAAAATGGTTAGGCTTCACTTGGCAAAAATAACTCCAACATTTAGTGGATTTCCAGCAGTTTATTTTCTGGAGATGATTTCCCTCCAGTGATAACCAGGCTTGGCTAGAAAACAAAGATCCTCTGAAGCAGCTCTTTGGTTACGCTTTCTGAACCCTTGTACACAGAGAAGCGCTCACACTCCACATCCAACTGCATTACACCAGCCCTGTGACTTATGGCACTGTAACACCGAGCATAATACACACACCCACGCGCGCACGCAGCCAGCTTGTGCCCAGGCGAGCGCGCACTGGAGGCGAAACAGGCACGAACACATGCGCGTAGTCGCACGGGGCTGCATTCATTGAAACGCAGCACAAAGCCGGAGTTGGATGTTGTTTTACCTAATCTCTTTGATACCACTGTGGTGCTGCTAAGCTCCAGAAAATCAGCTTAGCAGATGTCCTAAAGTGTAGGTGGCTTGTTTCGTGCGGCAAGAGAAGAAAATGCTATAAGAAGAAGAAGAAGTGAGGGTGGGGGCAGGGCCACAGATTTGGAACGGGCCCTGACGAGTTCAACTCAATCCCCTTTTTACTTCTGTCTGCCAGGCACAGTTGTTCCAGCAGTGTGTCCAAGAGTGTTTTTTTTCTCTCCATGCTTTCTTCCTCTCACTTTTCAGAGCGCTCACATTAATGCGTGAGCCCTTTATTTCCAGTTCCAAAGAAGTTGTCGTACTTGTGAAAATGATCATAATGAGGATTTTCTTCAATGTTGCACAGCCCAGTTTATCTTCAAGCCCTAACCTATAGTCAGACGTCAGCTGATTACAGTGGCAGACACACACACACACACACACACACACACACACACACACACACACACACACACACACACATTGCATGCATTATCCGCACAAGTGAGACATCTGTATGCAAATGTCTTTATGTCGGGGGGGAGCGGAGGCCCAGAGTGGGCCGGGTGTGAGTGATGTTATGGTAGTGAAGGAGGGACTGAAGAAGGTCAGGGCTCTGAAGGAGTGTGTGTGTCAAGAGCCGGTGCATATATGTATGGTATCCATAGTAACCCACTAATCCAACCCAAGATGGCTCACTGATGCTGTCATCTTTTATCTTTTTCCTCCAGCCGCATGCACTGCGCTGGTTTTACTCGCTCACACAGCTCATCTCTTGACATTGATAACACAATGCAGAAACACACACACGGCTGTTACACAGTCATAAAACAGCAAATCCTTCAATGAGATACTTGAGTTCCATGGCTAGATTAGAAAAATAACCTAATATTTCTTAGGTGCGGCGCAGCAAGCCTCATCTATCTCATCTCAAGCATCTGAAAGATGTAGTTCATCCCACTCTAGTGAATGATGCATGCGTGGCCATCTCCTCAGTTTCTTTCCAAGTGGCCGTGTGGTATGTGGCTCTTTAGCGTTTTACTGGCAGCGTCTCGGATGTTCATGACGGGAGGGAAAGAGGCAAAACTGAATGAAAAGTGATGGAGACAATCAAAAGCACAAATGACTCTACAGACAAACTGAGGATCAAATAACACACAATGTTCCTTTTCAGTGTGCAAACTGAGACAAACCATAATATGATTTATGTTCTTCCAAAGATTTAGTTTTTGTGGTTGGAAATTGAAAATGACAAATTCATTTAAGAAAAGCTTTGTTCTAAACCAATTAATTTATGTTTCTGAAAAAATGTTATTGTGCAAAGTAACATGCTTGCCTCACATTTCATTTAAAATTTCCGTGCATGTGCAGTAAAATGATAGTTGTCTCAAAGTGAAAATAAATATCAACCATAAGGATTGGAACAAAAAGCTGTTCCCATTTGAGTGAAAGAAGCTCAGGACTGTTTGGATAAGAGTTTGAAGACGTTCCACGGAGCATGTAAGACAGAATTAAGCCAATGACAACTTCTCATAACACAGTTTTCCAGCCTCATGTCTTGGATTTGTGAGGAGCCACGCTAATGGGAGCAACAAGAGGAACATGGAGCTTCTGCAAAGTGAAGCGCAGCTGAGATTTATGAATACATGTGAGACAAAAATGATGAGAGGTAGGTTTAAACTTGAAACTATTTAACAATAACATCGGCAGTTTATAATATTAACTTCAATGCAGAAACTGGTGCGGAAGAAACGCCTGTTTTAAGGAAACACAAAGCTCACACTGTTACAGTTTAACTTGCTCTATGAATAATGCTTTGCTCATCCATTTGATGTGTTTCAGTGAGCGACCTGGTGACAGCCGATAGAGGTGCAGACTGATGCCTTCAGATGGAAAAGTAATTACGATATTACGCTCGTAATATTTCAAAGAAACAAAACAATCACAGACAGGTGTGCAGAATCTCTTTTCATGATCCCCTGCAGCTGATAGATAATACTTATTAAATCCTGTATCGACATACTTTGTTATGAGCTAAGCTTCCCCTGTATACACTGCACACATCTAAAACATTCAGTATCTGGTATACTTTGATGGCATTACATTTCACATGCTAACATTATTAACGTCTAGAATGAGGGAGCTTTGCTCTTAAATGCAAGATTTTGCATGTTTGCATAGTGATTCAATTAGTTAAATTCATTTCTTTTGCCATTTTCTTTATGTAATGTACCAAAACTACAAACACTTTTGGGCCATAAAAGGACAAGAATGATTTAGTATTTTTTATTTTACCGATGCTTCTCTACTGTAATGGAGCCCAGCCCCTTTTTCTTTCACTGCATTGATCAGGCAGACCAGTGTTCAAGCTGTTCAAAGTTGAAGGCTGTTTTAGAAGTTGAGATTGTATAAAACTGAGACAACAGGCCCATTTTGTCAGTCTAACGAGATACAGTGAAATCATTTTGGTTAAGGTGTTTTATTGTTTTTGTTTATTTATATATATTTTAAATTAACTCAGTTGACATATACATTTTTGTGTTATATTTTGTTATAATTTCTTATCACATGTACATAGTCAATTTGATCACTTTTTCTAAGTAGCTTTAGTGTCAAACTACATTTCTCCCTAGAGTAGCTTTGCTGTAGTTCAACTGCTTTCAGTGTTAAGTAACTGGTAGCTAGCAAAGCTATGCTCTCAAAGTAGCTTCCCCAACACTGTGTGTATCATTGAGGTCCAATTTTCTCACTCATAAAACACTTTTTAAAATCCAAGTATTTTAAATCCAGCACCATTTGCATCCATGATTGCTCCACAGCGGGTCAGGAACTCCACAGGGAACCTTTAATGCTAACGTTACTTGTGTTAGCTCCTAAACCTCACTGCCTGTTGATGGTTTAGGTAATTTCTCACTAACCTATAAGCTAGCTTTGTGTAGCTGGGTTATTAGGTCCTTTATTACCGTTAGCGGCTGCCATATCTGTCTGGAATTCCATGTGCCATGTTAGAGCTGTCGTATGTCTATCGACGAGAGACATGCAGTAAAATATGTTTGACTGGGTGCTACAAATTCTCCCCTAAATCGTAGTATTCACAAGCCGTCTTTTATCTTTATCGTCTTTTATGTGTTGACAACCCATATTTACATTTGTTGTTAGACAGCAACCTTTAGTGGCCATAGTAATTATGGGTGGAGCAAAGGAGAGAGTCAGATGTAGTTTTATAAAGTTGGACAAAGGAGGTCTGTCTGGATGGATGAGTCCACCAAACAGGACTTTCACCCAGGAGAACGGTGTGTGTCTTGTGTAAAAGCAAAAGTCAACACATTGTGTTATTATAAGTTAAGTAAGTAAATATGTTTTTATGTACATTACTACATTAGTGCATATGAATGTCACATATACGTAACAGACTTATTTCAACCCAAACCATGATTTTCAAACCAAGCAGTTTTGTTGCCTAAACAAACCAATGCACGGCGACCATTTCACAATGTAAAATAGAACAGTCTCAGGGCCTTTACACAATGAGGACGCTTTTTTTGGTGCGATTAATTTGCACGTCAATATATATTTTCGAACAGTTTTTTATGTCATAAGTCCGTTCACATGGAACGTGAATATTACACGGTGAGAGAGCGTTTGAATCTTTTCAAATATTTTATTCAAAACGTACACTATAGTGTACAACAACACAGAGACTCAGCAGTCTGAACCAGGACGCAGAACTGTACTACTCCTTACACCTTGACAAAGGCAGCACAGACCAGATCCACTCTTTCTGTTCTTACCTTTCACAATAAAAGCCCTAGACATATACACTGTATAACTGTTTACTAGAGGGAATTCAAATTCACTCAACATAAAAACTCAATAAAATATCTGACAGTAGCTTAGGCTATACATATATATAACAGTTTACATCAGACAGACGCTTCTCTGGGTCAGCAGGATCCATGTAGTTGGTCCTCTTTTATTTTATTGTGTTGCAAATTCGCATCTCTGCCAGTATGAATAGTTTTGATATAAAATATTCACATGCAAGTATTTTGAATTTTCATCTTGTTTATTCGTCACACTTCTGATGTGTGAAGGCCTGTATATCTCATTTGGTCATTGACAAACAATCAATTCTGTCATTTAGGTATGAGGAGGTCCTGCAAAAAACACATATGCTATGATGACATGGAAGCAGTAAACGTTCTATTCCTTGCATCCCTCCTGTCTTTTTTCTGTTTGTTCAGCCATGGTAGATCACTACGTATACAAATTACACAGTTCTTATCCTGCTTGTTCCAAATCTGGTTTTTTTTCCTGAAGCTGCTGCTTGGAACGTAACATTTAACACCTTCTGTGAATTTCCCAGGAAGGGCTATCCTGACAGCAGGCTGGTGTGTTCTGAGTTTGAGACAGGAATCAACCGAATATCTGTTGTGTTGTAACAGAGAGATATAAAATATGAAGAGAACTGGAGAGATAGGGTTTGTGGAGAATACAGTGAAAGGTAGTTTTGGGTTTAAGTGCCTGTGAAATGGCAGATGAGAACACTCCAAAACATGAGTGGAGATTTGGGAAACATCGGTTTGCAAGAGATAAAAGACACAAGAAATAAGGAATCATCCTTCCCTGTCTGCAGCTCTCTCTCTCTCTCTCTCTCTCTCTCTCTCTCTCTCTCTCTCTCTCTCAGGCTGATGGGTAATTGAGGCACTCACAACACAGATCGGGGCTGCAGTGTCATGCTGTGCCCAGGGTCTGGCTAGCTGCCCCGTCCCTCTGGCAACATGCTGCGACACGTTCTGGAGTGCACACACATAGACACACACAAACAAAAAACAAAACAAATGGTTGCTTCACACATACACACAAATAAAAACACATGCTCCCTAGCCCGCGCACATACAGGGACACGTGCACACTTCACACACTAGCACTTCACAAATGCTCATTACTGACATACACAAACGCTAACAGGCTGTCTTTACACAAGTGTGTACAGTCACACAGATGGTCAGAGACAGAGAAGCAGGCAAGTGTAAGAGCGCACGCACACGCGCACACACACACACACACACACACACACACACACACACACACACACACACACATTCACACAAATCACTTGAAGTCAAACTTCCATCCTTCTTCCCGTTACACAGACTACAGCATGCCCCAGCAAGTCACTCTCCTTCTCTCATTTCCTCTCCTCTCCTCCTTCGTCCTATCCTCTCTTCCTATCTCCTAACCTTCTCTTATTTCCTCTCCTCTCTTCCTCTTATTTTCTATCTTGGTATCTCTATCTATCCTCCTCTCTCCGTTTCTCTCTCCTTCCCTCTAATCTCCTACTCTATCCTATTTCCTCCCCTCTACAAATCTTTTCTGTTCTTCTCTCATTTTCCCCTCTCCTCCTCTCTCCTTTACTCCTTTCTCCTCTCTTTTACTCTCTTCTCTTCTCTACTCCTCCTCATCCTCCTCCTCTTCTCTCCTCTCTTATCTACTCCTCCTCTCCTCTCCACCTGTTTGTCAGACCTTAGGAAAACTTAGGCAATGCTGAAGCCTATTATGCTCCTCTTTACTCTGCTCCCTCCCTCCCTAGCTCCCTCACTCTTTCCTGGCGATCCTCCAGTTTAAACAGAAGGCTGTCCTGGGAATAGAGTGGGATACAGAGACACAGAGAGAGAGAGGCCAGTTGCTAGTGTGAGTGCTGCATGATTCATGTTGCCCTGTAATGAAGCCGGTCCAGTCTTTCAAGTGTTTGGTGTATAATGGAGTTTCAGGGACAGGCCTATCATTTTCTCCTAATAGCGCTTTCTCCGGTGCACGCCATGACCCCTCTCTCCAAGCCCCCGCCCCACGCACCCCTACTGTGGTAACTGCACATTACCGCGGCACGCGCACATACATCCACACACGCAGCGATTACCGACAGCTGCGGGAGTTTCTGAACGGCAAAAGTGGCCAATTTTCTCTCCCTTCCATTTAAACAACAAACAGGGCGTCGTGTTAAAATGGGCAAGGAAAGAGAGAAGGGAAATTGGGCTGATAAGGGTTATTGTGAATCAGGAAGAGAGTGGGTTAGCTGCTGGGATGTAGCAATGCGTGGCGAGCAGGGATTTTAATATTCTCGAGGTATACTTCGAGAGAGACAGCACTCACAAGGAGAGACTACGAATCATGTTCATTGGATTTCAGCTTTTAGGGGGAGGCTGCCTGGATGCACTGAATCTAAATACAAAATGTGTGTTTTTAACTCTAATCTAAAACACAGATTTCACTTACATTTCGGAAAGTGATGGTCAACTGGTCCAATCCTCATTGTTTTTACAAAGTAAAGTTTGGTACTTTAACTTGAATTCAGGGTAAAAGTTGGAACCTTATAGTGATCAATGGTCCTCATAAGGATAGATGTGCACAATACTATATATTTGAGAGTGTGTGTGTGTGGTTGGGTAGGGCCTGTTTTACCAGAGCAGATTGTGGAGTGTGTGTACAGACCAGACCTGAGATTACTGAACAGATTGCACAGCTGGCAAGCAGCCCTCTCTCCACATGCAAACAGACACGCACACACACATGCACACACACATGCACGCACACACGCATACACACACACACATATGCAAAGTCAGAAAAACAAATATTGACAAAGTATTGATCTTGGGTGTATTGGTCCATATTGCAGAGGCACTAATGCCAGGAATATCATTCTGGTCCACGTGTTAAATCACGAGCGGTCGCATTCCCCAATTAGCTGAGATGTGTTTATGACAAAACAAATTCCACAGTTAAAATGACATCATGGAAGCACTGGTCACCTTGTTCAACTAATATTATACATTTTTTTGATATGGTTCAAAGATTTAAAACATTTGTATCTGTAGTAATGTGACATGTAAAAGTTCTTTGCTCCAGGTGAACAATAAGATAACTCACTCCTATGTACATGTAAGTGTAGGAGTAATCTAACATCACATGATTGATTCGTCACATGACGAAGCACTCGGCTCACCACCAGCCACTTCACGTTTCAAACCGGTCTTCCCCACCCGGCAGAGTTGGTTTCTCAGCTGAGAAACCAACTCTGGTTATCGGCATCTCTATTCTGAGAAACGTGAAGTTAGCGAAACCAGAGGCCACAGTTACATGTGTTGGGGTCTGACCATGTGGCCTCAACATGTGCTTTGAAACAAAGAAGTCAGGCCTTCCTTTTTGCCGAGCAAAGGGTTCATCCTGATTTGAGTTTGATAAGGACCGAAACCCGCACTAGGAAGAAGTTCACATTTATTAAGGTGTGAACTCGCAACCCAAATGCAACACTGCTCTCATTAGACGAGCCCAGGGATGCCGAGGCGGGACGTCCGGTTTTACAACCGGATACCCCCAAAACTATAAAAACCCTGAGCCCCCCTAAATCGCTAATTCCCTGACCCAGCGTCGGTGCACGAAAGCACGCACGCAACGTTTGCTGTTTTAAAAGAAAATCCTAGGTTTAACAGTTTAGATTCGATGGACATATCTACTGGACTGTTTGTTTGTTTTGTTTTTGTTCACATCCTGGACGAGGAAGCGAACCATTTTCCTGCAGAAGTGAAGAAACAGACTCTTCAAAGAGAGAGAAGCACATTTCTCCTCTCCACCCAAGTCGACTTTGTGCTAGCCGTAAGGACAGGAATTCCCTTACTGGGCCGAAAAAATTCTCTGACGCACAGAGAGTTTTATCACAGCGCCGCATGGAGCCGTGCCGAAACCACGAAACCATTACATTACATTACATTACAGTCATTTAACAGACGCTTTTATCCAAAGCGACTTACAATAAGTGTATTCAACATCGGTATTCAAGAGAACTACTAGTCACCGGAAGTCATAAGTGCATCTCCTTTGCTAAACAAGTATCTAAGAGCATAAACCAGAGCAAACGTACAGTGCAGAAACAAACATACAATAAGTGCAACGAACTAATACGATTACAATAAGTGCATTAAGCTAATACGAATAAAATAAGTGCTGAGTGGAAGGCTCAGGGTAGTACTTCTTGAAGAGGTGAGTTTTCAGCCTGCGCCGAGAGATGGGCAGCGACTCCGCTGTCCTGACGTCAGTGGGAAGTTCATTCTACCACTGTGGGGCCAGGACAGAAAACAGCCGTGACCGGGTCGATCGGCCGCAGGGACCTCTGAGCGACGGGGGAACCAGTCGCCCTGATGCAGCAGAGCGAAGTGGTTGGGCGGGGGTGTAGGGCTTGACCATGGCCTGGAGATTAAGACATTAAGATAGACTTTATTGTCCCGAAGGAAATTTGTCTTGGAAACATACATACAGTGTCTGCTGTTAAAACAATACAAGTAACATATTGCATACATACATTACATACACAGACTGTCGGCAGTCCACATACCCGCACACACAGTACCTACTGTACATGCAAAAGACTACCACCGGCCAAAAAATACATTTCACACCTGTACAACACACCAGATAGGAAGGAGCTGTTCCTTTCACTGCCCTGTAGGCTAGCACCAGAGTCTTAAACTGGATGCGAGCTCTTACAGGTAGCCAGTGTAGAGAACGGAGAAGGGAAGTTGTGTGGGAGAACTTGGGGCGATCGAACACCAGACGAGCTGCAGCTTTCTGGACAAGCTCCAGCGGTCTGATGGCCGACGCCGTGGCTCCGGCAAGTAGAGAGTTGCAGTAGTCCAGGCGGGAGATGACAAGAGCCTGGATGAGCACCTGCGCCGTCTCCTTAGTGAGGAAGGGGCGAATCCTCCTAATGTTGTAGAGCAGGAATCTACAGGAGCGTGTAACCGATGAGATGTTTGCTGAGAACGACAGTTGGTCATCCAGGGTCACACCCAGGTTCCTCGCACTCCGAGTTGGCGTCACCACGGTATTGTCCATGGTGATGGACAGGTCTCGGTGCGGGCAACAGTAGCTCGGTTTTGTCCAGGTTGAGCTTGAGGTGGTGTGTCGTCATCCACTTTGAGATGTCAGCCAAGCACGCAGCTATGCGTACCTCCACTTGAGTGTCACCAGGAGGAAATGACAAGACCAGCTGGGTGTCATCGGCATAACAATGGTAAGAGAAGGAAGGAGTTCAGTCGCAATAGACTGAAGAAGAGGGGAAGGGATCGGATCAAGAGAGCATGTGGTGGGGCGGTTAGATGTAACAAGTTTGAGGACCTCGCTAGGAGAGAGGGGAGCAAGATAGGCTAAGCTGGGGCATGGAGAAGGGAGGGAGACCATTGGGGGAAGAGCTGAACAGGGTAGAGAGGGAGAGGGTGGACAGGGACAGGGGAGTGGAGAGAAGGAGGATCTGATATCGTTTACCTTCTTGTCAAAGAAGTTGGCGAAATCGTCAGGGCGGAGGGAGGAAGTAGGTGGAGGGGTTGGGTGTTGGAGGAGTGAAGAGAACGTTTCGAAGAGTTTTTTAGGATTGGAAGCAGAGGTTAGGATTTTAGAGCGGAAGAAAGCAGCTTTGGCAGTAGATAGAGAGGAAGAGAAAGTGGAAAGAAGAGATTGGAAGTTAAGAAGGTCCTCCAGCAGTTTGCCTTTTCTAGCTCCTAGTAAGGCTACTTACGGTGTCTGGGCTAGAGTTAGGTTATTGTGTTTATTATCTTGTTGCTTAAGTCACTGTGTCATTTTTATAACGTGGTGTATGCTCAACAATCACAGAGTTTAACGTCGAGATCGTTAATGCTGTGTATTTCAATACTGCCGCTACTCGTGTTGAGATGATTGATAATGTTGATAATGTATTGTGATAATAGCTGGATTTGTGGTCTGTTGCTCGAACTTAAACCTTAACTTTTCACTCTGAATGTGTAATAGTACTCAGACTATTGACATTGTCAGTGAACACTAATTATGAGACTTAGTTTATCGTTTGGTTATTGGTCGCAAGGTGGTGCCCCGTTATTATTAATAATCGTTAATAATCTTACTGACATTAATAATTCTATTGATGTCAATAATTTAGTTTTCTTATATGCTGATAACTCAAACACGCTCCTTTTCGTTCCCAACACATGTATACCCGGGGCCAGAACGGGAGACATTGAGTCCTATTTAAAACTACTGGCTAAAGATAACCGTAAATACAGTAAGATTGTTATTCACGTCGTAATGACTCCCGACTACGGCTCTCGGAGATCACTAAAGTTAATGTGGAATCGGTGTGTACATACGCAAAAACCATGTCGGACTCTGTAGTTTTCTCTGGCCACCTCCCGAATCTGACCAATGATGAAATGTATAGCCGCATGTCATCATTCCACCGCTGGCTGTCGTGGTGGTGACCAGCAAACAACTGGGAGACTTTCTGGGGACTCTTAAATATCAGATCTTTGTCATCTAAAGCTGTATTAGTAAATTATTTAATATCAGATAATCATATTGATTTATTTTGTCTTACTGAAACCTGGCTGTGTAATGAAGAATATGTCAGCCTAAATGAATCAACTCCTGCAAGTCATATTAATACTCACATTCCTTGAGGCACCGGCCGAGGAGGTGGAGTAGCAGCCATTTTTAACTCAAGCCTATTATTAAACCCTAAACCTAAACTAAATTATAACTAATTTGAAAGCATGGTCTTAGTCTTTCACACCCAACCTGGAAAACAATACAGCCAGTTCTATTTGTTATAGTGTACCTGGCCCCGGAATTTTCTCAGTTTTTATCAAATCTAGTCCTTAAAACAGATAAATTATTACTTTAATATTCATGTGGATGACATACAGATCTAATTTGAAACAAACGCCATGCTGTTCTTAATTTCTCCAGTAGCAATTAATATGTGGCATCATCTCAGAGCGTATTGCTATAAGACTGTACATAATTATCATAATAATTAATGATTAATGACTAGATATTAAATATACTCTCCAGACATGCATAAGGTATATCAAATATCAGCTCCAAATTAGTTGTGACGTCACTTTCTCTTTTCAGCTGATGAATGTGAGGACCGTCTTCATGTGTCAAACTCATCATTCTGCAGGAACCAGTGAAGTAAAGAGGAGCAAAACACATTTTCAAGGGGAGGGGACTTATAACTTTTTAAACTAGCAGTAAACCAAACTAAGGTAGTGTAAAATCATATAATAAGGATAATTTAGTAGCACACTGATGAGTGCAGACAATGAAAATGCAAAATAATCAAATTAAACTAAATCAATTCCAGATTTATTCTTGGAAGAAAAGAAAGAACATTTTTTAATCAAATATTAAAATTAAATGCAAATAGTCTAAACTACCTTATTCTGATTGATACCTTTTGGTTCAGCTAACTTAATTCATTATGACCGCTGTCTCTGCACTGCAGCCATCACCAATTTAAGACGTCTCCGGAGCTCTTCTAAATTTAAAAGTATTTTGAAATCTTGAGAAATTTGATAAACAGATTTCCTTCTTAAGTTTGTGAGTAGGAATAAAGGTAAAGTTTTTTTCTTCACGTAAGTCTAAAATTTCCCTTCAATTCAAGCGCAGGTTGTGGTTCATTAAAAAGTTTGCCCTCTCCCCGTGCAAGCGGCAACAGTGCTAGCAGTACAGAGGCCGTATCTATCAATGTGTGCTGGTTAATGGTTCACCTCTGCACTGACTGTCCTTCGACTTCAAGACAAGGAAAAATATAAGAGGAGAAAAGTTGGCTTCCAGTTTTCTATCCATGGAACACCTGCCATTCCATTCCATGCCATCCCTGACATGTGTAGCCCGGCTTTGTGGCTGCCAGGATGCAGAGGCCATCCTGTCTTTGTGTGTTTGCTCTTTGTTTTCTCCGAGGGCTAAGAGAGAGGGACTTCTCTATGAGTTGGACAAATAAACAGCAGAGAGCAGGAGAGACAAAGCCAGGGAGGGAGCACCTGCCGGGGGCTTTGTGTCTCTTAATAAGGCACACTACTGTCTGTGAGCGCAGACTACACCCCCCCACCCCCCACCCACCCACACACCTACCCCCACCCACCCACAAAGCACACTGAGAGGAACTGCAGATAATCCAGATAAACACACGGACACAGCTCAGCCAAAGTTTATACGAGACTTCTGCCATCTCAGTTCAACTAATTAAGTGGTTATCTTAGGTTTGTGTTCTTAGTGTCAAATGTCCGTCGTCATACTAAAAAGTCAAGGTGGAAGAAACCAGCTGCGATGTTTGTGTCACGTATCCTTCAAATCACACTTTTGTTTCTAAAAATGCATTGAAACAAGGGAGAAGGACTATAATGAAGTAAAAACATGCAGCAAAAAGAGAGAAATAAGCTTCTTTCCATTTCTCCTTCATGGTGTTGTGAACTTTATTACATTCATTGTTTGTCAGATGAAGCTTAAGGAAGTCACCTGTTCATATGAGTAGGCAGCGTGTGTCTCTCTGTGTGTGTACGTTTCAACACATATGAAGGCAGCATAGCTTTATGGTTGAATGGGACTGTCAGTCGTAAAAACGTGGCAGCACTCACGTGAGACAAATGGAGATGGTCTCCTTCTCTGACATGTTCTTTATGGAGGCCCCTGAGGGCCAAGGCCATGCAAGCGGGTGCTATACCTGAAGAGGAGCATGACAAGAATGCTTTCTACATCTCATCTCATTCACAGAGTGAAGCAAAAGACAGTGTTTACTCCACCATGGTTGTGTGTGTGTGTGTGTGTGTGTGTGTGTGTGTGTGTGTGTGTGTGTGTGTGTGTGTGTGTGTATGTATGGGGGGTCGGGGACACCCATACAACAAACTAGGAAACAGAAAATTATTTTAAAAATAATAATAAAGAAAGGAAAAAGAAAGTAGGAAGGAAAGAAATAAAATATGGCTAATAGGCCTCTTTTGAACTCACATGGGTACAGCCAACAAGATGGCTGCCACCTTAAGAATAAGTTAATTTTAACTTTTTCTGTGAAACTAGGCGTACTTGTAAGTAATTGTGTGCTCACCTCAACTGCTCTAACCGTCAGTACATAACGTTCATGTTGAAGGCAAGGTTGGTGATCTTGAGGAACTTGCAAGAGTATGCTAGATTTTAAAAAGCATCCAACTGAAAAACAAAACCCAGTGTTGACAACGTTTTTCCATTGAAAGCAGCTAGCAGCACAAGCTTCAAAAGTAGCATAATCTAGCAAGAAAGTCACCAAGTCGGCAACAATGAGCACCTGTCCCTTCAGACCTCCCTCCCAAGCCCTTCCCCCAAAACTATCATCAGTGGCGGGCCATGCATTTTATACCTGGGCCTGAACTGTAAAAATGATGCTCAACACCTACAAATACACTATGAGTGCAGATACATGAATACCCGCATGACAGGATGCGGCGGCACTAACAAACAATGAGTCAAAATCAATTCAGCTAAAACATGAATTCCGCCACACACTCAAGAGCACGGGCCATTCAAATATGATTCATATCAGAGGGAACAATATTACCCATATCATGAAAATGACACGATAGACAAATTAACAGAGTAGTAACGATCACTCCCTCCAGGAAATACACGACTACATAGTTCTTGTTACTGACGGATTTACTCGTCTGTCAACACCGAGACGAAAAATGAGTCCACTTGAAAACACAAGAATCTTCAAAGTAGATCACTTAAAATCTTAAACGTAAATGTAACACTTTATCTTTAACACTTTGCGCAGAGTATATATAAATTCCAGCACATTATTTTTCATAGGTTTGCTGGATAACACCATCCTGAATTGATCCAGTCCGAGCTAAGAGTTGACACAGAGCTCCCTCACTGGAGACAGAAGCAATACACATGTTGAGTAGAGATGTGGTGCTCACAGGTACATGGAGGGTGACCAATCCAACTGAGAGGGAATATACTTTTTTTCTCCCACAGTCACAAAACATATTCCTGGAGAGATGTCTTTTAAATAGACACTTGCCTGATAGATAGTGTATTATAGAAGCCATTACTATCACAGATCATGCACCAGGAGAACTACTTATTAATGTAACTTTGGATACTGTTTTAATTAATATTGGCAGTACTGGGAAATTACAACAGTTTCGGAAGCTTCAAAAGCATATGAGGGGCATTTATAGCACAGGCTGCTAAAAGAGAGAGTAGGGTTGAAGAACTAGAAAAATAAATCAAGGAAAGGGAACTAAAACTGTTCCAATTAGCAATTCCAGGAGCTCTGCAAGCTCAAATTTCAGTTACACAAGATATATGACAAAAAGGCAGAATATGCACTGTATAAGAAAAAAGTAAGTTTTAATGAAGGGACATTTTTACCAATATGATACCTGTACATAAATAGGAGGATAGACAGTCAATAAATTAGGTATTTCGGCGATACAATGAAATAATATATACATCGACAATGTCTACTACTAACATCAGGAGATGTTTACGAAGGGATGTAAAGCCCCAAATTCGAACGAAGCTTTAATTTCAGTAAATTCCAAAACGCGTTGGGAAGCAGCAGATCCATCAAATTTCAGACTCAATCTCGACAGCAAAATTATGACCAAAACCTTGGACGTGCTTCTGCAAGGGTTATTACCAACCATCATTCACCGTAACCAAACAGGGTTTATGAAAAATAGATCCTACACCGACAATATTAGAGTATTGTTACACCTAACATTGGTTAGGCTAACGTACTCTGCTAATGTTAGCTCCACAGGTTTTTATGTAAGAAAGTAACGTTTTAGAAACGTATATCCCCATTTCTTCATTCTTTATAAACTTCACTGAGAAATGTTATTTATTTTATTGACATTTTATTTTTGTTTCAAGTGAGATATCAATGTAAACAATAAAATAATAATTAAAATATAAATACATTCTAATCCTGTTCTGAATCTATTTAAAAAATTCTATATATGATTTTAAAAGCAAATATTTTGTCATGTAGAAGAGCAGAGTATTGATAAGAGAAGCTCCTAGTTGTACTTAACCCCTGAAGATAACTTTCCCTACCTGGAGGCCAGCAGAGTTCCCCTAAATGCTTAGAAAAGGAGGGGTGAGCTGAGAGGTTGCAATCTGCAACCTCACCACTAGATTTTACTAAATCTTACACACTGTTCCTTGAAGGCACAAACAGAATAATCCTAACGTCATTGGTTAAACTTTCATCATTGATCTTTGTTGCATGTCATGCTGCAGTCTTTCTCCACACATTTCTTGTATGCCTCTACACGTCAGAGAATACACGTTATCTTATTTTCTCATTGCATAGCTACTGTCTTCCTCAGTTCCTCTGCTTCCAGCCTGCAGCGCTGCTTCCAGTGCAGCTTGTTTTAAGTAGAGCTTTTATCCAATCAGATTTCACCCCTATGTCTCTAGGTAAGAAGAGAGGCCTGAGGCCTGCAGGAAACCCTTTTCAGTTTAAGGCAATGGGGACGATATTGTTGATTGTCATAGTCTTCAACCAATCAGATTTTTAGTTTGACAGGTTGGACGTATACTTTGATGTGCTTAGAGCTTCCGGGTGGCCTACCCGAGTACTTCAGCATTAACGTGCGCCGTGATTGGTCAGTGGGCTAGCATGACTGTTGAGGAACTGAAGTTAGCTAGCAGAACTTAGTAGTAGTAGTAGGAGTTCAAATTGAAAGTTATGACATTTTATAGCATTTTGCTTGGTGTAGATTCTTTTTTTTTTTACCTAGCTTTGTTTTTTTAACACTCAATGGCTGAAGGAGGAGGCGAAACGGATTTCTCGAGAAGGACATTTCAAGAAAAGCTGGACATCAGCCCTGACCCAGCCAGGAAAAGGATTTGTGCGCCAGTTTCAGTCCAGCAACTACAAACGGTATTCCTAGCTAACAGCGTTGGAGAAGTGTTATGGCTAAGAATGCGTTTTATTTGCGACTGAGCATCTTGGTGTCTTGGTGTTGGAGATATGCTGGATTTGCTAACCTGAGTTGGCTAACCAAGGCAGCAACAAGACACCATAGCGCAACAGGACACTTACAAGCTACGGTGCTTTTGAAAACCTTTGCTGAGACCCGAGTAGATCTACAACTCAACGAACATGTTCAGAGGAGGACCTCTGGCTAGAACTGAACAGCACCGATGTTCTGTACAATCGCGTCATTAAACTCTTTGTTAACAAAGAAAGGAGGATGGACTTTGTCTTTAAATAGTGAACAGCAGCTTTGGTAAGTAAACTGCTTTTGTTTTTTTACATCTGCAGTAGCATTACTACTGTGTTCATTTGTCTATGGTGTCGTTTTTTATGATATGGTTAATATTATTCCCTTTGATATGAATAATATTTGAATGGCTCGTGCTCTTTAGTGTGTGGATGAAGGCGTGTTTTAGCGCCGCAGGTTTGCTGGATTGATTTGTCATGCTTTGTTGTCAAATAAATAAATGTGACTGGTTCTTGTAAGTTTGTTCTTGTCATTGTGTTAATTACATTGATTTTGACTATATGCATTGTCTGTTAATGACGAAGCATCCCGTCAAGCGCATATTCATGTATCTGCACTCTGCAGTCCAATCAGGAGAGACTTGTTTAGAATTTAACAATGATTTATTATACAAGCATAAAATATGAATAGTGCAAAGTTTTTGGCGATTGGACTATGCACAACGCCCCCATATCTTAAGCACAAGCCCTATTTTTAGGCCTCTGCTCGAAAATTGCATACCCATACTAAAGAGAGTGTAAATCTCTAACTACAAGGTCTATTTGAATAATTTTGATGTTATAATAATGTGAGATTTGTGAGATTTGATCAGATGTGTAAATATCAGTGTATATGTTACTGGTTAAGAGTAAATAAAGATGGAACACAGCTCAAATTGAAAAGTTTCAGGTTTACCTGAAAAAAAAGCACTTTTATTGATATTATTTATTTGAAACAATGCAGCTGAAAGCCTAAACAAATTTATTTGGCTTTGATAAAGTGAAGCAGGACAAAGTTAGAGAGGTTTTGGTACAGAGAGGTCAGGTGGGGTCAAGCAAAATTGTCATTTTGGAACCAGCTGTTCCATTGTACTTTTAATACTATATAACTATACATTTCACTTGTTTTATCACTAATAGTGTTCAATCTATCCAAATACAGCAGTTTGGGAGACAGAATCCTCTCTAAGGCTGTAAACCATGAATCCATTCTCGTCTGACTGCAGTTTGACTGTGTGTATGTGAGGCTTTGTGAGCCTATGATTGGTCAATTTTAGAAAATGACACCTCTTTAGACGCGTCAGAGTCTCAGGAATGCAGTAGTAGTAGTCTGGTATTGATTGACAGAGTCTTTAGCCAGTAAAAATCGAAAAACCACCGCCCACACCGAGCGTAAAATTCCACTCCCCAAAAGTCTAAGCCCTTACCCCGGGGTCCCACAAGCTAGGTTGACCCCCCTTCTACAGGAAACAGATGAGAAACACACAGGATATACGTAGCAACAGTGTTTAGCCGACAAACGGGGAATTATGCCGGTCTTTACATGATCCAGCTAAAGGTGAGACGCTGCTAAGATTTTTTTTCGGTGAAGCGGTTTGTTGTTCTGCCGTTTGTTTGCTCACAGCTCTGTACTGGTTTCACAGAGAGAAATTCTGAAGATATCTCTGGATTCTGTGTCGAATTCTCATGCTCTGTGATGTATTGGTGGTCCGTTTTTTTTTTTATATCGAAGCGTGCATAGCTCGCCGACTCGTGACGAAAAATACGTGATATTGTGGTACATCTTCTAGTTGCTTATATTAGTTGTGTATAATTGTGTTTGGAGTGTGTAAAACGTGACTTACATGATAGTGTTGCCCAGATGTTGCTGTTTAATCTGGTATATAACATGTATCCATGCATTTTTTTCGCTCTCGATATGTACATTTTTTTGACGGTATATGCGGTTTAAGTAATATCACCGAGGGTAGGGATACTGAGGTCCAATAAGGCCTAATCCCCCAAAATATATATATTTTTAAATAAAATAAATACCTTACATACTGCCGTAGTGAATTCCTAAGCAAAATAGAAAATTAGTCATGAGAGAAAATGTAAGGGTAGAATTTGCTAGGGTGAGATTGCATGAGTTGATGTTAAACCAGAGTTAAGAGGTAAAGTTAATCAAAGCAAAGCATAGGTGAATGTCTCGATGGACCACAGACCAGGATACGGGGGTCTCGATAGACCGCAGAAACAGGATAGTGCGGGTATAGATAGCCCATAGTAAAGTATGGTAGGGTAGGATTTCAACAGATCCCGAAATTGATAGAGAGGTCTCGACAGACTGCAGGACAAGGATAGGTTGGGTCCTGTTAGACTGCAGAACAGAATAGTCGGGTTCAAGTGAGAACGCAGAACAGAATAGTTGGGGGTCAACTAACCCTAACCCTAACCCTAACCCCTAACACAAATAGACCGGGTTCGCTTGAATCCTGACGGGTCTCACTCAGACTCAGATTTCTTTTCTTTTGGGAATGGAAAACGGTCACGTTAGACCAGGAAACAGACACGTTAAGCCAGGTCACGTGAGACCAGGAGATTGAGAAACAGTGTTAGACCAGTCAAATGGAGAACATGGTCACGTTAGACCAGAGAATAGAGTAAGCTAAACGAAGAGCCGGGAGGGCACACTATTATACTGTGATGAGAGAATATCCATTTGCACACTAGAAATGCGATAAATATCTTTAGTGTTACTATAAGGAACATTTCAAGAATGATATAATGCTATCTCCTGCTATGAGACAAATAACGTGATCTACCAATAATGCAAGAACAGACGTGAACATGACACCACCACCAGTTATATGCATGCCTTACCGGCTCTTTGAGGCATAAATGATCTTTGATTTTCGAGTATTGTGTTGAGTCGGCAGATGTAGGATGTGAAGGCAGAGGATGACCAATGTCCCATTTTTGTAGGGTTGTAGCGGAGATGCCTTGGTTAGCCGCCAAAGTAGCAGCCCCTATTCTAACAGAGTGCCCTGAGTATAGCTAAGGTGATAAGTTGATTCTAGTGAGAATAACCTCGAAATGCTAGTTAACCATGTTTTAGATAAAGGAACTTTACCTGGGGTAAGAAATAGTGGAGAAGTGGAGTAAGTAATAGGTCTTAACTGGAGGAACTTAAGCATGGATTTCAACGGGCAAAACCCAGAGTCTATACAAGCCACAATTACTGTGCAAGCGCCTCCGCATGTGTTTAAGCCATAAATTACCAGCCAGGTCACATTCACCTGGGAAATGAGCAAATGGTCACGTTAGACCGGGAGATTGAGAAACAGTCTGTTAGACCAGAAAATGGAGAAAAGGATCACATTAGACCAGAATAGTGTGAATCCAACAGACTTGAGTGCAATGGCATTATACCGTGATGAGCGAAGGTTGATGACGGGTGCCGCGCTGACCTGCATGTCAGGTCTTTGTGCGATCACTTGAATGGTGTAACATTCTACAACAAGCTGGTGATTTTCACTGATTCACTAAAACGTTGACACGGATGCAGGCCATCCGTGGGTTTGGGGGGTTCTGTCAAGGCCAGTGTTTTGCGAGACACGAAGGGTAACTCAAGCTCATTAAAGCCTTAAAAATGTGTGTGGTAAGTCAAGATGCTATGTCGAGCGAGCAGGAGAGGAAAAGAGTGTTCCTAGGGGATGAGCCTGAATCAGAATCAGAACCATTTATTGCCAAGGTATGTTGTACATACAAAGAATTTGACATGAGGGGTGGTGTATAACATTAAACAAACAACAACAATCAACGCAGTCTAAAAAGTAGAAACATTAAAATTTACAGTAAAATATAAAATAAAGTAAAATATACAGTAAGTGTAATGTAAAAGTGTCGATCGTATTTAAGGAAGAAACCTAGAGGGGATGTGCAGGGGAGATATTGTCTTTGGGATGACAGAGTCTGTGGGAGTCCCGGGCTTTGTTGATGAGCCCAACTGAAGACGGGAAAAAACTGTTCATGTGGCGTGAGGTCTTGGTCCTGATGGACTACAGCCTCCTGCCAGATGGAAGGGGCTCAAACTGTTTGTGTCCAGGGTGAGAGGGGTCGGCTACAATCTTTCCTGCTCGCTTCAGGGTCCTTGAAGCGAACAAGTCTTGGAGGGACGGCAGATTGCAGCCAATCACCCTCTCAGCAGAGCGAATGAGGAGCTGCAATCTGCCCATGTCAACAATGGCTGTGTAGAAGTGCACCATCATTGTCTTTGGCAGGTTGAATTTATTCATCTGCCTCAGGAAGTACATCCTCTGCTGAGCCTTCTTGGTGATGGAGCTGATGTTAAGTTCCCACTTGAGGTCCTGGGTTATGATTGAGCCCAGGAAGCAGGAGTCCACAGGGTGATAGGGGCTGGTGGGGCTACGTTCTTCCGGAAATCCACAAACATCTCCACTGTCTTTAGAGCGTTGAGCTCTAAGTTGTTCAGACTGCACCAGGTCACCAGATGGTCAATCTCCCACCTGTAGGCGGACTAATCCCCACCAGAGATGAGTCCAATGAGGGTGGTGTCATCCGCAAACTTCAGGAGCTTGACGGACTAGTTTCTGGGGAGTCCATATGCTGGCTGTTGAAGTGAAGGGCCAAGTTGACTGTGTAGTCTACAGACCTGTTGGCTCTGTAGGCGAACTGCAGGGGGTCCAGGAGAGGGTAGGTGAGGGTTTTTAGGTGGGACAGGAAAGGCGCTCAAAAAAGGCATGTGCCCCTGCTGGGCTGGGGGAGGGGGACCTGGTGGTCTGGGGCTGGTTGATGGAGCCATGGTGGGATGGAGTCAGGTCAGGACTGTCCCATTGTCTTTCAAAACGACAGTAGAACTCGTTAAGCTTGTTTGCCAGGCATAGGTCGTTCATGGAGTGGGGGGCTTTAGGCTTGTAGTTGGTGATCTGTCTGAGACCTCTCCAGACAGAAGCAGAGTCACTTGCTGAGAGCTGGTGTTGCAGTTTCTCAAAGTACAGTCGTCTCTCACCGCCTTGCTAAACCTGTATTTTGACTCTTTATACAAGTCCTTGTCCCCAATCCTAAATGCCTGTTCCTTGTGCAACCTTAGCTGTCTGAGTTCTGCTGTAAACCAGGGTTTTTCGTTGTTGTAACTCACCCTGGTGCTTGTTGGAACACAGCAGTCCTTACAGAAGGACAGAATGGAGCTATTTATACTTTATGTATAAATGTACAAGTATGGATTTGCCACTTATCTGTCCCAGTTTCCTGTAAGGAGTCACAAGAACGCGGTTGTGGCAGATTACTGGATGCAGAGCACCTGGTCCTGAAGCTCTGAGGAATAACAGTCCTACTCCAGTGTTGTTCTCCTGCACACATTAACTCATCTCTGCCAGTGCTGCCCGTTTAAACTTCTGTTTTGGTCTTTTACTTCCGCTGACCATGCCCCACACTTCATAACACACGCATTCCCGTTTACATTACTCATGTTACTGACTGACACACTACACAATTGGTAGCCGTTTCTTTACTTTGTTATCATAAATACCTTTAATATCCCATCCTCCCTTGTGTCCTTCCGTATTTATCATAGCTTGGGAGCCGGGTTACGACATGGCGTTCTCCAAAACACAGAATGTGTACAGTTTAACCAGCCGTTAACCAATATGGACAGACTCTTAAATGTTCATTCATCTAATGCAGTTTAAAAATAAAGTACCTAATTTTAGTAAAATTAATGGAACTGACTTGTCATGCAGCTTTAAAATTCAGTGCAATCAGGGTGAAGCGATGTAAATGAAAGTATGACATTACATCGTATCTTATAAAAGAGAATTGTGTGCAGCAACGTTATTTGTGGTTATTTAACCACTTGATTCAGCTCTATTCCTCTCTGTTTACTTCATAGTTGAGCAGTAAAATCAAGTGATGGGATTCTGATTATTGAGCTCGTAGCTCATATCTGTGCCTTTTAAAAATATATATATATTTTTGGATTGAGTCGGTGCATCTGCTCAAAAGATTTAGCTTAGTCACGTAGTGGCGCTTCACATGGCTGCTTTGAATAAATCGTAATGGTCTGGACATATGAGACACACTGGGTTTAAGATGCAAATTCTTAAAAGCTTCTGTTATGTAATTTAATCTAGAAATGCATCCCTTACTTTAATTGAAATGAGATATTATTCATTTGACTTCTTGATTTGATAATCAGCTGTTGACTACGTACAAACGTCGACACAACTGTTAGGCTATACTTCAATTTATATGGGACTAAATCATCACGCACGTTAGACAGGCTGTGATGTTCCTTTGCATGAGGAAATTCTCTCAAACTGGACTTTATTGACTTTTATTTGAATACCCTGCTCTATGCGCTGTTATTCTCTGAAACACCAGAGGCGTACAAACAACATGAACTGTGAAGAATAAAAGACGAGTGTTACTCATAGACTGAACATCGATGTTGATACCTGACTCTTCCTGAAACGATCAAAGTCGGAATCCATCATTGTCTTAGTTACCCACAACTAGATGTTAGAGGGGTAAGGGAAATTGTATCGCCTCGCATCTCCTTAGAGCTGAAATGACAACTGACAGCAGCAGAGAGGAGACAGCAACGATGTGATTGGCTTAAGGAAACTGTGTGCAGCATCTGGTTGGTTACTTTAAAGTGAACTCAGCTGATAGAGTAATTACAAGGAGAGAGAGACAGAGATTATGTATGAAAAGGAGTGTAAAGATAGTCTTCCTGACTGAACTTGCGCTTAAGCTTCATTTGGTGTATTTGTAGGTGTTGAGCTTCATTCATGCAAAACAAATAACCTGTAGGGACATCTGATTCTCTGTTTGGGCTGTTGTTTTCTTTTACAAAGCAGGAATTATGGTCTGGAGAAATGGGGATTGTGTGGTCATTGCTTTAGCCCTGTTTGAATCAGTAGGGAACAGCTACCTTAACGCTGCGGGGAGAGTTTGTAGCTTGTGTGCTGCTGTTGATTTTCCTGCTAAGCTAGTTTAGCGTAGTGCGCCTCCCAGAACACACGAGCCTCACCAGAGTACAATGTTGCTCTTCCGTGGTCAGACAGCACGTTGTCTGTTACGTTGGGTGGGTTGCCAGGTTGAGCGCAGTGGCTCCACCAAGAGAACATTATATTTCCCACAATTTAAGTTTCTGCATTTTCCAAATGCAATAGTATAATTCAAACGTATTGTTTGATTCGTAATGCGTACCTAACCGTGAGCCTCGTACCTAACGATTCAATACGAATACGTGTATTATTACACCCCTAAAAACCTGTAGCTGTGGCGTCATAATGAGGTTATTAGGAGGTGGTTCACCTGTAGTAGGACAGCACTGAAGGCCCAGGTATAAAACACAGCCCGCAACTGGAAACAATAATTTGTAGTTTTAGCCAAAATTCTGAATCCGTGACAGTAATCGTTTTTGCTCATTCAGTAAAAATGATTTGGACGGCAGTAAATTATAATATTTTCATGAAAAGTTCCAAGGTAAAACTTTTGTATTTGGCAAGAAACCTGAGGCGGATCATCAGGGACTACTAATACGTTTGCTAAAAACAGTATGCAAACGGTGGTAAAGAAATGCATTTTGAAGTACATGGGATTTATTGTTTTCTTTTTGTTTTTCACCGTGGTATTGAGTTGGGTATTGAGAATTGTGGAATTTCACTGGTATTGGTATACAATTAAAGATAAATTTGTTGAATTTATTTCTGCTCTCATTTCAAATGGGAGTCAATGACATTTGTACTGGTGTATTGTGGTGCATTTTAACCACCCATAGTGTGACCCAGTAACCACACAGCTGACCAGTTTCTCTAAAATGAGTCAAGGCAACCCACCTCTGGCTCCAGTCCCAGACTCTGAGATCCACTGCCTCATAACTCGTTGGCCCTTAAAGTCTCCGCTCTTACGAGGATGAACATTTGCTACACTGTTTGAATTCTTTACAGGAAAAAACAAGCAAGAAGCCACCGATTAATAATGCAATTTTCGATCTAAATTCTTATTTATGTGAAGCAAAAAGTTCCCCTGAGATTCGTGTATTATTCATAAGCATCAGAGAGGAGGAAACAAATCATTTAGCACAGTGTGTGTCTCTGTTTGTGTGGATGCATTTGAAAATCCAGTACAGTAATGCGTCAGCATCTCTGTGTGTGTCCCTCATTGCAAGGGCTTAAATGTGTGCATTTCTGTGCATCTATAAGAATGCTTTTGCTTCATGTTTGAATAGTTTATGTTTGTGATATCTGTATGCCTTTGTGAGATTGAAGGAGAATTTGCATCTGTTTATGTGTGAATGTATGTATGTTTGTGCATTCAAGTGATTATGTGAGAGGGTAGGTATGTGTGAGCATGAATGTTAATGTGTGTGTTGTTGAGTGACAAGCAGTTGGGTAATGGAATCAGGACGTATGTGCGTGGAAGTGTGTGATTGCGCGAAAGTGTTCTGTGCTTGTGGGTGATTTGCATGTGTGTGCGTGCATATACGCGGTTATATGTTGCGTGCTAATATGAACATGCAGAGCCACTTGGTATTCCACACGGCCTTTCTCTTATCTGTCAAGTACGCACATGGGGATCGCAACTGCAAAGATTGAAAGTTTGAGGAGCTGGAAGGCCTGCATGCCAATGGAGACAAATACACATGTTTTCACCTTCAGCCCCTCAGCCTTCTCCTCATTGTCAACACAATCTTATTATTTTCTTCAACCCTCCTAAGGAGGTTTTAAAGTGGAGCTTGCTGCAAACTGTACATATGTGCTGAGGAAAAAGGAAAACTGTAAAGAAAGCAGCGGCAGATTTTCTCTGCCATCAATAAAACTAGTTGTTCTACTGCTCTGCGCTCCCCGGGAGCTGAATAAAAACGCTCATCAAAATCTAAAAGCATCTGCTGGGTGAGAGGATGATTTCCATCTGTGATCTAGTATTAATGGAAGTGTTAATAGGGGTGGCGGCTGCATGTGGAAGGACTGACAGAGAAACAGCCAGCAGCACTGGATCCTCCTCTGAACCATCAAAAAGACTGGCGAGATAAACAACCACGCTGAATACAGATACGGATCGAGGCACACACACTACAGCACACACAACTCAAGAGTTTGGTGCGTTTATAGACACACAAACATAACGGGCCATACACATTCATGCAAACATGAACACACGAGCGGGAGGTGGTATAAAACTTAGAACTAACGGGCGCCAATTTCATGGACACATACAAATAGCAGATGCAGTCATTTAATGTGCACACAAACGCACACATGTACCAAAAGTATACATGAACATATGCATACACACATAAATGGGAGTCACAAATAAACAATATTACACTCTGAGCACTTGTTGTTCACATGCAAAGCATACACAGATGTACACACAGCAGTAGCATGCACAAATACAGATATGTGAGGGAATTATTGAGAAACGTTATAATTGTGCACTAAGAGCACGCTAAACATGTTTTCACAATCTTGTGTGTGCACGCATCCAGAGCAAACACATATGATGCATGCCAACGTTAATACAACCACACAGGGCACAGAGGAGCAGGTGTGAAAAGAAAGAACAATGGCTTCCTGAAAGAAATCTGTTCAAAAAGAAAATTAGATGTGTTTGTGCATATTACACATGTGCCTCTGTGAATAAATCTGTGGCCTCTCTGTTAGAGTCATTCAGAAGAGGAAGAGAATACAGTCAACATCAGTTGGGTTTTCTCAGCCTCTGTTCTCCTCTAAGGCCTGCAGGTTTGCAGACTGACGGCTATGTGTTTGGTTTTACTGTATACTACATGTTTCAGTGTCACACACAGCCTGAAGCTGTGAAACAAAAATCATGTTACTTTCCAGTTCCTACTGCTGACCTTACTACTGTCATTATACACAGTCAATATTCTATATTCAAGCAATATCACGATAGGGCATACACATACACGGTCTGTCGTGATTCATTGCTTTTGTAAAACAGTTATAAAAGCTACAGACATATTTCAAATACATTTCTTTTGTTGATAAATAATAATGTTCACAATAAAATAGGCCCTCCTGGGCTGTCTGGCTGGCTGCACATATCGAGGCGGTTGCTATGAAACGTAGCCGACAGCTAGGGGGGAGACAGTGGCCTAGAAGTTAGAGCGGGTCATCCCTCAATCAGAAGATCGGCGGTTCGATCCTCTAGTCCATGTCGATGTGTCCTTGGGCAAGACACTGAACCCCAAGTTGCTCCTGAAGGCTGTGTCATCAGTGTATGAATGGGTGTGAATGGGTGAATGTTGACATGTAGTGTAAAAGCGCTTTGATGGGTCAAAAGACTAGAAAGGCGCTACAAAAGTCCAAGTCTATTTACCGTTTTTATTTTTTCATCATAGGCTAGCAATATATTGATTTACTTATTTGACTTTTTATTTACATTATTTGTATTTTGCCATTTATTTTTTAACCACTGAGACCCTGACCAGTGTCAGTAGGACGACTTTGATAACGGCTTTATTTGTCAGGTGGAGGGGTGTTGCTTGGCATGGCGAAGATGTTTCTCCTCTTTCTCCGGTCCCTGACTTTCTGTTGCCAGTAAATCTGCAGAGAGGATTCACACTCATGGTCACTTACGACCTAAATCTCTTGTGTCGGGACCCATCAGATAGTGTGTGAATCGTAGTGCTGGAGGCGGTAGTTTGTGTATAGACTTCTACTGAGTCCTGCTTGCTTGTAAAGTGGAACCTCCACTTTACGTGGAGCTGCATGCCGTTTAACAGGTTGATTTTTTCTGTACATGGCTATTGCTCAATCCACTGCTCCATAGAACCTGAACTGTTTCCATTTTGTAGCGGCGTTTAGCAGCTAACATTACACTGTTTCTGTAAACTTTAATCCCCCCGTGAACCATCGCATAGCAACCATGCCAACACATTACTCTTTTTTTCTCAGATGCTGAGTGATATTAGAAGTCGTTGTATGTTGTTATTATATCACAGCTATGAGCCAATCAGATTGCTTGATTTAAGCTACCCGTTTTAAGTAATATATTAAATTTTTTCCTTACAGTCAACAAATGTCATGAAAAGACCAAAACCACCAAAAAAACAGTTCCTCTCTATATACTTTCTGACTGCCCTAACCTGTCCAAACCCATTGGTTCTCATTGAAGATGCGCTCCAGTTTAAGAGATAGCTATGATATGGGAGAGATGAGATGAGAGATTAGTCTTCATATATAATGACACACATATTAGAGGCTCACTGCAGAGTAACCTGTATACCAGCTGCAGGCTGATCGACATTTCTTCACAGCCTCCTCTTCGCATTTTGCATTTGTTGCTCGAGAGATCACAAGAATATCATCAGCATTTTGCATTTTTCAGAATGTCAGCCACGCTGGAGCTTTTACATCTCATCACTGTGAAGTCAAAAGTGAATGAAGAATTGACTGGATGAACTGACTGACTGAGGATGAAAGACAACAGAAGTGAAAGTGTGCCATGCCTTCTCCACTGCTCTGCTCGGCCCGGAGCTACAGAGGAAACGCATGAAGATGGCTCGATGTTTTCGGACACCCACTCATGCTGGAAGACCATCAGATAAAGTCAGCGTTTCACCCATACATTGAGAAAAAAGGACAGTGTTCATCGTCATTTTAACAAGCTAAACTTTAGTGACTGTCTATTAATAGTAGTGAGGGATTATGTGCTCCTCTGTGCCTCCAAAATACTACAGTTACCAGGCTGCTGAAAGGTTTGTGGTCAAGCTCAAAACAAGGCTGAAATTATGAAACAAGATTTTATTTTAACAGTCACATGCAAATGTACTATTGCCATGATTACTGATAGTGATGATCCCGTTAAATCAGGCCTGACTTGGCGCGGCGTTTCTTAGTTAAACCAAGATCAACAGCAGATGCACCGTTGTGGCAGCAGAACATGGCGCTGTGATATGACATCACACCCCCGCTAAGAGCGTTGCACAAACACAACCAGGCGGCTGCCAAACAGAGGGAGAAACATGGCACTAACACAAAGACAACGTAAGGAGTAATGAGTGTTCCTGGCAAAAGGAGATGGGCTGAGAACAGGCAGCATTCAGGATCTATCTTTCCAGATTCTCCAATATTTAATTTCCTGATATTTAAATGTGTGCAAAAGTGTGAGGAACTTGCAGGTTGCCCAATATATATCTAATATGTGCATTTTAAATATAAACTTGTTTTGTATTATTTGCATTTCTTAGTTCTTTGGTTTGTTTATTTTCATGTAAGGATGAGTTGTCACGGAGCCATGAAAGGCACATGGAGAGAAAAAGAAATCAAAGGTTGATAAAAACAGGATTTACTCAGTGGCGGGCCGTGCATTTTATACCTGGGCCTTCTGAGCTGTCCTACTACAGTTGAACCACCTCCTAATAATCTCATTATGACATGCAAGCTACGGTTATTATTTGTTTCTAGGGGTGTAACTACACGTATTCGTATCAAACCGTTCGGTACGAGGCTCACGAACCGAACAATACGTTTGAATAACACTAGTGCATTTGGAAAATGCAGAAGCTTAAATTGTGGGAAATATAATGTTTTCGGTGGACTGCGCACACGTAACAGACCATCATGCTTGCTTTGTAAAAAGAAAACAACAGCCCGAACGGATTCAATTGTCCGGACAATAACCCCGCGCATGACGGGATGCTTCGTAATTAACGGACAATGCATATAGTCCAAATCAACGTAATTAACACAATGACAAGAACAAACTCACAAGAACCAGTCACATATATTTATATGACAACAAAGCAACAAATCAATCCAGCAACACTGCAGCGCTAGAGCACGAGCCGTTCATATTATTCATAGAAACGACACGATAGACAAATGAACACAGTAGTAACACTACTGCAGATGTAAAAAAAACAAAAGCAGGTGACTTACCAAAGCTGCCTTCTCTTAAAGACAAAGTCCATCCTCCTTTCTTTGTTAACAAAGTCAGTAACTCCTAAATCCGTTTCTCCTCCTTCAGCCACAATATTTCCCTCACATAAACAAGTTATTTTTTGCTTCTTAGCAGGGAATCGTATTGGACATCATGGCTGAAAACACTTACAGACAAAGAGTGTGTGAATAAAACTGTATGAAGTCCTTAGTTTCTCCAGAGGGAGCTGTGTGAAGTCTGATACACTGCCTCAAGTGATCACACCCCAACCTCTGATCAAACTGTTAAGTAGTGATTGTGGGTAATGTAGTTTTGACAAAGACAAAAAGACAATATCGCAAGTTCTCCTGCATCGATGTTTTTTAAAGAATAATTTTATTGAAAATGGATACCATCATTTTTGTTCCCATCTTTCTTCCAATTACAACATTACATAAAATAACATACAATTATAATTATTTGGCGGATTTTATACAGCTCAAAGGGCGAGTAGTAAAAAAACAAGACTCCTGAGAGAAAACCAAGAAAGAAAGAAAAATAAATGCTACCTCCATGGGTGAACCGAGTCACCGGCAGAGAAAAGAGCGCAGAAAGTCCAAGGACAGTGATGTCACAGTGGACATAACGCTGCTTGACGAATGATTTCTGGGAAGATCTGCAGCATTAAGTGCTTTGCGGCAAACATGTCACCACCACGGACAAAAAATAAAGAGATAAAAATAATGACCACATCAAGACAAAGTGGTTCTCTCACTGGGGAGTGAGCAGCACCCTGCTGAGTCTGGGAAGCGTGTATGTGTAGTCTCTCTCCCTACTTTAGAAGAAATTGTGAAACATATATGAGCTACACCACTGTAGTGTCACATACTGTTGGATATATACTAGTGTGCAGGGATAATGTGTCACAGCAGTATATCACACTACCTTAAAGCCTCTTTGTCCCCCAGCCTCCTCCACTCACGCCCACACTCCTCCATGTCCAGGCCTATTATCCCGGGCAGCTGGTTTTGGGACCGGCTGGCTGGAGAGGAAGCTGAAAGTGGAGTCTAATTCACTTATTGATTCCTGTCCTGTGTTGCAGGATACTTCACAGCTTTAATCAGTGGGTGCTTTTGGGTTGAGGCCGGGGGTGAAAATAAGGGTATAGGGCCACCAGTTGCAGTATCTGCTGGTAGGTCACAAAACAGTATGCATTGTTTTCTTTGAGCCCTGTGCCATATTTACTCACATTATGTTATTAATGCTGCAGTGAACATTGCTGGCTGTTCATTTTGAGGACTGAGGTCAAGAGGTGAATGTAGCGATGATTTGTGGGTGAAAAACAGTGAAGAAATGTTCAAGCTTTGAAGATGAGGCAAGACGTTTCTTGTAATTCTTCTCATACTTCGTCCCACAGAGGGAAAGAAAAGCTTGATACAAGTGATGTTACAAACTTCAAGAGGAGGGGGGGGGGGGGTGAGCAGGCCTTCAGTCAGTCGCACTTCCCTTCCCTGTCTGTGGCACTCAGCACCAAGCCCATTGGCTCCAAGTGAAGATGTAAATCTTAAAAAAGTATACATAATTTCATTTTTTTAAAAGGCTCATTAATTTGCTTCAACAGCTGGGCATTGTAGTTTCTAACCAATGTTACTCAAGGAGGAAATTATGCCTTCGCTGGGAACTATTTTTGATTTATCACACTTGTATTTTGTGGATATATCTGTGGATGTATTTTCTTTCTTTTCTTTTTCTTTTTTAACTTTTTTTTTTAAAGCCTCCTGTGGACAGGTATTGTAAATTAGCATTTCGCTACAAACACTAAATACAGTGCATCTAGTCCTTGTGCATAAATGTATGTTACAATTCTAATTCCACTGTGATGTCCATATCGAATAAAATAAACATAACATAACCGCGGATTAATAGACACCAGTGAGAATTTGGGGCACAAAGATCTTGTATGTGAGATTAAGTCAAAACAGTATGGCTCATTGATGTGATTTTAAAAGGTTTAGGGCAACAACGGCACAGAGATGAAATATATCAGTAATAATTCAAATATAGAATATCACCAGATGTATCCCATAACCCATTAAAAAACTGGTATCAAAGATTACAAGTCAGAGCTGAATAATCCAAGCTCTTTACTATTCACTGGATACAGGACTCGTGGTTCTTTTAATCTTCAATTACAATGCTGAGAGGATGACAGATAGAAAGAAGAGCAGGAAACAGAGAGGAACATGCTGTGCAGCTACTGGATAAGACACAGCTGTGGAAATCACTTGGGAACAGTGACACAACACTGTCTCACTATTGTTTTTGCAATGTGAATGCATATATATGTCACTCTCCAGATTCAAAGGCCATACAGCACTGACATCAGAAAGGAGCCAAATCTCTGATATCTGTTCATATTTGATCCAACTTTACCGATAGATTTCTGGGAAAACAATCTGCTGGTTTCTGCTGTTTGCCTTTAAAATGAACAGATTGGGTTATTAGGTCAGGTTATTAACAATCCATCAATAGAAGAAAAACACACACCAGCCTCTCTCCACTCACTTCAGTCTATTCCCATCTGGCATGAGGCGTTTGGAAAACAAACAGGAACATGGAATATTTTACCCGTTGAAACAGAAAATCTTACACTTCATGCACTTTATTTAATATGCATGTAAAACATTGAATACATTTGTATACATTGTCATGGTTCCAATTATGTCTTCCTTTTCATTGCTTTATATACAACAAGGAGAAAGAACTGAAAAAGTAGCTCATTATACTCTAGAGTCTACATGCACGGAAGTATCACTGCTAAAGCACTATTTGTTTGGTACTGAGAACAAATGATTCCAACAGGAACTGAGACTTGTTCCTGCTCAGTAGTATAAATTCAGATTAGGTGACCCCACACACCGTCCACCACTAGACACACTTCTCTGTGTGTGCGGAGGCTTTAAATGAAGGCAGTGCATCCAGGTCAACGTCCAGCAGGACGAGGTCACAGCCTGGACACTCAGCACTCATACACACCCCATGACCTCTGAACCCTGTGACCTCTCACCCCAGAGTCCAACCCTTCAACAGTCATCAGTTTATTGATCCAGCACGTGCCGAAAACAGGATTAACAAGAAGAAAATAGAATAGAATAGACGTTAGAAAGAATTGTATTTGTTGGTGCTATTTATGAAATTAGAATATTGTTTTCTTCCCCTTGACAGCAAATCTCTTCAGGATGAAAACAAAGTGACAGGTGGGTTCAAAAGGAAATCTACAAATCAACCAAGAAGAAAAGACAAGAAAAGAGAAAAGAAAAGAGAATGGAAGAAAAGAAAAGTGATGAGAAAAGAGGAGAGGAGAAGAGAAAAAACAGAAGACAAGACAAAAAATACTAAAGAACAGAAGAAGAAAAAAAGAAAGGAGAAGAAAAAAAGATAAATAACCAGAACAGAGGCAGGAAATTGGAACAGTGAGTTAAATATGTATCTGACTGTATGACACAGCTGCACATGCACAGAAAGAAAAGTGTCACAATATATTCACATACATGAAATCACGATGCAAATCCTTCAACACAACCCCCCCCCCCCCCCCCCCCCTCCGGCCCCCCTCCCTCTCACTTTAGTTTTCAGCATGCAAAGTACTTTGCAGCTCAATCTTCACACCACTCCGACTGGCTCTCATTGATTTCCATGGTGTTAGATGGAGTGGCAGGGTCTGTGTAGGCCAATGAAAGGAAGGTGCCGGTGCACATGTGAAAGGCTCGTTATGGCAAAGATTATCTCCCTGTGTGACACGCGCACACGCCACCCAACCCAGCTTAGGGGTCGCCTCGGCTATAATGGCACCTGTGGAAGCACATGCATTAAGACACAAACGTACACCTGTGTTTGTAGGTATTGCACTACTTCTGTAAGCTCCACCTATCACACACACAAGTATGCAATCAGAGAAATGCAAATCTGATTGTGTGACAGCTAAGATTTATACGCAGGTGCACAGATACTCTCATATACTTGACACACACACACACACACACACACACACACACACACACACACACACACACACACACACACACACACACACACACACACACACACACACACACACACACACACACACACACACAGTGAAACACATTTACACCAGCTACTGAGCTAACAGGTTATAGCTTGCCCCGTGAATTTCAGTAAGTGTGTTATTTCATCGCATCTTTTCATCCTCTCCCCTCCCATTCTGCTCGGTGACAGGGGGGATATGTGCACCCTACTTTGTTGCCATGGATACCACAAACACCCCACATAGAAAAATCTACACAGAATAATAAGTGGCCAATTGCGTCTGTTTGCTCTCCAACAAACCTCAGGATTAGAGGCATTTTCTTGTCAGAGGCATAAACTATTTTTATGTTTGTAGGGGAAAGAGAAGGAGGGGGAGGAAAGGAGAGGAAAAAGAGGAAGGGAAAAGAGGCAAGAGGCACAGATATGAAAAGAGCATACTAATGCTGTGTGGTGACAGGTTTCTCCCTGCTCAGTAAGATGAGAGAGCTTGAGCACAGAGGAGGGGGAAAAAAAGGAGGGGGGAGAGATGCTCTTAAAAAGAAACTCAGGTGCTCAGGGCACCCTTAACAAATGAAGGAGAACATGACAGAGAGAGGCAGAGAAAGAAGGGGGCAGATCATTTCAAGTCCAGTTAACTGGGAGCGCTGACATTTGTAACAGCTGAACGGGCGAGGTGAAAAGCAGGGGTGGCGTTTAGTAGGGCAAACTGGAGCTGAATGTTATGAGCTAAAAGCTCTCTGGGTTTTTATTTTTTTGTGCGTCTCTTTCAGAATAATTGACAAACACTCATCTGATGCCTCCTTCTAATTTCTTCCTCCTGCTTTGAGCCTCAGAGAACATAACCCTAGTGTGCAATGATGTCATTATGATACCATCTGTTTGCTGCAATGGCAGACGCAACACACACACACACACACACACAAGATAGCCCTGAATCAGATAAAATGTAGAGGGAGAGAACCTATGACATTTGCACTGTATATAAGCCATACACACGGCAGATTCCTGCTGCATGTTTAATACAGGCTTATTGTAAAGAGTAAAGGTGACTGTTCACACACTACAGGCAGCTTTGTACCTCAGATCCAAGAGAAGAATCAGTCCAGACTCCTGCTGTGTGTGCAGTGAGAGGACCGAGCTCCTTTCTTTGCTGTCCAAAGACTACATGCTGTAACTACCATACTAAAACACCACGTCTGTCAAGGTCATGAGGGGAGATGCCTGATGCGGATGTCTGTCAATCCCATCCCCCATCTAGACAAGGACACTGCCTCCCCCTGCTACAATTTTTACCCCTTTGTCTTTTACTGTTGAGGCCAGCTTAGGCTTGATCCAATATATGACAGAGGAGAATGACGACTACTACTTGGCATGAAGTTTCATGAAAGGCACATAGGTGTTTGTATGCAGTTGCTCTCTCTCATATGCACACATACACCGCAAAAGAGTTGCTACTTAAAACAGGACCAGTGATATTATATTTTGTTGATGGAAATCTGTATTTTCTGCATTTATGTTTTGACCAATTGTCCACTTTTCTTACATGAGGACCTGATGTCCTCCATTTTTTGGGGGGGAGGACAGTTTTACTTAATGTCCAACGGACCCTGTAGATTTATGTTATTTGGAAAATGGCTGTCTAGAAATAAATAGTGCTTTAAAGAAACACTCCCAGTAAACAAACAACATGGTCAAAACATGGAGACTGCCTGAGCATATCTTTATAAATTGTATGTATCTTAGTGTATTTTCAACAAGTTTACAGTATTAGTTGTAGTAAATAGTTGTACAAGACATTTAGTGCATCATTATCCATAGATCTCGGTTATAATGGCCATATTGCCTGAAATTTTGATTAAATACTAGGAGAGGAGAACACTATTTTTTCCATTCATTGCATCTCCATTTACTCTGAATGGTAATAGAAATAGGTTTACTTATAATGAATTCCTTAGATTCCTTAAGTTTCAAAGAGGACCAGACATATGTATAGAAGTCTCATGGTTGAGGTGCTATTCCTGATTCATTTTATGTTATTTTAGGCGTTTTTTCCTGAGGGATAGAGCTGGGGCTTATGAAAAGGAAAGGTTTGACATTTCTGGAAGTATGTTTTCATTACGCTTTCTTACTAAGAGTTAGATGAAGAGATTAATACAACTGTGTGCCTGTATATGATTAATGACAAAGCAACCGCCAGCACCCTGCTACCTTAGCTTAGCACAAATAGTGGGAACAGGTGAAGACAGGAGGAAACAGCTACCAAAATCCATGTACAAAATCCATGTACCAGCACCTCTAAAGCTCACTAACCAATCAAGAAATAGTCTGTTGCATAACGTCAGTCTACATAAAAACATCCCACTTTTTACTGGAGTCACACAGACCTGGAGACTCTGCATTACCCTATGTAATGGGTCAATTTACAGTACCTTGACATTGCAGTAATATACATGAGCTGTATGTGTTACCTTTCTGATTCAACCAGAGCTCAACGCGTGTGATTTACATGTGTATTTCAGTTCTACCCGTGTCAGACTAACTGTTTTGGCTTATGTATTAGATGGAGACTAGCAGCAGGTACAAGTAAAGCCACATGGACAGAGTAGCGTGCGGCGCATGCATGAGCAGGCAGAACCGACGTAGCAAATGAATTTGAGGGGCGTAATGAGAGACGGCGCTGGGCTCTGGCCCGATTTCACAGCCACATCATTAGGGTGAGGCGGCCCCGGCCCTTGAATCAACACACACACATTCATGCACACACACCGCTCAGCACAGCGGCCCTAGGAAAGACGAACAAGGTCAGTCGCCATGCCGCAGTCTAATGAGAGGTGACAGGTGAGAAGACACGCTCCAGACTTTATCCATTAAACTTGCATTTTTAGGAAGAGTGTGTGTCTGTGTGTGCGCATGCATGTGTTTCTGAATCATACCCAAATCCGTACAAACCAGATCCTGCATGCACACACACACACAAACACACACACACACACTACCCTCCCTGTAACCTTCATGTACTTCCTGGCAGGCAGGTGTTAAGGCTGGAGGGGCTGAGTTGAGTGGCCAACAGGAGATGGTGCTGTGTTATTTATCAGCATGTCCAGGCGTCATGAGTGTTTGCTGCAGGTAACTCAGCACACACACACACACACACACACACACACACACACACACACACACACACACACACACACACACACACACACACACACACACACACACACACACACACACACACACACACACACACACACACACACTGTTACAGCTTTGGCTGTGTTCTAGTACAGTGGTAGTATGTACCATGTGTTTTGTTCAATGATTCAATGGAGCCCAACTCCACATTACATGCACATGATTCATATCAGAGGGAACAATATTACCCATATCATGAAAACGACACGATAGACAAATTAACAGAGTAGTAACGATCACTCCCTCCAGGAAATACACGACTCCATAGTTCTTGTTACTGACGGATTTACTCGTCTGTCAACACCGAGAGGGAAAATGAGTCCACTTGAAAACACAAGAATCTTCAAAGTAGATCACTTAAAAACTTAAACTTAACTTTAACACTTTAATGTTAACCCTTTGCGCAGAGTATATAGACCGCTGCCGCTTCGCGCGTCTTCTTGTTGCCTCCCAAGTTGTATTTCCTGAATAGGTTTTAATACGTTTGAGGGCTGAAAATGTCCGCTCGACAGAGGCAGCAGATATTGGGATTGTCACCGCCCAACATGTCACGCTAGCCCACTGACCAATCATGTATGGCTAGGCCAGCTAGAAGGCTCTGACATGTCAAAGAATACGCCCAACATGTCAAACTAAAGATCTGATTGGTTAAACACTATGACAATCAACAATATCGTCCCCATTCAATTAAACTGCAAAGGGATTCACTTGTGAGTCTGCAGGCCTGGGGCCTCTCTTCTTACCTAGAGACACAGAGGTGAAATCTGATTGGATAAAAGCTCTACTTAAAACAAGCTGCACTGGAAGCAGAGCAACTGAGGAAGACAGTAGCTGTGCAATGAGAAAATGAGATAATGGGGAAAAAAAATTATAATACATGTAGTGTATTTATGAAAAATTATTAAATTATAAAATAGCTATAACTTTGTGATTCTGTCTAGGCCAGCAGACAAGGCTTTGCTGGCCCTGACGGCCCACCACTTCTGGAAACACCGTGTTAGACAACGAGGAAAAAGCATCACAAATTGTCTAAATTTGTGTTATCACAATCTTGAAGAACTGTATATTTTCATGCCATTCATGTGCGCAGGCAGTTGGTCGACTCCAATGCTAAATGAGCTATGCTCCCAAAAACGCAGAAGCTTGAAGACCATTTTCAGCATATGCACCCAGCGAGCTACTTTTAGAGAAATAAACATGGCGCCATCTTGAAACACCACATTCGAGTATGGTGCCTTGATTCTCATCTCAGGTTAAAAATCATCCTAAAATATGTCATGTCAAATTTCTTGAACCCAAAGTGAGTCACAGCATATTTCTGGCAGCTATTAGCTAGCTAAAGGCAAGATAACCCAGAAGAAGGGACCAAGGGATGATTTGTTCTCTGGCTTCCCAGCTGAAAGTGTAGCAGAATCCCTGGTGACATGAACAACACTTACATAGTTGCATTTTCAGATGGACCATTCAGATGCTTTTGGAAGTTTAGGCGTACTGTGTCTGACATCTGATTGATGCTCATCTGTCTGTTGATGTCATCTTGTTATGATGGTAAGCTGCGTCACACACACACACACACACACACACACACACACACACACACACACACACACACACACACACACACACACACACACACACACACACACACACACACACACACACACACACACACACACACACATCCACATCAAGGCATGGGCAGGCAGAGTGACTTGGTCTGTGTCCAGATGGCTAACCTTAAAGACAGCACTGTACAGCTGTCCTCTCTGCCGTAACTCTCTTGATGACTAGTAACACGGGATGCATCTGACATTTCTGGTGACAGCCTCAGGCTTGATGAAGCGGGGACGCTTGATAATCGCCACGGTGACACCATTAAGAAGACGTTTAGGGACCTCCCTCAGACATATAGCTGAAGATGAAAGAGACGAGTGAAAACCCACATCATTGTTTCATCTCTGCAGCTAACTGTCATTGTTAAAGCTGCCTCCATCGTGGTCACTGACAGTGTGACGGTTACAGTAGCATCACTGTCTTCCCAAACAAAGCACTGACTAACACGTGACTGTCACATTGTGCCATCTTCTTCTCGGCACAACATTCTTGAGTGACTTCATCCTCTCTTTTACTCGCATCTTACTCATTTCAGATCTTTTTCATCACCCCGAAAGCACCATCCCAGAATAGATTTGTTGTCATTGCATGCTTTATAGGACTTTCGAGAGCTTTTGTTATATGACATTCTCACTTTAAAAAAAAAAAACGGTGTCCTAGAATAATGATGCAATATGCAATGTCCTTGAGGCCCAGTAGGATATATGCAAGCTGGAATCCTGGGACTTTTTTTCCTCTTGAATATTATTCCTGCCTTCTCTTCTGCTCTTTTATAACCAGGCTAGTAAAGCAGAAATACCATAAAAATAATCTTTAAAAAATAATGAGAAATTGTATGTGGGCTTTTAAAAGGGAGGAGCGGTGATATAACTCTTTTTTTTTTTACCAGAGGTGCCCCTGAGTGACTTTCTTATCTTGTTAGTCACTGTTGTAACATCATGTTCCCTTACTAAATTAAATTAAATCAATCACAACACGATCATCAGTTGCCATAGTGTTTTCAGTCGTCCACTTTTCTATTTCCAATTGAGCACCAAACTATATTAATAACTTATTAAATCGGATTATTACATTATGGGCATGCGTGCATTTATATATGTGAGCACATCATCTTCTCGCCGATGGATTTGCCCTGCAAATCAAGTTAATCACAGCACTGAAAGCAATAATGAGTGTGGCATGCTACTCAACAAACTAACAAACCCATTAGCTAGTCTGCCTCTCTCCAAATCCAAAACCTTACATTCATTAGACAGTAATTTAGAGCAGAAAATGAGATTGGGAGCCTTGATGTTACAGAAAAACACATCCCCACAAAAAAAAGAACACAACATTGTGATGGCCGAGATCGAAAAACAAATTTCTAATTTTGTCCATGAAGTGAAATAGGAGTTGATAATTAGTCTGGGATGATAGGGAGATGTTACAGACACACACAGAATCAGTTTTTAGTCCATTCCTCTAGCCGTCCAATTTGATGCAGCTGCAGGGGCCTATAGTGGTGCGTCGTACTGTATGTGCTTATGTAACTCCATGAAGCATGGGTGTGAAAAATAGTGTCATGAATACATGTTGCAGGTTTCTACACTTCGCTTTGGGGATTGAGGAGACTCCTCCAGTGCAGTTCATCATGATGATCCAATTCTCCAGGTACGTGTGACAAAGGAGGCCATCAACACCACAATGCCGTCAAGTGTCTATAAATCAGTCTTTCTATAAATGTGTCTATATTCGCCATATGACATGTGTTCCAACAGCTTTCCTCCTCTCTCCTTCACAAATACTGGCGACCAGCGGCGTTCCAGACGTCCAAAGAAATCAACATCAGCCATCTCATCTCACCACTCCATCACTGACTCCACAGCCCAACCCCCCCACCAATATCTCCTCCATCTCCTGCTCTGTCATTTTAACTGTCAATCCTTCTCTCCATCATCCCACCCCTCCCCACCTCCACTGGTAAACCTTTCAAGCCATTTTGTCATCTCATTCGTGCACTGTACAACATTTCTACATCTTCCCTACAGCTCTGTTATCTATACTTCTGCTGTGCCCTGCCTGGGCCGGGACGGAGGCTGAGGGAGGAGGTGGGGGAGGTTGAGGGGTGAAAGAAGCGGCTTCCATCCCCAGCCCGCTATGAAGGCAATTTCACCAAACTGTAATAACAGTAATGGCCGCAGGTTATGGTAATTTTTCAATTAATCCAACTAAAATGTGGGTAAAGTTAAAGGACTGTGTAGGTTTGTATGGCAAGGAGCTCACTGAACTTAAAGAGAATCAAATATAAGCCAGCTATGGTGATAATCGTCAGCATTAATGTCACCATAATGAGCACCATCACCATTAAATTATCTCGAAGGTAGTTTGATGGAAAGCTGGATTGTAATTTCAACATTTAACCACTATTCTTAGCACCACCTTTGAAGCAATATTTAGTATTTTTAAGCAGAGCAGCAGCAGTACCTCCAGCTCTTCATGTCGCTCATTGTATGGAAGCAGAAGAAAATACTGTAATAATTTTATGAGCGAGTGAATACTTAATTTTGAAATGAAACCACTACTGAATACTTCAAATTTTAATACACTCAATGGCCACTTTATTTCCTAAAGCTATGCAATTTTTGAGATTATGAGGGCACCTTGGTAGCCGAGTGGCTACAGTGCATGACATGTGACCACAATAATATGGGTTCGACTCCAGCCTTGGGACCTTTGTTACAGGTCTTGTAATATTCAAAACATTTTTAAAAATGTTCATAAATGTGTACATTTCATATAGGTATATACTAAAGAAGTGTTTCTAATTTGTTGTCCCCTTTACATACATAAGGGTAGCAGAATATTATAAAGTGGTTTGGTTTTCTTGTCCAATTTGAACCAATCACAGGAGGCACACTATTTATGTGTAATTTCATTAGTTTAAAGAAATAACGTTTTCTTTTCCTGTTTTGGTGACTGGTGACACTGAATTTGATGAATTTACTGTTAATCAGTACACAATGAAACAATAATTAGCAAGCTAGCGCATCCCATCGTCCCTTCACCTCAGCAGTGCTGCAGGCCACCATTTCTGTAACCAGTGTTTGTAAGCAATGGTGGAATTAGCAAGCTAGCTAGCTGACAAGCCAGCCGCTAAAAGTAAAATGTAACAGCTTAATGCTTCACCCACACCCTTTTGTCACAGGATAGGAAAGCCCATCACACGCTTCGAGGCAACTCTTGAGTCGAGTGTTGCATAACCTAAACAAACTGCAAGTGAAAACTGAAAAAAACAAGTTAACTAACGGTAGAAATAGTCTTCTCACGGATCTCAAATGCCAGTCTGCTAAGTAACAGCCCGGAGTTTGACGCATTCATCCACCATAATCTACTCTCTGCACATACTTTTTACTTCTTTATACTACTATTAATATCACTACTCCTAAATGTGTTAAACTACGTTTGTTAAATTCAGACAACAAGATGGGGGCTCCTTGTACCAAAGTTAATGAACCAACATCTCCCATGCCTGGTTACATCCTGTCAGTCATATTATCAAAGGAAGAAAAAGTCAAATGAGTGAATGCAGACCTCGCACACTGAAATTTCCTGAAATTGTAAACTTCTAGTAATTACTAAAAATCCCGCCACTTAGAAAAAACCTTAGAAAAAAACAGATTGAAATGGTTAGACGGTAAGCAAAAAAAAATAGGTAAAATGTCCCAATGCTACTCAGTGGTATTTCATTTTCAACATGAGTAGAGTATCCAGTAAGTTAGATTTCATAATTAAGGTTCCAGTTGCTTATAAAAAGTCTAATTATTATGGCGTTTCTTTGGTGGCAAATTCTTTTTCCTGGCAGGCTCTCTGGTCAGAAGAAGCTCCATCTTTACTGTACATTCACACTCTGGCGTTACTCTGACATTCTGCTTGACATTCAGGTAGCATAGCAACATGACAACATGCCCCTACAGCCTGGTGTAGATAGATGCTTTTTGAAAAGGTTGACAAGAGAGAAAGGGAGAGGAGAGATGGAGGAGGAGGAGAAGGGGTGGAGAGTGGAGTGAAACCCTCCACAGATTTGCTTCTTCTCCTTTTCAACCCCACTTTAAAATCCCATTTGAAATATAAAGCACAATTTTTGTGTCTGAAAATACCTTTACATGCGCTACCATAAATACTGCCCAAAGGGAGAAGGCTTTGGTTTCCGCTGCAGATTCGCACGATTCAACAGGGATGAGCTATTATAATGGAAGTCACACATTGTGCATACATACTGTATGTGTACACACGGTATAGCAAAATGCATACATAATAGAGAATATCTTATACACAGTACATATCAGTGCTGGGCCGGTTCAACCGGTATACCGGTGAATTTTTCACACACCGTCACACCGCTGCATAGCCGAAACAACTGCTGTCACTCTCCAACAGGCAGCAGAATATATTGTTCCCTGCGGAGAGCGCTACGGTCGGAGCTTGTTGTCTTAAGTGTATCGAGAGGGACCCCTAATCATGGTTATAACTTTATAACAACAAATAACCCACAACTAATGCTCTTTAACAGGGCAAAACACCACGACACAACAGTTTATGACAAATAAACAATTTGTAACACTAATAATTGTACATTTATAAAATGTCACCACCGAACGGCATGCTGGGTACAGCTCGCTAGTTAGCCCGTTAGCACAACAGTCTGTTAACAGCGAGAGGCTCCGTCGCTACAGTAACGTTACATTAACGAACAGAAAAGAGCGATGCAGGATGAACAAAGACAGACCGGAGATGCACCGATAGGGTCTGTGCCCAAGAGAGGAGCTGTGCCGTCGGATTCGAGGCAGTCAACCAGTAACGTTAACACGAGTGAAACGGTGAAGCCTAAGGGTCAGACACCGCTTGAAGAGGCATTTGCTCGACAAGAAAAGCAAGCGGCAGAGCGACATTACTACGACATTAGCTATGCAAGGACATGGTCCCACTACAGACAGTCTAGACCAGTGGTCGCCAAACTACGGCCCGCGGGCCGGATACGGCCCGCCTCCACATTTGGTCCGGCCCCCTGAACAATACCAGAGACGCATTATGATTTTTTTTCAGTCTGCACAATTAATCGAATTTTAATTGCGATCACGATTTTGGCTGCCACGATTAAATGAGCATGATCGTCTGCGATATTAACGTTTAAAATACGTGCTCTGCTACATATCAAATCAAACGCTTCCTGAATCAGCCAACCACCAGGGGGCGAACGAGATGAGAGCTGTCATGCGCGCACCCTGTAGAAGTAGAAGAAGTAGAAGAGCCGAGAGACGAGAGCTTGAAGGACGAGTACTTGTGCTTAATTTATTTACACGCCGGCATGTCGTGTCTGTCACTACATGGTCGCGCGTTTTCAATTCCCCTGCTCTCTGTATCGCGCACGGCGGTGTTCCGCCCCGATCCGCGCGCACGATGCAACAGTCGCCCCCCCCCCATAATCGGGCCCTAGGTCAAACGATATGTTCAGTGATGTGGCCCTCACAGGAAAAAGTTTGGGGACCCCTGCCCTAGGCGCTCTCAGTAGGATGTAACCCTAACACCCAGTGTGAATAGTTATGTAGAACGTCTGTACTTTACTATTGCCTATTGTGAAAAATCTCACCATTTATGACTTAACACTGCCAAGTCTTCACCCAGGGAACTTACTTTAAGCTCCTCTGGTAGAGTCAGTCGTCACCTCTGTATCAAACGGATGAGGGACAGGGAAGAGGGTCAAACTGTTCTAAAAAACCAAGGTCTCCAGTTTGGGTCCAGTCACTTACAAATGGTAAGGCTGTGGTTTTATTAAAGTTTTTCCAAAGCAATCATATATAACAATTTAAATTTACTGAACCACTCTCCGTGCTATTAAAACTAATGCTGACAATCCCTGCTTGTTTTGAGGGTCTCTCACTCAGCTCTCACTGTGTGGTTTTTTCCTTTTTCATGCTGTCTTCTCTCCTATCTCTGAACGGGACAGCAGAAGGGCGTTCTACTCCCGCTCAGGGGGCAAGACCCCTAAGGGTCTATTAAGGAAATCTCTCCCTTTAAACCGGGGTTTCTAACTTCTTATGAAGAAATCTGTCCCGTCCCGTCCGGGGAAAAAGCAACAAAGGAAGGGAGCGCGTATCTTACAGTTTTTCTGTTTCTTTTATACTACTCTGATTCCAGTACCTCCCCTAATCACATGCGTCACACATACAGGAGGCATCTTGTACCAAAGTTAACAACAGAATGTAACTGGTTGTAATTGGATTGGTCCGGATTGAACCAAAGCACTATTCAAGGCTAAAGTGACTATGTTAGATAAAGTGTCTAAGCAGGCTATACGTTTCTATCACCTCTATCATGAAATAAAACAGTTTATATTTTAAATCACATCTAATATGAAATAAAACAGTTTATGTTAAATCACACTGAATATGAAATGAAACAGTTTATGTTAAATCACACACCCTCTTAGAATCTGCAGTACACTCAGATAATGTGTTGGACCAGGGCCTAGGTTCATAGGGAGAGGTTTATAGACAATAATAGACACACAAAGGAACTGGAGCCACAGAATGGTTTGATTTCAAAGATTATATTGAACCTTGTGAAACTAAAAATAAAATATTTTAAATTGACATCTGATACAACATTTACAATGCTCTTCTCAACAGATTACTCAGGACATTTCCATTGAAATGTGTAAAAGTGTCTCTGAGATGCAGTGTTCTTTCAGTTTGTTCCTTTCGCGTTCAAACTCCTTCCTATTTTCAGTCAACAGTCAGTTTCAGTTCCAAAGTCAAAAGAATAAGTCAAAGTAGTAAGATGTTGCTTTCTTAATCCTACCACACTGGTGCACTCAGGTGATGAGAAACGAAGAAACAGTCACTTTCTCCTCAGCAACAAAGAAAATCTTGATCCTACTCCTCGGGGTAAGGAGATGATCGGTTCAGTGGTGGCTCGCCATCTCCCTTGTCAGGAAGAGTTCAATATCCATTATCAAGGGAACATCAAACACATAGCCTGTATAAGACAAGGCTATTACCATCAGGAAATTCCAATCTATGTTATGGCCATAAAGAAATACATATCAAACTTCTCAAACTATTACACATCAATTATCACATGGAGCATTTTATCCTTCTTTAAACTGTTAGGATGTATTTTTAAACTTTTTAACCATGAATTATGATTATCTAACGTTTTAACCATGGATTAAACATATTGTTTCTCTTTTAAATCAACAAAAAATCATTTTACCAACTTCACATTCATGTTTTTAAGATGGTCTCAACAAAAGTAGCCGAACAACTAAAATGAAATAAGTTTGCTACAACCATATCCACATTCTTCAGTAAATTAGCAAGGCAAAAATATGCTGCTTTAAGTAAACATGTAACACTCTCCATTTCACTGCAGTCGTTTTAGCACCAGCTTCACATATCAATGCCCTCACGTCAACAGACAACGTGGCTAATACAGTTAGCATGCTAGCTTAATTCAGCAAAACTCACCAAGACGCTTCCAAAAGTTGTGACCTCGTGGCACAAAGGTCTCTGAATCACCTCTCATGTTGCATGAGTGCAGTCGCACAAAGCGCTGTGTCTCTGACAGTTTTAACAGTTATCTAAGAAGAGAGGCCGAGGCCTGCAGACTCACAAGTGAATCCCTTTGCAGTGAATGGGGACAATATTGTTGATTGTCATAGTGTTCAACCAATCAGATCTTTAGTTTGACATGTTGGGTGTATTCTTTGACGTGCCAGAGCCTGCTAGCTGGCCTACAAGTACGTCAGCATTACGTGCAGCTCAGTTTTCAGGTGCAGCTCTGCAGTGAGGTGAAGCTTGTGCTGTGATTGGTCAGTGGGCGAGCACGTGATTATCGTGAAACGAAGCTGGCAAAGCTTAGTTGGAGTAGTAAGAGTTCAAATTGAAAGATATGGAAGAAATTATAAAAACACTCAATGGCTGAAGGAGGAGGAGAAATGGATTTGTGAGTTGGGATTTAACCGTGTGATTAAACTCTTTGTCAACAATGAAATGAGCATGGAGTTTGTCTTTAAGTGATCAGCATTTGGTATCTGAATGGCCCGTGCCCTCGAGTTTGTAGCAGAATGCGTGTTGCTGCTGTTGTTTTCCCGTTACAATTCATTCTACAACATGATCGATTTATACAGAGATCTCAATTTTTACATTAACCAGATCCCAGATCATATATACAGATGACATTAACAGATCTTTTTGACAATCTATATTCCATATAGTATATTCCAAGGATATTCCAATCCTTCTGTCTTTACAGAGCGACATACTGACTGTAAACCCATCACTGTCTTTCCCACCAAACATTAAGATGAAAAAAAAAAGAAGAGAAAAAAGTTAAAAAGGTCACAAAAGGTGCCTCATCTTCCCAGAAAGGAAGAGCAGGCCACTCCAGACTTTATCACTGACTCCATGATGCAATTAGCCATCACGGTGGTGCAGCTGTGGTTCTGCTGATTGTATTAGAGAATCAGTGATGTCTTTCTGGACCAAACCCCAGAGATTGTCAGAGGGACGCTCACAGAGCCCTAAAACACAATAAAGACAAGTGGCAAGAGCCACAACTCTCAGTGGGTCTGCTCTTTTTAGAGCCAGCCCTGAAAAATGAAAAGCATGTTTTTTTTGTTATTGAGGGTGGTTTTCTTTCTTCTTGCTGTGGTTTTATGGCCCAGGGGTCGCTATCTCTCAAACACAGGGAGAAACCGAGAGTTGACTTTAAACAATGCCACGTACCATCGTACTCACAAAACTTCCAGAGGGACGCAGGGGGTTTACTGTGAGGAAGGCCCCCGGGGGTTAGGTGACTTTTGACATGGACAGCAACGCAACGCAACACACCACACACACACACACACACACACACACACACACACACACACACACACACACACACACACACACACACACACACACACACACACACACACACACACACACACACACACACACACACCCCTGGGGGACAGAGAAAGAGAGGCAGGCAGGGCAGATAAGCAGGGAGACAGCCCTGCCCCCCACCACCTTTCTCCTCTTCATTCAATTCAACATCCACCCACCCACCCCTCCATGTCCAAATGTTCCCTGTGTGCCTGCCTTGTGCAGAGAGCCTCTGCCAAGTAGACTGTGTGTGTGCCATCTGATCAATCTGTGGCAGTGACACACACACACACAGTGGTAAAAGCCATTACGGTCCCTGAAAGCTACTCCATCCAGGGACACAACAGACCCCCCTCAAAGTGGCCGCGGCTGAAGTTTACAACAAAAAGGGTTAGAGTAATTAGAATGGCACTTCCCTTCTGGAAGAAATACTGGGAAGAGAAGGAGTGAAGAGTTGGTGAGCAGAGAGCAGAGGAGAGAGGGGGGAGAGATAGTAGAAAGAGTCGCAAAGAGAGTGGCAGTAGAGTTGAGCTGTAGATAGACAAAAATAATATGAAGAGGAGAAAGAGAGAGAGGAGAGTCCCCAAGAGTACAGCTATAACCCTATTCCTATCTATTCACTGCAGAGGTTTTGTAAAGATGGAGAAACAATCAAAAGATGACTGGAGGGCAGGGAGAGATCACTCTGCGGTCATGACATGTGAGAGGAAAGCTTTACTACTCCAGAGCAGTTAGCCATTAGAATATTAGATCTGAGCGAGAGCTGTGGAGGCTCCACAATGGGCCTCATCCATCAATATTCTGTGCAAAGCCTAAAAAGACGCTGCTGAAAAAAAGAAATCTAATTTGACAGTGTCTTCAAATTTCACTTGAAACTGCACACGCTAAATTTAAACATTTTTGGATGCACTGGCTTTTGCTTTGCCAATTATTCAAAAGTGATTTTTTAACTAAAATGTGTTTCAAATCCACCTCTAGCCCAATTTGTTTTCAGTCAATGTGAACAGCAGCCCAAGATCAGATCTAATTACAGAAGCAAAACTCAGTGCTAGCAGCAGGATGAGGCTCAGATTAGGACTGGACCATATGGCTTGTTGAGGAAACTGTGGCTTCCACAGAGCACTATGGGTGTCTCAACTGTAGCCTGATCATTCATTCATTTTGTTACTATGCTCTGTTACTAACTTTCGTCATTCCAGATGCAGCCACTCCCCCTCCTGCCCTCCAATAACCCTGTTTCACCACCTGACCTCCAACCTACTTACTCACCTGCTTTCAATTTCCCTGAATCAGCTATATCTTCGTATAAAAGATAAGATAAGATATGCCTTTACTGATCCCCAGAGGGGAGAATTTTGCAACAGCACAAGGGGAGAAAATAATAATAAGAGCAACCCCAGAGGTTACCTTCCTTACCAGCTTGTTGAGTCTGCTGGCCTTGCTAGCCTTGATGCCACCACCCCAGCACACCACAGCAAAGAACAGAGCACGGGTTTACCACGGACTAGCGACCAGAGACGTAGAAGATCTGCAGGAGTTTGTTGCACAGACTGAAGTATCGAAGACTCCTCAGGAAGAACAGTGAGCCCTGTCTCTTCTGTGTCCATTTTTTTTATTGATTTTACCCTCTCTACTTCCTCTCCCTGGATGATAACTGGGACAGAGGCCTCCTGTTACTTTTGTAGTCCACCGCCAGCCCGTTGGTCTTGCTGATACTGAGCTTCGGGTGATATGATGTTGTTGCACCAAGTGATAAAGCTCTCTATCAGTCATCTCTACTCCTGTCTTTGTTGATGCATTCAACAAAGACAGGAGTTGTTGGAAAACTTTTTGAAGTTGGCATGAATCAGAGTTAAAACGTAAGTCTGAAGTGTATAGAGTAAAAAGAAATTGCATCAGTACAGTTCCTTGAGGTACACCTCAGAGGCATACTGTGGCCAGTCAGTGAGGTAGTTCATGATACGGGATGCAGTATCAGGGTGCAGTTGCATTGCCAGAAGCTTATCCCTTAGAAGATAGGGCTGGATGGTGTTGAAAGCACTGGAGAAGTCAAAGAACATGACTCTTATAATGCTTCTCTGCTTCTCCAGGTGCAAAAAGGCCTCGTAGACCAGGAAGATGGAAGCACCCTCCAATCTTATATGTGGCTGGTACGTAACCTGCACTGGATCCAGGAAACAGATAGCAGGGCTCTCAGGTGCCGCCAAACCAGTCACTTAAAGGTCTTTGTGACATGTGACGTAAGTGCCACAGGTTAGGTTCTCCAAAGTCTCCAAGGATCTTCAATCCTGCAGCAGTTCAACTCCGTCTTAGCTGGGTCACGCGCATCCACCCTACATCCCATATCTCCAATATCAAGCCTGTCAAAGAACCTAGAAAAACGGACGTTGATTCAAGTGAAGGCCTTGAAGCTCCCATAATTATAGCCCTGATAAAGGGCCTGAGAAAATACAGAACCAGGAGGAGAGAAGCCTAGAGACAAAAGAACGGAACCAGAGGAAGAACCACAAGTCCATTTCACTACCGGAGGGCCAGAAGAAAAGGAGGAAGAGTCAGAGCCGGTCTTTGATTATTTTATCTGCATGCCACCGATACCTGATTCTTCTTCACCAAAGAAAGAGCAAAGGCAGTTCAAGAAGAACCCCGTGGGAGAACAGCAGCAAGAGGAGATGGAGGCTAGAGAGAAACAGATTTAAAATGCTAAAAAGTAATTTAACACGTAAGTGGGACAATGATCATAGAAAGGGTATACATGAATAGTATTGCGATCTGACCATATGCCTCGCCATGTGCTTTGAGATAAAGGAATCAGGCCTTCCTATTTTGAAGAGCGACCTGGAGACTGATTTGGGGTTGATAAGGGCCAAACCCCCAATAAAACAATTTCACACATCCTTGTGAAATTCTGAGGTAGTTTGGTTGAGAGAACGTGTCGCTGCTCCCATTGGACGAGACCAGGGATGCCGAGGCGGGACTTCCGGTTTTACGGCCAGAAACGACCAGCTTACAAAACCGTTTAGCGCCCCTGAAAACTTTGCTTATCCCCCGACCTCAGTTAGGGAAAGGAAGCACAAACACAATGTTGCTGTCTTTAAAAGAAAATCCTAGGTTTAACAGTTTTAGATTCGCTGGACGAATCTACTGGACTGTTTGTTTGTTTTGTTTTTGTTCGGTTCCTGGAAGAGGAAGCGGACAATTTTCCTGCAGAAGTGAAGAAACAGATTCTTCAGAGAAAGAGGATGACTTCTATTTCCCATCCAAGTCGATCCATGCCAGTTACAAGGACGGGAAATTCCCTTAACGAACCGAAGGAAGTATCTCTGACACAGAGAGTTTCGTCATCGCACAGCACGGAGCTGCGTAGCCTGAGTCAGCAGAGAAAGGACCGCATCGGCCGCCACGAAATCGACTCATAGTAAGGCAAATAGAGTCTGGGCAGATTTAGTCTATTGTGTTTCTTATCTTGTTTGTGTTGCTTAAGTCACTGTGTCATTTTTATAACGTGGTGTGTATGCTCAATAATCGCAGAGATTAACGATCGAGATCGTTAATGTTGTGTAGAAATTACTGTTGCTACAATCGTGTCGAGATAATTCAACGCTTGCGAGACCGGAAGTTGTTTCTCATCAGTTCAGAGGTCAGAACCGCGGCTGTGCGAATCAAAGACTCGTCAGCTGTGTTTCTGTAGACGAGAGAACAATCTTCCGTACTCCACCGCAGCGGGGAGGATCTCATTTTGTTTTTGAAGGATTTATTTTGTTTTGTTAGCTTTCTCTCTTCTTTTTCTAACCCACACACACATATAGCTTTAAGCTAATGTAGCTCAGGTTGCGTTTACGGCTTCAGACACGTCGCCACGTTTTAGATTACCTCATATGTTGTCTGAGCTGGTCTCTCACGCACGCACGCACACACACACACACACACACACACACACACACACACACACACACACACACACACATCCCCTCTTACCCCCGTTTGTTGATTTTAGATAGCGTGCTCATGAATGTAGAGTATAGAGTATAGTTTGTTGTTAGTTTAGATATTAGTTGACTAGATCATTATTATTGGAACTTAATAAACTCTGTTATATTTTAAAGAGCAGCTGTCTGTGATGACTTTGTGCATGTGTATTGTGATAATAGCTGGATATGTGGTCTGTTGCTCGATGTTAAACCTTCACTTTTCACTCTGAATGTGGAATAGTACGTTGACTGTTGACATTGTGAGTGAATACTAATTATGATACTTAGTTTATAGTTTGGTTATTGGTCCCTGTTCGCAGGCTGGTGCCCCGTTATTAATAATCGTTAATAATCTTACTGACATTAATAATTCTATTGATGTCAATAAGTTAGTTTTCTTAAATGCTGATAACTCAAACACGCTCCTTTTCGTTCCCAACAATAGAAATGTGTGATATATCCTGTAATCATCATTGACTCAGTATATACGAGTTAGAAATGTAAAAACCTTTCCTGTGATTGTTTTGTGATAAATCAAATATGTTCAATCAAGTTAAGGTTTTGATTAAGATGAGATATTAATGAATCTCATAATGAAATGTTTAAGATTAAGACATGAACAAGTATAAAAGGATAAATGTAATGATTGATCACTCTGACTTTTATGAAATGTTAGTGCACTAAGCAAATAGAGAAATGAAAGAGCTGATGGAAAGTACAGTGAAGCCATGCGGACATTGATGGTGGGTAAAGTGACTTGTTTGTGTTAGCAACGGTGAGCTAATGCAGGATGTCCAAATAGGGGCGGTAAGAAAGGTAAAATAAAGAAGTAACAAACTTCATCAAGTGCTGCGCAACACTATGTCGCTCTGAACTGTGATTGAAGATTGAACAGAGCTTTTCCATCTGAAGAACAACTTCTACCTGAGAACGACCAGTCAAGATTTCTCACCAAAACCATTGCTCCCTGAGAGGAGCTGAAATGAGAGTTGCTGAGTATAATTCTCTTCCTTATCAACCCTCTAAAAGTGTGGGGACTTTTTGCTTCCAGCCCCGTTCTTCATAGGAGGTTGTGATCAGAGCAGCAATAAGGATATAAGATAGGACAGAGTTTCATTCTGTTGAATTAATCATGTATTGATTGCATTTATAACATCTGATTGACACACCTGTTCTGTTGCTGTAAGATTCAGCAAAATTAAAATAAAGTAATCTGCAGTTCGAATAAAAGTTTCTTTGTATTCACTCATCTAGTGAAGAGTTTCTTAAAGTTTCAAGTAGCCTCTCCTCAGTGATGTGAAATACAAATTGTGTGGTCTAGCCAGGTTCATTAATTAAAGCTCTTATTGGTTGGTCTAGACTCAAAAAGTAACTTTTTTATACCAGCAGAAGTATACTTGAAGCTTAAATAATTCCCAGCAATCACAACAACCATTACTATTTCAGAAGGGAGCTGTCTTTAACTTTAGAGTTTTCACCAAGTATCTTTGACATCAGGTCACTCAGGGTGCTCGAGAAACGGCAGAGGGGAAGGCTTCAGGGTGAAGACAGTTAATAGCTGGATGAATTCCCTTTGATTCCTTTTTTTTCTATTTTGATTAGAAAGCTGTTCTGTGACTAAATAAGCAGACTCATTTTATGTGAGGACTGGACTAAACTTTTTTTTTTTTTTTTTTGGGGTCACAAGGCTGCTTAGGAGAGCCCGTTAAATGTCCAGTCATGTCTCAATGAAGCCATAATGAACGTTTACATGACGGACACCTGCCGTCATAATTGTAACAGATAGATGAAGCCAGCTATGTTACATATTCCATGTCTGAAAAGAGAGCAGAATGAACCGCTCTGTCAGCATACACCTGTGTGTGTGGAAATCACCAATCAGCTACTTCATCAATATTCATGTCTACAAGTATATCTGGCCTTTAATGCCTTGATATAAACACCTTGGCGGGTGTTTTTCTCCTCACAGGTTGAAGTTGTTTATTGTGTTTACACTTGCACTAGTACAGAATAAGAGTTAACTCATTTGAAACAAACTGATAAATCATCTCCTCTAGCAAAAAGATACGGCATGGCAGAATCATTGTCTTGAAGGAAAAGTTTGTGGCATAAATAATGAGTATACCCTGGCTATGCCTCTTTGGCCCTGCGGTTGAAACAAGGCTAATTAGTCCTTGAGGGAGAAAATCCCATTTTGAGAAGAAAATGAATGATCCTGCACTAACACAATGCAGTGATAACGGAGGAAAAACCTAGAGTGAAATGATCAAAACAACAAAGGATTGATGCAAGAGCAGTTAATGCACTTCAGAGAGAGAAAGAAATCCAGTTATTTACAGTAAATGGCAAAGTCCTCTTCATTTGCTCGATGTGTGCTATTGACTGGCATCATTTACGTCAAAGAGAAAACAGATCCAAAGGGAAACAAGATAGGGAGTCCAGATCAATAATGGGAGAGGGGTCGGTCACACACACACACACACACACACACACACACACACACACACACACACACACACACACACACACACACACACACACACACACACACACACACACACACACACACACAGTCTTTAAGGCCAAGAGGAGCAACAGTAAATCATGCTGTGGACTACTGGTGATAGCAAGACTTGACTCTTCAAACAAAAGCAGCCACAATAGTACTTATACTTACTTATAATAAACTTATGTAAACAGATTTACTTCTGTTCAAATCAATGTGTAATATATCCCCTTGATTGACCCCCTGAAAATTTCAGGGGGTCTCTAAAATTCTAAGACAATTATTTGTCACTTAAAATTGTCACTAAAAATGTCTATAAAAAGCTTACTTATGCCCAGCAGTTTTCATTATTCAAACTGCAAAATGCTTATTCACTAATATGAATTGTGTGTGTGAGCAACGATTTTCTGCCGTAAATGACACAGCCAGCCAGAGACGCAACAGGTTGCTCAAAGCGAGCCTCTCTTCACATCTGTTTGTGGAACTAAACGGACCACTTTGAACAAATTTGATCCAGAACCTTTGGTGATAACCTGGATTAAAGCAGGACGTTGTCTCTCCTCTTCTTAGATACCAGGACAGCAACGAAAAGAAGCCAAGCTGAGGTGTGTGTGTCGGGGTCGAGCGTGTGCATGCGTGTCTGGTTAAAGAGAGAGGTGAGTGTGCTGTGTGGATTCTGTTGCAGTTGGGTTGTGTAATTGTGTGAGGGCCTAATTATTAACAATATAAGCCTTAGACCCCTCTGATTAACAGTAGGTATTTCGTACAGTGTAAATAACTAATCGTTTTGTTAATTTCAGTTAAAAGATTCATAGTCACTGACTATGTACTGTAGTTCACCAACTGTGCATACTGCACTTCAGTACGCACAGTCACTGTATGCATCACTTTTGGAATGTACTTCCACATGTAAGCAGGAAGTGAATGCTTTGAAATGTAGCACTAGCACATCCTTTTGTTCAGTTCAGTTTAAAGATTCACTGACTATGTATTTCTTTCACTTTTTTTCTAACCTGCAGAAATGCAATCACAGCACTTCAGTGTCCACAACAGATACAGCATGTCTTCACATATCATGGAACAAATGTGCACAGTGTCAATGTCATCACCATTTCAATGCAGTTCAGTACGCACAACAGTAAGCTATCGCATCTCTCATACCAACCGTAACATTCTGGCCGTCCTCAGGTCAGTAGTACGTTCAATCTGGAGGATTTGTTCATTCATCTTCTAAATACGTAACCCAACCTGTCAGATGGTTCGTTACACAGAACCATCTGAGACGCCGTCACTGGAAACTGTTTGGAAAAGGGCAAGCACTTTTAAAAAAAAAATACGTGGCAGGTGATTGGATGAACCATCTGTCAATCAAACTAGATTTGGGAGAAGAACAAAGACATATTTTTGATCTAGAAAAGTCTTCAGTGTCTTTGTTCTTCCTTCAATTAAGAAATACTCTCCAGTCCTGATAGAACTGTCTTTTGCTACATCTATGCTAACCTCTTCAGGAGCCGCCATTGTTGTTTAGAACAAAATCTTTTCTCCGTGTCGTCACACACTGTGGCAACCCGGGGGACGCGGAGGCACGATTCAGAGATAAACTTTTACTTGCCGTTTCGTTGCTGGCTTAGGCCAGGTGGTGATGGCTTCCACTTTCCGGAGTTGGGGTCTTACACTGCCTCTCCCAATAGTGTAGCCGAGGTACTCTGCCTCTTCTAGACCAAGGTGACATTTTTTGGGATCGTAGACTTCCCAAGACAGCTCTCAGGTGGCCTATATGGGAGGTCCAGTCTGGACTGTGGATGATTACATCATCTATATAGGCCGTTGCATACCCACGATGAGGTCGGAGCACCTGGTCCATCATCCTTTGGAATGTGGCTGGCACTCCATGGACTCCGAGGGCAGGACTTTATAGTGATATAGGCCCTCCGGGGTAGCAAAGGCCGTCTTTTCCTTGGCTCCTTCTGTGAGGGGAACCTGCCAGTACCCTTTGGTGAGGTCAAGAGTGGACACAAACCAGGCTGGGCTTAATCGCTCGATTAGCTCATCAACTCTCGGCATGGGGTAGGCATCACATTTTGAGATTTCATTGAACTTCCTAAAATCATTGCAGAATCTCTCAGTGCCATCCGATTTGGGAGTCAGAACAATTGGGCTGGACCAGGCACTATGTGACTCCTCAATATCCCCCATTTCCAACATCTTTCTCACCTCTTCCTTGATGGTCTTCCTTTTTGCCTCTGGGATGCGATAGGGCCGGAGCCTCACCTTCTTTCTTGGCTCGGTGATTATGTCATGTTGGATCACATTGGTGCGTCCAGGTAGGTCAGAAAAGACATCCTTGAACTGACTGGTCAGTTCCACCACGTCTTGCCGGTGGGCCGGGCCCAACTGGGGGCCTAGAGGTACCTGTGAAGGGACAGACAGGGTCTGGGATTTCAACGGTTAATGTTACCATCGGAACACCGTCAGGAGCATGCCATTTCTTTAAAAGATTGATGTGATAAATTTGACAGGCCTTCCTTTTCCCAGGTTGTCTCACCTTATAGTTCACCTCTCTATCACCTCATAGGGCCCATGCCACTTGGCCAGGAACTTACATTCAGCCGTTGGAATCAGGACCAGGACAAACTCACCGGGCCGGAACTCCCGCACTTGAGCTTTCCAGTTGTAGATTCGGGCTTGAGCGTGTTGTGCTTGCTGCACATGCTCCCGCACTAGGGGCCATATTTTACCTATCCTCCCTTAAATCTTTTTCACATACTCTATTACGGAGCGGTGGGGCGATGGCTGTTGCTCCCAGGCTTCTTTTGCCAGATCCAGCATGCCCCTCGGTCTCCAGCCATACAGCAACTCGAACGGCGAAAACCCTGTGGAAACCTGGGGGACTTCTCGGATTGAAAACAAGACAAAGGGGATTAGTTGGTCCCAGTTTTTCCCATCCTCATCAATAGTCTTTCTCAGCATTTGTTTTAGGGTCTTATTAAAACGTTCTACGAGGCCATCCGTCTGTGGGTGGTACACCGAGGTTCTTATTTGGCTCACCTTCAACAACTTGCACATTTCCTTCATGACCCGAGACATGAAGCAGCTACCTTAGTCGGTTAGGACTTCTTTTACAATGTCAACTCGACTAAAGAGGAGGAATAATTCCCTGGCAACTGCCTTAGCACTTGCAGTGCGGAATGGGACGGCCTCTGGGTTGCGGGTGGCATAACCCATGATGACCAGGATGTAACGATGCCCCCTACTGGACTTCGGCAGGGGTCCTACTATATCCATTGCCACTCTCTGGAAGGGGATGTCAATTAAGGGTAACGGGATCAAGGGATTCTGATAGTGTACCTTTGGAGCTGTCTTCTGGCACTCCCGGCAGCTTTTGAAATAATCCTGGACCGCCCTCTTCACCCCTGGCCAGTAGAAGCGACCCAGGATTCTGTCGTAGGTCTTCTCTACTCCCAGATGAAACAGTTGGGCTAGATGGTGCTGCACAGGCATGTACCACCTTGGCTTTTCCGGTTGCTCCGAGGTTTCTTGTTCGAACAGCTTCGCCTGTGGCCAGCCGCCCTGTGGGCCCATAAATGCCAAAATATGGGGCAGTCTCGCCCAATCAGCACTGGTACCGGCAAATTTTCTACCACCCCCGCCATGACTTCAAAAGTTCACCTTGTGGTCTGAACCTTGATGTGGGTGGTGGGATAATCCCGCTAATCCCCATGGACACCGGAGCCTGGGATAGGGGGCCCTCTGGGCCCAGTTGCCGGAGCTGGCAAGATCACCTGGGAGATCTGGCAGTGGGGTGGTGTCTCCAGGTCACCCTTCCTCAGCCTTGGCTTGTTTTCCCTGGGGTCAGAGCGGCTGGGTCGTAAGGGCTCGCCGACTGCTTCGCATCAGCTCCACTGTGACCTGGTGGTTTTCGAATAGCGCCACTAGGTCATCCACTGTCTCTGGGCTGCTTTGGGAGGCATGTCGTTTGGCATCCCCTGGTAGTGCTCTAACACAATGGTCCATTACAACTCTGTCCATGGCTGAGGGTCCATCACGTTAACCAACTACGTGTCAGGCGCATAAGGCTTGCAACCTGCGGTCGCACTGGAGCAGTGGCGTCATAGGTCCAGGAGTGGAACTGTTGGGCCCTTGTCTGGAGGTTGTGACCATAATGGGCTAAAATGGCTGCTTTTAATGCCTCATAATTATTCACTTCTGTGGGGGAGAGGTCCCGACAGTCTTTTTGAGCTTCGCCTGTTAAAAAAGGGGCTAGTATCCCGGCCCACTCTGCTTTAGGCCACCGCTCCCTCTCTGCAGTTCTCTCAAAAACCTCTAGGTAGGCCTCAATGTCATCATCCCCAGTCTGTTTGGTGAGCACTTTACTGGGTTCCGTAGGCCTCTCTGGTTTTATCAGATGCTGGTAGTCATTGCGTCCTGTAATGCTCTAAGGCTCTGGGCCTGCTGGGTTTGGGTGTGTATGAGCTGTGCTAGTGCGTTCTCCATAGCACTGTGTGTCTCTCTCTGAGTACCTATTTTATTCTGAATCTTTAGCGACGGATCACCATGCCCACATTCTCCAACAAATGTGGCAACCCGGGGGACGCGGAGGCACGATTCAGAGATAAAACAGGTGACTCAGAGACAGTAGCCATGTAAAAAAAAGTGTCCTTAAATAAACAGGGCAATGTAAAGAGGGATAGGGTCAAGATTCCTCCCGGTCGGGGTCTTTGGCCTTCGGTCTACACCCAGTGTGAGACGATTCCTCCGTCCTGTTTGGGCAGAGCAGACCTGAATTATCTCCTGTCTGCTGCAGCTTCTCTCAAGAGGTTCAGGAGATCCTCGTATTCTTCTGCCCAGTCTGTCTGCCACTGCTGCTTCACAGCCCTGTGAACATATGCTCATTATAATTAGGTGATGGGGTACAGGTGTGACCACTGCCACGTGCCTAGTGGCTGCAGCACCTGGACTGGATAGTATACTCCCTCTATCACCTCCCCCAACCTGAGCTTGGGGATCCGCCTCCTGTGCTGTGTCTGCTCGGCTTTTCCCCCTGGTTTGCCACAACACACATAAGCCACGACCCTAGTAGCTCCTCACAGGACTCTGATTGGTCCTTGCTTTGGTTTACAGGACACAAACACATTACTTGAATCCTGATTAGATGGATTTTCGTGTGATATGTGATCCAGACATCGCAAGACTCCAGCTGCAGTGCAAGATATAAACACCTTTATTTCATGAGTGTGTATATGTATGTGCATATGCGTAAGAAGGCTCTTAAGACATGGGATCAGTTTGGAAAGGAAACCAAGATAGTAGTCACGATGAGAACCTCAGGCCTGGATGAACACACATACACACAAATCTAAAGTTTAGATGAAAAGAAAAAAGCCTTTTTAATCCTTTAAGATCACAACACTGGTCATATTGAATGAGTGAAGCTTTCTAACAATATATGCAAAAATCTACTTATTCATATTTTTATATCAAAATCCAATCACCTTTTCTTCCTGTAAAAAAAAAGACGTGTGCTTACGTAAGCTATAACTATTTCAACCAGTAATACGACAACAATCCATCAATCAATCTGAAACTTTTAGCAACAAGGGAGGTGTGTAGAACCACAGCTCTGTATCAAGCTACACTCTAAGCCCGCCCACTTTTCAGCAGCCCAACCAAATGTGAAGGATTTGATTTCAATCTCTCTCGTAACTGGACACCACTCAAATATTCCATTACCCTGTGAGGCTCTAACTTCCGTTTCACTGGGACTTCAAATGATAAATGCAGTGCGACAGGTCTTACACAAATGAGCATGAAAACAAATGCATGCAACACACAAAAATGAATAAACAAACTTTTTAAAATCCATATAAGACCCTCAAAATGTTTCTCTAGGTTTGACAACACGATCCAAGGTGGTTTATTTGGCTTACTGATGCGTCTATGCTCTAAGCCTTCTCCATATGTGATAATGGGATTCATTGCTTCCCCTCCCCTTTCTCTTCTCTCTCCTCATGTCCTGCACGCCATCCATTTGAAAAGGAAGGCATCACATTTAAATTACGCAGGCAGTTTACTGTAAGAGTCCACCAGGGAAATCGAAGAAGAGACAGAAAAAGAAAAGGGGAGAAGGAGGGGGGATGTAAAACAGAGTTATGGGAAATCACGTTGGATGGAAGGCAAAGTGCACAGAAAGATGGGGAAGATAGAGACGGGATGGTGGGAAGACGTGGAGTGGAAGAGCGATTGAGGGAGAGAGTGAGGCCTGGAAGCTCACTGTCTATCCTTTGTCCTTGATCTTTTTTGTTGAAGATTTGCAAACACTCTCTCTGTCCATTCTCTCTCTCATGTTGTTTCTGTTGACCATGCTGACCACCGTCCTCTCCTCCTCTGCACTGATGGGTGACAAACAAGCCCAGGCAATCCCACAATGCTCTTTGTCATCCTTGCAGCGGAAGACTGGTGCGTTTGGCTATTTGCATGCAAATAGAACCCCCCCCCCTCCATCCCACACACACACCTTCCATCACCCTCCTCTCTACGCTCATTTATTTTGTCCTGCATAGTGTTCACTTTATTTCAGAGGAGTGCTTATTGAAGTGTGTGTGTGTGTGTGTGTGTGTGTGTGTGTGTGTGTGTGTGTGTGTGTGTGTGCTGGGGGGGTTCCCTCTGACTGCAGCCACATTATACTGCACTGCATGATGAGACAACCCACAGTCACTACATTGTAACATATGTATTATCATAGCTGCTTGTATTTGGAAAGTAGTATGGTGGTATAGATGTAACTCTAAATGGATCAAATTTACTTTTTAGGGCAATAAATTCCACGGACTATAACTCAAGGGTATTCAATTAAAATTCCAAAAGGTCCAGGTTGAGAAAATCTCCTCTTGCAAAGGTCCGGAACATTACAATATTTTCTAATTTATTTAGACAATATGGTGCCATATTTATTTAGACAATATGGCGCTATTTAGTGCTCTATTTATTGCCATATATATATATGCAGTGGTGTATAGTAACGAAGTAGAAATACTTCGTTACTGTACTTAAGTCGTTTTTTTGGATATCTGTACTTTACTTTACTATTTATATTTCTGTTGACTTTTACTTTTACTTCACTACATTTTGCAAAGAAAACTGATACTTTGACTCCGATACATTTACCCTGAAACCTTCGTTACTCGCTACAAAATAAAATCTATCTTTAGAAAAAAAATGAATCATGAGACCAACGTCGGGGACTGTGGTGGAACACAGACTGCAAGCAAGCAGGTTTGGTGAATCAGTGGACCTAGCTTGCAAGTTAAATCGTTGGTTAATCACGTTATTACGCAACTGCAAACAAGTGCTCTCAAAGCCGCGGTTTTTTGATTCCAGTGATGCCCAGGATGCTAGCTAGCGAGCGACTACATGAGTAGAATTCCACTCTACGATGACTGATTTCATGATGGAAGCAGAAATGGAAGCACCTGCTGCTCCCGCAACAAACGACGGTGGTGATGAAGACCAACACCGTGGCCATATTTGCGAGAAATGTTTTCTTATGTTGGAGTGAAAGATTCTTCGTACCGGATGAAGTGCCTCTTATGCTTACCCGAAGCTACTGAAATATTGGCATTCAAAAACTCCCCATCCAACCACAGGAAACACATTGGGGTAAATGAAGATGAATCCCATGAGCCGCAACGTTAATGTTTAGTTATCATAATTATCATAAACCTGTTCAGATATCTAGCAGTGTTTCCCACAGGATTGGAGTATATCTTTGGCGGGGGAGGGGGGGAGACAGATGTCTGATCTTCTAATGTAGCTATACATGGTGTATGTTAGGCTAACGTTTGCTAGCTATCGGAAATCAAATGAGACAATTAGTGTAGTAGACAGATCGCTAGCGAGTTAGTGAGCTGAGGAAGTGTTGACAGTTGTGAGATGTTGTTGATTTGAGTCATCATAGCTATAATCACTGCAGCACTAGTTGGCTAACGTTAGCTCACTGAACGTTAGCTAGCCACCACACCATAGGATTGACAGGATCCGCAAGAGCGCAGCATTACGTTTTGTAATACTTTAGTATTGATCATGTTTTGATATTTGAGTCATTTGGTGGATGATCAGATCGAGTTATGATGGTAGCAGTCGACCAACTGCAGATTCAGCTTGAGCAAAACCTTTGCCTGTTGTGTTCAAATCAGGCCCATAGTTCATAGTAGATGCAAAAGTATACTTATGTACAATATATGATGTTGAACATTGTTGCTCCTGGATGGATCACAGCCAACCCAATTATTTTCAACACAACTCCTTGTCCTTGGTCATGGTGGCCACAGCACTTAAAAGAATAAACTTCCTAATTCTCAAAATTCTGACCCTTTGCTTTTGTATTAACAGCATTTACTTGTACTTTTACTTTCAATACTTAAGTATTATCACAGTAAATATCAGCTATTACTCAAGTAGTATTTTAATAGGCGACTTTCACTTTTACTGGAGTCGTTTTCCAGTAAGGTATCTTTACTTTTACTCAAGTATGGCTTTTGGGTACTTTATACACCACTGTATATATGTGCATACATACACACGCACACACACACACAAGAAGCCTAGTAGTAGTAACAATGTCTCTGTGTAGTCAACAACTGTCACATCAATTATATTTTAACAATTATTATTCTCAGTTTTCAGTTTTCTTAACTGGGTGGATTATAAATAATACATAGAAATACATAAATAAATGTTCTTCTCATTTCAAGTAAAATAAGAGCTGGATTAATGAATAAATTACATAACAGAAAGCTTTTCAAAAATGTGCATCTTAAAATAAAGTAATTCATTTTAGAAAAATGTATTTCACGGATTTGTCCTGCAGCTTTAAATTCAGTTAATTCAGGTGTTAAGTGATGTCTATCACAAAAGCCACAATATTATATTTTTCTCCTCTTGTAAAAAGAGAAATTAGTGAGCATGGACTTCATCTGTGGTTATTAAACCACTTGTTTCAGCTCTATTCTCTCTGTTAACATCATTGTTGGAAAGTGAATTCATGTGTTAGGATTCTGATCATATTGGGCTCTTAGGTTTATTTTTCGTGTCCTCATTTCAGATGTGAGTGGGTACGTTTGCTCAAAAGAGTCATGCTTTGTATCGTAGTGTCGCTTCATATTACTGCTTTTAATATTCTCCAGTCTCTGAACATGTGAGACATACTGGTTTTAAACTGTCCGTGGGAAGAATTAACCTATAAGAGTGTGTCCATTCTTGTTTAAAGACTCTGGTCTCTCTGACCACTTTTCTCTTTTTGGAGAACGTCAAACTTTTACTCTTCGGTCTCTTTCCTCGTCTCTCCCGTGTGTGTAAATCACTCACTCGAGTCAGGAAACGTGTCAGAATACCCATATTTGATTGGCTGAACTGCATCACATGATGTGATTTACAACGCATTGGTAGGTGTGTTTCCTGCACCACTGAACAAGTGCCCTAAAGGCTGGAAAAGCTGCGCTGGTTAAAATAGAAGTGCTCTGTCAAAATTGTATAATTCTCAATTATCTATCGGTTTTAGGTCCTGGGTCCGGATACAACGGCGTCTGGGTCCAGATCCCGACCGCGGTCCACCTATTATTGACCCCTGCTATAACCCATAATGGAAAAGCTATGCCATTTTTTTAGAATTGTAAATTTATCAAAAAGCATGTGCTTTGTAGTCGAGGTTGTCCAAAATATGGGACTCTATCCAAAACAGACGGGTGGAAAACCTACCAGCACCTGACGCACATTCCAAAGAGACCCGAAATATAATTAGACCCTAATAGAGATGGAACATCAACACCTATGGCAGCATGATGCACTATCAATAAACAAGCAGCCATAGTCAAAAAGAGCAGCAATATATTAACAATGTGGTAAGGATAAATGTAAATTTAAAAAAACAAAAGCACTTTGTAAGATCCGTTACGTTTTTATTGTTCAGTGACTAATCTGTAGAAATGATTGAAGGTCCTATACCTCCTGCACCAACAATAAAACCTGCTGTAGCCACGTGGACTACAGATAGACAGAACATTTCTAACCAATATAACATCTGTTAATCAAATTCCAAAAAGTATTTCGGAGTCATTTAACAACATAAATGAACATAAACAGCCCTGCACTGAAGTTGCTTACTACTTCTTTCAATGCGTGTCCATTGACAATGATGGACAGCTTAACTTGAAAATGTTACAGTGACTTAAAGAGGGGGTCTATTTCCTGCCAGGCCTCCATAACTGATATAACTTACCTCCTGTTTCCATTTCGATCTTCATCTCGACAACACATGATTGGTGTTCTTACCAATAGAGTTGTAGCCTCCGACACAGCCGAAAATGTTTGATCGGGTGTCGGCCAGTAAGAGTTTATGCACCGATCTGATATAACGTTATCATATCATTCATCAGATCATTTACGCTACCGTAGAACAACAACACCTGTCAACTACCTAATCCGTACATCCTTCCTGATCGGCCTACTGCACGTATGCAGACTAGTACTACACACCTGTGGTTAAACACTCTTGTGCATCCTATTTTTCCCTGATAATGCTACATTGTTAACAACTAATCCGTGTTGAAATCACCAGGAGGAGAGCTAGTTAGCGTTAGCTGTTAGCAGCCAGTGGGCAGCATAGTCTTGCTTGGCGGAGCTAACCAGGGCTAACAGCTAACGTTGATGGAGGTTGCATTGTGTTACATTATGATGCGTTAAGGCTCTGTCAACGGTAAATCATAAATTATCATATGTTCAAATGTAATCTTGTAAAATTAAGTTTTAACAAAGCAAAAATGTAAGAAAAATACAATCAAGAATACGATTTATCTTCTAATCATTTGAATTGTTTTTTTTGATGCAAATATAATATAGATGACATAAACAAAATCAAAGAAAAAGAATAACATTTCGGACTTCCGGACGGTTGGAATTAGTTTTTGTGATGGTTCTGGGATGGTGGTGGAAAAAGTCTGTATATATTAGTTTTTAACGCACTGGTATATATTGTAGCGACCCTGTTAGTTAGTAACCTGTTGCTGCTGTTACCTGTTCTGTGTCGGGAGCTAGCAAGGTCGTTAGACCGGAACCAACGAAGAAGAGTTTGTTGTTAGACTAAAAAGACGGATAATGTTGGCTGGAGCTGCTCGGCACTATAGTGACGGTTTGTGTTAATAAACCTCTTGCAAGGACTTCACTCTGTCTCCGACTCGTAAGTGGAACATTACACTGGTGTCAGAAGTGACTTTGTGACGGACGTGAACATAACGCCAATCCGTTCGTGAGCTAACCTAGCTTCGTTCGTGAGCTAGCCAGTTAGCTTGCTTTTGGTCATGGATGGTGTCGGTAGGACGGAGGTGAAGAAGGAAAGGAGAGACATGGAGGAGGAGGGAGCGTGCGGGTGGTCGGACGACATGGCTAGAGAGTTCACAAGAGCTTCAAGTGAGGTGAGGGATCGCCTGAGAGAGTCTGCTGTGAGGATGGCTAGAGGCGCTGGGATGGCTCCCTCATCAACGTTTCCCACCGTTTCTCCGGACATTGGAAATAACAACGGCGGCGCCCGGCACCCAGTAGCAGTCTCAACGGTGAAAACACCCAAATACTCCGGTAGGTCTGACTGGGAAGCTTTCCTGGCCCAATTTGAGCTATTATCCGACACCGGGGGATGGTCCATCGAGACTAAAGCACTGCAACTGGCTTTGTGCCTCACAGACGATGCGCTGTCCTGTCTTCTGCTGCTGAGCCCAGAGGACAGACTTAGTTATCAAGCGCTGGTGGGGGCTCTTCAGAGGCGTTTTGGACAGTGTTTGCAGCCTGAGCTCCTGCGTAATGAACTCAATAATCGTTGCAGAAAATCTGGGGAGGCGTTGCGGGCATTAGCTAACGACATTGAAAGCCTGTCGCGACGGGCTTATGTACACATGCCCCCCAAAGTACAGAGCGAACTGGCACGGGACCAGTTCATCAGAGCAATCTTCCCCACTGAACTGCGTGTACAGGTACAGCTACAACACCCACAGTCTTTGCAGGCGGCCTTGGAGATGGCTGTGGAGAGAGAGAATGTGTGGGGTGTAGCAGCTGGACACTGTCAAAGGGAGGGGCCACCTGCCGTGAGGGCTGCAATGCAGAGCTCCTCAGAAGAAGAGAGACCGGCATGGTTGACTGAAGTGACTGAACTGATTAGGGCTGTTTCATTACAGCAAACACACCGACCACGCCCCGGGCCCAGGGTCTGCTGGGGGTGTGGTCAACCAGGACACTTTGCCAGGGAGTGCCCCAAGTCAAGCAAGTTGCAGGGAAACGGCTCAGGGCCCGCATAGAGGAGGATATGCGGACCCCGGCCCTAACTCCAACCCTGTCTTCACAAGCCTCAACATCAGATGGAGGAGCCCAACATCACAGCCGGGGGAGCCAGGCTCCACTTCCCCCAGAAGCAGATGACAGCGCATGCTTGGAGCCTGTCGTCGCAGTGGGACGTACCGGTAAGGGCGATTCTTGTTTCGTCCCTGTCACTGTGGAAGGAGTGCCCTGTTTTGCACTAGTGGACACAGGGTCAACAGTAACGTTGGTGAGGCCGGATATGGTCCCGGACGGAACTCTGTTCGACCCCACCGCTGTGCGATTGCGCACGGTGACCGGAGAGCTGGCACCCATGAGAGGCATATGTCTGTTGACTATATCTGTGGGGGGGATGACTGTACGGTACCGGGTGTGGATAGCTTCAGTGCAGGATTCATGTATTCTGGGTTTGGACTTTTTGAAGGCCACAGGCTGCCAGCTGGACCTGCAACGAGGCACAGTGAGGTTCCAAGGGGGGCCGGCTATCTCTATGACCACCACCCATATCCCTGCTGCGCCTCCTCCCAGACCTCTCACACCATCCGCAAGTGCGGTAGAGACGGTATCCGGCAACCTTCCACCCATCGCCTGCCTCCCAGAGGAACCCACAAGGGGTGCCTCTACCCCAGAGACTGTGTCCGGCAACCTTCCAACCATCACCTGCCTCCCAGAGGAACCCACCCGGGGTGCCTCTTCCCCATCTGACCCCACCATGGCCTACGCAACCCCAACCCCGCCTGGGTTGTACCAGGAGGAGGAGGAGGGGACTCTGGTTGCGGTAAGGGAGGTGTGGAGCAAGAACTGTGGCGGCCTACATCCTCAGCAGCAGGAACAGCTGTGGCAGCTTCTGCGAGAGTTTCAAGGCAGTTTCGCCAAGAGTGAGGACGAGGTAGGCTCATCTAGTACAGCATGAGATTGACACAGGGGACGCGCGACCTATCAAGTGCCGCCCACGCCGCCTCCCGTTGGCTCGCCAGCAGGCTTGTGATGAAGCGGTCGAGAGCATGCTGCAGGCGGGGATCATCGAGCCTTCTGACAGCCCCTGGGCAGCAGCAGTTGTCATGGTTCCAAAGAAAATACGCGGCTGGCGACTCTGCTCTGACTACAGGCCTGTAAATGGAGTAACCAAGAAGGATTCATACCCAATACCCCGCATTGACGAGTCTCTGGACCTGGTCTCTGGGTCCTCTTGGTTCTCCTCCTTGGACCTCCGCAGTGGGTATTACCAGGTGCCACTTGCCCCCGAAGCCCGCCCCAAAACAGCTTTCTGCACCGGACGGGGACTGTGGCAGTTCAAAGTCCTGAGTTTTAGACTTTGTAATGCCCCTGCCACCTTCGCGAGGTTGATGGACAAGGTGTTGGAAGGGGTCCCCCGTCAGCAGTGCCTGGTTTACCTGGACGACATCCTGGTTCATGGTAACACATTCGAGCACGCACTGGCATCGCTACGGGTGGTGCTGGGAAAGATCAGAGCAGCAGGCCTGAAGCTGCACCCGGATAAGTGCCACTTCATGCAGAGAGAGGTATCTTTTTTGGGACACAGGGTGGGGGGTGAAGGCATCGGCACCATGCGGGAAAAGGTGCAGGCAGTCGCCGACTGGCCCATTCCCACCAACCAAAAACAAGTGAAGAGTTTTTTGGGCCTGGCCTCGTACTACAGGAGGTTTGTACGAGGGTTTGCTTGCACTGCGGCGCCCCTGTTTCAGCTGCTGCAGAAGGACAGAGACTTTTCGTGGACGGAGCAATGCCAGACGGCGTTCAGCAGCCTTCGATGCGCCCTGAGTGAGGCTCCAGTGCTTGCCCCAGCCGACCCCAGCTTGCCCTTCACACTGGACACGGATGCTAGCGGGGTGGGCATCGGAGGAGTGCTGTCCCAAGCGGGACCCGAGGGAGAGCGAGTGGTGGCGTACTTCAGCCGGGCATTCAACAAAGCTGAGCGGCGCTACTGCGTCACCCGCAGGGAGCTCTTGGCAGTGGTGCTATCAATCAGGCACTTCAAGTACTATCTGTGTGGCCTGCCATTCACGGTGAGGACGGACCACTCTGCCCTGCAGTGGCTCATGACATTCAAGGAGCCGGAGGGGCAGGTGGCCAGGTGGTTGGAGGACCTCCAGGTTTTCGACTTCAACGTGGAGCAGCGGGCAGGAGCACGCCACACTAATGCAGACGCACTCTCACGCCGCCCATGTGCCGCAGACGGGTGCCGCTACTGCGAGCGGAGGGAGACCCGCGAGAAAGAACTGTGTGAAGAGGAAGGAGGCTGTGCTGCAGTTCGACGGGTGGAGTTCATATGCCGGGAGCTGCAGACAGTGGACTGGGCAGAGTGGAAACAACACCAGGTGCAGGACGCGGACTTACAGCCGGTATTGCAGTGGGTGGAGGCACAGCGGCGGCCACCGTGGGAAGAGGTGGCAGTGTCCTCCAAAGCAACTAAAGGGTTTTGGTCTCAGTTTGGATCTCTGCGCCTGAGTCAGGGCCTGCTGCAGCGGGCGTGGAAGGAACCAGCAACAGGGGAGGAAAGGTGGCAGATGGTGGTCCCCAAGGACCTGCGGGAGGGTGCTGGAAGCCATGCATGGAGCTGCAGGGTCTGGACATTTTGGTGTTTCTAAAACACTCCGTCGCCTCTGTCAAGGCTTCTACTGGGGACAGTGCAGGAGGGACGTGGAGGACTTTTGCCGCCGCTGTGACCCCTGTATGGCAAGAAAGGGTCCCCCAGGTCGCTCCCACGCTCCACTGCAGCAGTTTCCAGTGGGGACACCGATGGAAAGGGTGGCTGTGGATGTGGTGGGTCCGCTGCCTCACTCAGACGGAGGCAACCGCTACGTCCTCACCGCCATAGACTACTTCACGAAATGGCCAGAGGCATACGCCATCCCAGACCAGGAGGCAGAGACAGTCGTAGAGGCCCTGGTGGGAGGCATGTTCAGCCGTTTCGGAGTGCCGGAGACCATTCACAGCGACCAAGGGAGGAACTTCGAGTCTCAGGTGTTTGCGGCCATGTGTGAAAGATTGGGCATGCACAAGACTCGCACCTCCCCCCTGCGGCCCCAGAGTGACGGTCTGGTGGAAAGATTCCATCGCACCATGGGCCAGCAGCTTGCCATCCTCACCTCTCAGCACCAGCGTGACTGGGACAGGCATTTGCCTTTGGTGCTAATGGCTTGTCGCTCTGCGGTACAGGAGTCCTCATCCTGTACACCCGCCCTCCTCATGCTGGGGAGAGAGCTCCGCACCCCCGCAGAAATGGCCTTTGGACGGCCACCTGAGTCCCCAGACACGCCCCCCGGTCCCGAGTATGCCCGGAGGCTGCAGGACCGCCTCGAGTCAGCCCACGTTTTTGCCCGGAAACAGCAGCTGGCGTGAGACAAAAACGCAACTACGACGTGAGGGAAAAAGGAAAGCACTTTGAGGCGGGAGACCTGGTTTGGGTCTACAACCCCCAGCGAAAGAAGGGCCGGTGCCCAAAGCTTGACAGTCAATGGGCCGGCCCCTGCAGGGTATTGGAGAGGGTGGGCGAGGTCGTCTACAGGGTGCAGCTACCTCCTAGGGGAAGGAGAGTGGTGCTCCATAGAGACAGGCTCGCCCCTTACAGAGGGGTCTCTTCCCCACTGGCATCGGGGGCACGTGGACCTCCTCCGCAGCCTCTTCCCCCTGCCCACTCCCTGGACAGCTCCCCTGGGAGAACGCAGGGGGCTTTGGCGCCTGTGTCACCAGCACTCAGGAACCCCACGACACCCAGGTCTGGGTTCCCTGACCCCCAGGGCAGAAGCTGCCCACCAGAATCTGAGTCGCTCCCTTTCTCTCCCCCTGTCCCATTGGACACAACCCCCCAGGCGGGCCGGCCGCGAAGACAGAGAAGGCCCCCGAGACGGTTCAGAGACTTTGTTGTTCCATCTAGGATGGGAAATGGTTAAGAGTGAGACTTTAGGTTCCAGAGAGGGCAAGAATGCGCCCTGGTCTCACTGGAAGTGACGGTAGTCCACCCTGATCTTCCTAAAAAAAATTTTTTTAAAAAGGTGTACTCATGTTTTCTCATCTGCATTGTGTGGGAGTGTTCATGTACAATGTTTCCGTTGCTGGAGTTGTTCCTTGGGGGCAAGGAACTTTGAAGTGGGAGGGTAGTGTAGCGACCCTGTTAGTTAGTAACCTGTTGCTGCTGTTACCTGTTCTGTGTCGGGAGCTAGCAAGGTCGTTAGACCGGAACCAACGAAGAAGAGTTTGTTGTTAGACTAAAAAGACGGATAATGTTGGCTGGAGCTGCTCGGCACTATAGTGACGGTTTGTGTTAATAAACCTCTTGCAAGGACTTCACTCTGTCTCCGACTCGTAAGTGGAACATTACAATATACAGGACTGTCTCAGAAAATTAGAATATTGTGATAATCCCCATACGTGTGATTTAGTTTACTGAACCAAGCTGAGTGTTTTTCAAGGCTCAGGAAATCCTGGCAGGTGTTTCGAGTTAATTAGACGATTCAAGTGATTAGTTGAATACCCTACTAGTATACTTTTTCATGATATTCTAATATTTAGAGATAGGATATTTGAGTTTTCTTAAGCTGTAAGCCATAATCAGCAATATTAAAAGAATAAAAGGCTTGCAATATTTCAGTTGATTTGTAATGAATCCAGAATGCATGACATTTTTGTTTTTTTAATTGCATTACACAAAATAAAGAACTTTATCACAATATTCTAATTTTCTGAGACAGTCCTGTATATCGGAATCAAGAATTAAAAAAAAGTGGTATTGGAACATCTCCTCTCATCAACACCCTTTTCTCCTTTATTTTTTCCTCTTATTCAGAGATGACTGTTGTAGTAGATATAAAAATGACCCCATCGAAAGGCCGTCTCTTTTCAGTCAGTCAGATAATGCAAAAATGTGTGTATTGATCCACAAACGTTTCCACATGCTGGCTCTAGCTTCATATTCACTGTATCAGTATGGTATCAATCTTCTCATCTAACTCTCATGGAGAAAAGGAATACATGTATTTGCAAGTGTCAAACTATTCCAGTAAAACTGCTGAAATATCAACACATGCAGGAAGAAAAACAAGAAAGCATGTTTTTCTTCACTTAGGACCTCCGTGGCGCCTTCCTTGCCTGCTTCTCAAACCAATACTGGGGCACAAACAGGCCATTATGCCAGACAGGCAGCCATGATTCCTCTCTCTCTCTCTCTCTCTCTCTCTCTCTCTCTCTCTCTCTCTCTCTCTCTCTCTCATACAGACACACAGCCCCGCTGCTTCCTCTCCCTGTGAATGAAAGAGGAAGTGCAGAGGAGACTGAAGTGTAAAGAGTCCTCTGTCTCCTCCGTCTCACTCAGACAGGAGTGACACCACAGCCGACAACAACAACAACAACAACGACAGTGACAAGCGGTGCTGCCGAATTATTCATGAGGGCTGAAGAACGCAACAGCAAAGGAGCTCAGTGTCTACAAAACTCACTCACTCGGCAGCCTGTGTGTTTTCAAAGTCATCCCGTTCATGAGTTACAACCCCAAACTTACAGCCTCCAAGAGGAGATTTCCCTCTCAATGGCGCCCACCTGGACTGAGAAAGGAGGCAGCAAACTAAAGATTCAACTATCAAAGTGCCTATTCTCCAACTTGGTTGAAAAGTTTGCAGTTCGTCACAAGTAGAGCTCTGTTGCAAAACAAGACAACTTTGTGTGACACCTGAGCTCATACAAAGCGGCAGTTAAAACACTGTGTGCTGGTGAGAGACGCGTTTCACATCCACAATGAGGACATAAACAAATTTTGTCTTTTGACTGAGACTTGGGGGAAGTTCGGAAAACAACACTTTTTTTTCCCAGAAACAGCATTTCACAAAGAGAAGATTGCTAGTACAAACACCCATTATCTCTCATCTATGAAAAACTGAAAATTCCTTATCATAAAACTGCATTTCAATGACTACTGCTCTCGTAATGCTTCAGTGATTTATATTTGTTGAAGAACGGCTTCTGCATTTTGCTGACTGGGCTTTGGAAAGCTGTGGGCCTCAGTGCAGTCAGTAGGGCAGGCTCTTTATTGCTGGCACGTTAGGAAAATAAGTTTATTTTGTTCATATCATAAACACCCTTGCACCCAAACTCTCCTCGTCGTAAACTATCTAATGAAGGTGAAAAAAATATGTAATCCCTCAAATAATCTTAAAATCTTTATCCTTGTACAATTTCAGTCAAGTAAATTACTTATGTTGAAATGCAAAGACAGACAGTAACTCGCTCATATATTCATAACATTTTGTAGATATATTCATGGTCCCTTGATGATGAATCATATAGGCTGGGTACACCAACTAGGATTCAGATTTAAACCAGATTAAATCATGGTTTAACTTTAATTAAATGGTTTAACTTTAATCATGTTGCACATTTTAAAACTATCATAAAATGAATAAAGATTAAATTCAAACATCTCGTAAAATGTCAGTTTAGTTTTTACTCTCAACTTAGATTGCATTTAACCACCAAAACGTTGAACTCCAACTGAAACTGTGATCCAATATTAACTTTCAACTTACACTTGCAGAGGTTTAACTATTCAAATGGCTGTCTTTTTCAGATGGATAATGAAGGGAGAAAGAAAGTAGGGACAGACTCAAACAGTTGAGTTTTATAATGCTGGTTAGGAAACTGTTCTAGAGCTGTACAGCAAGATTAGACTCTAGTCTCTTTTTTTCTTACTGTGCTGTTGTCTGTTTTTCTATCTTCTATTATTTGTGGTATTGTGGTATTGAAATGTCTCAGGAACTATTGGATGGATTGTCATGGATTTGGTACACATATTAATGCCTGCTTTAGGGGGAATTGTAATAACTTTGGTGATCCCCTGACTTTTCAATTAGAGCCATAATCAGGTCAGAATTTAGCAGTGATTTATGACCAGATACCTGCAAAATGAACTATTTTCATCAGCCTCAGCTGTACTGTTCATTGCTACTGCTTGAAACTAATACACTCGCAAGCGCCAGAAAATGATGTAATCACGGCCAGTGCGAGTGGTCGCGGCACTTGGTTGGGCATCTCTGAATTTGTGTTACTTGCGTGCGATCACGTGACTGTCACAAATAGTTCACTGATAAAAACACTTTTTACATGTCTCGGGCTGAGACAAAGAAGGCCAGTTCTTTTTGAGATGCTTTAGAAACTATAGAAAATATTTGGCTGCCAAATCAAATTGTTTACAGGATATATTTTACAGAGCTTGTACAAAAGCAATAAAGTAGTCCATGAATATGAGATATGAGGTAACAAATAATTACAATCCTCCTCGGCATTGTGGTGGTTGGTTTATGGCGTTTTGCCGGTTACACCTACAGTCTATGGGCATATCTATGGGTTACACTCACTGTCTTTTCATTCTGTTTGTACGCCCTCTGGCGTTTCAGACAATAATGCAGCGCATATAGTATAAACGGCTCCATTCATAATCAATGGAACAATGGCAACAATCAAAAACAGTTTCCATGTACATTTGGGTATGCAAGTATTGTATTACGATTGACTTTAAAAATGTGAACCTATCCTTTAAGAGTCCGTTCAGAGTTCAAACTGAGCATGTTCCTCTGGACGGAAGCACCAGGGTTCAGGGGCTGCATATCTTTGAATCCCTGCGACGGTGCACCATGCTGGGGGCACGACTCCCCTGAAGCTCCCTGGAGACCCCACAGGGTTGGCTCTGATGAATGTGGGTCACAGGGAGCTCCCTCTGTGAGTGTGTGTGTATGAGTATGTGTGTGTATGTTTGAGACAGTCCCCACTCAGACCGCCTTTGGGGTAATAATGAGGAATGGACCTATTTCTCAAAGCAGGCCGTGGAGCGTAAAGAGGACACATACAAACACATGAAACACCAGACCACACATTCGCATGAAACGGGCAGTCACACAGACACGTGTAACAGTGTATTAAGACACATCCATACAAAACATCCATACAAAAACAGAATTCTCAAATATGAAAATGAAACACACTTTGGGAAAGGAAGCTGTTCCGCTTCACAGATCACACAGCAAACACAAAAAGCCACAGCGGACCTACGATTCATATTGTGTAATACCAACAGAGCCCTGCTGAGCCGCTTGCAGTGCACTTCCAATGTGTATGCTGCGTCTACCATCCTGCCTTGTGGATCCCTGTGACTGAGACATAAATATTGCATGGCTTTCCTGAAAGCACGGGGCCCTGTGGAACTAGCAGGCGGAGTGTGTGGGTTCCTCTGCAGGTCACTGTGCCACAGTGTCTCCGCTCTATATTTACTCCACATGAACCTGACTGTGGGTGTGTGTGTGTATATGTGTGGGTGGATGGTTGTTGAGAGAGAGAATAAGACTGTTTATGTTTGTATGCAGGAAGGTGATGTTTGTGTGTATGAGCGTGTGTATGCGCATATTTATGTGTTCATGTCAGGATATCTGTCTGTGTGTGTGTGTGTGTGTGTGTGTGTGTGTGAGAATGGGGGGTGTGGAGGCACACAAGCATGGAAAGTGTTTGTGTGCACATGAAGGTGAATGTGCATCTGTGCGTGCATGCGTGCACTTAATGTATGGTTGTTTTATGAACCTGGGGATTCAGGTGTGTGTGTGTGTGTGTGTGTGTGTGTGAGCGTGTTTGTGCTGGAGGTGAAATAATACTCCTTTCCTGGTAATGTCACATGTTTGCCTGCACGGACAAATGCTCAGACTGCATGGAGAATGTATTCAGTGTACCAGAAGAATCATGATGTCTCACACTGGGCAGGGGTGGGGGAAGGGTGTGCGTGTGCATGTGTGTGTGTGCACATGTGCGAGAGACAAAGATGACCAAACACTAGCTACAGACAATATGTGAGCCACATTTCCTTGTTGTTAAGGGGGGGCTGCAGCTCTTTCAGTGATAATAGCAGGGAATGCAGACAATGGCGAAGGTGATTCAATAAACAACCCAGATGCTTCATTCTGAAACAGAAGACACACAAACACACATATTCATGTACACACACACACACACACAATATAGGTGTACAATGAAAACCTCCTTTGCAGAACTTGACATATGGCACGCACAATTTCCCTCTCAATTTCAGATCCAACTCCCACAGACGTACTTGCACGCTGGCAAATTGCCCCCCCCCCCAATTCACTCGTCTTTCTGCTCGCTAAGCAGTAAGCAACATCACGGGCCGCTTGCAGAAATGAGAGTATACAAATGATTTGTGGCACAGGCGTCCCCACTGGCGCCAGCCTAGATGGCTGAAAGGAGGAGGGTGGGGGTCCAGGGCGGGGAGGATAATGTCACATTCACCTTGTGTTTCTCTAGCAGGCCCATGATGATAATTTTTTCCCAATTTCATCGCAAATTTGTTTCGGGCAAGGGCTAGCGAAGAGAGAGAGAGGAGAGCATGAGGGAGAGATGGTGGGTGAGAGCGGGTCGCCTATGCTTCGCTGAGTGGAGAGAGAGAGAGAGAGCGAGAGAGCGAGAGAGCGAGAGAGAGATATAAGGGGGATGGAGCAAAGAGGAGAGAGGTGGGGGGGCGCATCTGCACAGTGACCTTTTTCTGATCCAATCTCACTGATGAATCCTAATGAAGGATTTAATAAAATCACAGTTTACAATCTGTCTCTGCATCAAAGCGTGCAATCCAATTCAAAACAGAGGCCCATCTACATTTCCAATATTGTTGCAAACCCATCAACCCCACCAGGCCCTTGCCTGAAAAATAAGTGGGCACACGTCTGTGTGTGTGTGTGCGTGTGTGTGTGTGCGAGAAATGGAGAGAGGGAAATTGGCAAGGCCGGAGAGTGAGCGGCTGGCACATTTGTTCCAGCTGTAGCCTAATGTCAGAACTCGTCATATTCATTTGGCCTTCTAATGAGGCGAAAGTCAACAAGGTGCAGCATACATGAGCGGAATCGCTGCTGCGAGTCACGGCTAAACAAACAGAAAGAGGTAGACAAGAGAGTGAAAGACACAAAGGAAAGAACACGATACTGAGGGAGCATAACGTGCTACAGCATTACAAACTTGACAATGTTCAGGACGGCAGTGAGTTCACACACACACTCTCTCTCTCTCTCTCTCTTCATATACATCGTCATAAGATTGAACATTTCCCTGAAATGAAAAGGGCACACCTGTTACACTGTCAGTAAGCTGTGAGTCTGTAGAGTAAACAAGACAGATGGCTGGATCAATGCAACCGTTTGACTGTCTGTAAGTTGATGCAGTGAAGAGGAGAGGAGAGGGATGACTGCTGGAAAGCAAAACACTGAAAACACACAGCGTAAAAGTCAGTAAATACTCTGCAACAGGGACATCTGCTGGTGAGAAGTAATAACAACAACACTCCGTCAAAGCTTTTAGCAGGGACCACAAGTCTACCAAAACTAAAAACTCTACCAAACATGTTCAAAGAACAATAATCAAGTTGATGTAAAGTAGGTCTCATACGTAGGCGATATGGCCAAAATATCTTACTAAGGTATGTGTAATTTTATATCACGGTTATGGTAAAAGTCACTATACAAATTCTTTTCTATACAAAATAAAAGCTCTAAAAATAACCATACCGTACTTCATCACATTTCATCATTTTCTGCGATACAAACAAAAACAGCACAAAACAGTCAAACTGAAATTCTGTCAAAATGGAAGCTTTAAGGATCCTGAGAACAATCATGTGTTTTAAGGTCAACCGGTGCAAATAAACACCAGCCTGACTTCAGTCAATACGGTATACAAGTCTCACAAAGGATAGGATACCCAAGGAAAACAAAAAAACTGAATTTTCTCATCTTTCATTTAAAAAGTTGACAAAATACTGTCATAGTTAACTAGTGTGAAAACAACTGAGAATGTAACCAGTGTTCTTCCTCTTCTTGTGTTGGTTGGGATGCCTCCTCTTGCTCTGTATCTACAGCTTCTCTCTATATGTCTGACCACATCACGTTACCTTTCCAAGCAGCTGGATTCAAGAGATCACAAAATCACGCAATATCATGACATCCCGCGAGAATAGCAACCGCAGTGGAAACAGTGTTGCCATATGTCTACTGGTGGACACATCTCATTATATGAATAATTTATAGCATAAGCATTGAATGTGTTGTGACTCTTGTGTTTTTCATGCTGTACACATGACATCTATCACAATTCTGTCCATCCTGATAGAGGGATCCCTCCTCTGTTACTCTCCCTAAGGTTTCTTCCTTTTTTCTCCCCGTTAAAGGTTTTTTTTTTAGAGTTTTTCCTGTTCCAATGTGAGGGTCCCGGGATAGAGCAAAGCAATGTACTGCTGTGGACTTATTTTAGACACCTACAAACCAGTCCCACCTAAATAAATGTATCAATCAAGAATACTTTCATATATTCAATATTTTACCTTGCTGTTGGTAAAGGTGTGAAAATATTCTACATATAGCGTACACTTAAACTGATACTGCGCAAATAATGAAGTCACTCTCCCTCTTTGTGGGTTGTCATTGGAGCTGCTCCTGGCTTTGTGGACATAGCCAGGCCTCCCACGCATGCTTTTGGTGCATGTTAGTGTCTGTGCCTCTGGTTAGCTCACAGCTGCCGCTCTACACTGCTCTCATATAGCGGTTACAGCTGATAACACCTATCTGACCAACGGCGTCATTGTGGAAGCATAGCACCCACCCTCCGGTTCCCCCTCAGGTAAAAACTCTTAGTGTCTGTCGGAACATTTGTGTAGTTTGTACTGTTGGCGCTGTTAGCACCATTAGCTGCAAGCCACCGGCTCAGGAGTCGCCCTGTTCAGATCCGTTGAGAGGCAATAGAAATGCTTCTAATCTTGTAACTTGTACCTTTAAAGCCATCAGAAATCTGGCTAGCTTGATCCCATTAGCCAGTTCCATCACCAAAGATAGAACACATACAACACAACCAGAAAACTCATGTGTTATGAATGCATGTAAACTTCAGAATCAGAACATCTTTATTGACCAGGAATGCTTGCATATACTGTACATTATTTGTTTTACATCTCTCTGAATGTACTTCACTGTTATGATATTGTATTGATCCCTGTATCTCAGCAGGGTGTATGCATGGAAAATTGGTTGAATTGGTTCTTTGGTTCAGGAGGAATCGCCTCGCTGCCCCAACCAGAGCCTCCCTCCTACATCTGCACAGTGTGTAGATGAAAAACATAACTCCACCTATACTGGATCCACAAAAATGGGATCAAAGCCACACTACCAATTCCACTTTATAGATCAGTGGTACCTCTGTGGAATGGAGTGTATTGATTGGTTATGTGATCTAATGTCTTACTGCTGCCTGCATCTGAACAGCTGTAATTTCTCTCTGACCAAACCTCAGATTGCAATTACCTTCTGTATCGACAACACATGTTAATGAGTGTTTGTGCCAGAATCTACCAAACTGCACTGTGAGCATATATGCTTTCATAAGGATGTTTAGGTGAGGGGTATGGAATATTTGCTGTGTGTTTGTGTGTCTCCAGAAGGCCTGAGTTGATCAGAGTGAGGAGCGACAGCTGTGCCACAAATCAGAGCTCATTTACTGGTGACAGAGTCATTAAAGCCTGCTCATCTCATAAAACACAATGCACATGGTCAAATACCATTCACGCTCATAACTCAGTCTACTGCGCACGCACGCACACGCACACACACACGCGGTAAACCGAGTGTCGATTGGAATGACTATAGGGGGCGGTTTCCTTCGTGTGTGTGTGTGTGTGTGTGTGTGTGTGTGTGTGTGTGTGTGTGTGTGTGTGTGTCGTTTGTGAATCCATAATAAGTAGGGTGATAACGACACTGAGGTAAAGATGGGTACTTGCTAAAAGCACAGCAGCAGTAACACTGCCTCACTTTGTCCAAGGGTTATTTTACGATAAGTGCACACCACAAACCACGCACTATATCGTCTCCTCCTCTTCTTCTTCTGCTCTCAGTAAAGCACAAATGGACAAAATATATGTAGAGTTATGCAGATCTTCTGCATGGATAAAATAATTACACATCTACTCTTGGTTTTCCCGTCACACACACCCCTCTGCTACATTTCCTCACAGCCACACTATGATGTCTCCTGTCATCTCCAACCTCTCTCTTCTAGACTTCATCTATGAAAACATCATTGTTATAAAATACCATATATATGTATAATATAAATTGATGAAGCAAAAGTAAAATCCATATCGACTAATTTCCACCCAGAGCAATGCAATGCAAAACATATCTATACCATTGTTGGACATATGAGTGAATTACTTGATATGAGATAGCTTCTACAAATGTCTTCACTTCATCATTTTATTCTACATTGGAGGGAAATTGTCATAATTACCATATCAATTCTTAGGTTATGGCCAAAAAGGTGTTTTGTGAGGTGACAGTGACCTTTGACCTCCACAATCTAATCAGTTCATCCTTGAGTCCAAGTGGACGTTTGTGCCACATTTGAAGAGGAGTTCCTTCACCATAATGAGACCAACTGGCAGACGTGGAAACAGACGGACGGACAACCCGAAAGCTGTCGCCGCTGCAGAGGTATTCAACCATTTGTATGTAATATACTTTAGTTTATTCACAAACATGTCTTCCTATCCAGCTTTAAAATATAAATAAAGATCCGCACACTGTGGCTCCCTTAATGTATCCATTGCTCTCCCTCAGGTTTCTCCCTCTTTTCTCTGCATTAAAGGTTTTTTGGGGGAGTTGTTCCTGTTCTGATGTGAGGGTCCTGGGACAGAGGATGTCGTATGTGTACTGATTGTAAAGCCCTCTGAGGCAAATTTGTAATTTGTGATTTTGGGCAGTACAAAAATAAATTGAATTGAATTAGCACATCTACAAGTGTCGTTTCCAGCTAATGCTCTTCTTCAGAGTTGGTAATATCAACAGAGAAGCCATCTTTAAATACATACACTATGGTCACATGACAGTCAGTCACATGGTGATACTGGTGTACCATACAACACACACACACACACACACACACACACACACACACACACACCCACACACACACACACACACACACACACAATATACAAACAATAGGAAGGTTAGAACCTCACAGCTCATCAGAATAACATGACGTCAGCTGTCACTCCTTCTTTATGGCTAGAATTAAATAGAGCCGCCTCTATATATATAAAATAGGATGCCCCTCAAACTTAAAGGAACATAATCTACAATTCTGAGCCCATAGATAATAACAGAGGAAGGGAACAACATCTACACAAATAATTACATGTTTAGAGAAACCACAACATCACTTTCAGTGAGTAGCCCTGCTAACCACAGGCAAAGTGTTCATATCAACCCACATCACAACACTGTCACTTGACAGTTGATATACAGGTCCAGAATCATCCTAATGAGCTCACCAAGTCCATGGAATGTCTCATATTAACCCTTTACATATTACCATTAGAGAAAGAGTCTGATACTGAACTCTTGGTGTGTGTGTGTGTGTGTGTGTGTGTGTGTACCCAGTGAATATCACCAAAATAGTAGAGAGTCACCGTCTCATAGATTGTATATAAGAAGTGGACATAAATTTCATACATTTTGCTGTAAAATCAACTAATTTCAATGGAATTGCCTTAATTATTAGATTCGCTTACAGGGACAACGTAAATCCACACGATGCTTTTATATCAAGTTCAACTGAAATTTGACATGAGAATGTGTGTTGAGCAATAGTAAGAGCTGGAGTTTCCAAACTGGAGGAAGCTATTGAAACGTATCAGTTGCAGTTGCACCATCTATTTTTATTCAGCAGTTTATGCTGCAGTTTAAACTCTGAGTTTAAACTGCAGCATAAAAGCAGCATAGTTCTAAAACAGTTTTGAGACAAGAGTTGATGTAGCAGTTAGCTCGCCAGCTACAGCAGCTCACCCCTCAGATCCTCTGGTAACTCTCTCGTGTCTAATGTTTACACATTAGTCTCTTTGAAATTCATTTGATTTGTTTGAAATGTGATAAATAAATAAAACTTGATTGATTGTTTGAAAAAGACCCGCAAGTAGTCACCAATACAGAGGACCAGAACTTTAGTGACACCGTAATGGTGTGATCAGGCCTTGAATCTGTTTGGAGTTTTTTGGGGATCATGAAACATACAGTAGTATTTGACACTACTGCACAAACCTCTCTCCATAAAGTCGCCACTCACCATTTTACAGGATGAGGCTGTACCACCAGGAGTTTACTAGTCCATTATACATAGAGACTACAGTATGTGAGCTCACATACAGACAGTTTCATTGAGTTATAATAGTGAATAAACGCTGCACTCTCCAGAGTAATTTTCATTTTCGGCAGTTTTCTGTTCCCAGAAAGCTCATTACACCTTGTAACTAGTGGTGAAATCTACAAGTGCTTGATGAAGCGTGTATAAATCCCTGATGTAGACTAAACTGTACGTTGTGGTTCTACTACAGTAATATGGTGTTGTATGTTGTAAGAGGAGGGAGGAGTAAACACACACACACAGTGAGATGTGTGTCTTACCTTTCTCAGAGAATTCACCATCCTTCATGGCCTGTTCAGAGTGAGGGAGCACAGCTGTTGATGACCCATTGACCTTGAGATGAAGAATCCGGCTGTACATCACCATGTGCCTGAAGGGCCAACGCTGAAAAATCAGGTTTTGTTTTATAGTCCACAGTGGAGCCATCTTATTGACAACTTAAATTACATTTAATAGTTGTGTCACTATACAGTCTTCAGGTTGGTAAAAAGATGTTATTTATTGATACCATCAAAACAATGTTCTCACATGACTAATGTAGCTGACCATAGATTTAAGCGAAAAGTGTCAAATTGTACATTACTGAGAAAGAAGAATCATCAGCAAAAAAACTTTACTTTAAGTCCACCTACTTAGCATTTATAAGCAGCATACAAACGTTAATATAAAGTTTATAACAAACTATAATGTGATGACAGATTTAAGTGTTTATTAATGCATCTGTCAACAAATCTCACTCCCCATGAGTGTAGGCTGCTGTATAAACAGATACTGAATGACAATAAAGTCAAACACAGTTGTAATGTGAAACATGTCTTCATAGGAGAGGTTATAATTCTTGACAAATGTTTTACATGCACACTGCTTATAATTTCATTATAGTGTTATAAACCTTTATATTAAATATTGATATAGCGCTTCAAAATCTCAAAGGGGTGTAAAGTGACATGAAGAAAAAACGTACCTCTTTTGAAGAAAATCTTTGAATAAACTCCTGCTTAAAAGTTAGAATCTGACAATTTAAACAATGGTCTGTGCAACTTTTCGTCAAAGTCTTTTCTTCACATACTTTTAGCTATACCTCCCCAAAAGTTCTCTGAACTTGAAAATAACTGCAGAGCTGAGCAGGACAACAGAGATAAAAAAAAGTTCCTCTTTTCTTAAAAAAATGCTGTCACAGTGTTGACACTCAATTGCATTCAGGAAAAGGAAAAAAAGGGGTGAGAGGGAGCGCAAGACAAGGAGGCCACACAAACCAAAATATAGCTCGGGGCTTAAACTCCACTGAGCATGTACCATGAGAAAGCACATTGCACATTGCACATTTATTTTGAAAAATAAAATAGTTATCCTCTGTGTATTCTGATATAGACAGAGCATTAAAGGGGGCTTTTTAGGGTTGAAAGTTTTTTCTTAAATAACATTTGCATTTACAGCAGAGACTTAGTTTATAGCTAAAGAAGAAATGTCACCCATCCAAAATACATTTTAAGAAGTAGCAATAGAGGTCTGGCAGGACAAAGTTCAAAGTAAACTAAGCAAACTTTTGTGCCTCGGGCAACTGCAGTAGTCCCACACACAGTTCCCCATTGTCTGGCCTTGTGACTCTGTTGGTGTCTCCTCTCAGCTTACTACTTTCACACCACTGATTTCCTCAGGGCGCTGGTCAAACCAAAAAAATAACCCACTGGCAAAAAGTCACAAGACCTGCTTGAGGCAAAGGTTCAAAATCTCTCTCTCAAAAAAAAGTCATTACAAATTGATAATCCCAGAAAATGTGTGAATGAGCTGTTCTCCACTCATAATGGCATGATATCCACAACATACATTTGATCCCAGCCTGTAAAAATACTACAGTTGTACAGCAAGTAACCCAAATACAAACTCTCACCTGGATGTTGTCGGCTGAAGTTTGTTGGACGCTGGAGGAGTTGAGGACAGGTGAGGAACTACAGTGATTTCCCTAAACAAACAGACACAGGAGAGCACCTGCAATTCAAATACACGCTGGCATGTAAAGGAAACTCGGTCAGGTCTCCAAATCCTCCATTTGCCTGAATTTGAATAAGACAAAGGGACTTCAAAATGTTCTGTGTAGGTTTGTGGGATCCCTGAATCTCATGAACAATGATGGAAATAAAAGGACTTTGTTCATCAACAAATGATGATTCAGTGAATTTCGTTTCACTGGCTACGCATCATTCAGGAAAAACATGGTCGCGATGCTGTCGGCTGTCTGTTGCTGAGCTCACTTCTCAAACATTTACAGTAAACAGGAGGTGGTTCAACTGGTTTCATTTTCACCAAAGCTCTGTCTTTGTAGAAGAAAATGTCTGCCCTCGTGTGGACAGAGGATCTACATGCAGCATCCAATAAGATGCAGGGGTTAGAAAGGAGAGGAAGTATTTTGGTTTGTATAGTTTGTAATATCTGTAGGAGAACTTAGAGCTTAACTTTTCTATAATTTATTTTTCTCTCTATGGGAAACTTTTTCCACTTGCACCCTCCAGTAAGGTCAGAGGTCAGCAGGAGAAGAGGACAGGTTCAGTGTTACAATGAAAATCTCTGACCTGTCAGATTCTTTGAGGAGGATAAAGTCATCAAATAGACTATTGTACCCGTTGGGTAGTTCTTTACAGCTTGTGACCCGATATGAAAATGATGGGGTAAAAATGTTTGGTTCACAGCTGTCAAAATGTATGCTCAAGTAAACATGTTTTACAAAGTAATTAAATCATAAAAGACTACAACTTTGTTATTATAAAAATAAATGTAAAGGGGCATGAGTAAGTAGGTCTGTCCTCCACCAAAGAAATTCTTAGTCAACTAAAACTCATCCCATTTTGTCGACTAATCGGTTAGTTGATTTAATAGACAGATCTGTAAAACTAAGTTTCTGCATAAATAATCACACACAAGCACCACTTTAAATCTTGTATTCACCAGAGGTGTACTTCTTGTTTCTTTAGAATAAGTCATTCGGCATAAAAAAGCATTTAAACAATGACTAATCAACTAAAGAAATCTTAGTGTCTAAGACCAAAACGACTGATAAGTTGACTAACAGACTAAGAGGGGGAAGTTTTAAACAACAGTTTGTATATCCTTATAAATAAAACCTAATTTTTACTGTCAAATTATTACATAAAATTACCCCATGCCCATATATTTAGATTTCTTCACACCATTAAAATGATTTTGAAGCCCATACCGTCCAGGAAAACCAGAAAATGGTCCACCCTGACTATAGGGTCAAATGTTTGTTCTTTACAGTTTGTGACCGAATATGAATATTATAGGGTTAAGAGTTTTGGTTAACAGCTAGCAAAATTAAAACATGGCGGCAAAGGTTTTGGTAATAGCTATCAAAATACAGTAGGTCTGCAACTAACATTTAGTTTTCATAAACAATGATTTTTACATTTATTTTTTCGATTAATCATTTGTAGAAAATCAAAAAAGGTCCAAGAAAGAGTCCATGCATTAATTAAATCGTGGGTCACAGATTTTGATGTAGGCCTAACACCTGTCTCCCGGAGGTTGCTAGCACAGGAGTTTGAGCCCATGTTGGCTTGTTGTGGGAATTTCACCACCTGACAGACATGTCAACATGCAGGTGTCAACATGTCCATACAACGGCTCTACCTCTGAACAGAAGGCTTCTTCAGAAAGATTCTTTCTACCGTTTCTACCGTGTACCTCGTGTCTCCGTCTTCACCAGCACGCATCCCTGATCGTCACTTTACCTCCTCATCCTATTGGCCGCTCTCACTGCACCTGCTCGACTCACCCACCAATCGCGCGCTTCGGTCGGTGTGCTCCAAGATGGCGGCTTCCAGTGCTCCGTATCAGACATCATCGCATATGAACGCAAAATATCACTATCTGCCGGTCGTTTAAACTTCTGAAGAGACACACCAGAAGAAGCCAAGGGGGACTGAGTTGTCGCCAGTGAAACGCGGGAACGGTTTCCCTATGGTTTGTTCGTGCGAGGAGCCGGTCTCCGTGTCGGTCTGAAGGGGGTTGTGTTATCCGAGTATGGCCACCGAGAACAGGATCAATTTTTGGAGGAGAAACGCAAAGGTTCCCGGAAGGTGGGTTTCTTTTACGTCTAACGTTTCTCTCCTTTAACTTTATTAAATGAAGCAGAACTAACGTTACATTCCTTTCGGACGTTTCAGACGGATACTGTTAAATGTCAAAAATACTATTAACGGTCAGTACAGTATTATATAACATAGCTAATATCCTATTGTAGCTTGAATCAATATAATTAAGTAGGCTATATATTGGAATACAAACGCTAGCTTAAAACGGAGCTGTTTAGCTGACTTATAAACTGTCACTGTAAGTGCCTCAAGAGTAGTCATTAAGTGACCGTATTGTAGTAATAGGTTTCACTTCATTAATTTGAGGACTTTCCGGGCTGTCCACTGTCTGGTTTGACTGTGTATCTTTATGACAGCCTCCATTGAGAGAAACGCATCTCCATCTTCACTGCTTGTTTCTCACGCTCAGAAGTGGAGGTTTCACGCCCGCCATATGCTTACTCAGTCTGTGCTAGGAGGGGGTGACACTCAATACGGGCTAGCTATGAGGAGAGGTAACAGTGAAGGAGACTCTATGTCTGGATGAGGTTCACTGCTGTCACCTCAAATCTCTTATTTTGTCATCTCTTTGTGGGTTTTGTTTGATGAGTCATGGAGGGAAGAAGTTAAATGAAATACATCCTCTTTTTGTGGCAGCTTGATGAGATGACCAAAAGCTCACCAACAGAACTGATTGACCAGGTCTGAGTTTGTCTTTGTCTTACAGGGGGCGCTTATTACAATGTACAGACAAGTATGTGTTATGGGGAAAATAGCATTACCATCCTGAATTGGGCGGAATCATGTGGACCATTGCTTTTAATTTAGGTCAGATCAGGCTAGTCCCAGCTTGTAGAGCCTGCTCAGTAGGCATCATGGTAATGGGTTGTTATGGGCACTGAGGACATGCAGGTATCCTCCTCAGCCTGCACACTCGTGGAAAAGGAAATATTTTCACACTTCATAGAAAGACATCAGGAGATATTCATATTTCTTACGTATGTGATTATTTATCTGTAAACTACAGACTCTGACTGGTTTTCATGAGCCAGGGCAGGACACCCACTGGCAGACGGGGGGAGGTGGAGGGTGTGTGGGGGGGATATTGTACAGTGTGTTTGGGTAATCATAGAGGAGAGGCTCTCTAAGGAGAGGGCGTTGCTGTCCATGTCACACACACTGATCTCTCTCTAACTGTGGTGTGTGGAAAGCTAGAAAACACACGTTTGGACAGGAAAGCAAGCTGCTAGTCTCGCTGCCTGCCCTTGAGCCTCTCCTGATAAAATAAGTCTGAGGCCGATAAACAAGACACTCTGACAATGCCAGATAATCAGCAGGCCCAGTTCTCAGCCACCAGGCTTACTGTCAGTTTGTTCATGCAAACAACGTTAAATAGGTTGGCACAGGTTGGCCCCAGGCGTGGGCAGACACTGTCACACAATACTAATATTTGTTGCTTTGTGATATTCACACAAAAGTCTCTGCTTTGAATGTAGTGCTTATAATTAGTGACATTTCTGCCACCTGGAAGGAGAGCATTTTGGCTAAAAAGTCCTATAAGACTTAGTGTTCAACCACCACTCTGGTGAAAGAAAAAAAAGTTGTTAACAACATTCCAATCTGTGATCAGAATCCTTATTAAAGAGAGCAGTCCTCAACGGAAGACCTCCGTTACTTTGACCAAAAGCTTCCCTCTTTTGACAGTCTCAAAAGTAATTAGTTGTTAACACCACTGTAACTAATATCTGATTTGTGCTGATAACGCAGGCACAGATATGAACACTTGCCTTAATTCCCACGCTATGTAATAACAATTATAACTAAAGTTTGACTGTTGATCATGCATCCATTCAAAATACTTTTTTTTAAAAGCCTTTAGTTTGAATAGGGAGGAGGAGGCTGCTGCCTTTTACTTTCTACAAGGAAAAGCATGTAGTGGGTCTGGCCCAGATCCCATCCTGTGACTCTTGACTGTGTCTGCTTTGGGTCACCAGAGAGTTGGAAAGAAGCTGAGCTGTTGAAAAAGATTCTCACATCTGTTGAACATAATGGCCACCACAGGGTAGAGAGGAACACAGGGGGTGTGCAAGCTGTCCCATAGTTCTGTTCAATACACACTGCAGACAGTACAATCCAAAGAAGACAGGGTTAGAGTTATTTAATTAAAGGGAAGAACTGAGCGAAGGCAGAATGCAAGGCTGAATTTGCTGGTTCTGTGCTTCACAAAATACTCCCCACTGGGTTTCAAGCTTCGCCAAATCATCCAAAAACACTGGCACGTCACTGAGACACATCCCAAATGAAAACACATTGTCAGCGATCTTTAGGTCCATCAATCTCAAGGATCTTCTGATAAAAGCTGATAAGTCCACCTCTGGTCCATTCTCAAATATCACCCCTCTCCGGGAAACTACGGATATGGTAGCTACGCCCAGTGTGCCTTCACCCATAAGTCTTTTAGCCATCCTCACACAGGCTGCAGTAGACCTAAGCATGGTGTGTAGCAACTCACAATGTAAGAGCTGTGCATAATGTAATAATTTATATGTAATAAAAACTGATATTATAATAATTGGCGCATAATGTAATAACAGTTTGTGCATAATCTAATAAGTTATTACATTATGAGAAAATTGTTACATTGGAAACTAATAAAAAAATGGTTAAATAATATTGTATATTCAGCGCATAGTGTAATATCTAAAAAAAAAAGTACTATCTTCTTAAAGCATAGGAACCCTTCAATTTATATGTAAAATGTATAACTTTTTTTTCCTGCTACTGAGAATATAGATTTTTATTGATATCTTGTAGGTCAAAACATTGCATCAATACACTTTTATTTTATTTTTTATATATATATATATATCAATGTATACATTAGGAAACGAGGGGAAATATGTTCACAAAGAGCAGCACATACAAGGACAGGATGTGCGTGTGTTAACGTTCCTCTGAATAATAGATTAGCTGATTATTAGCATTAGCAGGGCTAAAGACTGGGAGGCTACATGTGTTTTTCTGCACAGAGGTGACAGCAGTTCACATGTCCTCTTCTACAGTGTACAACCAGTTTATGGAGCGCAGCATCCTCCTCTCGACCCACGGTTGCGACGCACGTAAGTGCTAAACCCAACCGGACTGCATGGCGTCATGTTACCCACACGGATGCATTTTATTTGTGTGTATTATTTGTGTCTCCCATTTTCAACCTTGTTTTGCTGCTCATTGTTCCCTGCTTCAAGTACTTGAACATGTGTGTATTGCATGCACCAGTACTGTACCAGTTTGACTCAGTGCTGACGTTTACATTTTTATTTTTGTTGGATTTGCTGTTTAGGTTTTTTTGTGTCCCTTTGGGTGATATCATCTTTATTATGCACCAGCACCGCCATGAATGAGAACCTTTTCTGTCGGACTGTTTCTTTTTCTTTGTGTTTGATCTCTCAATCTGTCCCTCTGCAGGTATCCCAAAGACACAAAGCCCAAGTTCAACAATCCCAAGTCTAAAAAGGCCTCTAGCTTCCACGAGTTCGCCCGCAGTACCAATGACGCTTGGGACATCGACGAAGAGGAGGACGAGGATTTCCTCGGGACCCCAGCACAAACTTCCTCCCTATCATCAGGTCTCCACTCTTCGTCAACACAGAACCAGGTAGCTACAAGACATCCTGTTTGTCCCTGAGCAGTTCATGGGCATTGAAATGAAGTGTGAAAAGTGTGAAATGAAAGGAGATGTTCTGATGTGTTTCTACTCAACAGCAGCAGCAGAATCAGGTCGGGGATGCAGAAACCAGGGTGTCACACAGTCCCGGGACAGAGGATCAAGACCTCCAGGATGTGGGGGAGGAGGACGCGGAGTGCGAGCACGTCAACGGCAAGGTTGTCAAGTCTAGCAGTGACGTCCACCTCAACACGTCCTCTGGTATGTAGGCAATACACTGCAGAGCTTCATTTGGCATTAAGAGCTCCTGAGGAGCTTATCAGGGGATTCATAGTGAAGCTAATTAAAGTCGTTGACATTGCAGATGGGGCTAGTGGGATTATATCAGGCCATTAACATGCGCCTGGCTCAACATTTTACAATCCTGAAAATGTTTCTCCAAATGCTCTGATGTGTACAAATGTGTTTCCAGTGACAGACAGTGAGATAACTAACATGAACACCACAGTACTGTTCACTAGTGTATCTTATCACAATTATGCTTGTTAAGCAGGGTTCCCACGCATTCTGGAAAACAGTTGACCAATTTTCCAGTCAATAAAAACACCTAGTAAATGAGAGAAGAAGTAGTCAAATGTCTTGGAAAATCTACTATTGTCCCTGGAAATTATGTCCCAGATATTCTCCTATTTTCAAAAAAAACTACTAGTTTATCTATCAGAGCTCCCCAAAACGGATAGCATTACCATCTGAAAGGTATGTTCAGGATCATATTAATGTTGAAATGGTAGTTTATGGACCAGAATATTTTGTCATAATGTCTAAGCACAAAAGAGATGATCAAACATCAAACAAAATTCTCCAGAATCACTGACTCCACCTTCAATGCTGACTGAAATAAAAGAAAGTGACCCCTCAGCTGATTTATACCCGTCACATAACTATGATAATGAAGACGAGATTTGTTGGTTTTGTTGTCTGATGGAATAGTAGATAGTTAAAATCCTTGTCTGTGATATAAGTAGCCCCTCGTTCCAAATCTCATCTGGTACCTGTACATTTAAATGGGAAGTCCAAGCACCTCTACCATTACAAGTATTAACCATAGAAGTAACAAAACAGGAAATGAAATGTCAAGATTGAGTGGATGAATGTAAAAGTTGATATAATACACACATTTTTGGCCTAACTTTGGGTGTTAAGTTGAACATTGTGTCTCATTTGCAGTGGTTGCATTTAGTGGTTGTGGACTGTCTACTGTTTGTAAAGTCTACAAAAAGTTCTTTTTTTTTTTGTGTGGCACTCTACAGTTCGCTCCACACTGCAGAAGCAGCAGTCTCTCCCAGTTCGTCCCATCATCCCACTGGTGGCCCGCATGTCGGACCAGAACGCGTCGGGAGCACCTCCCATGACAGTGAGGGAGAAGAGCCGGCTGGACAAATTCAAGCAGCTGCTTGCTAGTCCCAACACTGACCTAGGTAGGAGAGCAACACTCTCATAGCGCTAGATAAGAGGAAATACTGGCTCCAGGTCAACACTACACACTCTGTCTGTCTCTGTGTGTGGATCCCTGCTGGTGATGAACTGTGTTTGTATCTTGCTCTATGCTCTTACAGAGGAACTCCGGAAGCACAGCTGGTCGGGCATACCAAGAGAAGTCCGGCCAATCACATGGAGGCTTCTCTCTGTAAGTATCGTGACCTTCCTGTATTTTGGCTTGTTGCACAGCATTTGGTCTCAAAGCCTGTTCAAGAGTCCAAGTTACATTATTTTTAGTTTCTGTGTGAGCCTGTTGCATTCTTCTTCAGAAAATGTTCACATAATATCAAAAGCCTTATCCTTACAGGCAACCTCATCTCCTCTCTTATCTCAAATGATGGGCCAGTTCAGTTCCTCTGAAACTGTTCATGTAACTCTCTCTCTGACAGGGCTACCTGCCGGCCAACAAGGAGCGCAGAGAGCTGGTGCTTAAAAGGAAGCGAGAAGAATACTTTGGCTTCATAGAGCAGTATTACCATTCCAGAACAGACGAGCACTATAAAGACACATACAGACAGGTAATACTACAGTTCAAGTTAAAGCCACCTTCTGTGTGGATGGTGAATGTAGTGGATTGAATCAATAAATTCCTCAGTGTGGTATATTGATCTCGAAAGAGTTCTGCTGAGAAAGCGTTTGTACTTCCTGAATCCAGTGATGTAGTTGGAGGTAGGAAGAGTTACGGACTGTTTCAGCTGTCCACGTCTGGGTAGCTAGGGGGGAAGCTATAGATGCTGCTCAAAAACAGAACTTCCTGAACATGTTGCAAGTTCTATTGTGTAAATAAAGTTAAAAACAGAACTTTCTTGTTCTCTTTGCTTATAATGCAAACTATGAAAATGGTGTGCCAAGATATGAGTGGCAAGGATGTTCTGGACTAGGGCCCAATTTACAGTGTTTTGGCCGATTCACATATTCAGCCGTATTAATTGGAGCCAGAGTATACAAAGAGAGAATATTGTCGGCGAGAGCCCTACAGGCATCAGAAGCGCATGCGCAATGTATTCTGGTACATGTAGGCACTGCCGGCACAGTTGAGCGAGCAAGAGAACTCAGCTTTCTGGTTCAATATAGCACGTACTGAGGAATTTACTGCCTTTACCATCAACAATGATTGGACATCCACATAAAAGGTGGCAAATTTTACCTTTGACTAAAAACTATACAAAGCATGATCTGCTTTGATTATCTTAAGTAACATCTCAATCATGTTTCTTCCTGTCAGATCCACATCGACATTCCAAGAACCAACCCTCTGATTCCCTTGTTCCAGCAGCCCGTAGTACAAGAGGTAAGACGTGAACAGCTGAAGAGCAGTGGAATTCCCAACAGCTCGTCAGTTTTGTGTTTATTTTTTATAATCCTGAGTACTTTGTGTTGAGTTTGTCTGTCACATTAACAGTGAAGCAGGAGGCTGTTTCATGAAGCGAGATCAAGGGGTTAGCCGGCTGGCTCACTTTTAACTGGGCTAGATTGCCGTGGCAACCTCTGCTGCAGGTGAACAAGAGCACAGTTTAAGTTTACAATAAAGCAACAAGCAAGAAACGGAGACAGATCAATAGTCATGATCATTATACCAGAGAAAAGCACCATGTATCCGAACTGGGTTTGAAATAGGGCGTCTGTACTTCACCATACTAACCACCACATGGTGAATTGTGGCTGTAGTTTCTTGAACACTCTTATTCTGTCTTTGCAGCTCAGTCGACTTTGTGAGTGTTAAATCTGCTTAGACTCAATGAGATGATGAGTGGAAATAAAAGGTAGAATCACTATCGCCTTTTATTAGAGAATACAAATCCAAACATTTTCATAAGCTCCATCGGTTCATAGGTCAGTCTTTCCTTTCTGTCCTTGAGACCATTTTTGCTCAGAGTTTGTGTAGTTTTTGAGCCCTGATTTTAGGTGTCATGCAATTGGCTTGTAATTAGGAAATCATTCCCACAGTCTCATAGCTGGATTAGAAGTTAAGAACCAGCTTTCTGAAAGGGGTTATCTAGGATCACAGGTGTTAGCCTCAGACTAAGTTGAACTAGCACCTTGATACAGGCCTCATTGTAAAAAAATCAACTTTGCTTTAACTCATGTCAAGCAGAGACAAATGAGATTGGACACTCTCTTTAGATACAAGTTGATGCTATCTACTGTAGATAAGTCATGACCCTGTGAGTGATACTATGACTGTGACAGTCACTGAGGAAGGACCAGCATCAGATTACTACACTTGCTGTAAAAAGGAACTTAGCTTGTTCCTCAAATGTGGTGATATTATGTGGGTTTTCAAAACACCAACGATTTGTGTCCACATTTACCAGAAACCTGTGACTGGGTTTAATCACAGCCTCATTAGAGCAGGCCATATCATTCTTTATTAATGTTCAATGTTCATTAATGCATCAAAAGGTTTACACACTGTAACTCACAGCAACATACTGTATGTCTGATATGCTGGACCTGAGAGTTAAGAATCATAGTGAAAGCTCTTTAACACTACATGTCATCATTCACCCATTCACACCCATTCATATACTGATGACAGGGGCTACGGGAGCAATTTGGGTTAAGTGTCTCGCCCAAGGACACATTGACATGGACTAGAGGAGCCGGGGATCCAACCGCCGATCCTCTGATTGAAGGACGACCCTGCTCTACCACGGAGCCACATTCGCCCGACACACATTAATCAACCGTTTTGTTGTTGTCTTTCTGTTCTCAGGTGTTTGAGCGTATCCTCTTTATCTGGGCCATCCGTCACCCAGCCAGCGGTTACGTCCAGGGAATCAATGATCTGGTCACACCCTTCTTTGTCGTCTTCCTCTCTGAGTTTGTCAGTAAGTCACTGGTGGAAAATGTCCTGCATAGAGCCCAGTTATATTGACACCGGACCAAGTGACTCAGCTCTTGTTTCTGGTTTCACACTTTTTTTGTCTGTTTTATGTATCTGTATTTTACATTGTTGTTACTAGGGCTGATACCGCATCACATCCAAGGTCATAAACATTTCTTCAATCAATCTGAATAAGAGTCATCTGTATGAGTCCGGCCATTTCAGTGTCATTCAGTGTTATTTGTTGTCCCAGCAGAGGATGTGGAGAACTTTGAGGTGGCAGCACTGCCTCTGGACACCCAGAGAAACATCGAAGCTGACAGCTTCTGGTGCATGAGGAAGCTGCTGGATGGAATACAGGTCTGGTCACACGCACACATCTCAATAAACACTTGTTTGAAGCTGCAAATGTGCCCGTTTACTGAACATGCTATCCTTTCAGGACAACTACACCTTTGCTCAGCCTGGAATCCAGAACAAAGTGAAAGATTTAGAGGAGCTGGTCAGCAGGATAGATGGTAAGTGGACTCCTGTCAGTGAGTAAGGAGTTTAGTGTGTCACATGTACTCTGCACTGGCATGCACTGCTCATGCCTCTCTTTGGGCTTGTTTACAATTCAAATCGTGCATGCAGAAAGTGATAGAAGCTTAGCACAGCTGATTCCAGATACGAGCTATTATCCCACATCTTTAACGTGTGTGTGTGTGTGTGTGTCTCTCTGTCTGTCTCTCTGTCTCTCTCCAGAGGACATTCACAATCATTTCAAGAGGTATGAGGTGGAGTATCTGCAGTTTGCTTTCCGGTGGATGAACAATCTGCTGATGAGAGAGCTGCCGCTCCGTTGCACTATTCGTCTCTGGGACACCTACCAGGTAGAGCAGAGTGTATACCACCTACAAACCTTCACTGTAGAAAGTAAACCAGTACAACAGCACAAACTGCTGCCTGAAATAAACTACTGTAGAATTCACCTTTACACTCACTCAATTATACAGTATTTGTTACTCTTCTTGGTTTTCTGCAGGCTGAAGCGGAGGGTTTCTCCCACTTCCACCTGTATGTCTGTTCTGCTTTCCTCATTGAGTGGCGCAAAGAAATCCTCTCCATGGTTGACTTTCAGGTACCGATCTGTCCTCTTTGTAGTCATGCACACTTAACTGGGAACGTAACCGCTAAATATTGATTGAAGTACCAACAAATGATAACAGGACTTACTGTAAAGACTGGTTTATGGAAGCAAAGAAAAATGATGTGATCATTTTGATATTAAAAGCAATTGTATTGAAGAAGACTTGAAACTAGAGATTGAGACCATAAACTCATGTTTACAATGTTTACTGAGGTAATAAATCAAGAGAGAAGTAGTCATTTTCTCATAGACTTCTATACAACCAGAGGAGTCGCCCCCTGGTGGACACTAGAGAGAATACAAGTTTAAAGAACTGTTATTAACCTCTACCTTCCAAAATAGTGTCAATGTAAATGTAGATTTCTGTTGCTCTTCAGGGCCTTCTTATGCTACTGCAGAACCTTCCCACAATCCACTGGGGCAACGAGGAAGTGGGTCTCCTCTTGGCTGAAGCTTATAGACTGAAGTACATGTTTGCAGATGCACCCAGCCACTACAAGAGGTAGGGCCAAGGCCGCCTCCCAGCAAGCACAGTCCCCCTGAGATCAGACCAGACTGTGACTGGAGGGACCGCCAGTATTCAAGACACTCCAGACGCCCATGTGTTGTGTTTGAGGTGACCTGGAAGACACTGAAGCCACAAAACTTCTCCTGTGAAAATGAAGTCCAGTGAATGTCCCAGTGGATTTGGGTTAATGGTGCTCCCACAGAGCTCAGTGAATATGAGGCTATTTGCAGTGGATGGACTGCACTGTATCAATGGACTGTTACAGTATGAACACAGCTATGCCACCTTGGTTAACTTATACTGGTTTGGTCATGCAACATTAATTGTCTCTCATGTGAAACGTACACTCGGAAGAACACGCTGTGGTATAAAGGGAATGATGATTTTAGTGAAAGATTGCATCCACAGATTCTATTTTCTTGTTTTAAAGATATGTTTTGGTATTTGTTTTAAAACTCCTATACGTAAACCAGACAAATACTTTATTTCCTCTTTTAAAACCTATTTAGTCTGACACTGTCAAGCTGGTGGACCACCCCTTATGTTTTGGTTCAGGGTTACCAAATTTGCACTGTACAATCAACTTCTTGCTTTTGGGACTTCAGTGAGTCAGTTTGATTGGTTGCCAATATGGATATTCTCAGTGGTATTAGGTATTAGACCTAAGAGTAGCAAATATTAGGTACTGTGTTTTATTTCAAGTTGGGTTTTGTTTTACAAGTGGAGAAACTGATTTGGTATCAGTTGGCCTTGGTTATCATAAATCAGCATCTTCAATCACAATGAGGCTCTCGGGTGTAAAATATATCACCAGTGGTTCAATTAGAGTTTTACTGCCTCTGAATAGACAAGCAACGATGGAGACCTTTTGGTTAATGTAGCTTTGAGATTCCTTGCTCAATTATTTTATGTTGAAACTAACTCAGATAATTCTAAATTGTATTATATTTTTGACAGAATACAATTTTAGTTGGAGATTGTTGCACATAGTATCACTGACACAAATAGAGATCAGTAGCGGCTGGTCTGTTTTGTCCTGAGCCTGTTCAGACTTATTTCTTAATGCATAATGATGTAAATGATCGTATGATCCTCTATAAAGTATCTAATGAGATACCTGTGGTTACTGTAAACCTGCATATGCATAGAGGTAATTAACAATGTTTGAGCTCCTCAGTTGAGGATAATTTTAGCAATTGTTTATGGGGTTGGAGATATTTTTTTATGGAGGACATGCCTTGTCAATGCTTGTTCAGTACTGAAGGACATTTAGCCCCACCATCCTACATGAGACAGTCCTGTGGACACAGTGCAGCTCACAATATATGACGATGCCTTTTGTTTTGAGCATTTGTAATGTTCTCCTGTCTTTTAGAGTGTATAGTAACACGGATAAATGCTTTGGTATCATTAATGCTCATGTTTTATATTTGTCTAAGGTTGACGTTAGGTTGCTCTTTTATCTGTGACCATTCTGGCTGTGTGTGTGTGTGTGTGTGTGTGGAGGGGTGAATATGTGTGTTACTATCTAGCTTCATTACCAGTGATAATTATAACACAACATATGTTTGAGAGATATGACAATCATTAGCCTATGATATTTTGATTTATCTACCATACCTTTCTTTTCTTTGGTCATTTTGAAGCAAATGCTTTGTTAAGGAGTTAAATTTAAAATCTGGATTTCCTGTGCACTAGATTCCTGGAGATTGTAGAATACAACAAATTGAATGGAGAAACATCTTTTATCATTAGTCTTAATTCATATTCAGGAATTATTAAATCCTTGAAATATGGGGATTCAACCATAGCTTGAGGTCTGTTACTTCATGGCATTATATGAAGTGCTCCTGAAGTCACCATGCTATTTAATGAGTCTATGAAAGGGATCATTTTATTGCTGGAAAAACATGGCTCTATACTTATTTATGGTTTATTCATTGCCTGTTTTTTGTTTTAAGCCAGCTATAATCTTGTGTTCATCAACCTTGTTTTACCCATCTAAAACATGTCGAATGTTTTGTGAGTGTTGTTGTTGAATATATGCCTTTAGCCTTAAAGTAGTTTCTTTTTTTCATTCAGGTGCACCAACTGATTGTTCACTCCATGCTGTTTTTATCTAAAGATCATTATGTCCTCACAATGTGGTGTTGATAACTAAAGGCTGACAAAATAAAACCTTTGTTTCAGAGCTGTTTATGCTGTCTCAACAATAATATGCCAAATCTTTATTGGGCTTCAGTAATCAGGGCTGGTTTGAATGAAGAAATATAAAAAACTTACAGTACACCTGCTGTCTTAACTTGTTGTTCATATTAAATGATTGTTATTCTTCATTTTGGCATTAGTGGGTGTGGTGGGGTATTATTGTCTTGATCAGATATGTCCTCTGTTGTGTTTTCATGTATTAAAGTTGATATGTAAAAACAAAGTAGCTATGTTTTTATAGCAACACATTGGTAGCTGATTCGAAAGTAACGTTACTGTCGAAGTTCAAAGGGTGTTTTGAATTGGGACAAGTGACGCGCCGGAAGGGATGATGACAACTCAGAAGTAACGTGAACGTAACTTAAACTTCGGTTTCACTTTTGCAGCCATGTCGGTGTTGTTTTCGGCTACGAAACCTGATGCTAACGCGACATACCGTATGAATTTAACCAGTTGGCAGGAGACCCGTTGAACTGCATCAGTGTGAGTGTCAGATTCAGATGTTTTAGCTAACGAAATGTTCGTGCAGCTCGCCACAAGCTAACGTTAGCAAACACGAAGCTAACCTGTGGTCACGCAGTGCAGTGAGTAACCTTGCTGCCACCATGGCAGCATTGACTTTTCACTTAATGCACCTCTAGTTGCCATGTTATTTTTTAACTGAGTTTCTGTATTGCTTGTTATTTAACTGTAAGCTAGCGTATGATACCAATTATCGATCACGTTAGCAAGATAGAGGAAGAAGCTAACAAGAAGGCACGCGCCCCCCTCTCCCTACCAACAGTTGACTAACGTTAGCTGTTGTCTGCTCGTCACTGTCAAACAACACATTTTCTTTTTTTAAACACACTGCTGAATCCCTAGTCTTTTTATTTTGGCTCTTGTTTATGTGAGTTCCAAGCTAATGACTCAAACTTCTACTGTCTCCTGCAAAGCAGCAGAGGAGCTTGGTGTGGGAGGATGGATGGCGTCAGCTGGAGCGCCACAAGGGCCCAGGAGTCGTTCAGCCGCTCCAAGACGGCAGCAGACACACTGTCGAGGCTCGCCAGCTTCATGGCACGGGCTGACACAAAACAGCACACACAAAACCAGAGGCAGCAACCGTCACACCTGGCCACATATGTTTGTCAAGAATGTGGTAAGGGCTTTCCTTATGCGACAGATCTGTCTCATCACCAGGAACTAAAACACACATTACCCAAGCCTCACCGGTGTCAGTCCTGTGGGCAGGAGTTCTCCCTGAAGTCGTCCTTACAACTACATGAGTGCAATCATGACTCTTCCCCGTGTGAGCTTTGTCCTGGAGAGTCCCAGCTGGGTTCTCCGTGCCCCTCTTGCACAACCTCAGATCCCTGCAGGCTGCAGGACGAGTCGCCTCACCTCCTGGATGGTAGCCCTTACGCGTGTGCCCCATGTGGAAGAGGCTTCAGCCAGAAGCAGGCTCTGCTGCACCACCAGCAAGCCGGTTGTAGTGAACCACCATCCCCGTCAGATATAGTTGATGCCAGTAGCCTTCCAGGTGATTCTCCACCAGTTTCTGAGGGAGACTCGACCCGCTCAGATTCCTCAGACACCCCAGGGCCCAGCAGCAGAGCTGTCAGTGTGTGCCAATTCTGTTCGACAATGTTCTGCACAGAGGCCGGGCTGCAACGCCACAAACAGACTAACCATGCAGAACAGGGGCTAAAGACCAAAAGAGAAAGTACTAGTGGAGAAGTGAGGAAAGAGCGGAATATCAAGGTGAACGGAGATCTAATTCAAATGCCAAAATCCAAAACGAAGCTTCTGGACTGTCGCTCTTGCGACATGGTTTTCAGAAGCACCTCTAAGCTGTACATGCACAGAAAAGAGAAGCACAGCAGAGAGAAAAATATTATGACAGAACCATGGCCGGTCATAATCAAGCGCAGGAGAGTATTCACGTATCCATGTCAGATCTGCAGCAAAGTCTTCTTGCATCATTTGTCACTTAGGGCACATTACAGACAGCACACAGCCTCAAGCGTCACCACAACCAAAAACAAAAGTCAGCCTGTAGGGTGTACCACCAAAGACTCAAAGTTATCAGAAAATAGATTAAATCAAGTAAAACCTAGCATAGCAGAAGACAAGCCTTTGAAGGCTGGTCCAGGGAGGCCCAGGAAAGTGGCCAAAGTAGAGAACAAGGTTACTGATCCAGGGAGATGCAGAGAAGTGCCGGAGGAGGAGGAGGAGGAGGATGATGATGATGAACTAGAGAGAGAGTTCCCATGCCCCTCCTGTGCAGAGGTGTTCTCTCTGCAGTCGCGGCTCCGGGAGCACGTGGAGCTCCACCAGTCCTCCGTGAAGAGGCGACAGTGCAGCGTGTGCACAAGCGAGATGGACACCTGTAAATGGCCGGGCTCGAAGAGGCAGAGGCTGTACCACTGCGTGCCTTGCCAGCAAGGTTTCTCAGCACTGGACTCTTTCCTAGAACATTGTCAGGAGCACCTGCGAGTCCGGGTGGAGGAGGACAGCATCACAGAGGGCTGCGCACATCAGGCCAGCAAAGCCTGAGATCCAGTTTGAATGTCCACAGCGATTGCCTTTTTGCCTTGAGGGGTTAGAGAGCGGAGAGTGATGAAATCTCTATGATATTCTTGTTGATTTACCAGTTCACTGATTGAGCATTCAGGACATTTTGTTTTTATACCTGCGCTGTCTGTTTAATGTTCTCCATACCAACATATCGAGGGTTGAATAGAATGACTTGTTAAAGGACTATACCAGGCTTTTTGCATGTTTTATTTAGGCATTTCACTATAACACTCATACTTCACTGCCAACCATATTCTAAAACATACCATAGTTCTTTTTAGATATTCAACTGTTTTCTACATTCTAGGCAGCCACCTGGTTCTTGTGCAGTACAGTATGTAAATCAGCTTCTGTGAGATCCATTACAGTGACCATTTAGGTGGTGGTTGTGAAATCAAACAAAGCAAGAAGCAAATGTGGGCATTTCAAAAAGGACCATGTGTGAGAATCCCTCAAGCACTCGTAATGAACACTTTTCTAATTCAAGATCCGTTTCAGCTTTATTACAGCATAGATATACAACACATAAACCAACTCCCTGTGATGGATGAATTATTCTGGTGTGTCTGCAAATGGAATACACTGAAACCTTCAGCAGCCTTACAAGTAAAAAAAAAAACGTGCAAAAATACTCGTATAGTTCTTAAACAGAAATGGAACATCCCCTCTACGCCACTGTTTTGTACACATCAGGACCTAGTTTCTCAAACATCTTAAAGCTAGGATGGTCTTTTTGGGAAATGAGGCCGTCTGCACAGTCATGGTACGTTCTAGCCAGCGATATCGTCTGTCAGAGTCTATTTTTACACCAGATATTTGGAGTGCTTTTGCTAAGTACGGTAACTTGTCTTCTGCTCTATTTTTTTTGTTTTTCTTACACATTTGGCAATAATTAGTCACAGATCGGTGGGAACTGTGGTGTGTCACTTGCTGGATTGTCATTGCTGCGTGTTGTCAGGGTACTAGATGAAAATGTAGTGCTTTGGTCAAGACTGCTGCCCCAAGGTATGAATGAAATCACAAAGTATGACATGTTAACGTGTTCTGAGCATTTCTATGTGCTGTTTCGAGGCTCCAACATGTGGTAGTTATTGTCATAGAAAGATCAAACTTTGAATGGATGTCATGGGTAGTTGTATCCAGTACAATGCCTTTCATTGAGGCCTGTCTCTTTAGCTGGCATGTACTGGGGTGAGATTACCCAGCTATGCAAGCAGACAGCCTGATGGCAGCCCTTCAGTATGTCTGATGCTTAAAAAGTGGGCATTAGTGAATGAAATATGAGGTGGTGGTTGTTTTTCTTAAGGATTTTCAGTTTTCAAAGTTCTACTGTGAAAATGTAAACGATGATTTAATAGGTTTGATGCTTCCACTTTTCTTTTTTCGAGGTCTTTTGTAAATTAGTGTATGGTTCTTTATAGATGAACATAATAAAAACAATTTTCATACGATTTTTTGGTCTGGATTATTTAAACTAGTTTTGTGAATACATTCATCTTTTCATATATCACACCACATTACAAATATTTTATATAAAGGTATTTGAGTCCATACTTAAAAATGTTACACTAGTTTTGGCAGAGAGAAGCATAAATGAAATGTAATGAAACATACAATGTAGGCTTAACTTCATGTTGCAAACATTTTTGCATTAAATTGTTAATTTGTTTGTCCCTGCCTGCCTAGAATATCTACAGTAATCTATCTTCAGTTTTCTAGAACATGTTTGGTCGGTTAATAATGAAAATCAGCTGTGAAGATAATACCGTAATTTGTTATTTATTCAAGTTGATCTCCTTGCGGTCCCCTTTTGTACTCAGAAAACACTTGAAGTTTGTCCGCTGAACAAGATCAGAACCTAACCGACAGTGCCTCCTCCCGGCCTCGTGGTGGCGGTGTGCTGAAACAGCAGCAACATAATGTCCACGATGGAGGCTAACCGGTGAACTTCCGGTCCCTCACGGCACGTTTTCCTTCCGTGGTTTTGCGAAGCGGCAAACATCTGATCAACTGTGTCGGTTTTAAGTAATTAAAGACAAAATGAGCAAAGCACACCCCCCGGAGTTGAAGAAGTAAGTTATCGAGCTTGTTTAGATGAACATGTACTGTTTATTTGTATTCTGGAAAACAAACTCACACAGCAACACTGATACATTGTTAGCATCGGAAGCCAGCTAGCATTAGCTAGCCTTTGTAACCGGTAGCTATGTAGCTATCATCTGTAAGCCTCTCTAATGCAAGTCAATGTTGTTTTTTCTTCAGGTTCATGGACAAGAAACTGTCATGTGAGTATAACTAAAAGTACAAGCTTACCCCGACAGTCCGTTTGACAGCCCATAATACATTAAACGCACAGTACAGTTGAAATGGGAGCAGAAAGAATCAAAGATACTCTGAGCAACAGTTGAGTCAGAATATAAGAGACCACCAGTCATAAGTGTCAAAATGTGCAGATTTAAATACGAACGGGTTTATGTTTCTGCGTCAAGTTCACAATAAAGCAGCCCATAACAAGCTGGAACATTAACTGGCAACGTGTTGCTTTAGCAAACTCTTCAAACTTCACAATAGGTTAGGTTAGCTCGGGTTAAGGACTGTACTATTCAGTCATGTTACTGAAATCTCAGTATGGCTTACTTCAATTTTCATATCTCTTGTTAAAGTCGAACTGTGTTAAATTAAATATTGTGGTGCTACAAAATATCTTTGCCTACACGCCGTATTCTACAGACTTAAGGAGACATATTCTTGCTAAAATCACATAAACATTTAATGTATTTTCAATGACAATGTCATAATTTCTTTTTACATGGCAAAGTATATCGTAATTGTAATATCAGTCAAAATAATCGCCATTCATATATTTTTTCACAATGGTTCAGCCCTACTAGGGTTAGCTCAGTTTGAACTGGATCAGGGAATATCAGCCCAACAGTCTTTTGAAAGCAAACAGAAAGAACAGCGATGAACCCTAACTCACAGGATAAATTGGTGCCTTTTTTCGTCCTTTCAGTGAAGCTGAATGGAGGCAGACACGTGCAGGGCATCCTGCGCGGGTTCGACCCCTTCATGAACCTGGTGGTGGATGACTCTCTGGAGATGGGCCCAGGAGGACAACAGAACACCATTGGCATGGTGGTTAGTACCCCGACTGGTGTTGTTTTTTAAAATAATTGTCACAACTCCCATGTTGAACACGACTGTCCAAAATCCCTCCTCCTACTATATAGTGCTCTACCCTCTGCCATTTGGCGGACCACCACAATGACTGTTATGCATCAGAAATCTCAGCTGACACTCACTATAGAGTAAACCGTTTGGTTCCTACGACAAGGTTTATTTTCAGCTGCAGATTTGGTGCATACGAACTGAAAACACTTGTGATGAGGCATACATCTCACCATAGTGCATCTTACTGTCCACACAAATGTTCACTTCACCACCTCCGGTAACGTGCAGGCCAGATCCCTCTGATCATAAGCGTTCAAACCAGCAGTGTTATTTGTGCTTGTGCTGATGAGTCGTCACATTCCTCACCCCTGGAGAACAGAACCGAGAAAGGAGAGAGCTGGACTCTATGCTACTGACACAGCTGTTGAGCGTCATATCATCATCGCATATTTGAGACAAAAAATAGCTTTAAATAATTGCTGAACACATTGTCAATAGTTTTCAATGATATCTTTTAATAATGTGCATGTACCATATTACGTTTACAGCCTATAGTTTTGGGTGTAAATGGCTGCAGTGAACACCAGAGGGAACACACACACACACACTGCCGTCACTCACCTCACCCGGCACATCCTCACCACCACAGATAGCCTTGGTATAGATATCTGTCCGTTTCAAGCCGATACAGAGAGACAGTGGGCTTTGTAAATCAAGAAAAAATAATGAGAGCTGTACGTCGGTGACCTCATAGCTGGTTACGGCCACGAGGGGACAAATGATGGGACTTGCTCCTGACTGGGTGTAAGATTCACACCCGGTCTTAGTCAGAAGGATTAAGCCTAGATGGTGCAACAGGCCTAACTATTAGGTCGGGCTTAGAGCACCAGTGTACAACCGACTTAGCTCAAGACCATGTGTAAGCTGTTAGTGCAATCAGAGGGTATCAGTTCCTTCGGGTGAGACAGACGACTGAAAAGACGAGGCTGAAACGGCTCCATGTGAACGTTCACGATGAGCCAGCATGCACAGCCAGTGATATCGGGAGCTCTATTCTGTGATTTTAAAGGTGATCTAAATGTTAAAGTGAAACCTGCAGGAAGTCTTGAATGCAGTGCGTTAACTCGGTGTGGTCTTCTTTCTCATAGGTGATCCGGGGAAACAGCATCATCATGTTGGAGGCCTTGGAGAGAGTATGAGAGCAGACGGAGAATGATCCACACCTTTTTACTTTCTCTTATCCTTTCACTTCATTGTTTTCAACGCCTTTAATGTCTCTGAATTGTGGCGTGTCTATCTGATCAGTTATCTGTTTTGTTTGGATATATTTTGAATTGCATAATCTTGTGAATAAATCACTTTTTCTTTGTATTTTGTGTTTCACTGTGTACAGTGTGTTACTGTTTGAAGCTACTGACACATGTTCTTAACGTGTTTCTGTAACAACAGGCAGATTAACGACCACATGAACAGAGCACTAAATATTGGAGTTGGGTCAAACGTGATTGGTTGGGTGTGTTACGTATGGCATCAAGTCTTAATGGTATGAAATGTCAACATAGCAGAGTTGAATTTTAACTTTTGGAATCAATAATGGTTAAACCTAAAAAGAAAATAAGATACATGAAGGCAGGACTGCATACTACACTGCTCAAAAAAATTAAAGGAACAATCTTTTATCAGGGTATGGTATGGATTCAATTGCACTTCTCTGATAATGATCTGGTCAGGTAAGTAGCAGAGCGGGTTGTTAATCAGTTTCAGCAGCATTGGTGTTGATGGCATTAACAACAGGTGCACTAGAGGGGCAACAATGAGACGACCCCCAAAACAGGACTGGTTTTGCATGTGGAGGCCAATCCAAGTTTCTCCCTGTTGATCTCTTTGACTGGTTTTAAACTAGTGTTGGCTTTAGCTAGAGTCATCACTACTGGGAGCATGAGGTGATTTCTTAACCCTCCAGAAGTTCCACAGATTGTCCAACTCCTCCAGGATGGCATGCGTGTTGTTGGCAGGAGATTTGATGTGTCTTCCAGCACAATCTCCAGAACATGGAGGACATTCCAGGAGACAGGCAGTGACTCTAGGCGAGCTGGACAGGGCCGTAGAAGGTCCTCAACCCATCAGCAGGACCGACATCTGCTGCTTTGTGCAAGGAGGAACAGGTTGAGCACTGCCCGAGCCCTACAGAATGACCTCCAGCAGGCCACTGGTGTGAATGTCTCTGCCCAAACAATCAGAAACAGACTTCATGAGGGTGGCCTCAGGGCGCGACGTCCTTTAGTGTGCCATGTGCTCACCGCCCCGCACCGTGGAGCTCGATTGGTATTTGCTATAGAACACCGGAATTGGCATGTCCACCACTGGCGCCCTGTGCTTTTCACAGATGAGAGCAGGTTCACCCTGAGCACCTGTGATAGACGTGAAAGGGTCTGGAGAAGCCAAGGAGAATCCTATGCTGCCTGCAACATCGTTCAGCATGACCGGTTTGGTGGTGAGTCAGTGATGGTCTGGGGAGGCATATCCATGGAGGGACGCACAGACCTCTACAGGCTAGAGAACGGCAGTCTGACTGCCATTAGGTATCGGGATGAAATCCTTGAACCCATGGTCAGACCCTATGCTGGTGCAGTAGGTCCTGGGTTCCTCCTGATGCACGACAATGCCCGGCCTCATGTGGCAAGAGTATGCAGGCAGTACCTGGAGGATGATGGAATTGATACAATTGAATGGCCCTCACGAACACCTGACTTAAACCCGATAGAACACCTCTGGGACATTATGTTGCTCCTCAGACTTTACAGGACTGATGCCCTTAGACAGATCTGGGAGGACATCCCACAAGACACCATCCGTTGTCTCATTAGGAGCATGCCGCGACCTTGTCAAGCATACATACAACCACGTGGGGGCATCACAAGACATTGAGAGGCATTTTGAGTTGCAGAAATTGAAATTTGGCAAAATGGACTAGCCTGCCACATCATGTTTTCACTTTGATTTTCGGGGTGTCTATGCAATTAAGCCCTCTGTAGGCTGAAACTTTTATTTCCATCAAAAGATGTGGCATCCTTTTGTTCCTAAGACATTAAACTGTCCATATCAGTATAGATATCCAACATCATTTTTTTTTCACATTGAGATCTGATGTGTTTTCAAAGTGTTCCTTTCATTTTTTTGAGCAGTGTAAGATTGGGTAGTATAAATGTGTGATGATACTTTTCTCAACTGTCAGAACAAATCTGAAACCATTTATACAGTGTTCTCTGATAATACAGTTGCATCAGGTGATATTACAAACCAATAAATGACTTCATAGCAGTATTTGATGCAAAAATCATGATTTATCTTAATCTGTTAAGTGTTTTATTTGCTGGATTAGTCAATAACGAACAAACTATTAAACATTTTTTTCAGAAAATGTACCATATATCAATATATATTGATATCACATTGTAAAACCACATAAATATTGATTGAGGATTTTATCCATATTCACACTCATGCCTACTACATTTACTATTTTGTTTCCATGTGACGCTCCGTTTGCTGAAATCTCAGTTAATGAATCTTTGTAGTTTCATCAATGAGAGAAAAGTCTGAAAATCCTCCAGCTGTTTCAACATGCTGTGAGGATCCACTGCATGCTCCAGATAACAGAGAGAGCTGTTCCCTACTTTAACTAATGGGCTGTTAAACAATATTCAGATTCAGATCCCTCGTCTCCAAGTCAGTGGGTTTTTAATATAAATGTGGCATCATTTGATGTTTACACAGATTATAACAACTATTTGATAAACAATTCTATTTTAGCTTTTTTCAAACTGGCATTCAAACAAATCTATCAACATAATGCAGTCATTGTCACCTCCCTTATTTTGTTTTATTGTGTAAAGCTTTGTATAGAACAGATCATGACTTGGAAGTTGAATGTATAAAAACTTAAACTTAAAGAAATTAAAGCTACAACTGTTTAGTTCAGCTTTAGTGTCTAGAAATGGAAGACTCGTTTCCCACTTCTCTTCAGTTTTCATCAGTGAAGCATGTTCAGAGTTGCATGTTCAGAGTTGAATGTTGGATTACATCACATCACACAGTCACTAGACTGTCCTGCTAACCGTCACATCCACATCTGGATCAGTCAATGATGATGTAAGTAACTGTTTACAGTGTTTTCATTCTAATCATAGAGAGAGCAGGTATAAAAAGATACATAACAACCCTCCATTTTAACTTCCCCCATGTTAGTAAGAACAAGACTCAAACAATGCATGCTGGGAAGTGTGCTGACAAGCTAACAACCTTTCTGAACAACTTGGTTTATTGGTTTCAGTGTTCAAAGTTCTGAAGTGGTTCCAAAGTATAAAAAAAATACTTTAAATGCTGGTCATTTATATTTCTAAGTTTGAACAACTTGTTATGTTTATCTATTTAAATAATAGGAGTTGGTTGTTTTCCATTGCAGTAGTATTCATAAGTTTATCCATCACTGTGGCTTCTTAATCACGTTTAACATTTCTCATTTAAACTAATAACAGAAAGCTGCTGGCAAACTGCTATACAAACAATAAAAATTAGAAAAGTGTCTGATGAGAAAAATAGTGTTAGAATCATATTTATATTAAGGAATCTGTTAATTCTAATTCTTATAGTTTCAAATGATCTGATCTCATGACTGCAGAGATTGATGGACTTTATTGAGAAGAGCAGGAGTTGGTGGTGAATGTTGAGGATGAGGAAGCTGCAGCTGGTTACCAGGATTGACAAGTGGAGGTCAGGGCTGTAGAGTGCTGGTGGAGGCTGGAGGCAGGAGCTGGAGGAGGCTGCAGGTTGCTTGCAAAGGCTGTGGGTGGAGGTTCAAGTAGCATTTTTTTTTTTAAATCTTCAGGTGTATGAAGGTATATTTATTACACAAACAAACAAAAATGAAATCAAAAATCAAGTTTGTAAGTAAAAATATATAAACTGAGAATAAATTATTTGTTAGTTTTGCTTATGAAACTATACTTTTTGGCTGCAAATCAAAAACCTTTGCTTTCAAATCAAAAATCTACACTTTCAAAACAGACAACTTTGCTTTCAAGAAAAACACCATTCATCCATCCATTTTCTTCCGCTTATCCGGGGTCGGGTCACGGTGGCAGCAGGCCAAGCAGGCTGACCCAGACTTCCCTCTCCCCGGCAACATTTTCCAGCTCATTCTGGGGGATCCCGAGGCGTTCCCAGGCCAGCTGGGAGATATAATCCCTCCAGCGTGTTCTGGGTCTTCCCCGGGGTCTCCTCCCAGTTGGGCGTGCCCGTAAAACCTCCAGTGGCGTCCAGGAGGCATCCTAATTAGATGCCCGAACCACCTCAGCTGACTCCTTTCGACGCAAAGGAGTAGCGGCTTAACTCCAAGCTCCCTCCTGATGTCCGAGCTCCTTACCCTATCTCTAAGGCTGAGCCCGGCCACCCTACGGAGGAAACTCATTTTGGCCGCTTGTACCCACGACCTTGTTCTTTTGGTCACGACCCAGAGTTCGTGACCATAGGTGAGGGTAGGAACGTAGACCGACCAGTAAATTGAGAGCTTCTCCTTCTGGCTCAGCTTACCTCTTCACCAAGATGGTCCGGTGCAGCGCCTGCTTTACTGCACACCCATCGGGAATGTGTCTGACTTTTTGTCAAGAATGTGGACACAGCTCCTACTTCAGTCGTACAGAGACCGGATGGCCCATTGCAACGGGCCCGGCTCCCCATACTCCCGCAGCACCCCCCACAAGAACCCCCGAGGGACCCGGTCGAAAGCCTTCTCCAAGTCCACAAAGCACATGTAGACTGGTTGGGCAAACTCCCAGAACCCCTCCAGTAGTCTTGCGAGGGTAAAGAGCTGGTCCACTCTTCCACGGCCGGGACGGAATCCGCACTGCTCCTCTTGAATCCGAGGTTCGACAAACGGTCGGAGCCTCCTTTCCAGCACCCTGGCATAAGCTTCCCCCCCCCCCCAAGTCTTCAGGCACTGCCTCCTCTCCAGAGGACATGTTGGTCGGGTTTAGGAGTTCCTCAAAGTGCTCTTTCCACCGCCCGACGATGTCCCTGCAGGTCAGCAGTCCCCCCAGCCCCCCCCCCCCCCCCCCCCCCCCCCCCACTGAGAACATCCTGGGGTAAGCCCTGCTTTCCCTTCCTGAGCTGTCGGATGGTTTGCCAGAACCTCCTTGAGGCCAACCAAAAGTCCTTCTCCATGGCCTCCCCGATCTCCTCCCATGCCCGAGTTTTAGCATCCGCGACCAATGCAGCTGCAGCCCTTCTGACCAGCCGGTACCTCTCAGCGGCTTCAGGAGACCCCTGAGCCAACCAGGCCCGAAAGGCCTTTTTCTTCAGCTTGACGGCTTCCCTCACCTCTGGTGTCCACCACTGGGTTCTCGGGTTGCAGCCACGACAGTCACCGATGACCTTCCGACCACAGCTCCTAGCAGCCTCGTCCACAATAGAGGCTTTGCACATGGTCCAGTCGGATTCCATGTCCCCAACCTCCCTCGGGATGTGTGAGAAGTTCTTCCGGAGGTGGGAGTTAAAGACCTCCCAGACAGGGCCCTCCGCCAGACGCTCCCAGTTCACCCTCACTACTCGTTTGGGCTTGCCAGGTCTTTCCAGTCGGCTCCCCCACCATCTGATCCAACTCACCACCAGGTGGTGATCAGTTGACAGCTCTGCTCCTCTCTTTACCCGAGTGTCCAAAACATACGGCCGCAGATCAGATGGTACGATTACAATGTCGATCACAGATCTCCGGCCTAAGTTGTATAATGTATAGGCATTTGTTGTCAGGCCTAGGCTACTCCAAGGCATAGCCTATACTAGATTATTTCATGTCAAGTCATAAAATTGGCTTCAAGGTTTTGATCAGTTAATGTTTCAATGTTTGAACTTATCTTAAAGGGTCATGCAGAAGGAGAGGCTGAGGCAGAAAAGGGAAGCTGTTCAAGTCAGAGAGAGGAAGAGACAGACCAAGCAGCTGCAGCAACTAATAATTTAGGTGAAAAAGACACAGGGCCCAGACAGGTTAAGCTGAAGAGCTACCCACAGGACAGCTTTGGTGCTCAGAACAGGTCATTTCACCACAGCTGGTTTGAGAAGCACAGTTGGTTGGAATATTCAGTGAACCATAATGCAGCTTTCTGCTTTCCATGTAGATTGTTTGGCAAAAACATCAAAAGATGATGCTTTGGTCAGTAGTGGTTGCAAGAACTGGAAGAAAGCTTTGTTTATCTTTGGCAAGCACGAGATGGCACAAACACATAGGGACAGTGTTGTTGCATGGCAAAGCTACCAGGCAACTAGCCGACAGGGAAACGTTACACAGATGATAGCATCTGCACATGCAAGTGAGATAGTAGAGAGAGGGTAGTATCTTAGGCGAATTGTTGCAGTCACCTCCATGTTACGGCGACAGGGACTCCCTTTTCGTGGCAGTGATGAAGGCCAAGACAGCACAAACAGAGGAAACGTTCTTGCTTGCATGGAACTTTTGAAGGAGCTTGATCCTTTCCTTCAAAAATATAACCCTCCCTCAAATGCTACCTATATCTCGCCAACATCTCAGAATGAGATGATTGAGTGTTGTGCTCAAGAAGTTACCAGTGTCATTGTATCTGAGATGACAAAGTCCAAAATGTATGCCATTATGGCAGATGAGGCAAGGGATGCACGGTCAGAGCAGCTGGCTGTTTGTGTTAGGTACGTGTCAGAGGGGGCAGTGAAGGAACGTTTTTTAGCACTTACAGAGATAATGTCATTCGATGCCCAGTCCATTGCAAACAAGCTGCAGCAGCAGATCCAGAACAATGGTCTTGCAGAGCTTAAGTGTGTAGCACAGACATATGATGGTGCAGCTGTTATGAGTGGGTCCACTGGAGGTGTGCAAGTACATTTTAGAAGGCTCCATCCTGAGGCTATATATGTGCATTGTTATGCTCATGAGCTAAACCTAGTGTTGTGCCATACTTGCAGGGCTGTTTCAGAGGCTGTGGAGCTTTTCAACTTGTTGGAGTGTGTGTATTCTTTTTTCAGCACCTATAGTCAATCATCACAAGTTCCAAGAGGCTCAGTCCAAGCTTGGCTTGACAGCAGTTGAGCTCGTACAACTTTCAAACACTCGCTGGGCATGCCAGCTGCAATCAATCAATGCAATTCTTGAGACATTACCTGCCATTTTTGAGTGTCTCTCTGCCATTGCATCCCCCATAGCTGTTGGTCTCAGAGCGAAGCTCTACAAGTTCTCAACAGTCTATTCACTACTGATGTTCCAGACATTTCTGTCTGTAACTGAAGGACTCCACAAGTTCCTTCAGAAAGAGACTTTAGAGCTGGCAGAAGCTTTTATCAGCAAACAAGCTGTATGTGACACACTAAGGGGCAAACGCACAGATGTATTTGCCACAGAGTAATGTATGAGAGAACCAAGGCCCCGTGCCACACCCACAGTATCCCTGAACCAGATACTAAGAAAAGGCATAAACAGAGGAAAATGGAGGATTTTGTGTTGGAGACAACCTTGAGCTCAGGCACAGTTGATCAGCTCACAAACCTTGAAAACAGAGTTGCTTTTCCCTTGTGTGGACAGGATGGTTAGTGAGCTTGAACTACGATTTTCTAGTGTAGATGCAGTCCTACTAAAAGGCATCCAGGCATGCAGCCCTAAATCTGAGAAATTCTTGAGTGAATCACATTTGGATGAGCTTGACAAGCACTACAGCATTGATCTGAAAACAGAGGAGGTTCTGGTGGCCAGAAACTTCCTTGCCCGCAAAACAGAGGATGGATGTCCACCCCAAGATATGTTAGCTGTGCACAACCTCCTAGATTCAGACATGTTTCCCTCTCTGAAGGCAATCATTCAAGTTGCCTTAACAGTGCCTGTGAGCAGCTGCTCTTGTGAAAGGTCCTTTAGTGCACTGCGTCGGCTGCACTCCTGGCTGCGTAAAACAATGGGGCAGAAAAAGCTTCACAGTCTTGCAGCCATGTCAATTGAAAGTGACATACTAGGGGACTGAGTCACAACAGACCGATTCTTTGATGCTTCCACCCACTAAGTAGTCATTAACCTGTGATTCCATACCACACCCGTCCCTGTCAATGTCCCTATGACCTCACTACCTCAGAACAGGAATGGAATGCACTGAACATTCATGTTTTCTCAATGGTATGACTATGGCCAAGGAAACATGATTAAGCAAAGCAAATGATTACAAGTGATCTGGAGTCATTTGTGGGCAGAATAGACCATGAATCACACTTTATAGCAGAGGCATGTGAATGGAATTGAGAGTATTGCACCTTTAGGTACATGGTTGATCAGTGGTATTGCAATCCTAGTTTGACTTGATTACAGTGAATGCATTGGGTGCCTTCCATTTCAGCCCATCATACAATATTTATCATTCGATAATTAAGATGTACTTGAAATGTGTTTTTTTATTTTTGTTATTCATGTTTTTTTTCCATTGAATGGTATATTTGACACTGAACTAGTTCATCTTTATCTCAGTGATAGTGTCCAAATGAGCATAACATATCACTGGTATGTAAAAACTACACGGACAACAAAATAGATGTAAATGTTGATCAAAATCTTATTTCCTTCTGCTCATAATAAAACAAGTAAACAACTCAAAAGTTGACACTGTCAGGTCCATTCTCCATCCATTGTGTGTGGTCCCTTTAAGAATTAGTATTTGGCAGTGGCGGGCCGTGGATTTTATACCTGGGCCTTCAGTGCTGTTCTCCACTTCTAATAACCTCATTATGACGTCACAGCTATGGGTTATTATTTGTTTCGTGTAAAAGCCGCGTATTCACATAACACTGCAACATTTGACAAATAAAATAAAATGTGCAGATACATGAATACGAGCATGACGGGACGCTGCATCATTAACGGACAATATAGTCCAAATCGATGTAACACAATGACAAGCTCACAAGAGCAGTCGCATATATTCATATGACAACAAAGCAACAAATCAATCCAGCAGACCTGCAGCGGATCCACGCATTCCACCACACGAGCACGAGCCATTCAAATACTATTCATAAAAACGCCACGATAGACAAATGAACAGTAGAGGTAAACAAACGAAGTTCACTTACCAAATGCTGTCTATGCTGACAAAGAGTTTAATCCCAGTACATCAGTTCCAGTAAGAAGTCCAACCGGATCCGCCGCCGGTCGGTTGTCCGTGGTCCGCCGCTGTTCAGTCGTCGTCTTCGACCGACATTCGGTTGTCTTCCGCTGCCGGACGCTTGTCCGTCTTCCGCGGCCGGTCGGTGGTCCGTTTTCCGCCGCAGTTCGGTGGTCGTCTTCGACCGCGTTCGGTGGTCGTCTTCGACCGCGTTCGGTGGTCGTCTTCGGCCGTGGACCGGCGAAGGGCGGGCCGCGGTTGTGAGTTGTAGATCCACTCGAGTCTCTCCAAAAGTACCGACGCTCAGTTAAAATGAAACACATTCCCAGCCATAATATGTGCAACGCTTCTCCGACGCTGCATACAAATCCTTTTCCTGGCTGGTCAGGGCTGCTAGCTGTGGGGTCATTTCTTACTGTCCAGTTTGTTCAGAAATGTCCTTCTTGAGAAAAGCGTTCCCAGTAACTCCGCCACTAAATCCGTTTCTCCTCCTTCCGCCATTTCATATTAAAAAAACAAAGCTAGGTAAAATGTCTTTCAAATATTTCCACTTGAACTCTGTCTCCTACATAGCTCTACTAGCAATCATGTTTCGCGGGCACATAGTCACGTGCCCGCCCACTGACCAGTCACAGCACACTCTGCACCTTGCTGGCAGAGAGGCATCTGGACTCTGAGCTGACGTAACTAGGCCTGCAAACTGCTCTGGTGGGGCCATGAATCCCAAACTAAAGATCTGATTGGTTGAATCAACAATATCGTCCCCATTCAATTTAAACTGCACATGGCAGCACTGGGTGAGTCTGCAGGCTGGGGCCTCTCTTCTTACCTAGAGACACAGAGGTGAAATCTGATTGGATAAAAGCTCTACTTAAAACAAGCTGCACTGGAAGCAGAGCAACTGATGAGCACAGTAGCTGTGCAATGAGAAAATAAGATAATGTGAAAAATATTTTTATAAATTATAATACATATAAGAAAAAATTAAATGTATTTAAGAAAAAATATTAAATTATAAAATAGCTATAACTTTGTGATTCTGTTTAGGCCAGCAGAGAAGGCTTTGCAGGCCCTGACGGCCCGCCACTGGTATTTGGGAGTGATGCGGATATGAAAGCTAGTTTAGCCGTCTTTCCTTAACAAGCAGGAAAATTATTTCTCTCTCTTTATTTGAGAAAAGTTCATATTTGTGTTGTCAAATTTCACTATGACCCTGAAATTCTGGCTCTTGTGTTATCATATACTGAATGCAAGCAAAACTACAGAGCAAAATCACACTCTTTCTGATTGAACCACTCTATGAACTGTCTGAAACAATGGATATCTGCGGCCCCAAATGGGCCACAAAAAAATTGCCGAGAACTACGCGCGCAAACATGCCTCTCCCCTTGGGGCTAAGCCCCCCTTTCTTTGAATCCTAGAAACGCCCCTGGGCAAGCCGTTCCTCCCAATCACCCCCGCCAGGTTTCTCCGTCATTGCCCACGTAAGCGTTGAAGTCGGCAGGCGGCGCCCTTTCCAGGACCCCTCCCACCGACTCCAAGAAGGCCGGATACTCCGAACTCCTGCTTGTGAAATTAAAATATGCGCGCGACCGTTTGATTTGCGCGCGCATGTGGATCTCATTTGCGCTCTCGGATTTTGACAGTGATTTGCCTTCATAATATGATGCTTCTTCAGTGTTTCAGTCACTTTCTCTATTACAAACCACTTAGGCTGTCTGATGTGTTAAAGAATGCCTGCCTACATGTGTTTTACCCTGTGTCCCATGCACCACAGCTCCACTGTAAACACAGCAATACGTCTGAGCTTAGTTTCTCCTTAACTTTTCATTTATCTCACTTACAGATTCATAAACCAGTGAGACCAGTGAAAACGCTGGGATGTTACACTATGTAGCATCAAATAAAAAATACTCTGTTTGGTGATCACAAGAACATCACGATTCACTCCAATGAAACTGGACTGTCACTCATTTCAGAAACTCAGCTTGATAGAAAAAGGTTGGTTGGTTTAAAAACTGGCTGACATGTTAATTACAGTGAGTGTGACTCATCTGAAAGAGTTTCAGAACAACATGCCCAAATGAGCAAAAACATATGTTATGTTAACATTTTTACATTTTACAATGACAACTAAGCAGCATTACAACATTGTGGAGGCCAACTTCCGGTAACACCTCGAATATAAAAGAAGAACTGACGCAGGAACAGTAGAGGGCGCTGTATCTTAAGGACGCACTTTCTCCTCAGGCGGACTTTTATTTTGAAAGGCGATTGTCGTCATCGCGGAAACGTTTCTTTACGTTTTATGTCGTAACCGTTTGACCGTATGTGGAAACTAGCAATGTCGGAGGAGGTTGGGAAGGCGCTACAGTCGGTAGTGGAACGGGTGAACCAGGCGGCGGCACGGCGGACCAAGGTAACTGCAGCCCGAGAAGCTCCGCTCCGGAGCACCGCTGCCGTCGCGCCACTTTCGGGGTCCGAAAAAGTCGTGCTGCGGCAGCACGACCCGTTATGTAAGGCTGCCAAACACCTCAACCTTTGGATGGGAGTTAGTCAGGGCTCGCGGCAGCACTTCCATAACACCATGCATGGTTATTGGTGGCAGCGGTCCATGCGTGGGAACAGGATGTGATACTCTGAATGCATGCGCGTTGTTGCATAGAAATGATTCCCGTGATCACGGCTAGTAATTGCAGGCTGTTCATTTACACGAGCACGCGTCTGACCAGCCACAGCTCTGTGGAGGATAACATTTTCCCCAATGCTCCCCTATTAGAATAGCATCAAGGCTGGTATCTAGGTCAAAGCATGTAGGAGAATGCTCAGCATCCTTCCAGCACCACCCAGATGTCTCTCAGTGGGTTGTTACTGGAAATCTAAATGATCTGTAGAGCTGACTGCATGAGGTGGATCAATATCTGAACGTAGCAGCAGCCAGAAGCAATTAGTTCCATCAGTGTTTATGCAGGATCCGGACAGGGCTGAGTCACAGCTCTCCTCATCTAGCATGCTGCATCACACACTGATCCTCTCCCCTGATATACAGGTGAAAACATAAGCATGTGCTGTCCTTCCTCAGACACTGCCAGCCGTGCCGCCCCGCCTTGTAGCTGTCAGCAAGACCAAACCCCCAGAGATGGTCGTGGAGGCCTACAGACAAGGGCAGCGCAACTTTGGAGAGAATTATGTGAGTGGGAAAATGCTGCTGGTGTGCATCACTCCAAACTTTCCAAGTGTCAGGGAAACAAAAAACTCTCAGGGGAATAAAAGTGGCAAATTACGTAGAGATTGACCTCATCCTTTATGTCCACTCCAGGTCAACGAACTGGTGGACAAAGCTTCAGATCCTCTGGTAGGTTTACATGTTTCATCACGTACAGTTGACCTTTGTCTCCACCGCAGTCTGTGAGAGATTATCACTGTTTCTTTTTCCCTCTTCAAGATTCTAGACTCCTGTCCAGAAATCAAGTGGCACTTTATAGGCCATCTACAGAAGAATAATGTCAACAAACTTTTGGGTGAGTGATCTCCTGTTCAGGATGCATGTTAAAGAAAGCTCTGCACTGAGTCTCGTCTTTCTGTTGGACAGGTGTGCCGAACCTGTTCCTCGTGGAGACGGTCGACTCGGCGAAACTAGCTGACAAGGTCAACAGCTCGTGGCAGCGTGTCCGAGGAGGCAGTGCTCAGAGGTTAAAGGTCATGTTGCAGCTCAACACCAGCGGAGAACAGAGTGAGTTGATTTCAGGACTTTTTATCTTCCTGTTCTTGTTTTGTGAGCTGATTACAAATGCTGCGTCTGCTGTGTGTTGTAGGTAAACATGGCCTGCCACCAGAGGAGACGGTGAACACGGTGAAACACATCGTGTCCCAGTGCTCCGCCCTGCACTTCTTAGGACTCATGACCATCGGCCGCTACGGCTACGACCTCAGCCTGGGCCCCAACCCAGACTTCCAGGTACAGACGACTGTGATGACAACAATGTGCTTGTGAGAAGAATGCGTTTTAACTTTTTTTCTGTGTGCACCAATTAAAACTAAACTATACATTAGATCAATACTATAGTGAGCTTAAACAGCGATGTTGATTAGATTTTCTAGTTATGATCAGGATTGAAGTTGGTTAAAAGATTTAACTCAATGAAAGTGGAAAATAATATGTAAGTTTATGGCAATTTTTTAAGCTGACATTTAGTCCTCTAAGGACATCAGCGCAACGTTTCAAAGAGAGGCACAAGGGTTAAAATACAAAACCGTAGAGTGTTAACTCCAACCCTTCCCTAATATTTATATTTTCATTTAACATATAATACAAATATGTGTTCTTTTTAACTGTCAACTTGAGTCAAAACACAGTAACTCACAGTAAATCACACTAACACTAATTTGAAAACTCAAACTAAACAGAAATAATTTTTAACAAGAACAATAAATCATTATAGAAATATATGCATCTCTACTGGAGGTAGAGTAGATAAATGCGCCCGACACAAACTTCAGTATCGTGTTTCTATCGGCTGATAAAGAAAAAGATAAATTGGGTTTGAGATCATTAAGGAACAGCGTTCTCCTGATGGGGGCAAAATGTCAACATGTCTCTTAGATGCTGCTGAGTCGGAGGCAGGAGGTGTGTGACGGCCTGAAGCTGCCTCTGGAGGAGGTAGAACTCAGCATGGGCATGTCGACAGACTTTGAGCACGCGGTGAGTATCGCTCCTTGTCAGCAGTTATAAGCTCTATTCAAGCACAAATATGGTAGGCATGATGAACTTGAAACTTGGGCCATCTCACTTCCTTCTGATCTCAGTGGAGATTTGCACATGCTCAGTGCCGATTGCACACTTGTAAGTCAGGTAAAGATGACGTGGTAGCGAACATTTCAATTTACCTGGAAACATCTTTTATTTGGGAGGCGTTAAAGATGTGGGCGAAACTCCAACTATGTACAGCTCAGTTTGAGATAAAACATGACCGTTAACTGAAGTCTTTGTTGTTATTTATAGACTACTGATAAATAAAACAACTGGTATTGGGCCAAGTAAATATTGACTTTAGGTAAATAGATTTGTGACCCGCTTGTCCAACTGGGCAAATGCATAAGAACATGATCGTTGAACCCTGTATATATTTAGCTGAGTTGTGTACTTGCATTATCCCTGACATGATAATGTTGTCGTATATTTCAAGCGACAGTGCTGTTGAAGTGATGATCGAAGGAAGATCCGCGGACACTGTTCTTGCTGGTATAATGACGTTTATTACAACAAGCAACACATGTCATACGGGCGGTTAACACGTCCGGAGAGTCCTCGGTCAATTCAAAATGGCTCTGCTGTCCGGCGATTCATCGCCTCCTTAAATACAGATTTGATGTTTACTCCCTCTCTGGAGGAGAGTAACATGCAGGCCCATATAGGACTTCCAAGCAAACGCATGTCTCAGACCTGGGCCTCCGGCCCCCCCTCGTAGGCCTGTTCGATAATCTAAACATCTGTACATGCATCGTCCATGGGCCCCCCTTTCTCCCATACACCTGCTCCTTGTAAGGACATATGCATGCAAGTATGCTGTTACATAAGATATCGGAAAATACACGACAATGTCTCATCCGCTCACATCTCAAGTTGATTGCACTAAGAGACGAGCAAAATGTAAGTAATTTGTATATAGTGCTTTGAATTTTCTTTCTGAATTTGTGAACCCAAAATACTTCAAATCAATAGATGATTTTCAAATGGAAATACCCATGCTGTAAATTTAGTGGGATTTCAACTATTCCGTTAGTTGTTACATTTTACACTGAGGTTGCTTATGAGCTTCTTCTTGTTGGCTGCTATGACTTTCGATAACAATGTGATTGATGCGTGTAAGTCATCAATAACACTGTCTGTGTCCACTGAAGTTTTTCCCTGTACTACCATATATTGAAGATCGAGGTGGGCGCCACCAACGTGCGAGTGGGCAGCGTCATATTCGGCAACAGGGAGTATCCCAACAGTGCTGCCAACACCCCGAACCCCAGCCCAGCCCCCAGCCCCGAGAAAACGAGCAAGAAGGTGTCCGAAGAGGCCGCCAAGAAGATGCAGCGCCTCACTGTGTCTGAACACTAAGAAGAGTGTCCCCTCCTCTGAAGTAACCTTTATGAAAAACAAAAAAACAGTCTTCACATGCTAACTGAATAGAGCAGTGAAGCAGATCATCTCCACAGAGCCACATGGAGCTAGGATTGCAAAATTGTTGCATCATTTTAAAGTGTGATTGCCTAATCCTCTTTACTTTTTTCTGTGCCCGTCTTGCTCTTTTAAGCATTAACAAGTGGCATTCAGTACAGATGTAGTTTGACCTTTTTTAAATTAGTGTTACTAACCTTTAGTGCTCTGACTTCCTCCCCATGGAACTCTCTCCTACGAGATTACCGGCCACAAGACAAATGTACAACCACTGAAAACAGGGTGACATGTGGGAAATGATTTCACGCGAGTTACGAGATAGATTTGTTGTGCTGACGTGACATTTTCTACCTTTCCAACCCCGACGTGTGACGGTGCTTGATTGTGTACAGAGTCCCAGAGATCAGGAATTCCACTTTTTTGTTGTACAGATGAAACTGAAGACTTGATTTAATAAATCATTTATCCCTTTATAATGACATAGTATTGTGCGTTTGATATCGTTTGTCGTGTCAGATCTCTATTCTTGATATTAACAAGAGTAAACCTGAAGAAAAGGGTTTTGTCTCGCTGTGGTGTGTTTGAGATGAGGGGGAGTGAATCTATGCAAAGTGGCCATTTAGTTTTTGCGCTGCAGCTAGCATGGCAGTGATCTCTTCAAAGATGTCACGAGGTCCTCATAAGTGCTTTTAATGTCCGTGATTAAAAAAAAAGAAGATTTGAGGTGTGGTTAGCAGGGTGCTTACTGAGGCGCTTCAGCATCGTTTGGTTTGGATTCTGGCTCCCGAGGGGAAGCCAAGCAATAAATGGTTTTGTTGAAAGTTTCTGCCATTTGCTGCGTATTTCTTGTAATGGAAGAAGTGGCACAAATGACATACAGAGTAGTTTGTCTGACATTGCTTTATTAATCACATGGAGGTGACATCTGAACCACAATGAAAACAAGTCTTAGAGATGATGATTTAATGCATGACAAAATGAACACCTGGAACCCACTGACTCAATATATTCCCTTCCAAGGACTCATGAATCTGAATTAGCGGAATTTTCAAAAAGGTATCAAAATGCTGCCCGGCGTTGATAAATGAAACCCAAAATCGTTCACGATAATGATGGTAGACTTGTTTAAGCTCAATACGCTCTGAGGAAACAAAGAAACCTGGTGACACAATTGGAAAAACGTAAAAGACATTCAATCTGTGTAAAAGGCATTAGAAAACAGTCAATACACCGTTATTTACAACATACAGTAGAATGCTGTTATTAAGAGGCATATCAAACACTGTCTACAGACCTAGCTCTGGTAAAATGTACAGCAAACAGAACTCTAGCTAGAAACTATATACAGTCAGAAGGACGGACACTTCATTTAGAACCTCCATTATACATTTACAAGCATTATATAAACCTCATTCTGGCATAAGGAGATATAAGGACAATGTTTATTAATGTCAACAATTATAACTTCTCCTTTGAGCATTTGTGACTGATGTATAGACACAATGAATGGTGTATGAAACATGAGGTATTTATTATTAGAATGATTGTATCAACTATGTATTGTGTTGTATTCATTAAAGAAGTATTTACTTAAATCTTCTTCAGCCTCCGACACAACTGAGTCTATTCCATTAGCTGCTGAGGCTGAAAGCTCTGGAAGAAGGACTAGTAAGTGGACCTTAAGTTCTGAAGTGAAGACTCAACAGGTCTTCATGAGATTAGAACACATCTATAAACACATTTCTTCTTGTGTATAAACAGTTAATAGATGTTTCATAACAGAATTCTTGAGCGTTACCCTACAGCTTTGTTATATTAATATGTAATTCATTAGCTACAAATGCATTATGGGAGGTTAGAATTGTTCACAAATACATTGACACTTAAAAATGTCCTCAACGCTGCGCATAACTATTACTGTGTGTAATAAACCATTTATTAAGGGTTCATATTATGCATGCTAATTATGAGCGTTAAAGTAAAGTGTCAAATTGACATGTGAGGAATCAAGGCCAGTATAATATTTGCATATGTGTGACCACCTGATGAACACTGCTGAGAGCCTCAGAGTTAGAAAACCTGCAAATAGATCAGATGAGCCTCTCGCTCAGTGAAACGGACCATATGTATTAATTAAAAGGTGAGGAAACTAAATATAGACTGCTGGATTAAAGATTATTTGGATTTGGCATCTATAGAGCGAGCAGAATCGCTTTTTTTAAGATCTGGACATAACATATGCTGTATGTTATGCAACATCAGACCATTTTGCCTCTTTCTAGGTGGCAGGAGTGAAGATGAGTCATGCTCGTCATTTGATGTTTTACGGTTTCAGGATGACGAAGACAGTTGGAGAACAATTCTATCAAAAAATAGGCTCTACAGGATGATGTTTTTCCCAAATGATGTAGAGATTTTTAGGCATTCTTTTATCTGAAAATGCTTAGTGCATATAGCTGCCGTGAATGGGAAAAAAATCTCCCCGTGGGTGGAAGCCCCCAGACCCCCTCGGTTTGGGCTGCTTACATCATCTGGCTCCGCCCCTGGTGGCCACATTGGGGCTCTTTGAGTCTGATCAAAGTCTGCTTGGAATAAAAGGCCATGATGGCAATTATATCTGTTGGTGTATAGCCCCCCCCACATAGATTTTTTTTTTTATATATCTCCTGTTGAGGAGCCAGTTTGTGTGTGTGTCTGCCCTTTCAGTTTTTCTGTATATTGTTTTCATTGTATTATATATAGGGAAAATAAAATATATAAATAAAAAAGGCCTGGTACTACAACTACGTGCAACAATATCAATGACAAAAAGTGGCCTACATAAAAGCATGTATCAATAAAGCACTGGGTCACTACGTGTAACAGCTTTAACATTCTCATTCCTACTTATCTATTGGAGCAGTCACTCCTGTTTGACCATAAAAACAATCCCAGATCACTAATGTCTCTGCTTCTTCTTGACCAAAGGACAGAACACATGAAATGTCCAGTGTTATCAGGCGAACACAACAAACACAATGAAAAAAAGGCAATTGGAATGTTGTGCGACTGTGTTGTATAATACCAATAGCCTAAAACATTTGTGAGGAAACGCTCATTATTTAGGGTTGATATGTGCCTCTGTGGATTTGCTCGTACCATTTAGTGGCTGATCCTCCTGGGTGTCTCTGCACTATAGGGTGGGGCGTCTCTCCATTCCAGTCCGTGAAGTCCGTCTACTTGCGTTTATGTTGATCCCTAACGCTGCAGATGTTACACCAGTTTCTTGGCCTCAAAGAAGCTTTTGAGGTGCTTCATCTGCCAAATGCCAGTGACGATGAGGATGAGTGTTTGAGCGATGGACCACCAGAGCACACGCTGGTTGGTGCTCTCGCTCGTCATGCGAAACCGCTCCTCGCGATACTGCAGAAGACACCAATGAAGTCACAAGAGAGGTCATTAACAGCAACTGTACCCAATCAGCCTTGGAGTGAACCTGTCATCTCACACATTACTTAGGCTGGTTGCACCAACACCGGTTCATTCTCAAACCTGATTAAATGATGGTTTCACTTTAAATCATTTTGCACCAAACTTTAAAACTATCTTAAAATGAGGAAATATTCCCTTTAAAGTCAGTTTTCACTAATCCTAGATTAAATTAACCCTCCTTGGTACATCCCAGCCTTGGTGTACTTGTATTTCTTTCACTGACCCTCTGGTAGTTCTGCTCCTTCTGGATCTGCTCCACTTGGTCCAGCAGCTGTCGGACTCGCAGCTGCAGCTCCGTGAGTTTGTCCTTAGCTGCAATTTCAGGGTAGTTGTTGGTGTGTTCTCCGACCTGAATATCCAGATGCACTCTCTGCAACATGGAGAAACACATGACTGGAAGTCAACATGCTTGTATTCTGTGGGCATTAACAGAAATTATAAGTAAGTGTTCAAGGAGTTTCATAAAAACAGTTTGGCTCTGCACTGGTGTTCCATGAACACAATTTTTGGTATTGTGCTAAATATTCAGCCTTCTTCAGAGATAGTGGGATGTTTAATGTCAAGACCAATTATCTGGAACCGTGTCTATCAGAGTATTTCGCTACTTGGTCAGATGTGACAGAACGGCCTCCACAATAGTAATCGCACTGTTACTGTTCTGGGTGTTTCTTTAATTCTATTAAAATAACATTTAACAAGCGTTTATCACTTTTTGCACACGTAATGAAAGGAACAATTTTTCCGTGTTATTAATTGCATTGTTATATATTGTGGTATACATAATTAAAAATGTTCTATTCATATTTTTCCATATGTATTGTTATATCAGAATCCGAATCCTTTATTGTCAAGGTATGTTGCACATGCAAGGAATTTGTCATGGCAGGTGGTGCATACCATTAAACAATCAACAACAATCAACACAGTGCAAGAAATAGAAACCTATTAAAATTTACAATAGAATATAAAATAAAGTGCACAACAAACTGATAACAGTATTATAAAAGTATGGTGAAGTGTAAAGTGTGTTTAAATAAAGAAACACAGGGATGTGCAGGGGAGTGACCGGTAGGATATTGTCTTTGGGATGACACAGTCAGTGGGGGTCCCGGGCTTTGTTGATGAGCCCGACTGAAGACGGGAAAGAACTGTTCATGTGGCGTGAGGTCTTGGTCCTGATGGACTACAGCCTCTTGCCAGATGGAAGGGGCACAATCTTTATTGCTCGCTTCAGGGTCCTTGAAGCGAACAAGTCCTGGAGGGACGGCAGATTGCAGCCAATCACCCTCTCAGCAGAGTGAATGATGCACTGCAGCCTGCCCATGTCCTTGGCTGTGGCTGCAGCGTACCAGACTGTGATGGAGGAGCAGAGGATGGACTCAATGATGGCTGTGTAGAAGTGCACCATCATTGTCTTTGACAGGTTGAATTTCTTCATCTGCCTCAGGAAGTACATCCTCTGCTGAGCCTTCTGATGGAGCTGATGTTAAGCTCCCACTTGAGGTCCTGGGTTATGATGGAGCCCAGGAGCTGGAAGGAGTCCACAGCGTCGACCGGGGAGTCACACAGGGTGATAGGGGCAGGTGGGGCTGCATTCTTCTGGAAATCCACAACCATCTCCACTGTCTTTAGAGCGTTGAGCTCCAAGTTGTAATCCCCACCAGAGATCAGTCCAATGAGGGTGGTTTCATCGGCAAACTTCAGGAGCTTGACGATCTGGTGACTGGAGGTGCAGCTGTTGGTGTACAGGGAGAAGAGCAGAGAGGAAAGAACACAGCCTTGGGGGGAACCGGTGCTGATGGTCCGGGAGGCTGAGACGTTTTTTCCCAGCTTGACGTGCTGCTTCCTGTCAGACAGGAAGTCTGTAATCCACTTGCAGGTGGAGTCGGGCACGTGCAGCTGGGAGAGCTTGTCATATAGCAGAGATGGGATGATGGTGTTAAAGTCCATAAACAGGATCCTGGCGTAGGTTTCTGGGGAGTCCATATGCTGGCTGTTGAAGTGAAGGGCCAAGTTGACTGTGTAGTCTACAGACCTGTTGGCTCTGTAGGCGAACTGCAGGGGGTCCAGGAGAGGGTAGGTGAGGGTTTTTAGGTGGGACAGGAAAGGCGCTCAAAAAAGGCATGTGCCCCTGCTGGGCTGGGGGAGGGGGACCTGGTGGTCTGGGGCTGGTTGATGGAGCCATGGTGGGATGGAGTCAGGTCAGGACTGTCCCATTGTCTTTCAAAACGACAGTAGAACTCGTTAAGCTTGTTTGCCAGGCATAGGTCGTTCATGGAGTGGGGGGCTTTAGGCTTGTAGTTGGTGATCTGTCTGAGACCTCTCCAGACAGAAGCAGAGTCACTTGCTGAGAGCTGGTGTTGCAGTTTCTCAAAGTACAGTCGTCTCTCACCGCCTTGCTAAACCTGTATTTTGACTCTTTATACAAGTCCTTGTCCCCAATCCTAAATGCCTGTTCCTTGTGCAACCGTAGCTGTCTGAGTTCTGCTGTAAACCAGGGTTTTTCGTTGTTGTAACTCACCCTGGTGCTTGTTGGAACACAGCCTACCAGCTGGAGTGCGGAGTCCGGTCTCGATCCACAGAGCCAGGTCTCAGTGAAGCACAAAACAGAGGATGAAGAAAAGTCTCTGTCTTTCCCCACCAGTAGCTGAAGTTCGTCCAGTTTGTTGCACAGTGAGCGAATGTTGGAGAGAAAAATGCCGGCAGCGGTGTGTGAAGACGCACAAGCGCTCCGGAACGTTTCCCTCTCCGACAGCATTTCACTGCATGCGTTAAGATGAGAGCACCTTTGACTAGAATATCCAGTAATTCCACAGAAGTTAACAGAAAAGTTGGAAGTAAGTCCGCTGGAGTTGTTTCCCTGATGTTTATGAGCTCATCTCTGGTGAAAGAGCTCCGGGTATCACAGCAGTATTTACAACAAAAAACATCACAGAACAATGAGCACCAACACACCGAGGTAGACGTCCCGGAGCGATCTTGAGTAGGCTATACTGTAATATAATGCATGTTTTTACATCTGTATATCTTATAATTCCTTTATGTTATTTACATTTCTATTTTAGAATGGGAGCAACTGCAACAAAACCCAATTTAATAGTCTCCTCACCGGAGAGAGGAAAGTTGGTCCTGAAGCTTGTCACTGTATTTATAGGACACCTTAAAGAAGGCGGCTTCAGTCAGCTGTGAGTGGGACTATAAACAGAGTTCTCTGCAGCCAGATTGGAATTGGGCCCTCTTCTCAAGCCTGCTCGGGTACGCACAACCTGTGCTTGATTGACATTTCCCTCACTATCTCGTTAGCTTTGTTGCAGCTGGTAGGGAGGAACAACTTACACTGTGATCACTCTTATTGGTGCATTAAGTCCAATGACCTCATAGCATAGCTCTGCCTACTTTCAGCCTCAGCAGATCTAATCAGCCAAAATAACTGGAAACACCTGCAGGATCATAAAGAAAAATGCTACTGACTATCTTACTACTACATCAAAGCAGTGACTATGTTCATACCAGTTTTCCTCCTGCAAACAGAGCCATCTTGGTGGAGTTGGAGTGCAAACAAATCTGATGCTCTCCAGGAGTGTGGGAGGTGAAGGTGAACCGTCCGTCTGACCCATATTGACGAGAGAGGATAATCTGGGAGGGTTGTAAAAGATTTTTTTTTTTAGATTCTATTGATATGTATGTTTTATAATACCAGCTCCTCTGTCCTTACCTTTGTCTCTGGATCCTTGATCTCTACATGCATCCCAAGGCCAGGCGTGGCTGGGAGGAAGGAATTAGTCTGCTTGTCCCACAGCTGAGTCCTGTACTTTCCTGTCAGACAGGTGAAGCAACATACAGACGCATGCCGTCAGGTCTTCCAGAAATCATTCAAACGAGAGTAACTCTGCAAGACTGCTGCACCAGTAACATGGCAATAGAAGAGTAGAAGAACTGTTAACAGAGATCAACTACATAAAATAGTGCCTTTAGGTAAACACTACAGATATAATTGTGAATGTAAAACATCCACTCTGGTGTAACGCAATTCTATGGCTCGCTGAGAGAATCTCTATTTGAAATGTCAAAAGACTAACAGTTAACCAGCAGAAACAAAAGCTTCCACATGAACGTCAGTGTTTGCGCCTAAATAATACAAACTACACGTTTCTTTATTAAACTGTCGGGTCTTTTTGACGTTACTACTGACATATTCAATGCAGCGTCTTTGCTGGAGCCAGCTGTTCGCTTTTGCTAGTTAGCTTCGTCATGCTAACGACCCCACAGCAGCTTACCAATAACCATAGTCTCGTCCGGAATCTCTTCAATGAAGCATTTCTTCTCCGTCTCTCCTATGTGGAAATAGAGCGCGTGACTTGGATAAATCCAAGCTAATACAAAAACAACTCCAGCAGCAGGGAGCATCATGTAGCTTCTCTCACTCTGCGCACATCAGCAAAAGACGCTGCAGCCAGCTGACGTCATCAACCACTGCGGAAGAAGGAAGGGGATTTCCTGTAACTTCGGAATGTTTCACCCTGAGTAACTCCTTTCAGGCAGCACTCACTTCTTAACTGTATACCCTCCACACCACCCAAAGAGACAAGCAAGTGTATTCTTGCACAGATCATTTGAATAAATGAGCTAGGGACAGTTCATGGGAACATTCAGTTTTAAGATAAGGTCACAATTGTAGGCTACTGCTGGAAAATGTAAGAGATAAAGAGAAAATAAAACTCAAGATAAGAGTAAGTTGTCAATTGCACTGTTGTATATGCATCTCATGAAGGTTTAGAGTCAAATATCACAACATTGATTAAGCATAGACTGTATGGATTAAACCGAAGTTTGAACGGAAGTGTTGCCTGAGAAGCTAAACTCAGGGTACCAAAATCATCTGAATTCCTGCGCTAACAACAGTCGCCTCGGCTTTGACAGATAACCTCAAACCATCTTAAACACGCACATTGTATCAAGATAACGTTACAAAACTGGGCAAAATGACTTTCGGAAGACACACAGTTCGTTGATGTAGGTCGTTGTTTGTGTCAGTCAACAAGTGCCTCGGATAACCCAGCTACTGGTTGCTAAATTATACTAGCTAGCTCATAAGCTAACTACATCGCTAGCTATCGATCTAGCATCGGCCAGCCATCTAACAGTGGCTAAATAGATACGCTTACTAACAAGTTGTAGTTGCGGGACCGCTTGTCGGACGACAGAACTGAAAAAGAAGAGAGGGTAAGAGGAAATTTCCACCTGTAATGTAACTGTCACGTACGTTAGCAGCGCAACGTTAAGACCCTGTGTTGGTGCGGGGATGAAAAGCTTATCTGTAAAAATAATGTTGAGATAATATCCGGAGTAAATTATATGCGTGCGGTAATAACATCAGCTGATTATAACGACTGGGTTACTGTTTCTGTTCTCATGGTAGCTAAAGAAATACATTAACGGTGTTCCGGGCGGGCTCTTTGCCTCATGATATTGGGAATGACGTAATGTTTTCGTCCTGTCCCCGATACCAGCATGTAGTTTATACTGCATATAGAAGAGCATTGGCACTCCGCGAGTGAGTCTCTAGACAAACCCTATCAGCAGGCCATGGCCTCCTCACACGTAAAATGTACCAGGATTATGACGCGAGGTTAAATTGAAAGAGAAAGCTAACGGGGATGAGGCGTGGTATGCCATGTGTCAGCATGTGATGAGGAATGCGGGGTTAGAGTCGAACTCAGTTTTTAAAATGGTGGGTTAGGTTCTGGTTGGGTTTAGCAGACATAACGGATTAGGGTTAGTTTGGGCCAGGTTAAGCATCTCAGATAACGACTGGTATGGAGGTAGGGATGAGGTTGGGTTCAGGTCAAGGTAAAGGGAAATGCGTATCGACGGTGAAACAACACCGGCGTTGTTGTGTGTGTGTGTGTGTGTGTGTGTGTGTGTGTGTGTGTGTGTGTGTGTGTGTGTGTGTGTGTGTGTGTGTGTGTGTGTGTGTGTGTGTGTGTGTGTGTGTGTGTGTGTGTGTGTGTGTGTGTGTGTGTGTGCGCGCATGTTTGTGTTAATCTGCATGTTTGTGTTAATCTGCATGTTTGTCTGTAGGGATGGTGCAGCCCCAACCTGATGGCCCAATGCAGTGGGAGATGTCAGGAGAAGACAGTGGCGGGACCCTCAGGGTCCCACCAGAGCTGGCATCCAATGAAGTGGTGACCAGGTTGCTGGGTGACAACCAGCAGCTTAGAGGTAGGATGCATTCCCATAATTAAATAACAATTGAATGATAATTAAAAGAAATAAAATATATTTGCTCCTCTCAAAGTATGGCACATGATTTTACCAGAGGGCTGGTACAGAACATACATGGCAGACATGTTGGAACATGAAATCATTTTTTAGCAAAACAAATTTGAGGCATTATACTCTTCATACTTTCTTTAAGCCCTGGACATCATGAAAAACTAAATCAGATAAAATAGCCACACCTAGTTTCTCATCATTATTTGTTCAATCTATGGCCCCATGTATTTGAAAAGTGGGTTGGCATCAGGGCAGCTCTAGACTGGTTCAAATCTTATTTCTTTATATATTTATCAAACAAAAGTTGTTCAGTAGTAGTCTGTGATGTGGCCCCTCTGACCTGTGGTGTACCCCAAAATGCAGCTATTAACAAACACTAAAAGACAAGATCATATCCGACCTGTTTTATATCTCTTCACAGGTGTGATGGCAAATCTCCACTGTGACTTTTTTATTTGTAATATCTGTGATATTGTTTATAATTAATTATTGTTTATAATTAAAACAATATCTGTTTTATTGTCTGACCACTCAGTGTTTTGGCCCTTTTTGTTGTAGTAAGGTTAATGCATGTCAATGGTTGACCAATGAATGGTCACCGTCCAACATTTCTTATCTTTTTATTTATTTCTTATAATTCTTTCTGAAGACATTGTTTTATTATTGCATTTCATTTTTGTATTTTAGTTGCCTCATTTCAGTCTTGAAATGTTTTAATCCTGGTTCAACCATTTAAAGCACGTTGCAACTTTTTTTGAATTTGAGTTTATTATTAACTGACATGGTTCCTCTGTGTCACTCTGTATGACGTATCAATCTCCCACCTCTCCTTTTGCCTTCATCCTTCTGTCTTCCAGAGGCCTTGCGGCGGAGCAACATAGCCTTACGTCAGCGCTGTGAGGAGATGGAGGGATGGCAGCAGAGGACAAGAGAAGAACGGGGATTTCTCAGCTGTCGTTTCCAGGAGGCCAGGGCCCTGGTGGAGAGGCTGGCCCAGGAGAACCACTCCTTACAGAGCTTGGTGAACGGACCAGCCCCTAACCTCTCCTCTAACCACTGCTGCAGCTCCAGTCAGACTGAAGACCTGCAGGGGCGCCCAGCGAGGAGCAGACCACTGGACGGACCACAGGTTAGCTCGCCAACATTCACACATCTGCTTCCTCATATTCACACATTGTAAGGTGATTTTACATTTAACAAATTAGTTCCACAATAACATAGCTTCCACTGTTATATTTTATAATCCTGTGTTGGTATGTGTATGCAGAGATTAATTCACTGCTAAGTTTTATTTCTGTATTTTGTGAATTTTTTCTTTCTCTTAAACATTTCCTGTGGATATTGGAACCCCTTGTTTCAGACACTAGCTCATTGGGAGAAGAAAAGAGTTGAAGACATGGATCGACACACACAGACCACACCGCCTCGCAGTCTGGTAAGACGTGTGACGCTGTTGGTGCTGTGATTGCACTTTTGACGTATTTGTTTGTTTTTTATCTAACTGGTTTGTCCGTGTGTCTAGGGTGACGTGAGTGTGCGTAACTCCTTGAGTAGCGCTCTCCCCTCTCCCTCCACCTCACTCTCAGAGGTATGGGGGGAGATAGTGAGCAGGGAAAATGGCCAGGTGAGCCTGCTCACTGCATCCCAACTTTCCCCCAATCAGATCCCTGACACTTACTCTGTGCTGTCCCACCCCTGGTTAAATGCTTCACCCCACCTTATCTTTCATTGCATTCAGGCATGGGTTAGAAATCCTGACTTCATATTCGGAAAAATAACATGGGATGGCCTGTATTGGAACTGTGTTTTACATATATTTCAACATCTCAATTCGCATCCATGTTTTTTCCCTGTATTTTTGAGCAGGAGCACTGGATTGAATGGTAGTTGGTAACCAGAAATTCCTCTGCATCTCACTTTGTATAGAGCACAGTAGTAACACACAGCTCCAACACACCAATGTATCCCTATTTAAAATCCCTCTCTGTCTCCTTTTGTAAGCTCCTTTGGTGTTCTCTCACATCTTGGTGTACTTCAACTTTTTGTTTGGTGTCAGTCCTCCGATCCCGGGTGAACGTGGTCTGTCTCTGTCCAAGTCCGTGCTGTCATCACTTTCTCCCTGCATCCACTAATCCACGGTTCTTTCACTTTTATTTCTCTCGGCAGCCTGTGGAAGGCGCAAACGAGTTCCTCCAGCTGCTGAAGAGCCACAAAGAAAAACTGGAGGAAGGGATGAAAGAGCTGAGGAGGAAGAATGAAGAGCTGGAGAGGGAGAGGGACGAGGGAGAGAAAGAGAAGGAGCGACTGCGGCGCTGCATTGACCAGCTACAGGCCAAACTGGCACAGGTAACACCGTGATGCAAGCACGCAGTTCTACCTCAGGAACCAGTCCAGGGATCTAGTTCTACAGATGAGCAGGATAGACATAATGAGATAAAAGTCTACGTTTAACTGTTAGGTCAAGAAAAAGCCAATGAGGCATTAAAATGATTGTTCACTTCTCCATAGTCAGTGTGTTGCCTACAGTTGATGGAGTTTATAGAAAACAGACAGGAGAACCAGCACAGGAGCAAACCAATGTACTGCTGTGATGTATTTTAGACACCTAAAATAAAAAAATAAAAACAAAGGCTGACCTAGAAAGAATGAATCAAGAATATTTTCACTGCTGTACCTCGCTGTCAGACAGCCCTTTCCAACAAGAGCCAAAGTCATGGTATCTATTTTTGATCTCTTCAAAGCCACCAGAGTCTCGTGACAAAAACCTTTAGGACACAATAGTTGCTGATTTACCGCTGCATCAATCAGTTAGTTTGCGTAATTGTGTGACTTTGGTGAATCTGAACTAACCCTTTAAAACACCAAAGTCGTACAATAACACAATCAAACTAACTAATCAAGGCAGCGTAGTCCAGCAACTCCTGTGTCCTGCAAGGTCAAATGTTTTTGTCAGTGGAGTCTTGTGGGTTTGAAGAGAGCATAGATGGATATAACAGCTGTCAAACTGTTGATTTTGGTTAAACAAGTTGATTTTGGTTACATATTTAAAGTCTGAATTAATTCAGATTGGGTATTAAACTAAAACAATGGCTATATGCAACTATAGGTCTTTCTCACTCTGGTGGATGGCACACTGTCTGTATACATGTACCCGTAGGACAGGCGTGGACCACTTTGTGAGTGCCAAAGAGAAAATTGTGAACTGGTGAATATGACAAGGTCTCTGAAATCACACTTGCAAGTGCGTCTTAAAAATAAATGGTTCATGCACAAGGCCTTTTGTATGTTCAATTATGATACTAATAATTTTTTTTTTTTATACAGCGCTTTTCAAAACACAGCAACAAAGTACTTTATATGGTTGAATCAGGCTTAAAACAGTTCAGGACTGGAATGAGGCGCAATCAGATAAACCACGATGTCTCCATGTACAATAGGGATGAAATGGACACAACAATCTGCTGCCTTATCTGTGATCTCATAGACTGTATGAATGTTTTTACAGGCCAGCAGCGCTACCGAGGAGGTTGTTCAGCATCGCTCTGAGGCACAGCACTCCTCTGACTGGTATGACGCAGTTTCATTCGGGTACAAAATACCTCAGTGCATTGTTTGAAACCAATGGCACTAAATGGACTTTCTGTGTTTAACTAGTGGTCATTAGCAGCTTTTGGACTCAGTGCTGTTTAATTAACTATACTGTATACCTGCAGACAAGAATGAATGGCAGAAGGACACGAGCATGCTGTTTTTATTTCTGCACTTCTTCCTCCTAATAAATTTGCGACATCTTCCTCCTCCTCCCTCTCTCTCTGTTCCCTCCTCCAGCTCTAGCCTGGCTAAACTCACAGAGCAGCTTCAGGCCACACAGGGCAGGTGAGCCCACAGCTCTGTGTGGCTTTCTTTTTCTCACCGTGCATGCCTTGTCTCTACAGTTCCGTCTCTTCACCGCTGTGTGGATGTTACTTGTGCCACCTGCCTGTCTCTTATTGTCATGCTCAGTTTGTTTCCTGTATGCCTATTTTTTTTATCAGTTGTTGACTTCCAAATAAGGCATGCTTTACATTTTCTTGTTGTATTTTTTATATATATATATATATACCATTACAATGTATTATTCATTCAGTGATCAAAGCATTTTAATTTCCTTCAAACTTGCAGGTCCTGTCTTTACATTAGAGGGTTAAAAGTTTCCGTTTGTTACTTACTTTTTAACATCATACTGGCAAACTCAATTGGAGAGAAAATAGTTTCACAAATGTTGCTGAGTGGGATGATTTGAGTGCAGTATTTATACAATTATTGTCTTTAAATATAATGAGAGGCCTGTATTTGTGGTCTACATTGTATTAACCCTCACTAGGGACATGTTTGGCTTGATTCTTATAGAAGTATTTTAGTTGTGATTATACATATGCATAAATGTTGGGAAGGGTGTGAGATTCTGTAAGTTCAGTTCAACCTCAGCTCCTACAAAAAGTGTATAATAAACTGTGTAGCAAGATACAGTCACTCAGACCCTTGGGACAGAAATGTTCCCATTGAAACCCATTAAAACCACAATGGTTGGTCCCACGACCATTACAGAATAAAATCCTGCATTCTATTACATCAGACTTTCAATCTAGAGCCTCACAATGGTATTTTTAACTATTTTCCACCGAATTGAATCATGTTCTCATGTTTGTCCTCTGGGGCAAATGGATGCTATTTTCCTGGTTTCCACGAGGGGCTTTGCTGCTGTAATATGGAGCACTGCAGTCTTTGATTGAGTCTTTGTTGCTAATCAGTGACATATCCCTGACTGTGAAAAAAGGTATACAGAAAATAATTCAAGTTTTGTGTTTTCGCTTTCATGAAAAACGACAGTAGCAAGAAACTGTCTTTTAAATGGTGAAAATTCTGTAAATAAATGAATATTTGGTAGTTATGATCAGGACTGATGCTGGTTAAAAAATTAAGTGAGTTATTTTTTTTTTAATGTGACTCTGCAGCAGAAATACAAATGCATCCAAATCCACGTTAGTGCTAATACTTGACATATTTTGAGGCAGACATTTTCGTCACATCAGAGCAATTTATTTAAAATGAGGCACAAGGGTTAAAATTACAATTCCGATACAAGAATGATCATGTGTTCAGCCCTACCTTATCATAGTGATACATATTTGTGTATATATATATTGGTATTTACCCCAGTTTAGTCATGATCTGTTGTGTCCGTAGGTATCGTGACTTGGAGGAGAAGCTTGATTACCTGCAGAAGAGCTCAGCTCAGCGGGACAGAACTGAAGCTCTACTCAAACAGAAGGACAAAGACTGTGCCCAGGTATGAACTGTAAACAGCTTTGGTTTTTACTCCTCAATCCAAGATGTTTAAAATATCAACTGCTACCCCGATAACTTAAAGATTTCCATATTTTTACAGCTGGCCAAGGACTGCGAGGCTCTGAAAGCTCAAGTAACTTCCCTCTTAGGAGAGCTGAACGAGAGACAGAGCTGCCTGGAGAAAAGCGAGCATGAACGCAAAGTGTTGGAAGAAAAGTAAGCTGTCATGTCAGCATAAGTGAATACACAAGGCGTCTCTGTGTTCACCTGTAGGTGTGCATGTGTGCTGACGTTTTTTCCTCTCTACTCTGTGTTAGGCTGTGCAGTAAGATGAAGGCTCTGCAGGTGGCAGAGCTGGAGCAGCAGAGGAAGCAGCATCATGTGGCCATGGACAAGCTGCTGCTGCAGACCCAGAGCCTGGAGCAGGCCCTGAAGACCGAGAGACACGTCGTCACAGAAGAGAAGTGTGTCCAACACACAAATGATTCACATAATTATTATTTTCAGGGTGTCTGTAACAATGCAACACAGTTGTCATGCTCAATTTTCCTTCTAAAAATGTGATGTTGAATGCTTCACTGTGGTAATTAATACTTCCTGATTTAGTTCAAAATTCTTCAATACTGTTAGCAGCACATCGGATATTTGATAACAATACTGTATGGAAAAATGTTGCATCCTTATTTTTTTCTCTCAGGAAAAAACTGACCCAGTTGCAACATGCCTACACATGTCTCTTTAGAGACTATGATTCTAAGCTGAAGAGTGAGGTAAAAACACATCCAAACATCTATTTACTCAAATTACTTTAGCTATATATTTATATTCAGCTTCTGGATTCATGTGGTAACATCTGTCTGTGTTTGTCTTCCAGGGAGGAGATCTGTGCAGTCGACTAGAGGAGGCGGAGCAAGCGCTGGCCCTAAAGCAGGACCTGATAGATAAACTGAAGGAGGAGGTGGAGCAACAGAAAGGCTCCCTGGAGACTGTTCCGGTCCTCACTGCACAGGTAGTCACACAGCTGTGGAGCACAACTGCAGACAAATCTTTCTTCATGGAGACTTCAGTATGTAGTCACAGACTGTGTAGTTTGTTCATTTTTATCAAGCAAAGTATCGTCTCATTGTTCACTTTAGTAAACACCAGTGAGCGCATCACTGTTTGTAACTGTTGCAGTCAGGGCACTGCTACTGACTTCCTCCATTCACAGTCATTTGGGTCTTTTGTTGGTTTATACTACTATATTCAGCTGTAAACTATAAGCATATCATTTAGTTATCGCTACTGAGAATTTAACAAACATGAAAAACATGACGTAGATAGGTTTGCAGTTTTCAAGGTGTTGATTTCAAATTGCATCTCCTACACATGAAAATAAAGTGTGAACACCGGCTGAATATCTATTATCAGAATCATTATAACTGCTACTGGGTAAAGGGAATACTGCTGTTTAAAAAGAACCTGATTTGTTTAAAGTGTTTGCAAACCAAATGTTATTCAGTGCGCATTACACTACTTTTGAATTAATTATTGAATTTTGCACATAACAATGCGATTAATCACAGAAAAATCATGCCACTAAAAAATGTAATCATTGCCCAGCACTAATTATTAGTTTTCTGAATATGTAGGTGTGTAATATGTAAATGAGGCATTGTCTTATTAAATCTGTGCTCTATGCATAAATATCCAGAACATAAATGTGAACATTGGATAAAGCCAGGTTAAAAATTCTTGTTTCATTTTGTTGACATATTAGTCATAGGTTTTTGCAGAGGGGATTTTGGATTTTTTGTTCTGTGTTTTTAGTGTGAATCGTGTATAAATCAGGCTATGGATGATATATGAACAAACCCCTCTGTAAACACCTTCAGAATATAGAGAGGAATGGAACTGTAAAGTTTGTGAATGTAAGATTCCGATTTCTGGCTCAGAGTCTGAGAAAAAACTAATTTTAAAGATTTGTTTAGACACAAAAATATGGTGAAAATAGGGCCCAGTTTTAAAATACCAATGTTAGCCTTTAAGCTAAGTAAACACTTCAATGGAAATCATTCTGAGCATCATGGCAGTTAATTTAGCCCGTCCTATGAGTCACTTGTCAGGTGCTAATCAGCCGCACCCACATTTTATCATGCTTATATAGCACAAGTACATTGAACTGAAACTAAATAGCGGTGTCTCCCTCCCTCACTGTCTTTGTGTTCGTGCAGGCTGAGATCTACAAAGCAGACTTCCTCGCCGAGCGAGAAGCCAGAGAGAAGCTGAACCAGAAGAAGGAGGAGCTGCAGGATCAGCTGACTCAGGCCGTGTCTGAGATTGACAGGCTCAAACAGGAAGCCACATCACGGTAAAAACAACAAAAACAAAGTTCTCTGCGAGGGGGGGAGAGAACAATGCAGCTCCTTTTGCATTATAATTATTTGTGTCCCGAATGTGGGCGTGTGGACGTTTATGCACCAGACATACAGTTGATAGCTCAGTCTTTCTTGCTGTCATTTCTGATCCAGGGTTACATAGTCGTTGTGTGCAGAATTCCTCCCCTGCCTTCTAATCATCATTTCGAGGTGACTTTAGCTTTACTGCAGCTGTGTTTGAAGGCAGGGCTGTTGGCACATCATCCAGACTGACCCTTCATATCTGAAGTCAGAGCTAAAGCTACAATTTTCCTCTGTGTATGAAGAAATATTGATATTTCTGGACATTCTTTAAAGTGTGATTACACATGACAGTTGTATTGGTCCACCTCTGTTTCAGTGCACGTATGGAGCAAATGAAGCTGAGGCACGTGGAAGACTTCCCAACACGGGCCCCACACATTCCCCCTCCACAAGGTAAATTACAACCAATACATTCAAAATAACATGCACATAGATAATAGTAAAGTCTTTCATGCATGCATTGAAATATGTCAGAAAACTTAGAGAAGCCTGTGTGGCCCCAGGTTAGAACCACTGTACTAAAGCACAGTATGTAAGTACATGTACTGTTACTTCTCACCACTGAGTATTGTCTACTAGCTGTTGTGCAGCTCACCAATGAAACCCCTGCCTATTCAAGAAAATGGCTATTTCTGGTCGACTGAAAACAAAAAAAGGGAAATAGAACTTTTTAATGGATTTATCAAGGTGTTTATTTCTGGTAAGAAGTTGTTTTAACATGATTTCTTTCCCCGGTGCAGCTTTCAACACGGTGCCCCCTGCCCCCTCGTTCCGAAATCAGGTACCAGTCGGTGATCAAGGGGCAGCCGGAGCTGAGGAGCTGCCAGATTTATGTTGTCCTAAGTGCCACTACCAGGCTCCAGATATGGACACGCTGCAGATACATGTCATGGACTGTATACAGTAACATGCGCATAGTTCAGCACGCCATGACGCCAACACACACATACAGATATATACAGTATATATATATATACACATACAGTATATTGACTGTCCTTGTGTCTACTCCCGGATCTTGGCATATCCTGGAAAAACATGTTGGTAGTTGCACCTTACTTACTCTGCCATGTAAACAAACCTGAATACATGCTGTGGATCTTACCATTTTAAAAATGACCAGCATCAATCAGATGAAAGAAAGAAAAGAATGACAGCCAGATAATCAGCATGGTATGTTCCCAGAGGTGCTCCGTGGATTCCAAATCCGCTGTAGCTTTTCCATTTCTGCAACCTGTTCTTTTCTCGTCATTCTTATTTCTCTTAATCATCCCCCCATGCCTAGCCTCTTAGATGGCACACTGATACTGTGCAATATGTGTGTTTGACTGTGTCATCCGTGTTATACACATTAATAATCATTGGGCATAAGGTGAAACAAATGACGATTCAGAGGGGCACATGACAATGTGAATAACCTAGTGCGCTTTAAATAATATAGAATATTCAAATATGTTTTGGTCATACATGTTGCTGTCTACATTGCCTCAAAACCTGTATTATGTATTAGAGATGGATTTACTCTTATTGAAAAAAAGTAGCCATTCTCTGTGTTCTGTGCCTGTGTAGACCACTGCTTTATCTCTGATGCTAGACCTGACCTTTAACACAACATGGCTCTATGTGTGCCCCTTATTCTGTCTTCTCTCTACCTGTGGCACCTAGCTATGTATCTATCCCAAGGTAAGCACATTGAGGGTCTTTTTAAACTTTGTGTGAATATTGTCAGTAATTATAGATAATTTGGTGCAAAGAATCTCGTTTCAAAACTGTTGAAGATTTACGAAATAAAATAATGAGAAATCAGTTCTTCATTCATCAGTGTGTGTTTTTGTCATGCACCCAGTGTCCCCGTCCATCCGTCCATCTGTCCTGGTATCCAAGAAGAGGAGAGACAACGTCCTGCTTTAATCCAGGTTCTCGCGAGTATCAGGATCAAATTTGTCCAAACGGGGTCCGTTTACGTTCACAAAAAGACGTGAGGACAGGCTCGCTTTGAGCAACCTATTGCGTCTCTGGCTGGCTGTCAATTAACGTAACTGCAGAAAATCGTCCCTCACAATTCATATACATATATGAATAGTATTCACATGTGTATATGAAACATGTATTCACTGAATACATGTTTTGCAGTTTGAATAATGAAAACTGCTGGGCGTTAGTACGTGAAGATACATTTTAGGAACAACTGCAAGTTTTGCAAACATTTTGCTAATGAGGCTTTCAGGTCTGAAGTACTATCAAGGGGTTGGACCCCTCAGGAAGGATCACCTGTGATTTCCACACTGTGCGTTTACGACGATTAGGTACAGATTACAATTGTTCTCCTTTTAGTTTCTGTTAACTTCATCTCAACGACAATTGTTTTACATAGTTTGAAAGTTACTATCTCATAACAGATAAACGGGTCGATAACATCATATAAATGTCAGTGATATAATTTACTGTGTGCGAGGGCAGGTCAGATGTGACGTTTACAACCGTACTGTGCTGCATCAAGTTGAACAGAGACACAGAAAGAGACCGGAAATAGTAAATTCCGCCTTCAAAGTAAGACGTTTACGCCTGTATCTGATGACTGTGCCGTCGCTATGATTTTAATTTGCATTCTTCCTAATGTAGTAATTCATATCCAAAGGCATTTGGTGTAAGTGTTCAGTCCATCCATGAATAAATGACTACATGAATCCATGAATCTTGCATAGATATGCACTGTATAGATTTACTCAGCGAAGGTTCTGACAGGAAGTTGCATTGGTCCGGTTTGAATTTACACTAGTCTCTTGTTTCAACCAGCGCTCGCCGGACACACGCTCCATTCATCCTTGCGTCTTTATTTGCCGGTGTACGCGACTGGCGTTGTGTGTTTGAAGTGGTCTTTAGCCAGGCATGTCAGGCTCAACTTCCCCGCCTCCCTCGGCAGAGGCTGTGGGAGCCGAGGGGTGTTTTCCACCCGGATACAAACCTTTCAAACCCGAGGAACACGGCCTGGAGCGCGGGTTCCGTCTCACAGCGTTTTCGGACCTGAAAGGATGAGGCTGCAAGGTCCCGCAGGAGGCTCTGCTCAAACTCCTGGCGGGACTGGAGGCGGACCGGGCCGACGGGACAGGGAAGGCCGGAGACCAAGTATCAGAGTTCGGTCAACAATTGTCCGGCCCTCGACTCGGTAAGAAACAAAGTCGGAATTAGCAGAGCTAGCACCCATGCCAGAAACCCTGGTGGTTAATGTCAGTAATCTAGCGTAACTGTTGCTAACAGCGTTAGCTTGTGTTAAGTCATATGGCAGCTCATATGACAGTTGGGCAGCTATGGGTGAATAAATAATAATTGTTTAAGTCCTCAGCTATTAAATGTGTTAACATATAAACTAATTACAGTGGTAAGTTATTAATGAGCATAAAATATGCATACAATAGATAACGTTAGTAACCGAGCTAACTAGCTAAGAGGACACTAAGTTCCGCGAGTTGTCAAGTTACCATAGGTATGATTCAGCAGAAATATTTCGATGCGTTGAGTGCAAAGTTCATGCTGTTGGTCAAACATTTCCACTAGTAAAAGAGTTTCACAATATTGAGTGGAAGTGCTGTTTAGTTTACTGCCTTTAGAGGCGTAGCAATAGTATGAGGACAGCTTTGTATGTAGTTACACTGAGTGACCACAAACACAAACCCCAGCATTGAAACGCAATTTCATATAACAGTCATTTAAGAAATACTACCTTTAGTAAACAACACCGCCACTAGTGCACATACAAACTAATAACGCAGTATTCTCAACAAAATAAAATGCACCAAATAATACTACTAATGAGTTGGTAATTATTGCAAGGCTGCTTTATTTCATTGCAAAACATTGCTTCCAGGTGTAGGGATGGACTGCTGTGTGATTCCTCTGCGGCATGGCGGGCTCTCCCTGGTCCAGACCACAGACTTCTTCTACCCTCTGGTGGAGGATCCCTACATGATGGTGAGTTCCTGCCATGTGTTTTCATTTGTGATGCACTCTCATACGTGTTTTTTTGTATTGCCTTTTCCCCCCTTGCCCTAAAAGAACTAGACTCTAAAGCAATGTCTGTTCAATATGTACAGTGTAGCAACAGTAATCAGCTGCACAATGTGCACCTGATTTGTGCCTAAGTCATCTGCACTTTGAGCTTGCTTTACATAAGCAATATGGATTTTAATGTTTTCACACCGCTGCGTGTTGGAAAACTGTGGCCGAAGGCACAATGTTCTTGGGTTGTCTTTACATCCCGCTCTCGTGAACGCAATATCTCAGCAACACCTGGAAGGAATATTTTCAAATTTAGCACTGCTGGACTCAGGGATGAACTGATTAGAATTTTGAGGTTAAAGGTCATGTTCACTGTGATCTCAAGTCCCTCCCCCTTCATATCTTATGAACACCTTGCCTGTTTTGCCTAGTTTTCTGCTCTCTGTCACGTTCTCTGTCTATCTGTCTGTCTCAGGGCAGGATAGCGTGCGCTAATGTCCTCAGTGATCTCTACGCCATGGGCATCACGGAGTGTGACAACATGCTGATGCTACTGAGTGTCAGCCAGAAGATGAACGACAAGGTAGCATTATGTGTGTTCCTGGGTGGACACTTTGCTTTTATTCATCGATGTTGTGTCTTCTCTACTAATCTAGTTGGGACACGCGTTACAATGAGTGCATTATATGTTTGGAAGTGAATTTTGACTTGTGGATTTTACACATATATATATATATATATATATATATATATATATATATATATATATATATATATATATATATATATATATATATATATATATATATATATATATATGTGTGGATTTCTTTGAGGTGAAGTAGGGTGTCCCATCATGATTCACGGCCGTCTGTGTGTGCATGTATGACACAGGACCGTGAGCGGGTGATGCCGCTGATGATTCAAGGGTTCCGTGATGCAGCAGAGGAGGGGGGGACTTCTGTGACAGGTGGCCAGACCGTGATCAACCCCTGGATCATCGTGGGAGGAGTCGCATCCGTCGTCTGCCAGCCTAATGAGTTCATCATGTGAGTCCGTTAAACGGTCGCTGTGTCTCTGCATCTTTGGTAACTTATAACAATGAAAGGCTCTCATTCTTTGGTATCTCGTGTTATTTAGTGATGAGGCATGTAAAATCCACTTTTCGTGTACACACACCTTGCCTCATCTAAGTTGAACTTCAGTTAGAGATGTCTTAGGTTTCCCAGAATGCATTTCATCAGCCCCTAATAGAATGTAGTGGACCTTGTTGATTTCAGCCAGAAGGGGTTGTATAGAAATAATGAAAGCCTGCTCGTGAGCTGCTTTGTTAGTATTATTCTGTGTTGATGACAGCTGCCACAGCCTCAACACTAACTCAACATGTCCCTCTGATCTATAGACCTTTGTCCACAGTGGACACTTAGTCAAGTTTATTTATTTAGACCCATTTACAGTTTGTAAACAACGTACGTAAGTGTTTGCACGCAGTCTGCAACAGAAGTTCAGCAAAGTGCAATAGCTTGTCAAACTATGGAAGGACATTAACCACCAAAGATGGGAGAGTGCAACCTAAACAAACTGACTTTCCAGATCATTGTCTGTTAGTGAGTGGGTAGACGATGGTAGCAAGTGGCCCAGTATTTAGTGTTTGGACATAAACATGTATGTGGTGGAAAAATCTAGTGTGCAACGTTCCACTAGAGAGACGTTACGAGCTACAAGTCACTAGATGATCCACCTCTGTTATCTGTGTTCATGTACAGAACGTCAAACACCCGGACACAGACTCAGGTTTGGCTTAAAATGGGAGCCACAAACAGTCCAGTTGTTGTCAACATGTTTAATAATTTGCGGCCTTAGAACCCTCAGGTGTTTCAGTTCACCAGTGAAAATAATGCGGTGAAGGGGGTAATAGTCCAAGTAAAAAGCCGTAAATGTACTATCAAGGAACCACATGGCTTCACTTGATACGTTTGGCTCAACCTGATCCCACCACAGACGGCCCTGCTTGCCGTGTATTATTCCTGCAGTGGATGACCTAATCAAATTATACTTAGCAAAAAGGAAATTCTCGTGAATTTAGCCCACAATCAACAAATGGTCAGAAACAAACATTATTGAATAAGGCCAACATACCATTTTAGCTTTTTTGTTGTTGTAAATGTACCACTTTACTCTCAGGGCATAGCCAAGTGTATTCAGAAACATCATGCATACTAATCAAGGAAAATATCTTTTTGCATTAACTGGCCCATTGAAGGACTCCACCTCGTTATTAATCAGGGCTTTTCGTTGATATGTAATATGCTCCATCTTGTTTCTCAGGCCGGATGGTGCTGTTCCAGGAGACGTCCTGGTTCTAACCAAACCTCTGGGGACGCAGGTGGCTGTGAATGCTCACCAGTGGCTTGATCAGGTCAGCCATAACTCCGCTCACATGAACAGTATCGTGTGTTATATCGTTTCTACCTTTAGTCGTGTTGTCATTATATCGACCAGTTTCTGTGCTCTCACTCCTCATACTCCTGTCTCTGTTTTTACAGACTGAAAAGTGGAACAAGATCAAGCTCGTCGTCACAAAAGAGGAAGTCAAAGAGGCCTATCAGGAAGCCATGTTCTCCATGGCAACGCTCAACCGCACAGGTACACTTAGTGCTGGGCGGTATACTGGTTTTAATTTCCTGTATGATATGAATTTTTCACACACCGCCATACCGGTGCATAGCCGAAACAACTGCTGTCACTCTTCACAGGCAGCTAAATATATTGTTCGCCGCGAAGGGCACAGTGGTCGGAGCTGCTTGTCTAAATGTATTGAGAGGGACCCCTAATCATGATTATAACTTTAAAACACAACAATTAATAACCCACAACTAATGCTCTTTAACAGGGCAAAACACCACGACACAACAGTTTGTGACACATAAACAATTTGTAACACTAATAATTGTACATTTATAAAATTACACCGCCGAACAGCATGCTGGGTACAGCTCGCTAGCTAGTCCGGCGCTAGCACAACAGTCTGCTAACAGCTGGGAGAGGCTCCGTAGCTACAGTAACGCTACATTAACGAACAGAACAGAGCGATGCAGGATGAACAAAGACAGACCGGAGATGCGCTGATAGTCTGGCCCAAGAGAGGAGCTGGGTCTGCTGTTGTAGCCGCTGGCAGTATGATGGAGGGTTTTATAACCCACCTCCACTCCTCACTAATTGATAAGATCAGTCCACCTGGTAGCGGTCATGCACCACTAAGCTACTTTGTCAAGAATCAATAAACACAAATAAGAAGAATTAAAGCTGCGAGCAGCGATGAACGGGCCCTCGCATCCTCCGGCACGTCAGGGTGCCGGCGGGACTCCGGCCTGCGCGCCCGAGAACGTCTGCGACCGCGGGACAACGCATCCGCGAGTGAGACGTCATTAATCGCCTGATGCTGGAAATGATGCTTTGCAAATAGTCCAATGCTATGGAAAAATGACACCAAAATCAAAAGGGCCGACTTCGGTAGGTTTTAGAGCATACAGACAACAGTTGATCTCAGGATACATGTATCTCCATAGGATACATGTGCCTACCAAGTTTCATACATGTAGCTGAAATGTAGCGCTGGGGCTGGTCTTTTGAAATATTGTAGGGGGCGCTACAGAGGCAATTTAAAACGAACAAGGCCAAAAATCATACAGAATATTTCTTCTAATGCCTTTGACACATGTGCAAAGTACCATGAATTTTTGAGCATCCCAACCCACTAAACCATATTTCCTTCAGCCAGTAAGCGGCGCTATGAGTTATTGAAATGTTTTCAATTGATGTATGTTCAGGCTTGAAGTGGCATCATGCACAAGAAGTTTTGTGCGGATTGGATAATGTACCTTGGAGTTATAACAACTTCCTTTTTCATAAAAATGATGCAAAATGGCCGCCACGTCAAGGTTCTTCGACGAAAACTCTAGCTTTTAATAATTTTTAATCACAAAGGTCTTAAGAGCATGCTGACCAAATTTGAAGTGGATCGCATAAATTCTCTAGGAGGAGTTCGTTAAAGTACGAAGGCCAAAAAATGCTAAAAGTGCTAAAAAGCACAACTTCGCGGGTTTACTGTAGCGCCCCCTAGTGGTTGAATGCAAAAAACATCTCAGGGTATGTTACGGGATATGATGTGCACATATGCTGAAGGTTTTGTGAATTTTCGACAAATGGTTGAGAAGATATGTGTATTGATATTAAGCCACGCCCCTAAGAAGTTTATTGGTCCATATCTTGTCAACGCAAAGAGATATCAAAAAGCTTTTGATAAATCTGAGTGACCTATGTCCAATAATGATCCACAGCAAATTTAATAGCAATCGGACCCAGCATATAGGAGGAGTTTGCAAAAATGTGTTTTACACTAAATTCAAGATGGTGGAAAATCTAAGTAGGCGGGGCTTAGGGGTCTGAGAGGCTCTTTTTTTTTTTTTAGATCTAGCGGATTTGGACATGTGTGTTAAATTTCAAGTCAATCGGACATACTGGCCGAAATTTGGTCAAGTTTTCATGCACGGCAAGTACCCCAGATATGCTCCCAAAGATCTAAAATAAGGATCGGAATAATAATACCCCTTACAATTTCAATAGGGCCTTCGCTGGCCCGACGTTGTCGGCTGCTCGGGCCCTAATAAATAAGTTGACTGAATATGCATTGGCCTATTTGGTTTTGTCCAGTTGAAGTTGAAATCATTCTGTGACTTTTTGTTGTGATCCATGTTTCTGAAGTGAATTCATGTCTCCAGCGGCAGGCTTAATGCACAAGTTCCAGGCTCATGCTGCAACAGACGTGACAGGTTTTGGGTTGTTGGGACACGCAAACAACCTGGCAGCACAGCAACGGAACGAGGTGGCCTTCGTGATCCACAACCTACCAATCTTAGCCAAGATGGCTGCCATCAGTAAAGCCTGTGGAAACCTGTTCAACCTAATTCAGGGCACCTCAGCTGAGACTTCTGGTATGAAAACTGAGATCAACTGTTGTCTGTATTTCTATATAAAGTAGACCATCTATTATCCTAACCAAGTGTTGACCTGAAATCCATCCCCCTCTCCTCCCCTGCAGGCGGGCTGCTGGTGTGTCTACCCAGAGAGCAGGCGGCCAAGTTTTGCTCGGAGATGAAGAGCCAGAGCTCAGCAGCTGGAGGTCAGGGGGCGGCGGGTGGAGCGTGGATAATCGGAATCGTAGAGAAAGGCGACCGCCGTGCTCGCATTATTGACAAGCCCCGCATTATCGAGGTTCCACCACGAGGAAGCCAGGCAGCCAATCACGATAACAACTCCGCAAGCCCTGCTCCCAGCCCCAATCTGTCATAGTGTGTGTGTGTGTGTGTGTGTGTGTGTGTGTGTGTGTGTGTGTGTGTGTGTGTGTGTGTGTGTGTGTGTGTGTGTGTGTGTGTGTGTGTGTGCGTGTGCGTGCGTGCGTGCGTGCGTGCGTGCGTGCGTGCGTGCGTGCGTGCGCGCTGCTGTCATTCTCATCCCGTCAAAATGCTGAAAGCACAGACCAAAATCACTGTCATCTTTTCCAGCAGCAGAGGGAATGGACAGCATACACTATTATTTATCCATCTTTGGAAAGAGCTGGGCCTACCTCTCCCCATTTTGGAATCAAATGTAAATTGAGGGTAGTGTGCTGGGCTTCCCCACCCATTTATTTAGATCGGCATTTATTAGACCTGCTTTTCCTTTTTTCCCCTTCCATAAGCCAGACAACTATATTATGTAACTCATCTTAAATGACTTCCAATTCTAAAGAGTAAACATTCCAAATCATTCTTGCCAGTCAATAATGAAAACTGCGCGTAAATGTGTGTATGTTTGAGTATTTTATCATTTGATTGGGGTGCTTTGCTGTGGAGAAGTGGAACAGAGGTGTTTATTATTTTATTTTTTTTAAGTGGATGATGTTAATGTTCATTCATGTTGGTGAATGTATCATGTGGAAAATAAATGGTTTATTGGTCCTGGCACCTGGCTCTGCCCACATGGCTCAGAGGAAGGCTTGAGCAGCTTCCTTTGAACCAGCTGGGTGATGTTCAGAATGCCTGTCTGTGTCAGCTGATTGGCTGTCCAGCACCAAGTCCCACTCGTCCTTTTTATGAAGCTCTGCCTTTAAACCCCAGCCAACGGGGCGGGTGGAGTGGATGTTTGCCTTTGGATTGGGGTGAGACTCAGGCTGCTGGAGGTCTAAAGCTGTCTGTGTTAGTAGATTTCCTGTTTTTCACAATCAATAAAAAAAAACGTCATCAACTCACGCTGAAATACTGTTTGGATGTTATGTGAGTAAAGTGTGGAGAAATGTAAAGTTTATGTTTGGGCCTGGCTAAAGAGTTAAAAAAAATACATTGACCACTTCCATCGTCACCCAGGCAAAACTGTCTCACAGCAGGAGGAGCACCCGATGCTTCTCATAAGACCTGCAGGTGAGGAAGCGTGCGTGCATGGTTTATCGGGAGCGGGAACACCTTCGTTGAATGGTGCGATCAGTGATGTTATTGATTACATTTGTGCCCCTGTGTTTTCCATGGAATGTAAAAAAAGTTCTATCTTCCTGCATGGAGTTCACATGAAGCTTGATAGCTGCCCAGACTAACTGGAGGGAAAAAAACAGCTGAATTTACAAATGTTTGAAAATGAAACTCTTGTCAGTTCAGTTAACACTGCACCCGATCATTGTTAGCAGCAGTCATTCAATTAAAAGTCAACTTCAAGCAAATCTTACTAAAAGTACAGTGTACTCAAAGTATCAAAAGGCTTATCACTGGCTATGCATACAATAAAGACACCTTTAAATGTTGTAGGTGGTTGTGGTTGGGATAATTTTCACTACTTTACATAGTGTTGGGCAAGGCTTGATTACCAACCAGAAAAAGGGCCCATATACCTCGGGGCCCAAAAGCCCCAGCTACACTGTGAGTCAGGTTGTTTGTGCCCCGTGGTCGCTTAATGAAGAACAAGTACTTTATTCAACCCTGCTGGTAGGCAGTTTAATCTATAAAATTGAATAATAGTTTGCGAACTGATCCCATGTTTTAATACTAAACATGTAAATATGGACGTTGACGCTGTGCTGATGCTATGCGCTGCCTCATCAGTAGATGTCCCTGTGAAACTGTAGAAAAAGACTGCAGTAATGAGGGAGTAAGTCACACAAAATTAAAATACTTTTTTATTTCTTGTCTTCCATCACTGCAGAGCCCCTGCTGGAAAATACAAATGTAAGGGATCTATAACATCTTTCCAAAGGTCCTCACATCTCCCCAACAGCTTAAGTGTCAACTTTTCGTTTCTACAGGTCTGTGGCATAAACAGTTATTTTCTGTTGTTGTATTGTGGTGTGAAAATGGCTGGACAGGACATGCAGCAGTACGAGATTTGGAAGAACATGGGAAGGTGTTTTATCCAACTGTGTTATGGCCTTTAATCCCGTTTAATCACTTCTAGAAACTCTGGTAGTGGATCAGAAATAAAAATAAGGCAAGAAATAAAAATCAGTGAGTCTGGTAAGTGAGGGATTTAAATATCGACCATGTGCAGGAAACACTGGCACTATCTTGAGAATGGAAAAACCTCTAACAGCTGTTAAAAAAAGAAAACATAAGAGATAAGAGGAAGACATTTACATTCCATTCAAAATGAGTTTGTATTGTGAGAAATCTTCATCATCATCAAGGTCCCGCCTCCCATAAATGGACATAAAAGGATGAATTGGGCAAGTTTAGAAACGGCCTGTTATGTTAAATGGTAGAGTATAATTCCTATACCAACCAGCAGAGAGCAGCATACTATGAAACACAAACTAAACGTAGAAGAAGAAATGCGGAAGTGTGCAGTGTGTAAACAATCGAGTCATCGAGCTGTGACAAGAATGAACCCCTCCACTTGAAGTGTTAATCTGTCACGTTTTAAAAGTATGAAACACGTGTGAAGAATGGCGCGACGGTACATGTAACGGTCCGAGCTGCGGTGTGCATGCGTCCGCCATGCCTTATCTGGGGAGCGAGGACACGGTGAGGGAGCTGAGGAGAGCTCTGTGCAACCCCAACGTCCAGTCCGACCAGCTGCGCTACAGGAGCACCATCCTCAAAGTGATCAGGTAAGATCCCCCCCCATCAAACAGTCTAATGAGCTCCTGTTCAGATTCTTGTTCAGGTCTGTGTTGTCTGTTACCAGATACGCTTTGAAATGAAGACTTGGAAAAGTTTTCCTATGAATTTCGCTCCAATGTCACTATAAACACTGTAAAACGCAGATATGTCCCTAAATATGGCTTCATCTGAAAGATCTTTCTGTTTAGAGAGTCCTTCATTGATTGCGTATAACATATGAAGCCCTGTTACCACGAATTATTATGGATAGACATTTTCCACATTTCTCTGATGTCCTGAATGACCAATGACGTTACTTCAAACGTTAAATGGAATGAACTGCAGAGGTCGGGTGGCACATGCAGACACACCAACCAGGAGGAGTTACAGTATTCTAGGCTCCAAATAACAAGAGCTTGGACCAGAACCTGCACAGCCTCCTGGGTGAGGAACCGTTGTGTCCTCCTGATCTTGTGGAGGATGATTCTGCAGGAGGGTGCTGTGGAGATGTTGGCAGTGAAGGACAGCTTGTCATCCAGGGTCACATCCAGGTTCCTTGCAGTCAGAGTTGGGGACACAACAGAGATCTTGAGGGTGATGGAGATGCTGTCCCTGGGAGGAAGAGCAGCTCAGCCAATCATTCATTTTTAATTGCTCCAATAGTTTGGTTTACAACCATATACCTTCCCAACATCCTCTGCTGTACTTTGTGTTCAGTGTTCATTAGTGAATGTTAACGCACTAACATGCCAAACTAAGATGTGTTGCTGTAGCTCTCCACACCACTGTGTATACGTGTAGCCTAACAGAATGTTCCTCAGCTTTCCCCTAATGCTCTGTCTACCTTGCTTACATTTCAGGTGTCCCTTTCATACCTGAAGGACAGTCCTCTCCTCTTTCATATAAAAGTCCCTTAAATTCAAGTATCTAAAGAGATGTCTGCTTCCAAATTATAACCCGCCTTTAGGGTTAACAGTGCGGTCTGGTTACCTGACACCCCCCCCCCCCCCCCTCTCTCTGTCCCAGGGCGATGTCACAGGGTGTGGATGTATCAGGCCTGTTCAGTGAGATGGTGAAAGCCTGTGCCACAGTAGACATAGTCCAGAAGAAGCTGGTCTATGTCTTCCTGTGTTCCTATGCCACTTTGAACCCAGAGCTGTCTCTGCTGGTCATCAACACGCTGCGGAAAGACTGTCAGGACCCAAACCCCATGGTGCGCAGCCTGGCCCTGAGGAACATGACCAACCTCAGGTGAGGCACAAGCCGTCACATCGGCCTGTGACTGCTGGAATCATTCGATCTTTGACTGTGTGACTGTGTGTCTGCGTGTTTCCCAGGTTACCCAGTCTGGTGGAGTATGTGGAGCAGCCTCTGACAGCAGGACTGAGGGACAGAGCCGCTTGTGTACGACGAGTGGCTGTTCTCGGCTGGGCTAAACTACATAATCTCCAACCCAACTCTGAGATAGGTAGGGGGGATGGATGGCTGTCCTCTTTCTATTTTTCATTCCCATTGTCTCTTTCTTTTTTTCCCCATTGTCTCAACACATAAAGATTTTTTAGAGACGCCATCGGGAGATGCATGTACACACAGTGGTTAGAAAACTAAGATAAATATCTTTTAATGCTCTCTGTATATGCATCCTACGATTCTTCCAGATGCTGCAGTGGTGAACGAGCTGTACGGCATGCTGAGAGACCCAGACCCGGTGGTGATGGTGAACTGCCTCCGAGCTCTGGAGGAGATCCTGAGGGAGGAGGGAGGAGTGGCTATTAATAAGCCTATCACCCATCACCTCCTCAACAGGTTAGAATGAAGGAGAACCATGTCACTTAATTGAAGGGGCTGAAACAGGGAAGTCTTTTTATTTGGTACACGTATGAGTGAAACGTGTGGACAGCGTTGAGGTTTTTAAATGATGCCGTGCCACATGCTGACATTCACGAGGCTGATGGAGGCAGCTGAAACCCTTTTTTTGTTCTTTTTCATTTTTAGCACAAAACCAAACTTCAGCTAAATTTCAGCACCTTTCTTGTACTTTCTAATTTGTTTTGCTTGGTATCTTTTATTTGCCAGACTAATCTGAGGAGGAATATGTCACAGTTCTCAGTTCACAGCTCTGTACAAATATGGTGGCATAACATCTTACCATACAGATCTAGTCTAATCTCTACTGCCACTGCCTCACTGCTTAAGAGTCACTTTATTTAGGCAGACAAGTAGGAAGGTAGACAGGCAGGTAAGGAGGCATATTACAGTCCTGAAATCTTTTTTTTCTCTTTTCGTCAGAGCATTTGATTTATTGACTGCTGGCGGGATGTAAAGGTAAACAAAGAGATTACCAACCCTGACTTTAATTAATGGTTTAATAATAATAATAACAAATAGTTGAGATTTTTCGCTTGGCCCAAAGACGCTTAGTAATTTAAAACAGCTGGCCACCATCGTTTTTAACAGAAGGAAATAGTGCATTTGTTTGGCGACTGTATTCAGCTGTAGATGATTCCACACTTGGTGCTCTAGCCGAGTGGTTCTCAAATGGGGGTACGTGAAGGCAATCCAGGGGGTACGAGAGATTTATTTTAAATAGATTTAAAATTAGCATCCATTCAAAAATCCTTGAAAAATAGTTATTTAATAAATATTCAATAAAATATAAGTGTAAGTTCATAAACTGAATTTTATATTCAGTAGGCTATTCAATTTCATTATCCTAAACCAGGGGTCGGCAACCTGCGGCTCTTCGGCCCCTCTGTTGCGTCTCCCTGAGTCCTCCGTCCACACGGCGTTTAAGCATCGTTTTCGAGATGATCTCCGTCCAGACTTAAACGCCTGAAAACGAATATCACGTGACTATTCACGTACACTGGGCATGTAGTGGGTGCCGGTCCTACTGGTTTTCAAACCTACTGGTTTCCTTCCGTGGTGTGTTGTGTTCGAGTAACAGCAGCAGCTGTTTTCTGCCTCTGTTGCCAGATTCATCACACATTCACAAACATATTGCTGGAGATCTAAAGGCCACATCTCATATATATTGTGGGGATTACGATTGTATAAGTGAGCACTACATCACAGCCACGTATGAAGAAATACATTAAAGAAAATATATTTATGGAAAGATCGCATCAACCTGGATTCCAACTCTGTCGAGCAAAATAGTAATATATTCAAAATCGGCCGCGCTACGCGATCTGCCACTTGCATCTTACGTCGGTTTCGGGCACCTTTCCCTGCAGATGGCTGATCATGATCTGCAGACCCCCGCCCTCATTAAACTATCAATGGATGAATCCAAAAAAAGAAAAGTCATGGAGGAAAATAGAGAGTTTAATTCTGCGTGGACGTATTCATTTGCTTTCACTGCGAACGATGCTGGCTTACCTGTATGCTTGATATGTGGAGAGAAATTTGTTAACAACAAAAAATGTAATGTTGAAAGACGCTTCCAGAACAAGCACACAGCATTTGCTGGAAAGTATCTCGCTGGAGATGAGCGACAAAGAGCGATTCCTCTACTGCAGCAAACTCTCCTCTTCATCAGAGTTTGATATTGTTATAACACGTAAAATAGCAACACAATGTCAACAAGTGTCTTTATTCTTGTTCTATAATTTCATAAATACAACAAACTATAGTTTTTGTATATATAACTATATATAAAACTTTATAAACTGTGACATCAAATAGCTTTTGCGGCTCCAGACGGATTTTATTTGGTGGAAAATAGATCAAATGGCTCTTTGGAGAGTAAAGGTTGCCGACCCCTGACCTAAACAATGCAATCTTCAGTGTTGACAGTTTAATAAATCAGACACTGATGATCTTTTTTTCAAGGGGGTACTTGGCTGAAAAAATATTTCATAGGGGGTACGTCACTGAAAAAAGGTTGAGAACCACTGATCTAGTGATTATTGCCATCAGCAGGACAGTGTATGTGGGATTGGGTCAAAATAAACTACAGTGTGTTCTGCTCGATGGAACAGAGGAATAAGATGTATCGGGCATTAGATACACTCGCACTCATCATATTTACACAAGTTTACAACATTGAGCACCGGCCATCCCAACAGTTTTGCAGTTAATCATTTATGGTTTTAGCTCTTGTTCTCACTGACAGAGTGAGCACATACTGGTGGTCAGCATTTCGCTCAAAGACACTTCAGCAGCATACCCGGCTGCCCTCCTAGTCTACATCTCTCTGTTTATCTGACCTCTTAGGTTGAAGGAGTCAGATGTTTGGGGTCAGTGTGAGGTGCTGAGGATCCTCCAGCGTTACCGTCCCCAGTCAGAGAACGAGCTGTTTGACATCCTGTCCCTGCTGGATGCCTCTCTGGTCAGTCCCCACCCCCCTGTCATGGCAGCTACCCTCAGCCTCTTCCTCTGCCTCTGCTCCGGCCTGCCTGCTGTCAGCCTGGCGGCCCTGGAGCGAGTACGTGGACCCCTGCTGGCCGCCTGCGGCAGCGTGTCCAGAGAGACGAGGTTCACTGCCCTCTGCCACATACAGGTCAGTGCTAATCCAAGTTATGAGGTAGAGGGTTTTCAATGTATTCCAGTTTGTGCACCTGGCGTTAATGCAGAATTTGATACTGTAGACTTCCACTCTGTCAGGAACTGGCACACAAAAAGCTGGAGGTCAAAAAATTAAACAATCTATTGATTCAACAAAACAAATCAATGAGATGGGTACAATCAATAACATCAGAGATGTGTGTGAGGGCCAGGCTGAGTGGAATATAGTGTATGAAGATGCTAAAAGAAAAGACATGGCCAAGCAACAAACCACGGAGGAGCTAAGAGAGAGAGCCATGCAGACACAACTGGACAGCTCTATAGGCTCATAAGCCCAGGTGAGATAATACTGGAAGGATCAGCAGCAAAGTGCAGGTGCACATACAGGTAAAGGTAAACACTTGAGATACAGAACTGAAACTAAATCTGTATAGACTACGAGGGTACTTTAAAGACTAATAAGACTGGAAACAAACAGGTGAGAAAGTAAGCGTTAATGTTAGGCATGAAACAGCTCATCTGCTATAATGCTGTCAGAGCCGTTTATTCTTTTGTATAGCCCAAAATAACAAATTTGCCTCAGAGATGAATGTTGTACACAATGAACAACATAACAGATTTACAGCACATTCAATGCATATGACAGAACACGGCAGGAGGCAAGACCAGGGTCCAGGTATAACCAGGATCCACAGAAACCTGCGAGGCGAGAAAGCACAAAGACTCTGGTGAAGAAGCAAAGTCAGTAATGTGAATAATGGGACACAAATTCATACAGAAGGAGAGAGAGGAGAGGAGAGAGGAGCTCAGTGTATCCTAGGAAGTCCCCCGGCGGCCTAGGCCTATAGCAGCCAGCCCTAACTATAAACCTGAGCCAGCCCTAACTATAAATGTTGTTAAAAAGGAAAGTCTTAAGCCTACTCTTATAGTGTGTCCGCCCCCCGGACTGAAACGGGAAGCTGGTTCCACAAAAGAGGAGCTTGATAACTGAAGACTCTGACTCCCATCCTACTTTTTAAGACTCTAGGAACCACAAGTAACCCTGAATTTAGGGAGCGTAGCGCTCTAGTAGGATAATATGGTACTATAAGCTCCTTGAGATATGATGGTGCCTGACCAATTAGGGCTTTGTAGGTGAGGAGAAGGATTTTAAATTCTATTCTAGATTTTACAGGGAGCTAGTGCAGAGAAGCTAATACAGGAGTAATATCATCTCTTTTCTTAGTTTTTGTTAGTACACAAGCTGCAGCATTCTGAATCAGCTGGAGAGATTCAAGAGACTTATTAGAGCAGCCGGATAATAAGGAATTGCAGTAATCTAGTCTAGAGTTTATGTGACCAATGTTCAGCTGATAGGGCTGCAAGAATACAGGCCACCTCACCAACAACACGGTAGAAACGCTGCTTAGTCGAGTCAGCATCACCTTCATCTCTTTTACACTTCCAGTTGTCCAAAAGTGAAGGCAAAGTTTTCGGTGCCAAGTTTTGGTCTACAATCCGGTCGTACACATCGTCTCTCAACTCCAACTCAAGTCTCGCATCTCAAGTTGCTAATCTGACTATGAACAGCGCACGGAGAAGGAAGTGTTGAAATCCGCTGGCTACTCCTGAACTCCAGAAATATAACCTCTGTCCCCCAGAGGCTTATCTGTCGTCAGACCGATAGCCGATGGGTTCTGAGGTTGCTACCACATTAACACAGAGAGCAGACACACAGTGCACACACACCTGAATTAAGGGACAAGGTTGCACAAGCAAGATAGGACTTCATCAGATTGAATTGTTTTCTTACGTTTGGGCATAGAGATCATATATTGTCTCTCGCAGAAACAGAGCAGAAAACAGAGCTTGAAACGGCAAACGTGCCACTGGTAACAAAACAAGAACCTGATGGCCTGAACTGAACTGGCGCTGCTCAGCATGGCCATCAAACAATGTAGTTTTTCTTTAGCTAGTTGACAAGCTACAAACAGGCTAAATACTTCTTATTTGCATGGCCACATGCAAACTATATGCAATTCTAGATATCTAGTACAACATAGCATTTAAGCACTCCAGCCCTTTCCAAATAGAACAGAGGGACAGAACTAATGGCATTGCTCTTAATTCTTACCATTAGTTAGAATCATCGTTTGCTTGTGTGTGCTGAAGGAATATACAAAGTAATATTTCCTGCATAACAATTTTGATGGTTTGATGGATTTCTTTGTCAGTGGAAATCTCTTGTCAGATGGATGTGAGGACACATTTTGAGGAATGAAATGGTGTGTGTGTTTCTCCAGCTGCTGTTGCGTTCTCTCCCTGGCCTGATGGGGGCGCACTACAAGCGTTTCTTCTGCGGCTACGCTGAGCCAGCCTACATCAAGCAAAGGAAGATGCAGGTAGTTCAATGTTTGTTTTTTTCCTTTATATTATTTGGTTTTTCTACTCTTACCACAGCTATGCTGCCATTTACTATTTTTGTGAATAAAGCTGTATTGTCCAGCTGAGTTAAAACCCGTCACTTTGAAAGAGGGAAGCTCGATTGATTTTGGCAGAAAGAATGTACCTTACAGATGACTGGACTAACACCATTCCTCACGGTTTAGAGGATGCTTTTGTATTTGTAGCCCCAGGTTCATGGTTTGCTTTGTGCTGGATTATTTGTAGTCCATATAGTAAAACCATGTGGTTCTTAATCATCACGTTATTCTTAATACAGTTCTAATAGTTTTAAAAAGGCCAGCACCACTTGGGCTGTTCAGCCTACACACTGCAAATTCTTATGCTATGGCTAGCCCTGGGCTAAGAGTTGACCCTGAGATAACTTAGCCCTTAACCTAAGTCTCACACTGCACTTCTTCTAGCCCTGGTTTAAATGTCCGTTGGAACACATTGCTCATTTTTACATTCTAGAATGACTACTCTTAAACAGATTGGACAACAAAAAGGTGACCCACATTCCATTGTTTACTTTAGCCCGGTTTGTTAGCTTGATTTCTTTAGGGAGTAACCTTGACAATTGACTAAACAAATGCCAGGGTTGTCCAACTTTGGAATGTGCCGGTGAGAAAACTTTCTTAGCACCAATCTAACAGCTCACTTTACCTGGGGCTAAGGGTCGGCTGAAAAGCCCTTACAGTGGTATGTTCCACGTTGTTACATTCACATGCAATCTGTGTGCCTTTATGTTCATAGTTGTTGTATTCATAAGTCATATATGTTTGATGCAAATGCTGTCAGCAAGGATTTTATTGTTGGTGGCTGCTTACTTTGACAAATCATCTGTGGCTTTGCTCTTAGCTGTCAGCTATTCATCAAGTGGGATAGCTTTAGTGTGGGTACAGTGTGGGTAGCGGGCACCATTGTGGTCTCACAGATCCACCTTGTAGCAGTGCATAGCAGTCAATCAATCCAGGCAAACTTGTCATCTAGCCCCTTATGACTGTTTAATTGTTTGTTAGGTTTTTCTTCCATGTCTCGTTCCATTCTTAGTTTTCAAATTTAACTAGATGGATTATAAATACTACATATAAATACATAAATAAATAACGTAATGTCTGGATTAATGAATAACTTGCATAACAGAAAGCTTTTGTAAAATGTGCATCTTAAAATAAAGTAATTCATTTTAGAAAAATGTATTTCACTGAATTGTCCTGCAGCTTTGAATTCAGTTCATTCAGAGTGAAGTGATGTCAATCAAAAAAGCTTGCATACAATACTGAACTATTAAAATAATGGACAGATTCATGGTTTTAATTGTCTCATCAACCAAACATTTCACGACCCCCCTGCAGTACCTCCTCTTGTTCAGCAATTTAGTATTATACTACAGTTCCAGTTTGAAAAACTATTGCCGGAGTTCTGTTGTAGAATATTTCTATGTTAATCGGGAGAAGAGCGTGTTATTCGCAAATCAAAATAATACAAGTCTCCAAATCATTCAAAGTTGTCTCGTTCCATTTAATTTCTCTTGAAAGAGGGAGAATACCCAACACAGCTCTTCACACAGAGTCTGCTGGAAGCATTCTTCAACATCAGTTCAAATCTTCACAAACTATATACTAAAGCAGAAACAGTCTCCGCCTTTAGATAGGTCAAGGATGTCTTACGCTGGCTTATCTAGTCTTCCATTTTCCCTTGATCTCATTGCCAGATACATTTACGTGAACCTAAACATCCCAAGAATAGGAAGAACCCCCGGTGTGAACCCTTGCTCACCTTCCTGTGTCTGTCTTTATGGCCCTCTAAAGTAAAACAGTAACACTCAGTATATGGTCGGGTCGTAAACCATGTTTACACAAATCTATCATTTGTTAACCTATGTTTACACAGAGCTAAATGTCTAACTCTGTTCTTCTAAGCCGTAAAATGCTTCTAAACATTTCATGATACTGATATATATATTTTTACCATTACAGTTCCCCCTTCACCATTCAAGGATATCCATAGTTACTAGTCTGTGTTGCCAGTAGCAGTGCAGAACAAGCAGTAATAGTAAAGCTAACACTGTTGTGTTTGCAGGTGCTGGTGGAGCTGGTTAATGATGACAATGTAGCAATGTTACTGGATGAGCTGAAAGGATACTGCACTGATGTCAACACTGACACTGCCCAGGCTGCAATCTCAGCTATAGGTAAACACACAGCCATATTCTTTTGTGGCATCAAAATGCATGACTATGCACACTTTTGTCTTGTCACTCATGTCTCTATTACAAGACAAACACTTCCAGGCAGTCACTTTTTTACACTTTTCTACTAGCAGTAACCTTTATACACACAAAACATCTGCTGTATTATCACGTTGATTTCATACTAATAGGAAGACTCCAGTAAAGTTTAGTCAGATGGCTAAAGTCTCCTGTGTGGATTGGTTCCAGGTCGTATTGGACGGAGCTACAGCGACAGATGTCTGGAGATTCTTACTGGACTGCTTGGCCTCAAACAGGAGCACATCACTTCTGGTAGAACTCATTCCCCCCACACATGCCCACTGCATACGTACTGTACTGTCCAGAATAGGCAGTTGATTCTGTCATAATTGCCAGTAACTGTTTTTCCACATTGTCTCTCTCTCCCCCCCACTCCTCAGCGGTGGTGCAGACGATGCGTGACCTGGTCTGGGTGTGTCCTCAGTGCAGCGACACTGTGTGTTTGGCTCTAGAGGGCTGCGAGGAGACGCTGCAGGACAGCCAGGTCAGACCAGAGCTGCTGCCACATCGGCACACAGTCGAGATTTTTGTCTTGGTGTTTTAGTTGTGCTCTTTTCACTGGTTTGAAGTGGTTGGGCTCAGTAGAAAAAGGTCTTGTATAGCATTTGCAGTCTCCAGTGATTTTTTTTCCCATTCCTCTGTCTCCTTTCACTCTTTTTTTTTTTCTGATATCAGCATTTCTCACTGGTATTGTATTGTGAACATGGCCCTGGGTCACTTGTAGTCATTTTCATCTCTTTCAGGGACATTTTGCAGGATAATCACACAAACGTTGCTATTGTTAGTTAAAACCTGTACTGCAGCATTTTTACAAGCTGGAGGGGAAGAGAGGCTCTCTCACACCTGTCTCCTTCGATATTTTACTAAATACTTTAGGTTACTATGTAAAAAAAGTAAAGACAGCTGGTGACAATAACCGTGGTGGAAGAAGTACTCCGATGACTCTGTGACTAATGGGGGCGTTTTTTTAATAGGTCCAGTATTGAGGGAGAATGCTACAGCTGGCTGCAGCTAAACGGGCTGCAAGGGCAAAATAACGATACACTCACTAAAAGTTCTTGTTTTTACCACTGACGAGCTAAGCCCCCGGGAAGAGGCTTTGAAGCAGATTTTACATATTAGCCAAACGGTTGTGTCTGTCAGTGATGCCATGGGGCACATAAGACTTTTGTCCATAGACTTACATTGGGAAAGAGACGCCTCAGCTTCCCAGTGTGAACACTTGATTAGCCCTTATTTAAATCATTAGGATTGATAAGCAGCCCACGGACTTCAGCCACCTCGCCCGGACCAGGGAAACCGGGGCACCCTCCCGGAGCCAGACCCACGAGGGGAGCTCGTCGGCGAGCGTCTGGTCGCCGGGCCTTCGCCCATGGGGCCCGGTCGGGCTCAGCCCGAAGAAACAACATGGAGCAGCCACCCTGTGGACCCACCACCCGCAGGGACAAGCATCGGGGTCGGGTGCAATGCAGACCGGGCGGCAGGTCAGGGCGGCAGGTCAGGCCGGAGGCCTGGGCGAGCCGATTGCCGACAGCATAGACTAGCTCTAGGGACGTGGAACGTCACCTCACTAGCGGGGAAAGAGCCGGAGCTGGTGCAGGAGGTGGAGCGATACCAGCTAGATATAGTTGGACTCACCTCCACACACAGTACTGGCTCTGGAACCAAGCTCCTGGAGAAGGGTTGGACTTTGTCCTTTTCCGGAGTTGCCCAAGGTGAGAGGCGCCGGGCGGGAGTGGGGATACTCACGAGCCCCCGGCTGAGCGCCGCTGTGTTGGAATTCTCCCCAGAGAACGAGAGGGTCGCCTCCATGCGCCTACGGGTTGCGGGGAGCAAGGCTCTGACTGTGGTTTGTGCTTATGCACCAAACAGCAGTTCAGAGTATCCGGCCTTCTTGGAGTCGGTGGGAGGGGTCCTGGAAAGGGCGCCGCCTGCCGACTCCATAGTTCTCCTGGGGGACTTCAACGCGCACGTGGGCAATGACGGAGAAACCTGGCGGGGGGTGATTGGGAGGAACGGCTTGCCCGATCTGAACCCGAGTGGTGTCTCGTTATTGGACTTCTGTGCTAGCCATGGTTTGGCCATAACGAACACCATGTTCGAACATAAGGTGGTTCATAAGTGTACCTGGTACCAGAACACCTTAGGCCGGAGATCAATGATCGACTTTGTAATCGTATCATCTGATCTGCGGCCGTATGTCTTGGACACTCGGGTGAAGAGAGGAGCAGAGCTGTCAACTGATCACCATCTGGTGGTGAGTTGGATCAGATGGCAGGGGAACCGGTTGGAAAGACCCGGCAAGCCCAAACGTATAGTGAGGGTGAACTGGGAACGTCTGGCGGTGGACCCTGTCCGGGAGGTCTTTAACTCCCACCTCCGGAAGAACTTCTCACACATCCCGAGGGAGGTTGGGAACATGGAATCCGAATGGACCATGTTCAAAGCCTCTATTGTGGACGCGGCCGCTAGGAGCTGTGGCCGGAAGGTCATCGGTGCCTGTCGTGGCGGCAACCCGAGAACCCAGTGGTGGACACCGGAGGTGAGGGAAGCCGTCAAGCTGAAGAAGGAGGCCTTCAGAGCCTGTCTGGCCCAGGGGTCTCCTGAAGTAGCTGAGAGGTACCGGGAGGCCAGAAGGACTGCAGTTGTGGTGGTCGCGGGTGCTAAAACTCTGGCATGGGAGGAGTTCGGGGAGGCCATGGAGAAGGACTTTCGGTTGGCCTCAAGGAGGTTCTGGCAAACCATCCGACGGCTCAGGAAGGGAAAGCAGGGTCTACCCCAGGCTGTTCTCAGCAGGGGGGGGGAACTGTTGACCCGGACGGGGGACATCGTCGGGCGGTGGAAAGAACACTTTGAGGAACTCCTAAACCCGACCAACATGTCCTCTGCAGAGGAGGCAGCGCCTGAAGACCTGGGGGGCTCACCCATATCCCTGGCAGAGGTCGCTAAGGTAGTCAAAAAGCTCCTTGGTGGCAAGGCGCCGGGGGTGGATGAGATCCACCCTGAGATGCTGAAGGCGCTGGACACTGTTGGGCTGTCTTGGCTGACACGCCTCTTCAGTGTCGCATGGGGGTCGGGATCAGTGCCCATGGACTGGCAGACCGGGGTGGTGGTTCCCATTTTCAAAAAGGGGGACCGGAGAGTGTGCTCGAATTATCGGGGTATCACACTACTCAGCCTCCCGGGGAAAGCTTATGCCAGGGTGCTGGAAAGGAGGCTCCGACCGTTTGTCGAACCTCGGATTCAAGAGGAGCAGTGCGGATTCCGTCCCGGCCGTGCCGGCTTGTTCACGAGTGAGGGTAAGATGGAGCGGGAGATCGACAGGCGGATCGGTGCGGCTGCAGCAGTAAAGCAGGCGCTGCACCGGACCGTCTTGGTGAAGAGAGAGCTGAGCCGGAAGGCAAAGCTCTCAATTTACTGGTCGGTCTACGTTCCTACCCTCACCTATGGTCACGAACTCTGGGTCGTGACCGAAAGGACAAGGTCGCGGGTACAAGCGGCAGGAATGAGTTTTCTCCGTAGGGTGGCCGGGCTCAGCCTTAGAGATAGGGTAAGGAGCTCGGACATCAGGAGGGGACTTGGAGTCAAGCCGCTACTCCTTCGCATCGAAAGGAGTCAGCTGAGGTGGTTCGGGCATCTAATTAGGATGCCTCCTGGACGCCTCCCATTGGAGGTTTTCCGGGCACGCCCAACTGGGAGGAGACCCCGGGGAAGACCCAGAACACGCTGGAGGGATTATATCTCCCAGCTGGCCTGGGAACGCCTCGGGATCCCCCAGTATGAGCTGGAAAATGTTGCGGGCGAGAGGGAAGTCTGGGTCAGCCTGCTTGGCCTGCTGCCACCGCGACCCGACCCCGGATAAGCGGAGGAAAATGGATGGATGGATAAATCATTAGGTCTTAAAAGTTGTGGAATTCACCAATTGTTGAAACCAGAGATATTTTCCAACTTTAGTTTGACTGAAGTAAGACGTATTAGCATTAATATACCAAAAGTAAAAGGGCTCATTGGGCGGAATGCCCCATTTCTGAATGTGTGTTATATTATTGGATTGTAATTATTCATGCATTTATATGCTCATCACTTTCATGTTGCAGCATTTAAGATGGCGCAAATTTATATTACTTTATATACTGCAGCATAGCTTGTAAATTTCCCAGAGGTTCAAGAAAGTCTTATCTTAAGCTATCATAAATCATCTGCATTTATTTGTTGATAAAATTTATATTATTTGTCTAAATCTGCAAAGCTACTGGTAACTAAAGTTACTACAATATTTGCCCCTGAAATTCAATAGAGTGGAAGTATCTCAAAAAATTCCTTCCAAGATGTACTTAAGAGTATATGTAATTAGTTACTTTCCATCACGGTTCCTTGGGCCCCTGTGCCTTGTAGGCCTGTTTCTGTCTGTCTGTCTGTCTGTCTGTCTTTCTCCCCCAAAAAACGAACCATTTCATTGGTGGTTTCTTTATGTTGATGAACAGAACAACAAAGCTGTTTCTTTATGTACCAAACCTCATATATAATCTTTCCTCCACCATGTATATGAAAACATCACTTTGCATTTGGTTTACCTGCATGACTGCCACATTTTCATATGCAAAGCTCATAAGAGAAACCCGACCAAGGTGTGTCGGAAGATTGCATATAATGCTTATGTGGTATATTTCATGCGGCAGTGATGTTGAAGTGGTGATCGAAGGAAGCTCCGCGGACACTGTTCTTGATAGTATAATGAAGTTTATTACAGCAAGCAACACATGTCATACGGACGGTTAACACGGCCGGAGAATCCTCAGTCAAATCAAAAAGGTTCTAAAGTGCGGAGAATCCTCAGTCTCCTTATATCCCGCTGATGCCCATCCCCAGAGGTTAGAGAAGATAACTCACAAGGAGCGTAGCATGTTGGCCGCTCCAGGACCCCTAGTAAACATGTCTCGGACATGGGCCCCTGGTCCGCCTCGCACCCTGCTCCGATAATAAGGAACATCTGGACATGTCACCGGGCGCATAAATTGAGGACATGGCTCCTACACTCCCTATCTCTGCTCCATGCAAAGGACAGAGTTCATGCCTTCTACACTCCATATATCTGCTCCATGCAAAGGACATGAGTTCAAACACTTATGCTGTTTAATGTGTAGGCGGAAAATACACCACACTTACTCTGACTTCTGACAACTCAATTCAGAGGTTGACATCTGAGTGTGGCTCTAATGTGATTATAATGTCAGAATCTGCTTAAATTTCCAAGTAAGTGTGAACACATACAAGGAATTGGACTCTGGTATTTGGTACATGCACAGAAATAGACATACGGCTAAAAACAAAGATTTGACTGCAATGTCGAAATAAAATAAAAACAACACAATGACATGTGTTACCAGGAAGACAATCGTGCAATGGTTCAGAGTGCAAAAGGTCTTGGAATAAATATGGAATTGTTTATGTAACAGGTTGCTTTATTAGTTAGGTAGGGGGATATGATAGTATATACAGTGTATCCAGCGATAATTTAATTTAGTTTAGTTATATATGTGCTTCTCTGTTACGGTTGTTTGTCTTCCTCAGCCTGCAGTGGTGGTTGAAGCATCCAGATCCTTGACTTAAGTAATAGTAGCAATACCTCAATATAAACACCAGCCTTTACTCATTTATTCTAGAAGCTTACTGATTTTGAAATGATATCCAGCCCTTATGACTGTGTGTCACGTCACGAGGCAAATCACCAACTGGCTGACGACCTGAATGTCTTCTACTGCAGGTTTGATAAGCCTACTCTCACACCCCCCACCTGCCCCATCATCATCAAACAACCATCTACACCCCCTGCCTCCTCCTCACCTCTCCCAACCGACCCCCCACCAGCACTGAGGATCTGCGAAGAGGATGTGAGTCGGCTCTTCCACAGACAGAAGATCAGGAAGGCACCAGGCCCAGACGGTGTGTCACCCTCATGCCTGAAAGTCTGTGCTGACCAGCTGGCCCCCATCTTCACACAGATCTTCAACCGATCACTGGAGCTGTGTGAAGTCCCCTCATGCTTCAAACGCTGCACGATCATCCCGGTCCCCAAGAAATCCTCCATCACAGGATTAATTGACTACAGGCCCGTCGCCCTGACGTCTGTGGTCATGAAATCCTTTGAGAAACTGGTGTTGACCCATCTGAAGGACATCACAGGGCCCCTGCTGGACCCCCTGCAGTTTGCCAACCGTGCAAACAGGTCGGTGGATGATGCAGTCAACATGGGACTGCACTACATGCTGCAACACCTCGACTCCCCAGGTTCATATGCAAGGGTTCTGTTTGTGGCCTTCAGCTCTCCGTTCAACACCATCATCCCAGCAATACTCCAACCCAAACTCTCCCAGCTCACTGTGCCAGCATCCACCTGTCAGTGGATCACAAACTTCCTGACACACAGGACGCAGCAGGTGAGGCTGGGAAAAATCACATCCAGCACCCGGACTATCAGCACTGGCGCCCCCCAGGGATGTGTGCTCTCCCCACTGCTCTTCTCCGTCTACACCAACAACTGCACCTCAGAGGACCCGTCTGTTAGACTCCTGAAGTTCGCAGACGACACAACGGTCATCGGCCTCATCAGGGACGGTGATGAGTCCGCGTATAGACTGGAGGTTGAACAGCTGGTCCTCTGGTGTGGTCAGAACAACCTGGAGCTAAACAAGCTCAAAACTGTGGAGATGACAGTGGACTTCAGGAGGAGACCCCCAACACCACCCCCCCTCACCATACTCAACAACACTGTGGGAGACCTTCAGGTTTCTGGGATCCACAATCTCCCAGGACCTGAAGTGGGCTCCGAACATCAACACCATTAGAAAAAAGGCCCAGCAGAGGTTGTACTTCCTGCGCCAGCTCAGGAAGTTCAACCTGCCTCAGGAGCTGCTGATCCTGTTTTACTCGGCCATCATCCAATCTGTTCTCTGTTCTTCCATCACTGAGTGGTTTGGATCGGACACCAAACAGGACAGAAAGAGACTACAACGGATTGTCAGCTCTGCAGAGAGAATCATTGGTTCCAGCCTGCCCTCCATCCTGGACTTGTTCACCTCCAGAGTCAGGAAAAGGGCTGGAAAGATCACTGCAAACCCTTCACACCCTGGACACAAGCTGTTCCAACTCCTCCCCTCTGGTAGGCGCTACAGAGCTCTATACGCCAAAACCACCAGACACAGGAACAGCTTCTTTCCACTGGCCGTCACTCTCATGAACAATTAATCAGACAAACTGCACTCCTACCTCTGTTTGCACTATTGTATTTTTTATATATATATATATATATATATATACACACTACCGTTCAAAAGTTTGGGGTCACTTAGAAATGTCCTTATTTCTCAAAGAAAAGCACTGTTTCTTTCAATGAAGCTAACATTAAATTAATCAGAAATACACTCTATACATTGTTAATGTGGTTAATGACTATTCTAGGTGGAAACGTCTGGTTTTAATGAAATATCTACATATATGTATAGAGGCCCATTTCCAGCAACTATCACTCCAGTGTTCTAATGGTGCATTGTGTTTGCTAATCGCCTTAGAAGACTAATTGATGATTAGAAAACCCTTGAAAACAGTTATGCTGGTGAGAGAAGCTATAAAACTGGCCTTCCTTTGAGCTAGTTGAGTATCTGGAGCATCACATTTGTGGGTTGGATTATACTCTCAACATGGCCAGAAAAAGAGAACTTTCATGTGAAACTCGCCAGTCTATTCTTGTTCTTAGAAATGAAGCTATTCCATGAGAGAAATTGCGAAGAAACTGAAAATTTACACGAAATTGTCTGGGTGACCCCAGACTTTTGAACGGTAGTGTGTGTGTGTGTATATATATATACACACACTTTTTGGGGGGATATATTTATACTAATATTGTATATAGCTGTTAAATGTCCTTGTTTTTCTTATATTTCTCTTGTTTATTGTATATATTTCATATGTGTATGTACGATGAGAGTAATGTTTAACCGGAGTCAAATTCCATGTATGCGCATAAAGCTGATTCTGATTCTGACCTGCGTCACCACACTCACTACTAGTGGTCAACAACTCCACAGGGTACCTTCAAATGTGAGCAGAAATCTGATCACCCAGAGTAACGCAAAACATATCAGTGGGTGTCAAGGGCATTTTATATTTAGTCTAAATCCTCTGTTCATTCTCCTGATCCTCGTTTAGGGCAGGCAAGCTTTGCTGTGGTTGTTGGCTGTGTATGGGGAGCGAGTCTCCAGCGCCCCGTACACGTTGGAGGTGTTTATTGATGAAGTGAGGAGCGAGGCCTCTCTGGGAGTCAAGATGGAGCTGCTGACGACCACCATGAGGCTGTTTTTGTGCCGGCCTGCTGAGACACAAGACATGCTCGGAAGACTGCTGCACTACTGCATAGGTGTGTGCGTACTTGTACATCTATCTTTGTTAGAATCCAATTTGAGTTTTAGACCTTGAGGGTGAGGACATTTTTGGAAAGTGAGGACATGTTGGCCTGTCCTCACCAAGTGGCAAAGCCAACATGGAAGTGCCAAAACTGCAGTTCCTCAAATGGCAACTTGAGGCTGGCTCCAAAAAGAACTCAATCTCTGATTGACCCCCATTTTACAATTTCCAACTTTACAGCAGTTTACAGCCTGATACAGAAAACGGGTCTCTATAGCTAATCTCCTCATTCGTGTTCGGTTTATTATTTTTTTTTAATGTAACTCACCCGTTATTATTATATTATGGCTTACAGTTATGGGTAGGGCATGGCTGTTTTGAGGGACAGGTGCTACTCCCTCTGCTGCGTCACCTGGGCTGTCTTAACTCCACCAACAATCCACCTTGTTGCTCAATTTTGGATTAGCCGGGAGATACTCACTTTGAGTTTAACAACAGCTCCTCAGAAACCCATGGGCTTCCATCTTTTATACAGTCTGGGTTCCTCACCTTCAGAGGGACCTTCAAAGGCTTGTTTGAAGGTTCAGATTTGGTTTTAAATCTCACGTCAAATTAGGTTGAGGTTGGGATAAGGCTTGTGGTTAGGCATTTAGTTTGGATGGTTAAGATTAGGGTAAGGGGCTCGGGAATGCCTTACGTCAATAAGTGTCCTCACAAGTATAGAAGTACAGGTTTGTGTGTGTTTTGCGTGTGCGGTGTAAAAGAGAAAGGGGGCGCAAAAGAGATGACATTGTCACACTTTGTGTTTTCCAGAGGAGGAGACGGACATGTGCGTGCGTGACCAGGCACTTTTCTACTACCGCCTGTTGCATTGTGGGACAGAAGAGACACGTAAGGTCCTCCAGGGTCGGAGGTCAGATCCTTCTCTGGGTGTTCTGATTGGCCGCCCCGCGGAGCCCATCAGCCAGTGGGCATACAGCTTTAACACTCTAGAGCCTCTGAGGCAGCGCTGCGTAGAGACCGAGCCAGCCAGCAGAGGAAGCCCTGAACATGTGACCTTTGATCCCAAGCCTAACACTGACCTCTCGGACACACTGAACTGTAGCCAAATTCATTCAGGTGAGTGAAGACATTAAAATCAAGCTTTGCTGTCAACAGGGACCGATAACCGAGTGTGATTTTCTCTTTAGCTGTTGCTACGTGCTTATGGAAAGCTAAAGTCCTCTTCCAAGGCCTTGAAAATGTAGATTGAATGCCCAAAGCAGGGGCGATAGGGGGCGCAGTCGGAGGCAGCATCAGCACCCTGTGGCTCAAAGGGGCGGCTGGGACTTTTTTTAAAATCTTCCAATCGGAAGATCGGCGGTTCGATCCCCAGCTCCTCATGTCGATGTGTCCTTGGGCTAGACACTTAACCCCAAGTTGCTCTGGGAAGTGAATGTCAATTAGTCCTGATGGGCAGATGGCACCTTGCATGGTAGCCCCTGTCATCAGTGTATGAATGGGTGTGAATGATGAATGATGACATGTAGTGATAAAGCAGTTTGAGTGGTCTGAAGACTAGAAAGGCGCTATACAAGTACAGTCCATTTAGCATTTACCCTAATCATTCTTCCAATAAAGGGCATACATTTTACATGGCCTCCAAGGGCTTCATTGCTAGCACTACAACTTGTGACACACAGGTTGTTCTATGTTGGCAAGTTAGTCGCTCTCCTCTAGTGGGGAGTCATAGCAGCTGTTCCCCACTTGGAGGCGCGGACCATACTTCCTGGTGCTAAGAAGTTAGAAAGCATGATGCTGGACTCCCCCTGTCACATCAACCTGTTGGAGCTTGTTGCACTTGAGAAGTTCTTGAACCTATTTGCTCCACAACTAAGGGGGAAGAACGCTATGGTGAGGTTGGACAACACCACAGTGGCATCAGATCCCTTATGCTACACTGGGTCCTTCTCCTAACCTTCATTACCCGCTTCATTAAAAAAGAAGGAATGGATTTAAAACAAGTAAACAACACTGGTGTGTTTTGTGAGGAATTGTTTTACATTGCTGTTGCTTGTTTGGTTAAATTAGTGTCTTATTGCTCAGGCATTTTGTCCAGCTGTCAGGTGGGTTATGAGCAAGCGGCAGCCTCTGGTGCTGAGAAATGAAGCCAACGCAAAAGTTCCCCCCATGTGGTAACCAGTTCCATCCCCTCTCGACCCATGATGATAGTTCTACATTGCACACGACATAGATTCATAGTTTTACAACAATAATGCAAATTCACTTACACATATTATAATGCCATGCATGTACATATTCAAGCCAACAGTTGTTTCACATCTTCACAGATAAGAAAATATTTCTTTATAACAAGCAAAACATACTGTAGCCCAGTTAATCAGTTATTAGACCAAAGAACAAAAAACTTAAGGGAAAACAGACGGTGACAAAAAACCTCCCTCCTTGAATGATATTAGCAGATTTCAAAATGTATGTAGTGGTTTCGCTTAATCTCTCTTTTTTTTTTTTTACTTTTTAGAATTTTGTATACCCTATTGGTAGATTACTTCTTGTTTGTGTGTGCACGTGTTAAACTGAAAATTCAATTAACTTCATAAACAAAATAAACTATAACACAATATTGTGTGCAATAAGTAAAAGGGACTGAATACTCTCTGAAGCCACTGTAGCTTACTGGTCTCCACTGTGATACTACTGAGAAGGTCACAAATATGGTCATGCTACTTTAAATGGGTTCCCAAGGATCAAGCTTACATATTAAGTTGTTATTTTGGTCAAAGACAGAGCGGTTTCCCCCCAAGGTTAAGGTCCATTTCTGGGAATGCAGTGCCATTTTTAATCACAAATCTCTTCCTCTGGCACTCATCCTAACTCCACTCCCTTTGTCCACAATTCGGCTCCCTGTTGCTGCATCCTTATTCTTTCTTTCTTTTTTTCCCCCTATACCCTTTCACCATCTCTTTGTCTTCTCCAGGCTCAGACAGTGCCAGTGGGTTTACCTACTCTTCTGCTAATGTCCTGGCTTCCAGCCTCGCAGCCCCCCTCAGTTTGTCCCTCTCCCCTGCTCTCAGCCCAGAGGAGTTTGAGCGTCTGTGGATGCAGCGACAGGCTTCGCATGCTGACCAAGGTGATTAAATGGAAGGAGATCCTTTCATGCCAAAAGCTTCCTCTTCATGGGACAGGTATTGTGGTTGACAGGAGCAAACAGGCCTGCTGTAAAAACTCCAAAACCAGTGTGAAATCTCCAGTTGTGGAATGTATCCAAGTAAAGTTACTCAAGTAGTGTTCTTAAGTACAAATTGGATTTACTTGTACTTTTTTAAAATCTTTTCTGTTCATGCTACTTAATACTTCTACTTCAGTTGTTCTGCTTGACATCAGTTTCTCTGACTGTTTTGTTGCGGCTAGGTGCTGAGAAGCTGGAAGAGGAGGAGGATTATGTGTGCATGGAAGAGCGAATCCAATGCCCTGCCATACCTCACTGCTCACCACAAAGCCTTCAGGCTGCGATGCAGCTGGTCAATATCCAGACACTGGCATTCACGCCGCCACACACACTCCCCTGGAGGGTCTACCTGTACACACACACCCAGCACGCACACTCTGGCGAAACACCCCGCATCACGCTCATAGTCGGCGAGCTGCTGTACACTGGAGAGGTAGTAGAAATAAAGAAAGGCATGGAGGATGGGGATGTGGAGGGAGAGGAAGCTGGGCTAAGTGGGAGAGAGTTGGTGGGAAAAGATGGGGAAGAGGAGGAAGTAAAAGTGACTGTTAAACAGCAACCAAGAGATGACAAAGTTCTGAAGGGGTTTCTCTCCATCCTCACCACTGTGCTGCACACACTGTCCCCGGAGAACAATTAAATATGCACGACGCACACATACCAGCACATTGTACTTGCTGAAAATGCTCGCTGACCACACTCATTCCCTAACCATGACTTTAAAAAGCCCCTAAGCAATGGCAAAAGTTACAAATTGGACTTCAGGAAACCACAGACAGAGGTTGCATGAATGAGTGATGAAAGCATTTTCACTTTGCATATTTGAAATTGTATAAGCTGAAATAATTGATGTGATAGTGGAGTCATTACAGGTGTAGCATGAGATTTAACAATATCGCATTTAATGAATCAACTTTAGGTGGTGGCCATCTCTTCAGTTTGCTGTGTTTTCAGTCATAAATTCAGGTTATGTGAGGCTTTGGCCTGATGGAGGCACTATTGATGACTTGTGCTGAATCATTGCACAAAATCTAATTCTCTGTTTTCTTGTTTCCTCTTAAAGGGAGTAACCACCTTACTCGTATACAGGATGCCGAGCTAGACAAGGGCCCTGATACGGGAGGGTCTTTCTTTTATTTGTTGTGTGTACACCTGTGAGCTGTGGTCAGAGGCTCCCAGATGTCTAGACTTAGCCTTAAATGTAGTTTATATATCACTGATCTTTGTGTGGGCTGTCATTATAACGGATGGGTAAAGGTAAAGGCAACACATGAAGTGACTTAAAATAATAAAACCTGTGGATTCCTCTTGCGTTGTTGTTTTTCTGTTTCAATAAGTCACTATGTCTATTGTGAGAGGCCAATGAGTTAATTCACTGAATACATTAACTATGCGGGTTGTCTATAGCCACGCAGGCGGTTACCTTCAACAGTGACGACACGCGCTGGATTAGATTACGCCCCGGCCACCAGGTTGTACAGGTTTGTACTCACGCCCATACAGCGTGCGGGTGTGTGGGAGACCCAAGAGAAGAACCAGTAGCATTAAACTTAACACAATGTGATAACACGGGGGTTTTCTCCTATGTAGCACTATCAGCGCACGAGTCATTTCTTTCCTCTCCCACGATGCCTCTGATTTCCCGTTCCTTATAAGCACACTATACGGAGCTATTCACCGACTGACGTGCCGCTGCTGAAGCTGAACTCGGAGGTGAGTGGACACAAGTTACTTTTAACAGTTACCTTTACGATAAGTGACGCAAACCAGTCGCTTTTATATATCCAGTGACAGGGTTAGCATGTACGACACATTTGGCCAACTCTTAAATGTTTTCGTCTTATGAAGGCGTACGTGCTATGTGTATATATTATTTTTTAAATGAACGACCTTACTGTGTTATTAACACGGCTGTGTTTTTGGTGAAAACGATAGTTACTGGCGAACGTAGTTAGGCTACTAAATAACAGCTGGCTAGGTTCGCTATTGAAACAACGTAGGTTAAATAAAGTGAACAGTCGGAAACGTACTTTATTGGAACAGCATCAACTTAACTTCCTACATACTAGCATTCTTATGTTTTTCAATGAATAGCCTATCCACGTAGCTACTGGTTCTCGATAATAACCAACAATACAACTTTGTGTTGTATTGTCCAACGTTACTGTTGGACTAGCTACAGTTGTCTTGTGACGTTAGCCACACTTTATTATGGTTACTAACGTCACAAGGAACAAAACGCGTCCCTTCAACACACCTGTTCTGTCAATCCTGTTTGGCCACGCAATTTAACACCCGCTCTACGCGGTAACGGGAAGCATTTTAATTTGGGAATTTGAAGTATGGAGCAGAATTATTAGCCTATGACTCGGATATCTGACTGGTGGCTGTAACGGAGGCTCGGTATTCTCGTTTACAAAACTTCTGAAGCCTGTCATGTGCCCCTACACCAGAGGACGGACCGCAATTCAACTATCCGGGGATCCTTTTATCACTAGAATGACGTCCCTGTCCGTCAGTGCGTGTAAACAGCGGGCCTGCCTTCGCTAAATATAGATTGAAGGGTGACCCTCCATTCGGTTCCTCTCTGAGTACTCAGTACTCTACCTCGTGTCCGTCCATTGTTGTGGCAACAGTCCACAAGAAGAAAAGAAAGCTCAAAGGGCACAATGACAATGGAAACGATTAAAAGTGGGAATAACAAGAATAAACATTTATGAAAGTTGTATATTTTTTATATTCGTTTTTAGCTTTTTGCTGGGAGGTTATTCCAGTGTAAATGAAATGCACTTTCTGATAATTACTTCCTGGTAATATTATAATTTCAATATAAATACAACTTTACATTGTGTAATGGTGTAAACCTATTTACATTTTCAAATCTATTCTAATGAGAGCCAGTGCAGGCCTTGTTGTTGTGTTCAGCCACAGCTTTCTGAACGGGTTCAAGTCAGGAACAGCTTTTACCACGGAAGTAGCACAGGAAATGAAAGAGGCTTGATTCATTTCCTTAAAGTTTTAGCCAAAAAAAAGATTTTTCATAATCCTTATCAGCTATCACATCAGTATTGTCAAATACTTATAATGGACCAGAGCTGTGGGGTAATATTAGAATTATTTACTGTTGTGCTGACTGCCTTACATACCGTGTGTGTGTGTGTGTGTGTGTGTGTGTGTGTGTGTGTGTGTGTGTGTGTGTGTGTGTGTGTGTGTGTGTGTGTGTGTGTGTGTGTGTGTGTGTGTGTGTGTGTGTGTGTGTGTGTGTGTGTGTGTGGACTTGTGCGCATGGGTATATGACAGGAAAATGCGACGTCATTCAAAGAAGAATGTTTTGGCAGTGGTGCTTCTCGTTGGAGTATTGTACTTTCTTAACTTCCTAATTGCTGTGAGTACCCCCCCCCCCCCCCCCCCCACACACACACACACACACACACACACACACACACACAAAATGGACTGCAAGGCTTACATTTCAGGCCATTAGTTGCAACACTCACATTTCTACTGGGATGCACCAATACTGACTCAAATAGCTGGAACACGTTTCGGTGACCATGGGGCTGATCTATTTACTTCAATTCTATATTTATAGAATATATGATTTCTTTACTGTGACAATAATTCCTGTTTAAGTTTTGACCAATTTGCATTAAAAAGGTTCACACTTCCTGTTAATTTAGAATTTGTACTAACTTGCTGGTGTACGATTTATTATTACAATAAGTTTTGATTTACAAAATTAGGAAATCAATTTTGAAGTCATAGTTGATGTTGCCTTACATGTAAAATAATGATCCCAGTCTCTTCCACACAGTGAGGCATACAGCCTATTAATGAAACACTGTCGGATCGGTACTCAGTATCGGCCGACACTTGAAGGCCAGGTATCCTCATCGAGACTGAAAAATCCTGATCGATGCCTCCCTAACTTTGTTTAATGCTTCAGTGTATGGAAACAGTGTCACAACTGTAATTAATTCTGATCGATCAATGAATGTATTTGTTTTGCAGGGCCGGATAATTTCACACGAACCGATTCCAAATGAGTTAACTTTTCAAGGAGAGAGGTTGGTTAGTAAAGAGTCGTGGGTGGAACGGGGAGATTACCTGCCTCTCAATGTGACCTATCAGGTGCTTGCTGGAGCCCCATCTCCTCAACAGAGTGAGTTAAACACCTTGTCTGTCCCTTTTGATGAAAGAAGAATTGATGTGATGGTCATTAACTTTGTGCAAAAATGATGTCCAAGACCATTGTATAATAAGCTGATAATAAAATGTGAACTGTTACAGACTCATGGTAACCTCCTTTTCCTTTTGCGCTTATTGTAATTAAATTAAACACACCATGTCAGTATACGCTTTAGCATTTGAATATTTACCTTATATTACGTGTATTTATATGTCTTTATCATTAAAAATTAGGTCACTTATGTTTTCTGCTCACTCACTAATAGCACACCGATCTGGAAAGTCAATTTGCCATCTTTCGTGGTAAATGCCCTTCATACCACGACAAGCTATTGCACTCTGTGTACTTCATTTACCAAACTTCGTGCACACACTTACGTTCGTAATCATTCACATGCACTAACATGCACCCAAAGCATGCACAGCCGGTCCGGCTATGTCAACAAAGTTAGGAGCAGCTTGGATTACAACACACAAAGAGAGAGAGTGACTTCATTCTCTGCTCAGGTAGACATTACTCCACTATATTGTTCCATTGACAACAGTTGTTTGCTGCTATATTAATGTTCAGAATGTTAAATACAGCTCCTTTAACTGAACTGGTTGGGCGCCACCATAGCTTCGGGGTTAAGCACAAACCATGGACCATAGCATGTCAATAGCTAGTTGGTTTTAGCTTGAGGTGTTAGCTGGTGATGTTATGGACAGAAAGGTATGCTTTGTTGCTTGCTGAAGATTCTTTTGTAGGACTGTATTGAGTGTGTGGGTCCCAAACATGGACATGTCTGCTGGCAGCAGAGCTGCATATTTTACAAATGAAGCGTAAACTACTGTATTATACAAATATGAAGAAGTTAAACACATAATTCTGTCTGAAAGCAACACAGTTTATACTGATGAATGCAGGAAGGACAACTGGGAAAAAAACCCGCCAACTGTGTGAATGTGTTTAAAGTAATATGTTTACAATATCACTACTTCATCTAGGGCACAAGTAGATCTGACTGTAATTTCATGTTTGTATTCTGTTAAGTTAATGTGTTGCTTAGATGTATTAATATGGCATGTATGACAATATTGTAGCCTTCTTCTTTTCAGCTGCAACCCGACAGGGCTAATTTTGGTTTAAATGCCATTGAGCAAATACAATGTAGATGTAAATTCTGATTATGTAGCTGAGTATCTACTCTTTGCTTTGGTGAGAGTAGGAGTCAAGGACAGTTTAAAGGTATATTAGATAAGGGTTAGAGAATAGAGAGAGGGACAAGTACTAATGATGGCTTGATTATTAACTGCAGAGTGATAGATCATAAACATGATTTACCATTAGTACCGGGCTTCTACTGGAATGGTCACTCAACAGATGAATCTGGTTACACAATACACTTTTCTGTCCGGACATGTTTTAGGGTATTTATCCGTTGGATTATCATCAGTGAAGAGGAAGAAGGGCAGCTATCTAATCCCCACCTTGAAGTCCCTCTTCTTACAGTCATCTCCTGAAGAGCGCTCTTCCATGGTGGTGGTAGTGCTGCTGGCAGATTTTGATGTCAGCTGGAGAGTCACTACAGCAGTGGAGATCAAAAGTGCGTTTACTTTGGAGCTGGAACAGGGCCAGCTGGTGGTCCTCCATGTTCCTCAGGATCAGTACCCTTCTCTTACAGGTGTAGTACTGTGTACAGGTGTAGGAGCACATGTGCTCCTACTTGTGTACTATTTGATTCACATGTCATGAGTGTCTGGTTGACGTGTGGTACTGACTGTACATGACAAGTGGACGTAGTCACCGTGATGTCCCCATTGGTTTGTGAACTACTCTTTTGAAGCCATGAATTAAGCATTTAGGCCATGGCCATCTTGTTTTTTTTGGAACCAGAAGTGACACAAGTGGAGAGGTAGAGCTAAGTACAACCAAACTCTGTCTGAATAAGACATATTTAGGCCTATTTGACTCTAAATGGACCATCATTTACTAAATGAACATCATGCTGTATTGAAGAAGACTTGAAACTAGAGATTGAGACCATAAACTCATGTTTACAATGTTTACTGAGGGAATAAATCAAGAGAGAAGTAGAGTCATTTTCTCATAGACTTCTATACAACCAGAGGAGTCGCCCCCTGATGGACAGTAGAGAGAATGCAGCTTTAAGACATGAAGCTTTGGCTTCACTTTTCAGAACTCGAGGTTGTAGCCTGGATACTGATATAGGTCTCTTTGGTTCTCCTGCAGGTCTAAAGAGGAACTACAATGATGCTCCAGAAAGGGTATTGTTCCGCTCCAAGCAGAACCTGGATTACTCCTTCCTGATCCACTACAGTGCCGGTCTTGGCAAATACTACCTCCAGCTGGAGGACGACGTCTCCTCCGCAAAAAATTTCCTCTCCACCATCAGGAAGCGAGTTGAGGAGCAAGAGGCGAAGAAGACCACCTGGGCAATGCTGGAATTCTCAGTCCTCGGCTACATTGGAAAACTATACAAATCCGCCCATCTTCCTCTCCTGGCCCGCTTTCTCTTCCTCTTCTACCAGGAAATGCCTTGCGACTGGTTAATGTCTCGTTTCCGAGATTTGCTGACACAAAAGGAGCCAATCATTTTCAAACCCTCACTGTTCCAACACATGGGGACTTACTCCTCGTTCCAAGGGACTTACAACAAGCTAAAGGACAAGAACTTTGAGGAGGGGTTATACAGCAATCCTTCAGCTGAGGTTTATTCTGATATGTCCACCTACAAGAAACACTTCCCCAAACTGGCCTGGGATGCTGGTGAGGGATTTTTCTGGGGACGCTCCCCAGAAAACGGAACTTACCTGACTGCAGTGTTCACAGAGCCTACAGTAGTGATGGGGATATTTGTAGAAACAGGATCAGAGGGCAAAGACCTCCTGGAGTCAGCTCAGGTGGAGATAGGCCATGACGTGATTACCACAGAGAAAGGGGAGAAGAGTTGTAAAGAGTTCCAGTCAGTGGGGACGTTAGGGAACGGGAGGTTTGAGAAGCTAGAGATGGACAAATTGTATAGTTTTAGCTCTTCTTGTCTGAGGATAAAAGTCACAGCTGGGCAGAAGGAGTGGGTGATCATCAAGAAAATCAGGATCTCAACAAAGCCTAGTACAATTCCACACCAAACCAAGGAGTGATTTCTTTCTTCCGGCCTGGTGAATATTATTTTATTTGACCTGCTGGATCTTGTATGCAAGCTGAACATCTGACTTTTGTGCCTTGTTAAACATTCTCACTGACGTAGCAACAATCCAGTGCCTAATGAAAAGGTGTGAAGCTGCTGTCAATAAGAAGATATTTGTTCCTTTGATGAGAATTGAAACATCACTGCTGATGATAATTTAGGTTATTTGTAAATAACAGTTATGGTGCTATAATTAGCTTCAGCTGTGCGTATTGGTCGTGGCATTGTTGGAACTTGCTGTTGCGGCTTTAAGACTAGATTAAGTATTAGAGGTTGTTCTAATTTTCTACCTCACGCTTGAGGCGTCCGAGGTATCCAAGGTAATTCCTTTCCAATCTATTTTGTCTCTTTAACAACATAAATACATCAACAAGCGCTTGAGCAACACTTCAGCGGCTATTCTCTGACAATGTAGCTTGGCCGTTTTATAGGTTTTGTCGCTCGTAGTGTGAACATAGCGTCATACAGCGTTTTGCTGCTGATAATGTGTGGTGTTGGTGTTGTTAGGTGGAGCTCAACCCATGGTCGGAGCCCAAAACCGACAACCTACTCAGGGAAGGGTACCTAGCAACAGGGACATTTGAGAGGAGGCTGGCGGACAGGTCTGGAATATCTCAGTCAACATGAAGCTGTGTCATGCCCATCATGTGTGTTACGTCCTCTCTCTGTAGACAGCGATGCACTGTTGTTCCTCTCACAGCCTCACTCCCTGGGATCGGTCCAAACGTGGTTTCCCTTTGCTTTGATGTCATCAGTCCCATCCCCCAATCCCACAGCTGTCTTCTCAAATCGAGACATCTGGGACTCACAACCGGGGAGGTGATGATCTTCATTGAACAATTTGCTATTGTGTTTCTTATTGATAAACTGAGATGCTGTGTCCTTGAACTTTGTGTTTTCAATTTTGATGTATAACAGGGTGTTAACAAAGAGGCACTAGTTTTGTGGACTTGACAGGGATTAGTTTGTTATTGTGTTTGCATTTTCATTTGTGTCCTTTGTGTGGTTGCTCCTTAGGTTAAGATAGGTAGCTATTTATTTTGCTTGTATTTTCTTTGGGTTTTTCATCAGCGGACACCTGTGAATTTAAGATGCATACTAGAGATTGATTTGTTTGGTTATTGATGTGGCACCATTCCATGGCCTTTTCTTTACGTGCCAACATTAGTTGATTTATCTGTGATTGTGGGTTTCTTTTCTGTTTTGTTGCTTATTTGTTCGGGTCCTTTGGCAATAAATGACAATCAACGCCTGATTACACTGGCTTGTGTTCTTCCCTTATCCCTAGACTTGACAGGGACATAGCGGTGGTGGCATCTTTACTCTAAAGTGGCAGAAAGGAGGGAAGGCGAATGGGTCAAACAAATGCTATTTTTATTTTATTTTAATTAGTTGTACCCAGTATGTAGGCTACATCCACACTAATAAGTTTTCGTTAAAACGAATATCACGTGACTATTCACGTACACTGGGCGTGATGGTGCCGGTGTAAGCAAGTATATTGGTTGTTTAGTTAAAAAAAAAATACAATATAAAGTAGTCTTTAACAATGAAAGGTCGTGTTTGATACTTAAGATCTAACTTTAAAATCTTTCTCTATAAACTCAAACACACATTTCGTGAAAAGTTTTATTTTTCAGACTTAGTTACAGTGCTGCAGGTCTTGCTCTATCTATCTCTCTCTCACACCAAATTTACTTTAATATTAACACTTACACATAAAAGTTTACTAGATTATGGGTCCATAAGTGGTCAACACACGTCTCTCACTCGTTTCATTGTTGTCTGTTCTCACTCGTAGCTGAAGTCTCTGTCCTACTAAAGAGCAATTCATGTTTTGTTCCTTTACATTTTAGCTGCGGACTTCACAATAGTTGTGCAGAACAAAATAAGCATTATTGAGGACAGGAAAGTCCTCCGTTTTGTGTTCATCACCGTCCCTAAAGCCGCTAACGTGACTTCAGACGGCCGCTCCGTAGGTCTGATAACGCCGCTGGACACGCTGCTCCAATAACAGCTGCTTCCTCCACAGAAATGCAGACTTTTACTGGACAACAGCTGCTAGTAAAGACAACAAGGTCAGCAACACCTGTAATCAGTTGTCCATGTTGAATTTACCTGGTAGTTGATCGGTAATTAATGCTGTTGTTTGTGATCTTCCGGGAAAGGGTCACGTGATAGAGGCGTGACGAATCAGGCAAGGACACGTCATGACTGCTAAGAACCAATCAAGTAGCGAACACGGGTGTGGGCGTCATCGTTTCCAAACGTATCAGTTACTGACCGTCCACACGAAAATGCAACTTCGGAGTTTTCAAACTTATCCGTCCTCGGGAGCGTTTTCAAACTCCTCCGTTTTCGGTGCTCGAAAACGCCGACGTAGTGAGGACGCTCAGTGTAAACGTAGCAAAACATATGCGTTTTCAAATGGAAACGGAGTAGTGTGGACGTGGCCTAGTCTGTTCTTTGTTTCATTTTGAAAGGGTTTACTTCTGTTTTCTACCTTACCTGTGTTTCATCAGTTGATTAGTCTCTCACATATTTTATTAAGGTCAGGTTGTCTGCTTTAGTTGCTGGGTTATACGTTCTAGCCTTGCTCCTTGTGTTTACTTTTCCTCAGTGGGAAGTTTTCTTAGCTTTTAGGACTGTCTCCTGTTACCTGCTGTACTCCAGCTGCTGCCTCCTCAACTCTTGATCTACTGTGGAACAGCAGGAAAGAGGCCAGAATACATGTCCCTACAGGGACACTTATCTTATCTCAAAAGGTGTGCGAGATTACCGGGCCTGTGCTGTGTTGCGTAACGTGGCATAAAAGAATGTTCCCTTCCCTCCGGAGCCCCGATGACCGGCTCAAACAGACGATCACGTCTTGGTGTGATGCATAGATTACGAGTGGACACTTTCTTTTGTCCCTGGGGACGCATTGTGTTCATCACCCCAATCCGTGGAAGATTTAAATTGATAAACTGTTGAATTTACTTTAAGATGTTTAATATTACAGTTCCATCTATCTCTCTCGTGAACCCCAACTATTCCATTACTGTGGGGATAAAAATATAATCTATATTCTGCTGTAGATAAGTGCTCTTTGTTTATAGCCTCTGTAAAAAAAAAAAAAACACACTTACTATTTTATTACACTCACAAAATGGGTTCATCTGTGCTCTCACAAAGATTGTAGCTTAAGCTAATTTGTATCTGCAGTCCCGATATATGGACAGAGAAAGCTGATGTGTTGACTGTGCCTACATGTACCAGGAAGCAGAGATTCTGCTATGTTACGCAAGGTCTCATAGTTTTTTTGTCTGATAAATAAATAAAAAATCACAAAATGTCAGTGGGAGAAATATTCCTACATGTAAACAGGAAAATAGAACCGTTCAGCTTGTAAACTCTAAAAAACACATTTCATTCAAACTGGACAGAAACTAAATAAAACTCACCAAACATGTCTTTTAGTCTCTCCACTGCTTTGACAATCAGCAACTCTGGGTGGTCGAAATAGATACGTCATTCACAGAGAAAGATTTCGCCTGGTTTGGTCAGCGAGGGACAACTAATCAAATTGAAACCATAAAAGAGGTAGAAGACTAAGAGGAGGGAAGAGATGGGTGAACACAGGCAGTGTAAAAAGGGTAGAACACATCTGTAACAACAAGCTTTTCATGCTTTTTACCTTGACCTGTTGACCTTTTATGATTCGTGAGTAACAATCAGACATGCTAAAATAAGTCGACACTGAGACTGCAGATTTTTGTAGCCATTGGTTTTCATCCACTAAGAATTTAATGAAGTTCACTGGTCTTGATGTTCGTCTTTGTGTCTCTGCTTGGAGGATGAGGGGGCTTCTTGGCTGGCTGGGTTCACTGACAGGGCAGCACCGTCCTGCTGTTCATCCCCATTGGTCTGAAAGGAAAGATAAAGACAATAAGATCAGCCTTTATTGTTTTCAAGAAAGGAAATTCAGGTTTTGCAGCAGCACAAATAACATAAATAAATACAGACCAATAGGGAAGTAAACAAATAAACACGAGGTATATATAGCTAGTATAAGAAGTAAAATAGAAATACAAGAGCAATTATGCTTAAAAGAAAATGAAACTAGAAAAATCTAGGTTTGCCTTAACATTACACAGTAACTCTGATGACTGTCACACCCTTGAAACTCACGTATTGCTTTTCAAATAGATCTTGTGAAAAGATAAGGCAGGACCAACATGTATGTCGGCTCTGAAATTAGGTTTTGTTTCTGACCGGCCACTGAGGCAGGTCAGTGAACGTTTCCACCAGCCTCTCAATGTTTGTGTCTGCCACTTTTGAAATCTATGTAGAACGCTTCAGAATTGTAGACAGTGGAGGTATGAAATATATCACTTAACTTAAAAATAACACTTAAGGAAAAGCTATCTGCCATGGTGACAGGTGACCTGATACCTTTACCTGCCACAGCCAGCATTTACTCTGTATTTAGTAGGTGCTAATTGCATTCCCTATAGCAGAAACGTACCTGCATAGTGTGCGTGCCAACATCCTGCAGCCTGTCTGTATTTTTGCTGCCAGAGTGCTGTAGGTCAAAGCCCCAGGACCTGAGCCTGTTGAGGCCCTCCACAGAGCGGCCTGTAGGGTTGATGCAGTGTGCTGGGATACGAGCAGGTAGATCCCAGGTCCCCTTAAAGTCTGGCCATGCCTTGCCCCTCTTCAGCAGAACACACACACACACACATACACACACACAATGCAATCAATATTTCATTAAGAGGGGAAAAATAGGTTTGATATATTCTAACCTTCTTCACTCCTGGGAGCAGATGTCCTCTATTATCAGCAATGAAGGTGGTGTGACCATCCTGTGCAGCAGGTCTCTACACACGCACACACACATTTTCAGATGGCAATTCTACTCTTCAAACTACCAGGCAATATGAAATACAAGCAGTATATCTAATACATCAGCAAAGTACTGTGTGACGTTTACTAGGCTACCTCTTTGAAGTGCTTCGGTTCACACCAGTTCTGCAGCCTCTGCGGCTTGAAGGCGCTGTCATACTGAGGGTGGGAAGTGAACACTAGGTCCGTCAGAGTAAAACACAACAGCTGAATGTGTAATGTTCCTAATTTGTATTTCTCAGATCGCACAAAGGTTACCTGGTTTGCTGAGTACATGTCTGCATCTGTCTAGCATCTGCGTCTGTTTTTGTTGACTCGTTGCATAGCAACGCGATCAAACAGGCCTATCCTTTCCAGACGTACTAACGGCCAATGTGGAACTAACACTGTGGTCAAATCAGCCACACTGAAATGTTAGTGCACCTATATACTGACATTCATGGTAAACACATTCAAACGGTCCAGATCCAGAACTTTGCAGTTAGTGAAAGGATCGACGTAAGACAACTTCCGGTTTTCAGAATACGGTGTCAACAAAGCGTATAAACAAATTGAATATATGGAAATAACATTAATGGAACTATATTCACATCAAGTTGAAAACAAGTTACCTGCATCTCGTGAGTTAAAGGGGAAAATACAGCTAAATTGTGTGTGGAATGTACTTCATAGAAAAATTGTACTCGACTCGACACCAAATGTAAAATCAATAATCAGGAGATGTATTCTTGCAAGAAGGAGCAGAGTTATATCACATACAGTTATGCGTCAAGTTGCTGCTCAGAGCTCTGTGTCTAAGTCCCTGTCTTTTATACACTGTGACAAACAAGATTCATAACATGGTATCTTGAAGGTTTGGACCAGTTTGAACCATCTTCTTCGGTTGACAGATGTCAATTGTGTGGCTGTGTGGGTGCCTGCCCTGGCGCGCACCTCCTTGAAGCGAACGCGATATCTGTCTTCAAAAACATTTCTGTGATTAGCAAGATCATGGCTATATTCAAACATGCACAGTCTGTTTCTCAGCATTATGGAAAAGTACAAGCATTATGCATATATCATTCTGTATTTTTCCAACAGTAGTCTCTTTGATTTGAGGGTTGCTGGGAAGATAATTATATTAAGGCGAGCGCGTGGGACAGACACAAGACCTAAAACGTTTGACCTGAGAGCGCGGGCGGGTGAATAGGGGTGAAGTAGATTAGCTACATGTAGGAGCCTGACCGTGTAGTGCTCTACATGCTACAGGGAGCCAGTGAAGAGATCTGAGTACGGGGGTGATGTGAGACCGTCTATTTGTCCTGGTGAGTAATCTGGCGGCAGCGTTGTGTGTTACAGTAGTCGATGCGTGAGGAGATAAATGCGTGTATGATCATCTCTAGTTCAGCTGTTGATACTACAGATCTCAGTTTACTGATATTTCTAGGTGGAAGAAACAGGATCTGGACAGCTGCTTAACATGGGGGTCAAACGACATGGATCGATCAAAGAAAATCCCTATTGCGCAGGTTGCAGGGCAGCAGAGGAGAGGGGACCAATACTCTGCTTGATAGGGACAAACTCATCTGGTGCAATAACTAGAACCTGTAGTCATTCATTGATTTGAGATTTGCTGGAAAGATAATTAAATGAATATCTGACTGACTGATATGTATGTTTTCGGGACATTTCTGACCACATCCATATTAAAAATCAAACATCTCACCTGTACCAATTAAGATATTTTACGGAATAAAAGTCCAACATTTTTACCTTCAAATAGCTAATGTCAGAATTGTTAAGGTGCTATAAAGATATTTTTTTCAATAATTCCAGACAATGACTTTAATGTGGTCAAGACATCTCTGACTCCACTCAAACTAAATATCTAACATTTGCAATCTACCAATTAAGATATTTAAGTAAATGTCTTACATTTCTACCAAAAAAGAGTTAATTTATTAATATTTGAGGTGCTACAAAAAGTATATTCTCAAAATTCCAAACAATGACTGATATATTTGTGTTCAGGATATCTCAAAATCAACCATTTAACCATTTTTTTTACTGTAACAATTAAGAGATTTTACAAAGTAAAAGTCCCACCTTCCTACCGAGAAATAGCTATACTATCTGAATATTTGAGGTGCTATGAAAATAGTTTTCTCAATAATTCCAGACAATGACTGATTCATTTGTGTTTTGGACATCTCTGACTACAGACTTACTGAAAGTGAAAATGTTTTATTGTTCTAATTAAAAGATTTTACTAAAGTCCCTATTTTGAACTGTGTATAAGGTACATTTATGAATATTTTAAGTGCTATAAAAATAATTTTGTTGATAATTCCTGACTCATACATTTGTGTTAAGGACATCTCTGACTACATCAATAATGAATGTACAAATTAAGAGTTTTTTTTTTTTTTAATCGGGCAAAATACAGGTAATTAAGGCCACCACCCCACTGTACACACCAACATAAGAGTGTTGCATTGGAAAAAACTGACTTTTTGTGGATAAACCGTTTCAAGCATAGGGTAATACGTTTTACATTATTATAAAAATATTACATTATAAACTAAGCAAAAAAACAGTTGAACAATGTTAGAAACTTATAGCACATGGTGTAGTAAAACAACTTCAGAAATTAGCTATTAGAAGGTACAAATATAGGACTTTTTTAGTTAAGATATTTGATTTTTAATATGGATGTGGTCAGAAATGTCCTCAACACATACATATCAGTCAGTCAAATATGATTCATTATTAAACCCGTGGTGACCGAGCTGTTGAGGCAGTAGCACCGAGGCTGTGGAATGCTCTGCCTGCACCCCTACGCTTTGCAGATTCTGTGAACGCATTTAGACTGGCGTTTGGGTAAAACCCATGTCCTAGACCTGCTTTTAAACTATGTTTTAATTTTGTATTGTTTCTCTGTGTATGTAAATTATTAACACATTGTGTTTTTTATGCTTGTAATGTCTGCCCTGTTAAGCACTTTGTGACTTTTGTCTGCGAAAAGCGCTTTATAAATAAATATGACTTACTTACATTTCACGCACAATTGTTGTATTGTCTCCTTTAACTCACGAGATGCAGGTAACGTGTTTTATACTTAATGTAAATAAAGTTCAATCTAGTTATTTCCATATATGCAATTTGTATATACGCTTTATTGACACCATATTTTGATGTCCGGAAGTTGTCTCACGTCGATCCCTTCGCTAACTTTGCAAAGTCCCTCGTTCGCTCCCAGATCTGGGCCGTATGAATGCTTTTACCATGGATGTCAGTATATAGGTGCACTAAAATGTCAGTGTCTGCTGACTTGGCCGTAGTTGAAAACAACACACGGGACACTGGGTGCACTGGGTGCATATGCAAGAAAAAAACAAACAAAAAACAATGAATTTATGTGCCTGCTGTCTATATACGCTGTTCAAATGCCATTATTCTAATTTATTTTGTTCCCTGTCCCCAAATGATAATTTTACTTTGGAAGATAAACGGAAGTATTTGTGGTATGTTAATTAGAAGGACTGACGTGTTTGGATATTTTTCCTTCTTGCACGAACAACTTCAATTTTAACGTGTTTTTGCGTGCGGCACAAAGTGTCCTTTCTATCCTATTATTTCGAAAGATATTATTCGCAAATTAATTTATTGTTGGAGTATTGACAGGAAGTACAACTATTTATCTTCCGGGTAAGTAACCGTCTCGAAAGTATGGTTATATGCTAGCAACACATTAACGCTAGACCGAAGCTAGTTAAAACGTCCCTAAATTAGGAAGAAACACAACGCCTGTCGTGGCGGAACTTTGCAGCCACTGCTGGCTGATTTTACAGCGGGTTATAAAGAAACTCTCAGGCCATATAATGTACTAACCAACCTAACGCTAACCCTAGCTGCCCCCCTGTCGACAATCACAATACACTACACAACGTCCTGCTGATGGTACAGGAGCCATGGAGGGTCCGTCCTCTCGTTTACTGGCCTCCCGAGACTGGCTGGTGGGCAGGAGAGACTCCGGTGGGGATGCAGAGTCAGACCGGGACATAAAAACACACTTTCGCGTCTGTCGCTTCATTATGGAGACAGGTAAACCGTGTGTGTGTGTGTGTGTGTGTGTGCGTGTGTGTGCGTGCGCGTGTGCAATTCATTTCCTCAGTATATTCACAGTGTACTAAGGAAAAGAAAAAAAGATGAAAAGTTATGCATAGTAACCATACAAATAATAATGTTGACATTCTGAGTTGCTACGTAAGCATGACGAGATATTAGAGAGCTTTTGTTGACTTTTGAGATAATAAGGATTTACTGTCGCATTATTTTGATTTAATTAATTACAATTTCTACTTATTTTTTTGACGTATTTTTTTTAGTATAATTTTTATCGAGGTGGATCTAGAGAGAAGTTATCAATTTAATATAACTATGCTTGCTTTTCTTAATTATTTAGGTCTATTGTTAAATTCACCACACATCTAATCCATCAAACAGCACTCATTCAGCTTTGCTTTTGCCTCTCTACACTATTGATTGTTTACTACTGTGTTTTTTTTTTTTAATGGCGGAAGAGAGTGATAATTGAAAGCAAGTTAGCAATGGACACGTAGAGCCATAATCATACTGGCCTGCTGCACAGATTTCTTTCTCAGTGATTCAAATAAAGAATGTGAAGTAAGTTGAATTTCCGTGTGATTATCAGGACATATTGCCTATCTGGAATTACAACCAATGCAATACATGCATTTGTTTAGCATGAATATGTCAAAGATGATAGAACTTTGATTCAGAAATGAGTGCTCCTCTAACGAGTTGACACCGGCCTCGTCCTCCCTGCTCAGGAGTGAAGCTGGGGATGCGCTCGGTGCCCGTAGCCACAGCCTGCGTGTTGTACCACCGCTTCTTTGAACGTGCCAGCGTGCATGCTTATGAACCCTACCTGGTGGCCATGAGCTGTGTGTACCTGGCTGGCAAAGTGGAGGAGCAGCACACCAGGACCCGTGACATCCTCAACGTAAGCCACAGGTAAGATACTTGGTGAAGAGTGAACACTACCTGCAGTGACCTCGGATCTTCATGGCCACTTTTAAATCATACTGCTGGGAGCAAAAAGAAAACTCAGCAAAATGTCTGCTGTTATGATGAAGTAGCACTTCACCTATTTCACATAGAAACACAGTTAGTCACCTTTTTAAGGTGGAATGTTAGTTGAGAGGTTCTGTCTTGACTTTCTGAACTCAACGGTGAGTGAATTTCATTCAAACCAATAACATAATAGATTGTCATCATATAGAACTAACTAATTACATTGATTTGTGTGCAAAATACTTACTTACAATTATTTGATTAATTGTTTGTTTGATTAATTATTTGTTCTGTAAAATGTCAGAAAATAGTGAACAAGACTAAGTGGAAACCATAGAAATGCATTCTGTTTCTATGGTGGGAACTCGATATGTGTGTGATCGATGTGATAAATTGTGGCCAAAAATATCCATCGCAATTCTCCAAAGCCCAAGCTGACATATTCAAATCACCTGTTCTGTCCAACCAACAGCCCAAAAGCCCAATTTATTCCGCTTGCTTTCACAGAATACAAAGATAGCAGCAAATATTCACATTTGAGAAGCTGGAGCCAGTGAATATTTGGCCTCTTTTTTTTCTTACCATCAACTAATCAATCGGTTAATCGACAAAGTGTTTCAGTTTAGTTTGATTTCACATGATCAACAATGTTCTTATCAATAAACCAGCCGTGTCGTTGAGCTCAGCAGGAATATTCTTTTGAATGGGAAGTTAAAAATAAACGATTAGGGGAACAACCTTTACTCACTTGTTTGCTCTGCAGCTTTTAAACATATTTCACAGTTTTCATTAACAGGATACATTTGATCACTGACTATTATTCTTTGAGGATTTCTCGTCCATGCTTTCTTAAAGTTGAGTCCACTTACTAACTTGTTCTGGAGCTTTTGACTGTTAGCAGCAACATGACCTTGTCTTGTTTTGGGTTTGAACTGTTAGGTGGACACATCGAGACATTCAAACGTGTAACATTGAACTCTGGGAAATTGTGATTAATTGTGACTAATTTATAAATAAACCAATAATTAATACATTTTAAACTGTGGCCCTGCTTTACACGTCTTAGTAAACTAGCCAATGTTTGCATGTATTTGATGCCAAACTCAAGATAAGTATCAACTGATCATCATCATCATCATTATCATCAGATGTGTCTGTTTTTATTTAGCTGGCAACAAGTCAAATTTCACTTCCCATTCCTCCCTCACAGGTATTTCAACAGTGGCAGTGCTCCTCTAGAATGTGACAAGGAGTTCTGGGATTTGAGGGACAGCGTGGTGCAGTGTGAGCTCCTCATCCTCCGACAGCTCAACTTCCAAGTCTCCTTTGAACACCCTCACAAGGTGTGTGTGTGTGTGTGTGTGTGTGTGTGTGTGTGTGTGTGTGTGTGTGTGTGTGTGTGTGTGTGTGTGTGTGTGTGTGTGTGTGTGTGTGTGTGTGTGTGTGTGTGTGTGTGTGTGTGTGTGCGCGTGCGTGCGTGCGTGCGCGTGCCTCCCCCTATTTGCCGTCGAGCCTCTTTGTCTGTAACTGTTACTGTCGATGTCGTTGTCTAGATGTGTGTGTGCCGTTGCAGTACGGTCTGGGTCAAAGGAGTGTTTTCAGATTTTAGTTCACTTTTCTTAGCTGATCTGATATTCTTAAGCTTTTCTAATTTCCTCATTCTATTTCTTGCATTCAGTGGTCCAGAACTTGTAAGTCACTCTGTTGTCTACTGACAGAAAGGCCAACTCAAAATGATTTTGCTGACCTGTGATTGGCTGATCCCCGTTCACACAATCCATTTGTGCATAATGTACAGTAATAAATTGTGTTTTTCTCTCCAGTATTTACTCCATTACCTGTTGTCCGTAAAGTCACTTGTGAACCGCCACGCTTGGTCTCGAACCCCCGTTGCCGAGACTTCCTGGGCGTTGCTTAGAGACTGTTACCATGGCGCCATGTGCATCCACCACATACCACAACACATCGCCATAGCAACGTTGCACCTGGCTCTAAACAGCTACGGAGTGGAGCTGCCTGTCGGGGAGAAGGAGTGGTGGCAGGTGTGTGTTCCCTGTTAAGTGTTCATAATGAATATGTGTGTGTGCCACAGAGGCTGTTTAAATAGGTGGATTTATTAAGATAGTATCAAATGTGACACATTAGCAGGTCTGTGTGTGTGGCGGTACTTTCAGCTGGGAGATGTGTTCGAGCTAGGTTCCACAAGCTCTAATAAACTCACAAAATGTCAAGAAAGGAAATACTCTTACACCTGTTCTCTTTAGTAAACAAAAAAATCCAACCGTACACCTTCTGAATTCAAGTTCCTCTCTTTCACTCATCTACGACAATTGCCTTCTTAACTCATTGTAAAACGCACTTGATTCAGAGTCAATAGAATCACCAAAGCCGCCTTGGTTAGTCTTTCCAGTGTTCCAACAATCACCAGCTCTGACTTGGTGGAGATAAACCCTCAACTCACAGAGTTAGATGTGAGAATATTGAGGCTACACGCTGTCTCTCTCTGCCTGCTGAGATGCTCTCCTTCATCAGAGGCAGACCATTCAATTAGCTAAATAAAATTGAACATTCACCCAAAAAGTCGCCACAAAAGAACTCAGTCTCAGTTAGGGTAGACCAATAACATCATCAGAGCAGAAATCTGACTATAGTCCACCTGTGTGCAATATAAGTGTCACGTGATCTGACGGTCACAAGATCTAACAGAGCACCGTTAAATCCATTATTATAAACTGGAACGAATATGACGTCACAACAAACCTGCCAAGAGCGGACCAATACTCACAGCAGGCAAGGAGGACGTTAATCAGAGAGGCAAGAAAAAGACCAAAGAAAGCTTTGGTTAGGGTTAGGCACCAAGACTACGTGATTGGTTTAGGAGAAAAAATCATGGAGTGGGTTAAAATAACTACATTAGTCCAATAAGTTATCTAAGGGGGTGTGCCTTATATAGAGCCTCCACACGACACAGCTGTAAACAGGAAGGAAGGTGTCTGTCGCAAACTGCAGTAAAAAAAGACGCAATTGAGCTGCATATTCCAACTGTGTATATTTAAAGAAGGCTCCTGAACCTGAATAGTTTCAGCATTTCTCACATGTATCACATTAATCAGAAAACGCTACTTAAGGCCTAATACTGAATATCCAAACAGAATATGCTGTTGACATGACCTGTATCAAATTCAGAATATTGTCATATTCTGAATGATAGTGGAATATTAGTGTGCATGTACATTTAGACAATGTTCCGTTTTTCTGGATAATCCACAGACCTCACTGTTAAAAGTTTCCTCTGGAGTTACCAAAAAAAGGCCCAATGACAAACTCTTGTGGCATTTCAAAGAAACCTCTGGGATACACAATGTTCCATCCTGTCGGGATCCTATCTCACATTTGGTGGAATTTAATGCAGGTGTAGTATTCAAATGAGTCCTTCGGGACCGTGTCCGGTATGATGGACAAACCGTAGCTGTAGCCATGCACAGGTGGCCCCTGCTTTTGGAGTCATGCCAACAGCAACCATACAGCTTTGTACCACTGTGCCCTTTAACCACAGGGACATTATCACCTGACCATCCAGCTCCATCTTATTTATTGTTTTATTTGATGAGGGACAGTGCACATTAATAAAAACATTTCTGTAAATCTTCAAAGCAGAAGTGCCTTGTGTAATTGAAGGCTGGTGGCCAATGCGGTCTCTTTTGTAAGAGCTTTGATTTTGTAAGTCTAACTTGTTTGAATAATGTGTGGACCTTTGATGTCCATGTTAGTTGAAGTCAGGTGTGGAACTGAAGCCTATGTTTTTTTTGCGTAGGTGCTGTGTGTGGACGTGACCAAAGCACACATCGATGCTGTGGTCTCTGACCTCCTTCAACTCTACGACATGGAGGCCAAGTGTGTCTGAGGGACACGCCTACGAGACGCATGGGAGTTGTTGCGTGTGAGCAGAATGAGTAAATGTGCATATGTCGTTCCCTGCATGTTGGGGTTCAGGTGCCTTCATGTACTCGTTTGTGTGAGAGAGGAACACTCTGTATTGACCCAGTTAGTCTGTGAGCTGTGACAAAAAACACACCGACATTTCTTGCTTTCTGATCACCCAGCCCTGCAGCATCCTGATATGCTCTGGAGTTTATCATCAGCACCAGAAATATCTTCACACTCCTCACATAACATGTTTTTACTACCATGTGATATCCAAAGATATTATTATTAAATCAATAATTCCAACAAATCCATGAAAATGAATGGGAATGATGACCGCATGAGTGGCATTGTCCTCGCAGATTTGGGTCGGGACCCACAGGTTGGTCGCCAAATAAATTAGCAGAATTTTGTCCATGTCTTTTATTCTATCTGCAGTAAACCTTTGAGCCACATGAGGGAGCCTGAATGTTTGTATTCTACTTATAACATAGAATCTGATATGACTAGTGTACATTCTGTTTGTTTAACTGATGAGAGGAAATGAAAAGAATGAGAGCCTGTTAACTTATTTGGTCTCATTGATAGTATTGAACATGTGTATATGTTTGCAACACATGCAATAAAGTTGTGATTTATCAAACATACATCTCTTCTTAACGGCTGCTTTACCTGTTCAACATAATATGAGATGATAAGGAAATGGCAGTCAAAATGATCAGGAACGTTCATTCACGCACAAATACTTGTTTTGACATTGCATATTATGATATAAAACATAAATTCACATGTGAATGCATTGATTTGCATAATGACCTCCTCATACAGTAAGTGTCATCATGGTGATTGTAGTGGATATCTGACCGCTCTGCTGCATCTCGCTGTCTGAACTCTTGTCTTGTGTGTTTTTGCAGTGCTGCCATTCCCAGAGACATTTTCATGAATTAGTGAAAAGACAGTTTGTAATTTTATGAGGAGGACCAAGCAGATGAAGAATATGTGGGCACATGATCTGCTGTATGTTTTTTACTAATGTCTCTGCTGTTAATATAACATTGTTTTCGTTTGGCCTGTGTAGTGTTCAAAATGAACTCTACAGACTCTGCCCCTTTCTGTTTCAAGGACATGTCTGGTGATATTCTATATTTTCTTGTCAATAAATGCCATGGAAAAACTGAAACCAACAAGGAATTGACAATACAAGTGCGGTCTGTGAATCAAAACCTTATGTATCTTATTCCTCTGTGTCAGTGAGCTCCATTGTCGTCCAAAAACAACAGTGCAACAGTGTTGCACTGGGGGACAAGTTCCTTCATCCCTCACTAGTTTATGTTGCCTCAGTCCCACAGACACTGCCCTGCTGTCACAGATACTCACTAATTCTACTATTTCCCCTTGGATAAATCATTTTCTATCTTATCTTAGAGAGGGAAAAGTGTATTAATCCGTTCCCAACAAATGTTGTATTTGCTCCTGTTTGAGTAACATTTGGTGAAAACTGCAGTGACCAGCTGACCATGATCTTCCGTTGCATCCCAATTTACAGTGTAACTTCACCCCCAGGTCTGAAACTAAGTCCACCTACTGCATAATTTGGAAGAATTCAAGAAAGTGGGCAAAGGGCTAAGAGATTAACCACGCCCACTTCCGTATGACGAAAGCCTTGACGCAGCATCAACAAACATGACAGCTTTTTTTACAGCTTGTAAAATAGTGATATGGCATGGGGCAAAAAATTTGATGGATTCACTGTTTATCAGACCATAAATGAGGCAAGAATTACATTTTATCACACCCTGCGGTCCCTCCCTACTGCTGAGAGACTACTTTGCTGGGAGTAGTGTCCTAGCAGCGATGGGCAGGGACCCAGCATATACTATGTATGTATATATAGACAGTATATATGTTTATGTATGTATGTACACTACCGTTCAAAAGTTTGGGGTCACTTAGAAATGTCCTTATTTCTCAAAGAAAAGCACTGTTTCTTTCAATGAAGATAACATTAAATTAATCAGAAGTATCTGGAGCATCACATTTGTGGGTTGGATTATACTCTCAACATGGCCAGAAAAAGAGAACTTTCATGTGAAACTCGCCAGTCTATTCTTGTTCTTAGAAATGAAGCTATTCCATGAGAGAAATTGCGAAGAAACTGAAAATTGACACGAAATTGTCTGGGTGACCCCAGACTTTTGAACGGTAGTGTGTATATACTGTATGTGTGTATATGGATACTGTACATGTGTAGGTGTTTCTTTCTTCTCTCTTCTTTGACCATGTTTTTTACATAGACACAAATACAGTGGTTGCAGAATCACATTGTTGGTTGTGGTCTTTTATTGTGATTTGTAGCCAAGAAGAATAATGTAGAATCATTCTAAAGGTTGCTTGTCGATGACGTCAATCCATCTGTGAATGCAGCGGTGTGAAACAGTGTGACAGCCCAGAGCTAAAAGCCCTGATAGCTGAGAGGTAGTCCCGACTCTGTAATCCCACTGGCCTAAGTGGTACTAAGTGTTTTGGCAATATTTTTTTAATAGTGACGATGTTTTAGGGGAATGTAAAGAAACAATAATGTGACCCTGCCAGATGGATGAGTGGTGAGAACCCAGCCAACACTTTATTATTGAAGAATACTGATAAAGGTTACTTTAATCACCTTCTGTTTACTTTTCTGTATTTGTCTTGTAAAATTGTGTGTGTGTGTGTGTCCTGGAGTCACAGTCACATGATCCACACTGACACACAGAGTCTCTCTTTCTGTCTCATGCAGCCTGCCTCTGTTCACGGGACAAGAGTCATTGCGTGCATCCCAATAGCATCACATGTCAGAATATTCCTCTTCCTGACACATTCTCTCTCTTCTCATCTGTCACTCTCCTCTAACTCCAGGTTTTTTTCCCTCCCTCATGTAGCTGCCGGGGTAAAATCTGGCTGTCTTTCTCTTCATTTGCTCCATTCCTGTTATCCTCTCTCCACCTTTTTCTTCTCTCTATCTCCATCGGCATCTCCTTTGCCTTCTGTCTCCCCTTCTCACCCTCTACCTAACTTCTGTCATTTTTCCACTCCTTTTTCTCTCACCCTCTGTCCTCTTCACTGTCTCGCACATCTTTCCCCTCTCCTTTTCAGCCTCCTCCCCCTCTCCTCCTCCCTCTGTCTCCCTAATGTTGTATTAATAATGGAGAGGGTGCATGTTCAGCCAGACTTCATGAATTAACCATTAGATGGGAAGGAGTACTGAGGAAAGGAGTCGGGAGGAGTAAGGGAAAAACGAGCGAAGGAAGTGCAGTGAGGATGGGTGAGGAGAAAAAGGAGGCACAGAGGGAACATGCAAGGGATGGGGGGAGCTTATCTTTGCATCACACTTCAACACTCTCCAGCCTGCTCTGATCGCCTCTCCTCTCCGCTGTGCGCCTCTGATCTGCTTACACATCACTTCAGCCTTTACTCTGGGCTGGAGTGGAAGTCAGAAGGTCACACACACACGACTGGCTGTGTGTGTATGTCTCTGTGTGCATGTGTGTTTATGTCAAAATGACAGTTTGGGATGTTAATATTATATCAGGCATGCAGTCTAGGAGTTGAGTGCCCTTGGACCGATAAAAGCTCTTCAGCCTCAGACCTATTAGACATCAACTAACCGCTTCCAAACACTAAATGCCTAAATGCATAGACAGTAGATTTAAGAAAGCAAGTTTGTGTGTGTGTGCACGCTCTTAGTAATGTGGGATGGAATGGAGCTGAAAGACAGCATACGATGATTGAGGTGAAACAATGGATGGGTCAGCAGATAGGCCAAGCCATCAGTCAAAAGTCTATCAAGACCTTTCAAGATGCACCCTTTGTTACCGGCAACATTAATACAAATATCGCCTGTTAGAGACGAGTTCCTGAAAGCTTGGTTTCTAATCTCAAGTATTTTTCTATAACCAAAGATAGGTAAAATGCAGAAAAGCTCTGAAACTTAAGTTATTATTTATTGAGAGCTTAAAGGGCTTTTTTAATTTTTATACTATATTTATACCATTAAGGGGGAAATTTGTCTCCGCATTTGACCCATCCCTGTATCAGGGAGCAGTGGGCTGCCCATGACAGGCGCCTGGGGAAATTTCCCTCTTACCTGTAGTGTTAATTTGTTTTGGTGTGAGTTCCTAGTGTTGGAGGTATCGGCCGCAGAGATGTCTGCCTTCTCTGCACTATAATGGAACTAGATGGCTTCCAACTTGTGGTGCTCAAAGTGCCAAAAACAACATTTGAGAAACTCAACAGCAACGTCTCTTTCCAGAAATCATGACCTGGTAACTCAAGATAATCCACATGAGCGTTTTCATGTAGGAACTATTTCTTTCTACCGAACTACACCTGCCAACCGAATCCCATTTTAGAAGGAAGTGTGCATCTTCTCTTGGACAAGAGGGTCATAGCTAACCCATACCTAGCACCACTCAATTAGCTAACGTTATAGCTCAGCTAAGGAGGAGACCAACTGTTTACATCTCATGCTATCACGAGCACGAGCTTCTAGTCCAGTGGTCACCAACCTTTTTAAGCCCAAGATCCCTGACCTCTGCCTTGGTGACCGGCAAGATCTACTTATTGAGGCGTTGAGAGAAAAAGACTGTCCAGACTGTACTTACAACTTGAGGCTTTTTATTTGGTCTAATTGTAATTGAATGAAATCAAACACTTTGGTCCAGCTTTCAAATTGATGTGACCAAGAACACACTACATGACTTCATTTCAGTGCAACATAAAAAGGAAATTATTTGTTAACCGCACACAATATGAACAAGAAAAAACACATTTGCAATGAGCAGGCTGGATGAACGACCAATATTAACTGTTGTATTTATCAACTGACGTTACAACACAACACTGACACAATTCTCAGTCAGTGCAACTAATGTAAGTGCAGTTCAGCTCTGTGTCCCATCACAATGCCATCAGAGGTCATGTGACTCAAGTCAGTGTGATGCTGTGACTGAACACCGTCTGTGAGTGCCTTGTAGTTCGGCTCATACGCACAGACAGCCAGTCTGAGGCAGTCTGTGAGGCGTCTGTCTCCTTAACACCTACCCTGGTGTTCTCATGTTTCCTTACCTCCTCATCCCTCACTCCCTACATTGCTGTTCTCATGTTTCCTTACCTCCTCATCCCTCACTCCCTAACTGTCCGTGCTGGATCTGTCCCCGTTGTTTTAAAAAGCTAAATAAGTTGTTAGCATGACATTCACAAACATATTGCTGGAGATCTAAAAGCCACATCTGATATATATTGTGGGGATTACGATTGTATAAGTGAGCACTACATCACAGCCATGTATAAAGAAATACATTGAAGAAAATATATTTATGGAAAGATCGCATCAACCTGGATTCGAACGTGTCGAGCAAAATAGTAATAGATTCAAAAACGGCCGCGCTACGCGATCCGCCACTTGCATCTTACATCGCAACGCGCATTTTCTTGTAAGTCATTGATCATTTACAGACCTCCACCCTCGGTAAACTATCGATGGATAAATCCAAAAGAAGAAAAGTCACGGAGGAAAATAGAGTTTAATTCTGCGTGGACGTATTCATTTGCTTTCACTGCCAACGATGCTGGCTTACCTAAATGCTTGATATGTGGAGAGAAATTTGACATGAAATAGCTTTTGCGGCTCCAGACACATTTTATTTGGTGGAAAATAGGGCAAAATGGCTCTTTGGATAGTAAAGGTTTCCGACCCCTGAGCTAGCCAAACCTGTCTGGTGCAGCTAGTAGAGAAGCTTCATGTTCTGCTTCCCTTTCCCGCTAGTCTGCTGTCTGATTGTGAGGTCAGGCTGATCTGGGATCAGCTCTTTAACTGCAGAATCTCCGTCAAACTTCTGCTCTCAAACGGGTCTTGGAGGAGCAGTGCTCGCCTGGCGCTCGCACTCGCCTGTAGAGACTTCTCCTGACGAGAACGCGCAGCTTGGGGCCAAATCGTTTTGGCCCCACTCTGAATCTATTTGAGGACGCTGATTGGCTAAATTGTATGTCACTCATTTATATCTTTAATCAGCAATTGGCTAAACTGCTCCATAGACCCGCCTCGGTAGGGCCCACTAGCTGCGCGTTTTGAGACGTGCAAACAAGCGGAGATGATGAGCAGACAGGCTGCAGACAAAATCCCCTTCAAAATAAAACCACAGGATTTTCTTTTTCTTCTTTTTTTATTTTTTATTTTGGAGATCGACAGGGAAAGTCTCCGAGATCGACCTGTCGATCGCGATCGACGGGTTGGCGACCACTGCTCTAGTCCATGAGTTCACACACTTCAAAACCAATGACATCCCCATCAGCCTTAGCATCAGCTGTACTTTGTGTTCAGTTCTAATTAGCAAAGTTTAACATGCTAACATGCTAAACTAAGATGTTGAACGTGGTAAACATCAGACCTGCCATAACACCATTAACATGTTGCCGTTAGCATTTAGCTTCTCCTCTCTCGCTTCTGTAAGAGAAGTTGCTGTCATATTGTTTAGTTATCGACCCTGTAGATTTCGGTTATGTTACTTGTTTTTATATTTATCATGGAAATACAATCTGGTCATGTTATGAGGTTATTACTGGACAGTTTCTGTTTTACTGGTTGCTCATGTTTCTATTGGATTGCGTTAACTGGTCTAAATAATTTGATTTGACTTTGAATGCATGTTGTCTGTAGGCTACCAGTCAAGGAAGAACAGCCAAGTTGTGGGTGATTTCAAGGTGTGTCTGTGTATGTGTATGTTTGAAAGCAGTTTCAGTATAATGTTAGTCCAGTTTTAAATGCCAGTTAAGAGTGTTTTAAGCAGGCCTAAGCACAACATTTGTGTGACTTGGCCACTACTCAGGCACAACTCCTATTCTTAGAAGATTCCACTTCTTTCCAGATGAGAGGTTTGAAAGGAGAAATATTTGTGGAAATTATGAAACAGATTAGTACCCATCCACAACTAAAGTGTGAATTTTCTTTATATTTGCCTCTGGGAGATGATGTGGAACAGTTAAAGATAAGAAAAGGGAAAGATAAAATCAGCAACAAAGCTTTTCATCAAGAAGTGTGCACGTGTGTACATGAGTGTGTGTGCTGCATGGACCGACAAGTCTGTGGTCCATCTCCCTGCAGTGTAGAGGATATCTATTAATAAGTTCATCTGATTCTCATCTATAAATACATTTCTCCTCTTTCTCCTCACACTGGCTCACTGCATAACAAGCTTTGACAGTAGCCAGTTGGGTAAAGACATGCATGCAGATGGGGTGGTGTGGGTGAGCTGGGCTGGTGTGTGTGTGTGTGTGCGTGCGCTGTATGAAATGAATGTATATGGTCCTTTGTTCTTCAGCATCAGGGTGTGCTAGCTTTCAGCACGACGGACAGCGCCTCTGGCCTCTCCTTAGTTTGGTCGCACGGAGGAAGAGAAGAGGAGGAAGGGTCTGCTGCTTCTAAACACAATCATGGGTTTATTCTCCCAGAACCATGATCCGTGGACCTCTCACAGGGGGGACCCAGTTCTCCAGTGCTCTTTGTGTGGGCTCCACGGCGTCCCCAGGTATAGTAAATGTGCACCTTTTGCACTTTTGTTCACTTGTCAACCAAACATTGTATCCAACAAGTTAGAGTTTAAGTCAGTGCCACTCTTTGCCTCTTCAGCTATGCACATACAAAGCGCCCATTTCTCTATCGTTCTCCTGTGCCCTTGAGGACTCCTCCCAGAACTAGATATCGAATGTTTGGAACAGCAAATGGAAAAGCTTTCATTAACTGGATACATGTTGAATCCCAAATGTGGTCAAGGATATAGGTGCAAACAATATAAATGTTGGATTTCTACTGACTTACTAGAAGTTAAAATAAAGTGGTGGTAAATAAAGTAAGTACTCATGTACCACACTTCTGTCCGTCTTTACACTTCTACTTCAGCACATTTCAGAGTGAAATAATCATTAATTCAGTTACTTTTTAAATTATTTTATTTATAGACGTATGATCAACAATGCCAAAGATTCCCAACATTCCCAACATTTTGGGGTTAAATTTGGTTAGTTTCAGATTTCTATGAGCCAAAGAGATAATTCCCTTCTTGATTTCTTAGATAGTTTTAACTGGTCGAGGTCCACGATAATTTTGAGAAAAGTAAAAAAAAAAAGATTACAAATTTGTGCTTCAGTTTTTCAGACCCCTCAGATGTATCCTGTGACCCTTTAGAGGGGGCTCTGCTCTAATCTCATTCGGCGGTTACAGCTGATAAGGCCGCCCCCCACCGATGGTGTCGTGGATGTGTAGCACCCACCATTCAGTCCCCCCTACGGTAAACAGTTGACACTGTTGTCGCCGTTTGCACAGAGCCATGTGGAGGCCATAGATATGCTCTGAATTCCATGTTTAGCATATTTCACAAAATGTTCCATGTTCTTATACCCTGTGAATAAAGATGACAAGTTTTAATTAGAGGTACAGTGTTTTATTACCCGTCTGTGACCTACACTATGCACACACAGTAAACCATTTAAAGCTTTTTTTTAATTAAAAACACAAGTTGGTGTCTTAAAAATTCCTTAAAAAGTAAAAATGAACTGAACTTCAGCAATCATTCTGAGAAATTAAATTAACTAAATTGACACATTCGTATCAGGTGAGCTCATGTTTAATAGAAAATATTAGTTGATTTAATTTAAGTTCTGTTTTAAAATGCAGTCGTTTCAAGTTCCCCATGCATCTCTTTCATTAGGCTATCCAGTTTCTGTCCAATTTATTTTCAATCTACTAAAGAATCATCACAAAGTGATGACGGTGTTAGTAGTATAGCTATTTGTAAAAGATGGCTCATAAACACCAACTGATAAAACTCCAAAGGGTAAAGCTACACTGTGGCGTGTCTGGTGTCGTCATCACGCAGCCGAGTAGGTGGGGGTTGACGTATACAGTCCCCCCCCCCCCGTCACTCGGCTCCTCTCGCGGATGCTGCGACCGAGCTCCTGTGCGCGCCGGCTCTCTCAGTGGCTCAACCCCCCCCTCCTCCTCCGAAGATGTCGCATGAGCTTCTCCTCTCAACGCGGCATCTCTTTTCTTTTTTTCTCTTCTTTTTCTGACAGTGCCCTTAACAGTTAACCTAATTCTGTCAAATTAGCAGCTCTCACCACCGGGAGCAGCTAGTCCTCGTCTAGGCGCACGGACTGCCCCCCCCCCCCCCCCTGCAACGGAGGTGTTTAAACCCTCAACCCGGCGCATCCTCTCTCTGTCTCTCGCTCTCTCTCTCGCGCTCTCTCTCTGTCTCTCTCTCTCTCCTCAATCGCCGCAGAACTCCGCCGACCAACCGTCAGGTGACCGTGCGGAGCGGAATATTCATCAGCACCGTCGTCGTCTTTCATCCCTCCACTCCTTCGGACGCCAGGCAACCGGAGCTGCCGCAGCCCCGGTGCCCCCCTGTATAGCTACTCTCATCCGGCTTGGGACATTCTCTGCTCCACGCACACGCAGATTAACGGGGATTCTGCCTCCCCGCTCGCGCGCTGATGCTGATGTCCTTGAGCTCGGCCTGCACGGTGAGTCGGTGAGTCCGTGCGTGCCCGCGTGCGTGACTGTTATTTACCCCGGGCGCCCAAGCGCCGATTTTATAAGTGAAGATGCGCCGTGATTCAATAGTAGCATGTAGCATGGATGTTTTTAACGGACTTGCAGAGTGTGAAACAAGGCCTAATGTGGCATGTCTCCCCACAGGCCTTAAACAGCTATAATAATAGCCTACACAGTAGGGCATACCATAATTCTCCTGGCAAACAGCGCTATGACATTATGAGGGAGTTGTGTGGATGCGTGTGCGCGCGTGTATGCGCTTGTGTAGGGCTAATGATATCCATCCATCCAGTCGTGTCCCGTGTCAGTTGATGAAGGGCTGCCGCTCTCTAGGTGTTCCCGAACGCCAGTATGCACCATGCTATAAGCTATTGGGTATCAATTGCGTTGTTTGTCTCTGTTACGGCGCGTCGCACCTGCAGCGCTGAGCTGCGGGGGTACCGATTCGATCTGGTAATGATCTGCGGCCAGGGGACATTCATAAGTCGCCCTGCTCAGGGTCGGTTTGAGTTGGACCGGGCCGGTAACCTTGCGGAGGGACATAGGGTAGGCATGTGGCGCACCATACGTCCACTCACTTTCTCCTTGATTTTTTTAGTTGGCCTACAGTGTAGTGTAGTTCTCGGCACTAATCAGCATCTCCTCCTGTTGCCATATATGTGATGGGGATGAGCAGAGGGATGAAGCTCGGGCGCGTCTGAAGGTGACCAGGAAAGGTCGTTTTGTGTGGGAAGCACTGTTTCATGGGGCCATTCCTGCACCGAAGTGCACTGTATGCTGGCAAATGCCAGTATTGTGTGTGTGTGTGTGTATGTGTGTATGTGTGTGTAGCCTTGGGTGCAGGTGGATAGTGGCTCATGTGGGACAGACATGGGACTCTGTGAGTGTGAGTCTTTGCATGTGTGTGAGATAGACACTCAGAGTGGACATCGGCCACTCTCAACTGGGACTTTCTTTCTTTCTCTCGTTCTGTTCCAAGTCCAATCACACACCCCTTCCTTTGCCAAGCTGTCACCATCATCATCCTCGTCATCGTCAGCATCATCCACTTGCTTCAATGTGCTCCACAGTTAATGCAGATATCTGTGCCCTGTTGGCTCCACACTTCTAAGTGTGCTATTCCCGCTGGGCATTTATAGAAGTGTGTGGCTGGCAGCGAGCCAGCGACGGCAGGCAGCAGCCCAGCTGAAAGTGCCCCCGCCAGGGGTGACCCTTCAGAAGCCTGCCGAAAAGTAGGAACTGCAGGTGCACAGGTGGACCGTGGACGGAATGCTGACAAGTTCACACACCAATTATGTGCAGATAGAGTTCAGACAAGAACGCACGGATGCCTACCTACTTGTTAAGTCATATATTGTGTTTGTAGCCCGAGTTGCCCCATCCAGCTCACACACAGTCACAAAGCGTGTGAGGCCCTGCTGGCTTAGACTCAAATCCCATGAGGACCTTCTCTCCCTTGTGTCCCCACTCTGTACCCTCCTCAACTCTCTTGCCTCTGCGATAAAGGGGAAATACCCGAGGGAAAAGAACGGCCACTTTCTTTTGAAACAAAAAAAAAGAAAAATCAAATTTCTGCGACCCCCTGAGGGATGGTGTGCAGAGAAGCAGGACTAGCATTCAGGATAAATAGGCAGGCCACTGAGGATTGTGGTGACCTTTTGTCTGACTCTTTTCATGTTCAAACACATTTTCAGCCAGTACAGCCCCCCCACCCTCTCCTACTTTCATTTTGAAAGCACTGTATGACACATCTGTGTGTGTGTGCGTCATGGCAGTGATCATGTAAGGGATGTCTCCGGGCTGTTGGTGTCTTTTTGTGTATTGCACATTTGTAATGCTTGTATCCTGGCTGAACTGTATTTGTGTTGTGTTTGTGTGTAAGAGTTAAAAAGGCATAACCAATTGTGTAACACATTGCAATTTATGTAATGCAGGCTCACATGTGCGCACACACACACATGCACTGTGCATATCAAAGCTCTGAGACAAACAGAGAGACACGGTCAGAGTTAGTTGCAAATACGTAGTTGGGAGGCTGAACAGAAGAGCTTTTTTTCTTGCGTGAGCGTTATAAAATCAGACAGAATCAGTGAGTAAGAGATCGGGCTGGGAAGGAAATGCACGACTGGCTGAGTAAATAAATGATTGCAGTAGCAGGAAGCAGATAGACAGGGATAGCGACAAAATGAGGGAGTCAGGAGGGAGAAAGCGGATGGTAAAATAATAACAAGTAATGAGACAAACCAAGTAAACCCGTTTAGATAGAGTAGACAGATAGCTAGAGATAGATAAAGATAGATAGATGGGAGGGTAGGCAAATAAGAAAAGATGGAGCGAGAGGAAGCTTCAAAGGCAGAGCAGGGTGACTCAGTCATAAACTAACACTCTCAGTCAGGATAGAGGCATGGCAGGGCAGAGAGGAAAAAAGGGAGGGAGAAGATGCAAGAGACAGAGGGAGCTGAGGGAGAGTGAAGAGTGGAGAGGAGGGAGGAGAAAAAGGAATTCATGATGAGATTCCCTTCTTTTCTTAATGCTCATCCATATGTAAAATAGGACCGGGCATTTAGGATACGTTGTGTCATGTGTGATGCTGAGGATATTTGGTTACATGCAGAGCTAATTGCTCATGTGGGGTGAAGCCTTGTCCCACGCAGTGAGGCTGAAGTTGCCGTTCTACTGGAACGCCATCGATGTGAGATGTATTTGAATTAAATCAGAGTCAGAGATGGGTTGAAATGTTAATTCAGTGACTAGGAAATTGTTTTTCAGGGGATTCAACAAGAGCAGTTCACTTCAGGACATCTCCCTCTTTCGGGCATCACAAGCCTTTTATTAGACTGGACAAAGTGACCCTGAATCAATCGCACCTATGAGGCACGTGGATGTGTCCGGGCACAGCATGCTTTGTGACTAAGTGGATGGATTGGATACACCTGGTTTAAGGTAACATTACCTGGGTTAACCTATGCGAGGATGATGGTAATCATCTTTATTTTTCTTGGAAAAAACTAAACTAACAATGAACTGTGCCATAGTGCTCCATTGTTGTCCAGGAAGTATTAAAAACACATTGCTAGAAATTAGAACTCGAGCAACAAAAGCTCCTGTTTGAGTAATGGTTGATAAAAACCTCAGAGCCAAGTTGATTAAGGAAATAGTTGAGCCGTTTTCGAAATGAAGCCATATATTTATGAGGTGTTTTTAAACATTGAAATCTCGAGTAGGAAGCAATGGGCTTGGAGCTGAGAGCCACAGACAGTCAGGATAGGGAGACACAGACCACCACGGGGTTTCTTATATATAGAAACATTCCATCCTAAAGGGAAGGAAAAAATGTAATACCTCTATTTTTTTATTCTTAGTGGATGAAAGCAAAAGGAACATTCACAACGTTGCTTGATTTTTGGAGCTAGTTGAAATAAGGTCTGGTGGAATGCAATGCGGCAACCTCAATCCAAGACTTTGTTTGGACTTTTTTTGTTAATTATTTAAAGCTGATAAATGAATGTCAACTCTACAGCTCCTTTGACCTCTTCAGAGCATTTTAGTAACTTTTAAATTATTAATTTGGTTTTTACGGCGCGCAACTTCAGTGTTTTGGCGTTTTGGTTCTCAACAGAGTTGTTTGCAGGTGCAGCAGGCAGGTGTTTTCAGCTAAAAACCAAAAAACCAAATGTAATGTTCTCTACCTACCAGCATTACAGTCAGACAGAGCGAGAGACTAGCTGGTGAACATAATGGAGCATTTAGCAGCTAAAGAGACAGATATGTTTTAGGGCTGGACTAAATGCTCCTCTCTTTGGATATTCGTTCGTTGTCAGGTATTTGGTTTTCAAACCGAAGCTTCAAATATTCACTGAAATGGTATTCAGGACAGCACTAATATTCAGTTGGTGGAGTGACTATTGGACATGTGTCAATATGTCACTGTTTGCTAGCATGTTAGCCATATCCACTTCATAAAGTTATAATATGTCAGTGTTGACAGTGTGTTGTGTTGCCCCCAAAGTAACCAAACATATGAATTTATGCAGGTTTAAACATTGCATGAAGTGAGACAAAGGTGTTTACATGGATAAATGTGTGGACAAAAGTGAGGAGAGGTTTGGGTTGACTTACAGGGCTGTGATTGTCTATAAAGCTAGCTATCTCTGTATGTGTGTCCTTCGCATATCACAACTTGAGTCTCAGCTTAATGATGGTGGTAATGTTGTATCTCTTCTTGCTCTCTCTTAGGTCCTGGTGGTGCAGCAATAGCTACCTCTGAACTGGATCCACTTACTGTGTCTGGTTTATCAGCCTTGCTCGCCCCTCTCTCCACCCGTCCATCACCCCTCTGTCCCCGTCTGTGAGTCTGTCAGCCCGTCCGTCCATCTGTCCATGGACTGGCCGTGACCCTGGAGGGAGGGGGACAGAAACAAGGAAAGAGCGGAGTCGCAGAGGAGTCGAAGGAAAAGAAAGCTGGATTCCTTCAGACCTCACGCTTCTGAAGTGCCCCTGCTTGCTGTCCTTGATCCCCCTCACCCTCCTCCTCCTCCAGTTATGGAGAATTAAAGGAGCAGTGGGAGGCTAGGCCAAGATAGTGAGGCGAACAAAAAATACATAACGAATGCCCCTTCTTTACCCTTAAATGAAATTAGAAAAGGGTTTAGGTGTGATTATGATTACACATTTTTAAGAAAGAAATCAAGACCAAACCAAGATTCTCACTGTTGAGCACATGAACAACCCTCCACCATCCAAACGAAAGGGGAACTGAGTGGAGAACAGACTACAGGGCGAGAGGAGGAACAAAACACAAAAAGAACCTTACTGACATGTCAACAACAGCCACTATGGGTGAAATGGCAAATAGCGCAGTGGAGTTTTATCCCAAAGGGTCGCGAGGCGTGAGCGGAGGAGGAAGGGCAGACGGCAGCGTCGCAGGGGGAGACTTTGGGGCCACGGTGACGGAGCTCACGGAGCTGATGGAGCTCCGAGGGAGCGATGCCCTGCAGAAGATCCAGGAGAGCTACGGAGACACAGAGGGGCTCTGCCAGAGACTACAGTCCAGCACCACTGATGGTGAGCAGGCCTGGATGGAAGAATGCTTGTTGAACTGTAAAAACAGTAGATTGGTTGATGGATGAATAATGGAGGAGGAGATGGCTAGCTGGATGAATGGATGAGATGGAAGGAATGGTTGGGTGGATGAGTGGATACATGAATGGGTGAATAGACTGCTGGCTTGCTGGATGAATGGATTTGTAGAGTGGATACATGATTGAGAGAAGGAGTGGAAGGAGGGATGACATTGTACTCTTGGGTGGAGTCACACATTAACACCATCGCGTGAGTGGTGTTTCTGCAAACTGTGTCCAAATCATCCGTCTGATTTCTACACCGTCATCACTAACCTGCTGACACAATGTTTTGATCACAAAAACTGAATGAATTCTGTTTCACTCATGCATTAGTACTACACAAGTAGACTGAATTTAACAAAAATGCTACAATTACTGCAGTGCAGCACATCTCAGACAGAAGGAGGCCGATTAATGAATTACTTCCATCAAACCGTCAAAACACATTTTATTCTGGACTGTAATCCTGGCTGGGATGGACTCCTGGATGAATTGATTGGTGAATGGATGATGGGATTATAATGGCTGAATGAATGGATGGGAAGCTGATAGAGTAAATCCATATATGGATGAATGGAGTTAAAGTGAGCAAGGATTGACTAGAATCTCTAATAGGTCCATGTACAGAACTGCAACTTCTGATTATTGTCATTGTTTATATATATATGTATATATATATAAACACTTTTGGAAGATTCTGTGATAGGGTCACTGATAAACGTACTGTTTATCAGACCACAAATGACATAAGAATTCACTAGCTAGTGTACCCCGCGGTCTCTCCTTTTAGGAGACTACTTGGCCTGGAGGAGAACAGGCGCAAGCTTCCGGAGATGGACCTTCAGTTAGCAGATGTAGCAACTCAAATTCAGCAGGTCAAAGCTGGGTCTAACCTGTGTAACGGCAGCAGCAGATAGGTCACTGATCCTGGACCGCCCTGACTCCCCTAACTCCCTGCTGGTTTAAAGTTGCTACAGCTTCTAAGTGAAGGCCCGTATCCGGAGCTGCCACCGCTCAATTGTTCTGGTTGTTTCCATGGTGCTTAACTGACCCGGAAGTACATTGACCAATTGTTTTTCATTTACATTGAGCTTAATGAAAAAAAGATGGTCAACTAATCAATTAATTGACTAATCCTTTCAGCTCTAAATCATTTAGTCTATTTCCATCTATTCTGTTTTTAAAGACAAATAAAGAATAATAATTGGAGCTGAAGTGATTGGTCCGTTAATCGATTGACTGAAAATGAATAAGTAACAGTTTTAATAATCCAAGAATATAAAGTAATTTATCAAATGGTAAACATTCTCCCAGCTTTTCACAATTTGTACACCATTGTAAAAATAGTCACTAGGTTAATCCACAATGAAAATAATAGTAATCACTCTAGTTGATATAATAATGAAAGATTTGTAATGACTAGTGAGGGTAGAATTTGGTTTTCTGTGTCTATAGTGTGTGTGTGTGTTTGTGTGTGTGTGTTTGTGTGCACACTTGCGTGTTCTAACAGGGGTGTGTCACCACACTACGCCCACTCCTTCAACTAGTTTGTAGCCTAGCAACAAAACAGAGAAGTTGGCTGGGAAAGTCAGCGAGAGAGAGAAAGATGACTGAGTATGTGTGTGTGTGTGTGTGTGTGTGTGTGTGTGTGTGTGAGCGAGAGAGATGGAGAAAAAGTGAGAGAGTTGGTGGGTGTTAAGTTACAGTAAGTCTGTGTTGAGTGTTGCTAATTTGATACTGCGGGCTGGTCAGGGATCAGTGCAGCAGGTCCCAACAAACCCAGCAGATACATACACACAGAGTCTGTGTCTGCAGTTGTCCCTACAGAGCACAGTTGGCAAACAGCAGACACGGACACACACTAATGCTGCTCTTGGACAGGTTTCTTTTTCACTGCGCTGACTCCCACAGATGACATATGGTGTCATCTGTGATGACGATCCAGCCAAATGCAAACACTGATGAAGGATGATGTCTTGTAGAAATCTAATGTCATTACTCAAAACCAGTGGCGGGCCGTGCATTTTATACCTGGGCCTTCTGTGCTGTCCTACTACAGTTGAACAGCTACGGTGCAGATACGTGAATCCGTGCATGACGGGACGCTGCATCATTAACGGACAATGCATAGTCAAATCAACTTAATTAACACAATGACAACCACAAAGTCATAAGAACCAGTCACATATATTCATATGACAACAAAGCATGACACATCAATCCAGCAGACCTGCAGCGGATCCACGCATTCCACCACACAAGAGCACGAGCCATTCAAATATTGTTACTGCAGATGTAAATAAACAAACGCAGTTTGTCACTTACCGAGTGCTGTTCACTTAAAGACAAAGTCCATCCTCCTTTCTTTGTTGGCAAAGAGTTTAATCCCAGTACATCGTTTCAGTTCCAGTAAGAAGTTGTTCTCGATTCATGGACGAAGCGACTGCGACCGACCGGCGCTTGTGGAGCTCCGTTTCCCTGCGAACGTGTTCGTTGAGTTGTAGATCCACTCGAGTCTCTCCAAAAGTTTTCAAAAGCATCATAGTGTCCTGCCGTGCTATGGCGTCCTCAGGTTAGCATAGCATAGCTCCAAACACCAAGATGCTCAGTTAAAATGAAACACATTCTCAGCCATAAAATGTGCAACGCTCTCAGCCAGGAACACCGTTCATAAAAATAAATAAACTACACCAAGCAAAACCCTAAAAATGTTATAATTTCTTCCATATCTTTCAATTTGAACTCTTACTACTCCAACTAACTTCTGCCAGCTTCCTTAAATTTCACATTAGTCACGCGCTGGTCCACTGACCAATCATGGTGCACCTTAATGCAGACGTACTTAGCAGGCTACCTGGGTAGTATCGGCACGTCAAAGAATACGCCCAACATGACAAACTAAAGATCTGATTGGTTGAAGACTATGACAATCAACAATATCGTCCCCATATACTTTAATCTGCAAAGGCTCTCTAGCGGGCATCGGGCCTCTCTCCTTACATAGAGACATAGGGGCTGAATCTGATTGGATAAAAGCTCTCCTTAAAACAAGCTGTGCTGGAAGCAGCGCTGCAGGCTGGAAGCAGAGCAACAGAGGAAGACAGGAGCTGTGCAATGAGAAAATAAGCTAATGCGAACAAAATTATAATACATACAGTGTATTTGTGAAAAATTATTAAATTATAAAATAGCTATAACTTTGTGATTCTGTTTAGGCCAGCAGAGAAGACTTAGTTGGCCCTGACGGCCCACCACTTCTTTAAACTGATCAATCAGAACTGTCAAGACCAAAAACGGCAAATCATATCAAATCAATTTATTATAACAAAGAATATAAACTGAGAAGTCACTTTGGAGGTGTGGTGAGTTAATCGGTGACATTAGCAGTGTTCATGTGGTGTGAGGCGCTCCAGATCTGGCTTCTCTGTCCCAGAAAAACAAAAACAAAATACAAAGCATGTATCGCTACGTGACCATTGACCTGCCCTGCCTCCTCGGCCTGCTTCTTCCCCCACCCATCCTCAGCCACCCTGGTACCTGAGAAGCACACAAACAGGCGCAGCAGGTAAAACAGACTTATAAAGGCCCGGAGATCACAATGGCAGGGTTCAGTGCACAAGGGCACGTAAGACAACGCATCAGCTATGACATTGTCTTTTCTTTTAACGTGTTGAATGTCAAGGTCATAGGCCGTAAAAAAACAACAATCATCTGGCTTAGGGCCTGCAGTCTCCTCTGACAACTTGAAACCAACACAGGCGAACCACAGCTAACTGATGCAGAACAGACACAAGCAAGCATCACAGAACTCACTCTAGATATTTGCTCCAGATCAGTGGTCTCATCCAGCATTTGTAGCTATACATTACATTACATTACATTACATTACAGTCATTTAGCAGACGCTTTTATCCAAAGCGACTTACAAGAAGTGTATTCAACATCGGTATTCAAGAGAACTACTAGTCACCAGAAGTCATAAGTGCATATCCTTTGCTAAACAAGTATCTAAGTATCTATGCATAAACCAGGGCAAACGTACAGTGCAGAAACAAACATACAATAAGTGCAACGAGCAAATCCGCAATACAATAAGTGCAACGAACTAATACGATTACAATAAGTGCAATAAGCTAATACGAATAAAATAAGTGCTAAGTGGAAGGCTCAGGGTAGTACTTCTTGAAGAGGTGAGTTTTCAGCCTGCGCCGAAAGATGGGCAGCGACTCCGCTGTCCTGACGTCAGTGGGAAGTTCATTCCACCACTGTGGGGCCAGGACAGAAAAAAGCCGTGACCGGGTAGATCGGCCGCAGGGACCTCTGAGCGACGGGGGAACCAGTCGCCCTGATGCAACAGAGCGAAGTGGTCGGGCGGAGGTGTAGGGCTTGACCATGGCCTGGAGATAGGAAGGAGCTGTACCTTTCACTGCCCTGTATGCTAGCACCAGAGCAGGGGTGGCCAACCAGTCAGAGACCAAGAGCCACATTTTTTACTGTGTTACGGCAAAGAGCCACATCATACACATGGGCACACATGAACATCACCCTATCCCTTCCTCACACACACACACACACACACCTTTGCTCAGCCAGATTTATTGTAAATGTCACACACCAACATGATAATGACAGAAATTGACTCCTACAGTACTAAGGCCACAGGCCAGTCATTTTCAACAATGAACATTGTGTGCACTGTCTCACACAGACAAACTCAGTTCAACCAAGTCCACAAACAAAAATATAATAATTTACAATAGTGTTTTTCTTTTACTATGCATGTTACTTAGTGGGACTTCTGGCATTCCTTGCCTTGAACAATCCTCTTCAAATCTGGCTTGTATTCCGCTGTTGCCACTCGAAGCAATTCTTTCACATGGGTGTCAGTCAGAACAGATCGATGCTTTGATTTCACGTGTTTCAAGGTAGAAAACACAGACTCGCAGTTGACCCAAACATTGACAGTATCTTAAGCGCAGCCCGTTTGACATTGGGGTATTTTTTCATTGGCACACTTTTCCAGAACTCAATGGTCCCGTCCCTTAAAGCAGGTTTGAGTTGGTCCTCCTCACAAAGATCGATCATCTCCAACTCAGCCGCATCCTCATCTGTGACTAGCGGGGCTTTCATACAGTCCGTCTCTGCGTTAAATGGGTCGACGAGGAACGTAATTTGTGGCCGCACATGCGCGTTTGACGGAAATACCGTATTTAACTCAAGCGAAGCGAACACGCACATTAAAAAAACACAAATACAAACTTCGATATGAACGTAAGAGCCGCATGAAACCGGGCAAAGAGCCGCATGCGGCTCGGGAGCCGCGGGTTGGCCACCCCTGCACCAGAGTCTTAAACTGAATGCGAGCTCTTACAGGTAACCAGTGTAGAGAACGGAGAAGGGAAGTTGTGTGGGAGAACTTGGGGCGCTCGAACACCAGACGAGCTGCAGCTTTCTGGACAAGCTCCAGCGGTCTGATGGCCGACGCCGTGGCTCCGGCAGGTAGAGAGTTGCAGTAGTCCAGGCGGGAGATGACAAGAGTCTGGATGAGCACCTGTGCCGTCTCCTCAGTGAGGAAGGGGCGAATCCTCCTGATGTTGTAGAGCAGGTATCTACAGGAGCGTGTAACCGATGCGATATTTGCTGAGAACTACAGTTGGTCATCCAGGGTCACACCCAGGTTCCTCGCAGTCCGAGTTGGCCTCACCACGGTATCGTCCATGGTGATGGACAGGTCTCGGTGCGGGCAACCCTTTCCCGGGAGGAACAGTAGCTCGGTTTTGTCGAGGTTGAGCTTGAGGTGGTGTGTCGTCATCCACTTCGAGATGTCAGCCAAGCACGCAGCTATGCGTACCTCCACTTGAGTGTCACCAGGAGGAAATGACAAGACCAGTTGGGTGTCATCGGCATAACAATGGTAAGAAAAGTCATGTGAGCGAATAACAGAACCCAGAGATGTTGTGTAGAGCGAGAAGAGAAGGGGGCCCAGGACTGAACCTTGCGGAACCCCCGTAGTCAGCAAGCGTGGTTCCGACACGGTCCCCCTCCATGTCACCTGGTAGGATCGACCTGTCAGGTAGGATGCAAACAGGGAGAGTGCAGAGCCTGAGACGCCCATCCCCTTGAGGGTGGAGAGGAGGATCTGGTGGTTCACAGTGTCAAATGCTGCAGATAGGTCCAGGAGAATCAGGACAGAGGAGAGAGAGTTAGCTCTTGCGGCGTGAAGGGACTCCGTCACCGCAAGGAGGGCCGTCTCAGTCGAGTGACCCACTTTGAACCCGGACTGGTGGGGGTCCAAGAGGCTGTTCTGATGGAGATAGGAAGACAGTTGGTTGAAGACAGCACGCTCAAGTGTTTTGGATAGAAAGGGTAGAAGAGAAACCGGTCTGAAGTTCTTGACGTCAGACGGGTCAAGTGATGGTTTCTTCAGAAGGGGAGTGACTCTGGCAGTCTTGAAAGCCGTGGGAAAGCATCCTGAATCGAGAGATGTGTTGATGAGGTGGGTGAGGAAAGGAAGGAGTTCAGTCGCAATAGACTGAAGAAGAGGGGATGGGATCGGATCAAGAGAGCACGTGGTGGGGCGGTTAGATGTAACAAGTTTGAAGACCTCGTTAGGAGAGAGGGGCGCAAGATAGGCTAAGCTGGGGCATGGAGAGTGGGGGGAGACCGTTGGGGGAAGAGCTGGACAGGGTAGACAGGGAGAGGGTGGACAGGGGAGTGGAGAGAAGGAGGATCTGATATTGTTTACCTTCTTATCAAAGAAGTTGGCGAAATCATCAGGGCGGGGGGAGGAAGTAGGAGGAGGGGTTGGGTGTTGGAGGAGTGAAGAGAACGTTTCGAAGAGTTTTTTAGGATTGGAAGCAGAGGTTAGGATTTTAGAGCGGAAGAAAGCAGCTTTGGCAGTAGATAGAGAGGAAGAGAAAGTGGAAAGAAGAGATTGGAAATTGAGAAGGTCCTCCAGCAGTTTGCCTTTTCTCCATTTACGCTCAGCCTCTTTTAGAGTCAGTCTATCAGTACGCACTGAGTCCGACAGCCACGGGGCAGGTGGAGTTGGCCGCGCAGGCCTGGAGGTGAAGGGACAGAGGTTGTCCAATGAAGAGGAAAGGGTGCTAAAGAGGAGATTAGTAGCAGTATCAGGGGATAGGAGAGAGAAGGATGCAGGGTCAGGGAGAGCAGAGGTAACAGAAGAGGAAAGATCAGCCGGGGAGAGGGATCGAAGATGACTACGGGTAGAGACCATGTGGGTAGGTGGTGGACGTAAAGAGGGAGAGGAGAGGGAGAGGGACTAGGCCATTAAGTAGTGGTCAGACAGCTGGAGAGGAGTGACGGACAGGTTGGCAGTAGAACAGTGTCTAGTGAAGATAAGATCCAGCTGGTTGCCGGCCTTGTGGGTAGGAGGAGAAGGGGAGTGGTAAAAGTCAAAGGAGGAGAGGAAGGAAAGAAGAGGTTCTAGCTTATCAGTCTGGATGTTGAAGTCGCCGAGCAAGATGAGTGCGGAGCCATCGTCATGGAAGTGCGAGACTAATGTGTCAAGCTCCTCCAGGAACTCACCAAGAGGCCCTGGTGGGCGATACACAACAGCAATGTTGAGCTTGACTGGATAAGTGACAGTAACAGCATGAAATTCGAACGAGGACGGGGAGAACTGTGGAACCGAGACAGGAGAGTATTTCCATTTAGGGTAAATTAGCAGGCCAGTACCACCACCTCGCCTCGCAGCTCTGGGAGTGTGAGAAAAAGAGTACACATCCGACAGTGCTGCAGGTGTGGTAGTGTTTTCTGGTGTGATCCAGGTCTCAGTTAGAGCAAGAAAGTTAAGGGAGAGCAAGGAAGCATAGCCCGAGATGAACTCAGCTTTCGGCACTGCCGACTGGCAATTCCATAGTCCCCCCGCCACCAACTGCTCTCCATGAGCCGAGAGAGTAGGATAGATGAGGTTAGTGGGTTCACGGCACCTGGGAGTGACCCAATGTCTACGTGACCACCGAGCAGAGGAGCGAACAGAAATAGGGTGCAAACACATGGTGGAGAAATAGAAACTCCCCAAGTACAAGCTCGAGGAGTCAAGCTTGACGAAGTCGGGCTTGAAAAAGTCGCCCTGTTGCCTTTGTTCGCCCTAGCCTTCGTTTGCCTGACGCTCGAAAGCTGACGCTTCCAACCACCAGCAGTGGTTAAGAACAGCAATCTACTAATTGCTCATTGTCTGCCAGGAGTGCAAGTTCCTCCCCCTGCAATCAGCAGAGTTATTCAGCAGGAGTGACTAAATCACACCTACTCAGACGGGCAGAAACTCACAGCCCAATCACAACTGAGGCAGGCCTAAGTAAAGCTCTAAAGTCAACTAAATTAAAGCAACAATAAAATACCTATCAGATTCTGGGTGAGTCAGAAGTTCAGTTGTTGCTCCAAGAGAAGAATACAGTCATACCAACAAACCATAATGTGACGTAATTCATAGAAATCCCATGAAATGATTTCATATGTTATGCACGTAATCTTGAACGAGGAAGTATAACCAGGTTATGTACAGAGATTTGGATTGAAGTCGGCTCTGAAAAGCATCTTTCACTAATCAACTCCTTTGCAAACAGTCTCACCATTCTTGCAGAATACGTTACATAAAAGCTTATTGAGCGGTAACATTACATTAGTAATACCACCGAACGAAGCTGTGCAGTTACAGCAGCGTAAACTGAAGGCTATGCATCGTCACGGGAACCTTCATGCATTCAGTTGGTGATGCAGAAAATCTGATCAAGAATTCTATATGCTGCAAGTGTAATTGTTTTCCTGTTTGTTCAGGTAATATTAACGCTTTATATTTTACACCGCATATCATTCATACATGAAAATAATGATGAAGGCACAGTGACTTCATACTTAAGCACTATGAATGATGTTTTTTTGCTTGGTCCTGATTGGCTGAAGTCTGTTTTATACTGCCGGTATTGCAGATAATAGAACTCTGAATAGAAAGTTGATTAGTCAATTGATATTTATCACAGATAATATGCAATTAAATCAAATGAAATACATTTTACTTTAATGAAGCCAAAAACTAAAGTAATTTCCACATATCCTTCAGTATGGGACAGAGTAAGCTGTGCGTCCGGTCCATTTTCTTGCGGCAGAAGAGTCTGCTGGTGCACCGAACGACAGGCACTCTGGAGCTCAGTCAGAGTTGGGGGTGCTTGGGAAAGTCAGTCCATATAATTACATTATACTAAAAGCTGCACTACATTCATGTTTTTTGCTAATATGAATGTCCTGGATAATTTATATTCAATAGTTATTACCAACATTTTACACAATTTTCCAGGTCTCCGTGGGTTTTTAGAGGGCTTAGGTGCTGTGCAACCGTTGGGGTACGAGGGTTTTTTGATGTAAAACCATGCAATTTTACCACGACAAAACTTTGAATAATTCCTTTATTATTTACAAGTAACACAGCCTTCTTTGAACATGTAACTCTTTTTTGCTCTGTAACATCATATTCTGTAAATCAAAGAGCAAGAGATTGGTTTATCAGTGCTCATCATGGCGCATTAGTAAACAGCCAGTTGCGCCCCGGCATTCTAAGAGAATGACTGGTAGATGATTCGCTGTTATCAGCCATATTATGTCCTGCTTTTGCAAGACGTGAACACTGTATCCATGAATTTCAACACCCTCATTATCATCCCCCTCCCCGTGCCGTCCCATGCGTCGGCTTGTCCTGACGCTCTCCATGTTGTTTTTACGCAGCATAAAAACCCTGCTTCAATGGCAACGAAAACCCTGATTGTAGAAGAGCAAACCTCAACGCTGTATGTGAAAGCCGTCACAGCAACTACACAGTCAACAACACGGAGCTAATGCACGAGAACTGTGAGGAGGGAGTGGGGCAATGAATGGATGACCCAGAGCCAGTTTACTATAATTTATAATAATGCAGGACAGTGAAGACATTTTATACAGGAGACAAGCAAGGAGACAAGCGAGGAGACAACGATACGCATTCATCACACGGAGTTCATATGAGACAATAGAAAACATATTCTAATTATATATATATTTTAAATTTCCATTGCGGTTAAACTATAGGCTTTTAGAAAAAAATGTGCTGCAGCACCCATAGCCCCCCCAACCCCCACACTTCCCACGCCAATGCCAAACACTCCTTTTTTATGAGAACGCACACAGAGCCTGATGAAGAAAGTCTAGGTTAGCAAAGAAAGCTAATAACAACTGTCAGGGTACCCGTTATCTCTGATTGGGGCTTTAGCTTTTGTTGGGCCAGATTGCTCAAAGACAGACTGTGGAACTCACTCCGTCGTTCACCCCTCTGATCTGAGGCATCTGACAACACAACTAAAGCTGCTGCCTCTTCTTAGTATGATTACAATAAACGTGATCACAGAGGAGGAACATGAATAGATAGATCGATAGAACAATGTGGGTACATACAGAAGAGAAATAGCCAACAGGAATGCATATTATGTTGCAACAGTATAACACAAATAAATATGACACACACACCGGGGTGAACGTACCACATGCCTGTACGACGTGATGCATCCTCTGTAATACGATACACAGAGCAGAGTGGGGGTTAAACCAATACAGAATGGGATCTTTCCCTTGCTGTCTCATGCACACACACACACACACACACACACACACACACACACACACACACAGATATGGATACCCAGCACTGCAGTATGTGACCATTATATCCACATTAAAGAGACAGAAAAGAGGAGGCGGAGAAACGATGAGAAAGAAAAAGAGGGAATGAGAGAAAGAGTGTGTGTGTGTGTGTGTGGAGGGGGGGGGCTAGAACAGCTTGCCGCATTGTCAAGGACACATCAAGGAGAGATTGAGAGAGGGAGAAAAAGAGAGGAGGAGAGCCAACGAGAGAGGCTGTGGAAGAGGATGAGGAGGAAGGAATGAAAACAACGGGATGGGGGGAAATGGAGGGAGAGAGGGACTAATGGAAGGAGGATACAGCTCACTACAATTACTCAGCAAAAGGCCTGTTGTCTCTCTCTCTTTCTCTCTCGTTGAGAAACCCTGTTGAGCATCATATTGCTACACATCTCTTTGGCAACGCTGGGAGCCACACATGAGTCCCTGCAGCAAGCACACTGGACTGGGATATCTCCGAACACACACAGGCAAACGGACGCAAAGATAGACACCGATCTTGGCCAACCACATCATACAAATTGCTATTCCCCCTCTCCCCAACAGCCAATAAAAAAGAAAAAAAAAGAAAGCTCTGCTCCAAACCTATCACACTGGAGGAATGACATCACCTGTTGCTGGGCAGAAACCTGTTAGCGACAGGAAGCCTGGACCTGATATCGTGGTCACCATGGAAACTGAATTACTTAGGGGTGAGGTTGAAGGGGAGAGATCTGAATGTGTTGTGGATAGAGGAAGATTGTCTCGTAGGTTTTGGCTTTTTTTGGGTGATTCATGTGTGTCTCAGCATGTCCTAGTGATAAGCTACTATTTAAAGGCAAATCAATGTCGAGCAATTTTGCTCGTGCGGGCAGAGATATTTTGCGCGGAGTGATGTAAAAGAGCTCGCAAAAGTAATATACGTGCACGGCTGTTTGATTTGCACGTGCGGGACCTCTACACATGCACGTGGATCTCATTTGTGCTCTCGGATTTTGACAGTGATTTGGTTCATACTACTACCTGCTAAACAGTGCTTTATGGAATTATATCTACACTTTTATGGATGATGGTGAACCTAAACCATTCAAAGGTCACTGATTCACAAAATCCTTCTTGAATTGTGAATTTGTCAGTGTGTGTGCAGATATGTTTTGTTTGTATACCTCTTGGCATGTGAATTTTGTTTGATTTTTTTAATAGAAAGAAATTAGCTAACATCTCAGGCTTCTGTATTTCCCTGCTCTTTTTCTCTCTCTCTCTCTCTCTCTCTCTCTCTCTCTCTGTCCCATTCTCCTTCTCCATCTCTCAGGCCTCAGTGGGGATCCGGCAGACATGGAGCGTCGGTACCAAACGTTCGGCCAAAACTTCATCCCGCCGAAGAAGCCGAAGACTTTCCTGGAACTTGTGTGGGAGGCCTTACAGGACGTCACACTCATCATCTTGGAGGCCGCCGCCATCATCTCGCTCGGCCTCTCTTTCTACCAGCCTCCCGGAAAGGATAGCGAATGTGAGGGCAGGGGCAGAGAGGGCTGGGGAGCATGATTTGGGAGGGTGTGAGAGGACAAGGGGGAGTAAGAGCAATAGAAGGGGAGAGACATAGACAGGTAACAAATAAGATGAGTCATCATCAGCATACAGTATCACCCTATAGTATCCTGGTTAAAGGGGGGACCGGGAACGAGACAGGGAGGAAGCTATGGTTATAGGAAGAGAAGACAAGTTTGGCTCTTCATAGAGCAAGGTGAGAGCTAAAGTAAAGGGACAAGGACGAAACAGTATCAGTAAATCAAGCTTATGTATCGGTAACGTATAGTCGAGGAGAGATACATAGATTTACCCTCCACAAAAGAGAGCAAAATCCATGCAAATCCAATCTGCTGGTTAAGACCATAAGATGCTGTTGAAAAAGCCTAGTAAGTGGTCCTTGAGTTGAAGGTGGAGTCAGTGATTCTGGAGAAAGATGTGAACTCAACGAACCAATACCCCCCTCCAGATACACCGTCCCTCTCACTCCCAATGCCTTTCTCTTTATACGTCCATGTCCTTTCCCCTATCCTGTGTACGAGCACGTTGCTGATTGGCTGGAATGGTGGTGTGTTACCCAATAATGGAGCTCGGGCTGTGTAAAAACTCAGAACGGACAGCTAGCAGGCCGTGAGGAGATATTCACTAGATTTCACAAAATGTGTGTTTCATTGGAATCACAGACTGCACCTTTAAGATCATTTGGTCCAAAAATGTACTTTAATGCACAGAGTCATATAATAATAAGAGTCATGAAATCAGCAAACATATATCTAAATATCTAAAATGTTGCTAATATTAGCCTCTTATGCTACAGGTTATGCCAGACCAAATACTGGGATAATATACAGTTATAAATCTCAACAATAGCACAAGTAAAGAAGAGGTAAGTAAGTATAGCAGCAAAACCCCAGAGTTTATTGAATTGATCAACACTTCATGGGTAAAGTATTTACGGTGTAGTGGGAAGGGTGTCATGCCATTGTTCTGAAGGCCCATTGCTCCCAGCAACAAACAGGCACATAAAGATTGACCTCATGGTCCTTCGTGGTTGCGATATTTTCTTTCAAATATGGCGAAGGCTTGACTCACCCTACTCTGGCTCTGATTGGCTTACCCTGATATTCTCACCCTAACCAATCTTGCTTTTCATGCGTAAACCTAACGTTACAAACAACGGAGGCAACAAGTACTAGCCAATCAGAGGCGGAGTGGGGCGGGTCATGCCATCACCATAGTAGGGGAAATATTTGGTAAGATACAATGACATCATTCTGCATAATGATTAGCCATGTGCCTCTATTTGTTGCAGGGAGAGTGTGTACATTCAGAGCAGTTGGCTTTGTTTTCAGGATAAAGGGCTGTTGGACAAATGGGACACTTTTTGGACTATTGTTGTTTCGGAATAATGGGCTGTTGGAACAATGGACAGTCCCCATGGGACAAATGTTGAGGGAGGTATACATCAAAGTATCCTCTCTTTAAACACCTCAGTGCAGAGAGCCAATAGAGAAAATAACCAAGCTTTACCAAAGCATATGAGTCAGCTGGGCTCACATGGCATTCTTATGCTGACCTGACACTTATATGCTGCTGCTATATCTGCCTCAGATGTATTGAAACAACTGTCAACAGAAATTTCTAAATCAAACAGCTTTCAGAAAAAAATCCTTAAGTACGATTATTATCTCACTTAAGATGGTGTTAAACATAAACTTTGTTCATGTTGTTGTTGTTTGGGTAGATCAGAAATATCTTCAATGATCTTGAAGATCTAATCATCTTTATTGGTCTCATGGTTAGAATATGGAAATACACAAAAGCTGAAAGAATACAAAGCAAAAGGGATTGCCAAATGGTTGCCATTAGCTATCTGGGTGGGTTTACCACAAAAGAGGTCATGGTAGAGAGGAAGTGGGCTCAGTGAACAGAAGGACACTGCGGCTCTGTCAGAAACTTCACAGTGCGCCTTAGATAACAGCAGCACATCCAAACTATCCTCACATTCATTTCATGAGGTAGAGGTAATCATTTGTAGTCATGCACTGTTTGTCACTGTTTTAAACATTTGAATGGTAGTAAATGATATGATGACTGTAGTCAAATGCAGCCACTTGTTAAGAGCCACTGCAGTCTTAAACCTCAACCATATTGTTTGTCAGCTTTATTGGCCATGTATGCGTATGCATACAAGGAATTTGACTCCAGCTTTTCCGTTGCTCTCAACATTCATGCACAGAAATAGGCAAATAAACCAAAAACAAGGACAACAAAGTAGAGCAGAGGTAAGCATAAACATTTAACTACCAAAGAGAGCGCAGTGCCGAGGCTGCCATCCGCGGCGCCATCTTGTCTTAGCTCATACCTAAATGTCTTCCCGAGATTTTGATGTCAGTTAGTTTTTTTTTTTTACCATTTATTTAAATTTGGATCACAGATTGCTTTCCATCTTACATTTGATAACCAAACTATCCATACCACCAATCTGCTGGTTCTTCAGGTGGGTTAAATACCATTTGATTCAGTTGTGATATCATGTCTCTGGCTGAGTAACCCACAATATATCTAACCAACCTTCCCTCTGTTCCCCTCTGCCCAGCTTGTGGAGAATTGTCGGGGTCCGCAGAGGATGAAGGCGAGGGTGACACCGGCTGGATTGAGGGCGCGGCCATCCTGCTGTCTGTTGTGTGTGTTGTCCTGGTGACGGCGTTTAACGACTGGTCTAAAGAGAAGCAGTTCCGGGGCCTACAGAGTCGGATTGAACAAGAACAGAAGTTCACTGTGGTGCGTAAAGGAAATGTCATCCAGATCCCCGTGGCTGACATGGTGGTGGGGGACATGGCTCAGGTCAAATACGGTAAGGAACCGTCACAAACGCTTATTGTACAAAAGAGCAGCTCCAAATATTTTCACTGTTGATTAACCAATTTATTTCAAATTAATTGATTAATTGTACACCCTATATAATATCTAAAGAAATAAAAAATGAAGCTACAAGAAGCAAAACGGATGCATTGCAATTTGAAACCCCTCCTCACAAAATGATTAATCTGCTCTTTTTCAACAGGACATTTGTGTTTGTGTACAGTCAAACAAACGAGACATAATGTGGCAATTAGTTTGGAGGTACTGGTAGTTGGAATTTTAACCTTTAGTCAGAGTCAGGCAAGTTGTTTAGACCTGCTTCCAGACTGTATGCTAAGCTAGTCACATCCTGGCTGTAAGCAGCTTTATATTTAGCGCACAGACATAAAAGTGGTATTGCCCTTCTCATCTAACCTTCAGCAAAAGCCCATTTCCTACAGTGTTGATTACCTAATATGTCCACAAGAGATGCATAAATGTCCCTGTTGACATGTCCCCAATCAAAAAGGACATAAAGTACAAGGTGAATCAAACACTGATCTGTGCTGGTCTGTGTTCAGGGGACCTGCTGCCAGCTGATGGTATCTTGGTCCAAGGGAACGATCTGAAGATAGATGAGAGCTCTCTTACAGGAGAGTCTGACCACGTAAGCAAGTCTGTGGATAAGGACCCCATGCTGCTCTCAGGTGTGTTTTCACAGTTTTGATTTTCGGTGGACATGCCTGACAATAGGCTATGAGGCAGGGAGATTCAATTTACAAATAGTGAGATTTATATAAAGTGCATGCTGGTTAAGACAGGGTATGAACATTTTTATGTAAATTGGACTAATTGAAGTCTATGAATGTCACTGCTTTCATCAACCTTATTTCCAGCCACAGAAACCAGCTATTTTCAGTGAAAAGGTTTTGGTTGCCTACCACCAAACAGCAGACAGACCAAGTTAGCGGCCACCTGGTGAACCAAGTGGAGCATTTAGCAGGTTAAGAGCCAGGAGTGAATATTTGAATTAAATTCATAAGGTGGCCAGAGCCACTGCTCCAAAAATCATTCTAAAGTTACTCTGTGTCTGCTGGATGTGTAAGTAAGCGATTGTTAACATTAAGCATCTTTATAAGGGGATGTCCACAAGAGTAGTGTGTACTTTCACAAGTGTCCAAAAATATATTCACTCAGGTTTAAAACTGAAATGAATAAAATAAAAGGAGAAACCTATTGTAAGCATCTCTGTGTTTCCTATTACATTTTCTTTTTTTTAAAACCCTTGACTTTAGACAAAAAGCATTGTATGGCAGACGATGAACTTTAAGACAACCAGGTTTGGCTTGCTTTTCTGTCAATACCAAAATAACTCAACTAGACAAGCCTTCTACAAAACTATTTAACCAAATTCCTTATTGTCTAACCCAACTATGCGTTGGGTGCACTCCAAAGGGCTTTATCGTTTTTCAAATGAACTTTTTCTTTTGCCTAAATGATGATGTATCGTGTTGAGCTGAGCTCAAGGTGTGAGAGCAGCTCAGGCCATTTATCAATGTTGCGCATGAACAAAACCTTACAAAGAACCTTGCTAAAAGTTGTTTCATTTCTGTAACCACTTGGGGTTGCCACTTCGCAAGCACCACTGATTTCTTATTTGGACTTTAAGGTACTCATGTGATGGAGGGCTCCGGAAGGATGCTGGTGACAGCTGTAGGTGTCAACTCACAGACGGGCATCATCTTCACCCTACTGGGTGCTGGAGAAATAGAGGAAGAAGGGAAGGACAAGAAAGGTATGTGAAAGAGACAAACCAGTAGAGACACAGAAAATGTATCGAATCTTTTGGGGCTCTAATGAGAGAAAGACAAAGATATTTTTGTTGAAGACATGCCGCGCCTTTTTAATAGTTTTATTTACTCATATAGCAAAATTAACAGAATAGTTAGTAAGATATCAGAAGCAAAAATAGTTTGGTTCTTCAAATACCAACTAGAGGAAGTAAACAGATGCTTACAAAACCCAGAATGAATACCTCAAACTGCTCTCAGTTAGTTATTAGTTAACTTATACTCACACACATGTATTGATTACTGAATGGGCCATCAGGCACAGGCACAGGTGTCCCTGAATGTATGGGCCTCAGAACCTCTGTTTGAAGTGACTGTTAATATTTATTTTTGGAAATTCAACCAAATTACTATAAAGAGACACTAAACGACCACAAACACACTCAACTACAAGCAACTACAAAGAGACTTGAAATGACTACAGAGAGGCTCAAACCGACCACAAAGACATGCAAAGCAACTACAAAAAGGTGTGAAATGACTACAAAAAGACTCTAAATGACTATAAAGACACGCTACGCAACTACAAAGAGGTGTGAAATGACTACAAAAAGACTCGAAATAACCACAATGACATGCAAAACAACTACAAAGAGAGGTGAAATTACTATAAAGAGACTCTAAAGAGACTAAACGACCAGAAACACACTCAAAGCAACTACAAAAAGATGTGAAATGACTACAGAGAGGCTCAAAACGACCACAAAGACACGTAAAGTAACTTCAAAAAGGTGTGAAATGACTACAAATAGACTCTAAATGACTATAAAGACACGCTACGCAACTGCAAAGAGATGTGAAATGACTACAGAGAGGCTCAAACCGACCACAAAGACACGCAAAGCAACTACAAAGAGACGTGAAATGACTACAAAGGGTTTGAAATGACTACAAAAAGACTCTAAACGACCAGAAACACACTCAAAGCAACTACAGTTTTACACGTCTGTGCCCAGGGGCCCATTGTCTCATAATCCGTCCATGTACACATATCACAGCCTGTGTGTGTGTAGAATTAATTGAGTGCCTAACTGATTTCAGATAAGAGCTTCAACAGGAAACACACCAGTTTCACCTCATCGATAATTTAGCCCACATCCTCTTCATCCCTCTTGTTGTCATGCCCCTTCTCTCTGCTTATCCATTTTTCTCTATTTCTCTCACTTGGTCTCTTGTTTACCCTACCGCTGTGCCCTCTTTCACTTTCCTATCCTTCCGTTTGCTCTCCCCTGTTTTTCCTTCCCTCCCCTAATCTGAGAGAGAGAGCATGCAGATTGAATCAATTATTGAAAGAGCAGGGGAGCTCGAGGGTGCCAGTGAGATTCAGGGAAGAGTGTTGGTTGGTCGGTCAATGCATGCAGCATTAGTCTGTGCTCAAATTTGTTTTGGAAGGGCCCTGCAGTCAGAGCAGAGCTGAAGACAACAACAGAGGCTACATATACTTTCAGAAGCACTTAAGGTTAATATCATTACCAGCGCACTCATCCATGTCTCTACCACTGCACTTCTCACTCATGCATGGGAATGTGTGTAGTATTGTTGGCATCTTGAAAAGGAGAAAACATGTAAAGCATCCTACAATGTAGAAATGGACAGCAACGATATAGCTGATGATGCTTATTTTATGAAAATAATGTACCTTATTGCTTGTTTTCCAAAGTGTTAGTTGCACACTAGGATGTTTCGCGCTCAGTGCAGCAGCCTCTGTGGGCTAGATCATTCAGACAGTCATTTACTGGAGCTAATACATTATTCATAAGACTTCTACAAATGCCATAACTTCTTAGTTTTTTTTCCTCATGCAATGTGGGTTTGCTATGGTGCTATTGACTGTTCTCTTTGAATTGTCTCTCATTTGAGATTGAGGTTATATTTTGTTCATTTTTGTCATTCTATACAGTCATCTACAAGCATTCTGCTAGAACAGTAGTGCCTACAAACACATTCACTACTTGAGTTTTTTATTCTTCCTTCCCTCTTTGCTCTCTTTTGTTTTCCCTTTTTGCCAAATCCTCTCACGTGGCCCAAAACCTTCCTTCCTCACATATTCCCCTAACAGAGGACAGTACTCAGTTGCTCATCTCTACAGATGCCAGTTTCAGCACAGTCACCAATGGTATGTGAGCACAAAGTTGTCTGCCTGCCCCGCTCCTTTCCTCAGCCAATGAATGGACCCCAGTACACTGTGCAGTGAAAGTGACCTATGATGGGCTTACACATATGAAATATGTCTCTCAGTCTCTTGACCCAGTGTATGAAGATGTGTGAACCTGTATTATTCTTCCCTTTAGTGTTGTTACTTTGTGCTTTTCTGTCTCTGGAAGTGTGTTTTTTCAGCATATGAATATGCACACATGTGAACACTTGACTTTCTATGTACCCATGTATCTAAATCAGTCTCCCTTTCTCTCAGGAAAACAACCTGATGGAGCTGTGGAGAACAATCAGAACAAAGGTAAAGGCTCATGACATGTGCATGTGTGTGTGTAAAGCTTGGTTTGGATGTAGGATGAGCTTACTTCATCTGCAGGTACGGTACTGAAGAGAGTGTATATGTTTTTTTTTTGTATGTGTTTCAGCCAAGAAGCAGGACGGGGGTGTTGCCATGGAGATGCAACCCCTAAAAAGTGCAGAGGGAGGGGAGGTAGAGGACAGAGAGAAGAAGAAGACCAGCGTTCCGAAGAAAGAGAAGAGCGTGTTGCAGGGCAAGCTCACCAAACTAGCTGTTCAAATTGGCAAAGCAGGTAAAGAACCCTCTGTTTCACACCCTTTAAGCAGTCGTTAGAGAACTATCTACACTAAAAACATGTAGAGTCGATTCTGTCCCACAGAGCTACTGGGGCAATGACGTATAGCAATGAGCTCTCTGAATTGTGGGAGTTGTGTGAAACTTTGCACATAAGGTGGGAAGATTCATACTTAGAATGATGTGCTGCTCAATAACAGACATGTAAAAGATGATATTCTCACGTGCTATAAACTGTGATGGAATGTGAAACCAAAGATAGAGGAGTGAAGTGAATGATGAAGCACTGTGTGGCTCTTCATTCACCAGGCATGCATCACTTCAGACCCAAAATCAAACGTAGATATTAGGACTGCCTCCTCTTAGTCTGTTAGTCAACTAAGATTTCTTTAATCAATTTGTCATTTTTCATCACGAATAACTCATTTCCAAACACATCTGAGCACTTCTTTGCTAAACACAAGATCTAAAGTGCTGCTTTTGTGTGACTCTTTGTAGAGAAACTCAGTTTTACAGATCTGTCGATTAAATCAAAAATCCATTAGTTGATATAATCGTATGAGAGTTAGTCGACTCAGAATGTCTTTGGTTGAGCTCAGCCCTACTAGATATTGAATAAAGTCTGAGTGACTGATTCCCTTCTTTGAATCTCCCCCACAGGTTTGGTGATGTCGGCCATCACCGTCATCATCCTAGTGCTGTTCTTCGTCATCAACACGTTTGTCGTTGAAGGTCTGTGTGTAAACAACGTGTCGAAAACACACACGTACTATCCCAGAATGCACCTCTTTCATTTCCTGGCACATTTTAAAGTCTCGATATTTCCCACTCTGCTGAGTTTGACTCACTCTCAATATATAGTATGGTGTGTGTGTTGCAGGTCACACGTGGCAGGCAGAGTGCACTCCGGTCTACGTCCAGTATTTTGTCAAGTTCTTCATCATCGGAGTCACTGTGCTGGTGGTGGCTGTCCCAGAAGGCTTACCTCTCGCTGTCACCATCTCTCTGGCTTACTCTGTCAAGGTAGACCCACCCATCCAGTTTTCTGAATGCTTGGCGAATGGAAATGTAGTTTAACGACTGTAACTGTAAAGACCATTTTTGTCTTTATTTGACAGAGGACAGTATGGGGGAGAGAGAGAGAGAGAGAGGGTATGACATGCAACCAAGGTCCCAAAACTGGATTATAACCCAGGATGTTGTAGTTACATAGGACTAAGGCTGTGCAATATGGACAAAATCTTCTATCCAAATATAGGTTGTTTCATATCTTGATAACAATATATATCATGATGTAGAATGTTTTCTGGTAATTCAATAAGTAAGTACTCAATATGAAATTACCACATGGTAAAGCGTATTTTTGTATACTCCTGTGTGAATGAAATACTTGACAAATTCAAAGTAGGGAGTGCTTTCTCATTTAATTATGAACTTAGGTGCAAAATGAATATAACAGTTTCAAGTGAAATCATAGAGGAAAATATAAATATATATTTCAGCTACAGACTGAGTATATTTACAGAGTAATCACATTGAAACATGAGTTTGATTTACTGGGGTAATCTCAAAAACAGAATTCTCATCACTATACTCTTTTGAGAAATTTAAGTCAGTATGTGCTTGTTATTATCAATTTAGTTGACATAATTGTATATCACGATATCTCGATATATTGTTTAATTACAATATGATTCAATTGAATGCTCTATATAGGACTGTGTAATGGCCACAATCTGGCGATATGAAATGTATGATGATATGGGGGTTAGGGTTCAATATATTGTGTTACTGTAAGTAAGGCGAGATATTTGTATTTTTTAAACCTGACTGTAGGATCACTGTCAGAGTGTAAAGAACATATGACCACAGTATCACAAAACATAATTTCGTGATACTCAAGTGCATGGATATTTTCTCACACCCCTACGGATATATGGCATGTGCTATAACCACTTGGCTGTCAAGGCGCTCCATAAAGCCCATTTTTGGGAGGGGATTGATACATCTCTCATGTCTGTCCGTTAAATATGAAGCTGCAACCATAAACCTGTTAGCTTAGCGTAGCATAAAGACTGGAAACAGGCTTAAACAGCTTGTTTTGCTCAGTTCAAAGTTAACAAAATCCACGTACCAGTAGGGTTTAAAGCTCAGAATGTAACACTGTATGTCTTGTTTGTTTAATCTGTACAAAGACTTAAACTTGTAAAATCGGCAATTATTGTTTTTGATTGTTTTTTGGTTTTGACATGGATTATGTGCCAGACTATTCCTAGTTTCTGATAATTACAGTAATGTCACCTGCTGGAAATGAAAGCATGGATCGATTTCTCTAAGTCTTAACTGGACATGAGTCATCTGATTCTTGCTATGTTTTTAAGATGGTGGCATTGATTTTCTATAATTTCATGTTGTGTCTGTTAAAGAACTCTGAGTCCTACATTGCACCTGATTTCCTTAGTATTTGGTCGTCAGATATATGAATGCTATTTCTCTTGTGATGTGTACATATTTGCCTGCATTTAGCTGAAAAGTTCAGGCACATCCAATCATTTGTTCAGTGTCCTTGCAAAGACAATCTATGGAACTGTAGAGGCTTGGGTGCATTTGGGTTTTGTCTACATAATTGTGATAGTTGATGTTATTGTTTGTATGATGTGTAAATGTTAATAAGAAGAGGACCAATGATTGAGCCTTTAGGAGCTCCACACATCATGTTGGTCCCTTCAGATGTGTAATTACCAATTATTGAGACAAAATGTTGTGAACATGGGATAGCACTGTGGCTGAGAGCCCATATTCATATTGTATGGTCAACTGTGTAAAAGGCAGCACTTTGATCTGATAAAAATAGAACTGAAGTCTTGCCTGAATTAGTTTCTAAACTAATATCATTCAGAGCCACAATCAGTGTGTAGCTAGGTTACTGTATACATTTGTGTATAAATCCACTTGAAAACGGTAATTCATCAATGTGTTAATATGTAATTGGCCTGCTGCACCATTTCAGCGTACATTAATTACCATTCTTTACACACTCCAAGTTATATGCACTGCTCAAAAATATGTTGAATGATAATGCCCCTGAATTGTCACAGTTAGAATTTACCGTGCCTCCCTCTCTCCTACCGTGCCTCCCTCTCTCCTTCCACTTCCACAATCCATTTCTCTCTACCTCTGTATTTCTGCCCTCCCTCAATTCATCATCATTCCTTCCCACCACACCCTTCCATCCATCCCTCTGCTCTCCATCACTATCTCATTTGTAGAAAATGATGAAGGACAACAACCTTGTACGCCACCTAGATGCATGCGAGACCATGGGCAACGCCACGGCCATCTGCTCTGACAAGACCGGCACCCTCACCACCAACCGCATGACTGTGGTGCAGACTCACATAGGTGAGTGAAAACCAAAAATTCATAAATAATAATAAATTATTATAAATGAATTCATATCACCAAGCACGTCTTTATTGATTTTCTGTTTTGCCTATGGTTCACTCTAATGAAAACACAAGGCAATGCTCCGATTGTATGAATGTTGAGAAACAGGATTACATTTTGAAAAACATCCTCACTTATGAAGGCAAATCACTGTCAAAATCCGAGAGCACAAATGAGATCCATGCGCGCGCGTATTTTACTTTGACGAGTGCTTTTATATCACTCCGCGAGTAAAAGTCCGTCCCGCGCGAGCAAAAGTCGCTCGAGAAGCTTAAACCTGTTCGCTCGCGAAACTTTATTCTGCTCGCTCGCGAGTAGATTTTCTTTTTGACAGTAAGTGGCGGACCCAGTCTCCATTGTATCTCTACATCTAATTGGTTACAATGCTCGTCTTTGGATAAACCGGATATCACTGACACAGACGCCAGGTCTGTTAGAGGTGGTTATCAATCCGCCACTAAACACTACTCCACTACATCGCCACTACATTTGCTTTGAATTCACTCCATCATTCTACTACAGACAATGTGTGTTTGACAGTCAAACTGTGACAAACAGCTCAAAGACACTCTTTGTTCTTAATTGATTAAACATGATGCGATCATATTTAATCATATTGTTGTGTTTACAGAAGAGATATAATGTAGTTGTATATAATATGAGCAACAATTTGGACCTGCTCAAAGATCTGGAGCAAGATTAGGGACCACTGTTTGTATATTAACTGTTAAATCACTGACAAGTAGTTAGTGGATGAAAATGTATTCAGATCCTCACTGCAGTAAACGTACTAATACCATACTGATGAAACAATAATCCACTACGAGTAAAATACCTGCATTCAAAACCTTAGTCAAGTAACCAATTAGATGTAGAGATACAAGGGAGACTGGGTCCGCCCACTTACTGTCAAAAAGAAAAACTACTCGCGAGCGAGCAGAAAAAAGACTCGCGAGCGAGCAGAATAAAGTTTCGCGAGCGAACAAGTTCAAGCTTCTCGAGCGACTTTTGCTCGCGCGAGAGTGAATTTTGCTCGCGGAGTGATATAAAAGCACTCGTCAAAGTAAAATACGCGCGCGCATGGATCTCATTTGCGCTCTCGGATTTTGACAGTGATTTGCCTTCATAATGATCTCCGTCCAGACTTAAATGCCTGAAAACGAATATCACGTGAATATTCACATACACTGGGCATGCAGTGGGTGCCGGTCCTACTGGTTTTCAAACCTACTGGTTTCCCTTCCGTGCGTGTGTTGTGTTCGAGTACCAGCAGCAGCTGTTTTCTGCCTCTGTTGATTGTATAAGTGAGCACTACATCACAGCCACGTATGAAGAAATACATTGAAGAAAATATATTTATGGAAAGATCGTCAAAGCTCCTCCTAAGTCACAGAGGACGTTATGCAACTGTTTACACAGTCTCAGTAGTACTCCCCAAGATACATGACAAGTAAAAAGTAAAGTGGAGTGCCCCTTTAATATGCTGTCACTAATGCTGTCATCTAACTGCATAACTATGTTCTTCGTGTATCCCCAGTACCTTTTCCTTGGCCAATAGGCCATAATATTGCATCCCTAACTCACCATTAAAACCAATAAAAACTGAATTTCATTTTGATAGCAGAAAAGCAGTTTATCTATTGCTAGATATTTCCATTTTCAGGTCCCAACTGGGTGAATTAATGTGCAAATGCAATGAGCGTAGGCTGAGTGTACAGAGATTATAATTGATGTGTATTAATGTTAGATTGTTGTTGCCCAGGTGATGTGCACCACCGCGTGGTCCCGGACCCTGGACAGATAAACCCCCGGACACTGGATCTATTAGTCAATGCTATCGCTATCAACAGCGCCTACACCTCCAAGATCTTAGTGAGTCATGCACAGACAGAGATACCACTCTTCTGGCTTTATCTCTTTAGTAGTCCTGCCTTTTTTTAATGTCATCCTCTTTCGTTTCCTCTTGCCTCATCCATCTCTTGTCTCCTTCTCTGTCTCCCTTCCCGACTGTCTCACGGCTAATCTAACACTCAAACTGGATTCAACCTGTCTCTGTATCAGCCGCCTGATGTGGAGGGGGGTCTGGCTAAGCAGGTGGGCAACAAGACAGAGTGTGGCCTGCTGGGATTTGTATTAGACCTGCAGCGGGACTACGCCCCTGTCAGAGAGCAGATCCCCGAGGAGAGACTGTACAAGGTAGGGAACCATGCACCGCATCCACCATCACTAGTTACAGTTAAGATAAATATATATTGATATTTGATATACATCCTGCATACATATTTCCCAAAAATGTGATGAATAGATAAACAAAATGCAATAGAATAATTGTACATCAAGCCTCTACATATTTTGTAATGTGCCAATATTACACATTTGATATTACAGTTTGAAGCTCAAGTGGTAGCTTGACCAATCCTAAGAACTAGTCAGTGGTGAGTAGAGTAGACAAAAATGTACTCAAGTAAAAGTACTGTTACTTTGCAAAAAAGCACTTAAGTAAAAGAAAAAGTAGTCATCAGAAAAACTACTTGAGTAAGAGTACAAAAGTATTTACTTAAAAAAATATGCGCCTGCACCGTAATGTCTTTCCTCCCCCAAGTCTTTTGTTTGATGTGGAAATGTATATAAAGTTAAAGAATTGAACATTCACCGTATTTAAATGTATTACTGATGAAATTACATCATCATTTATTGATTAGATAACCTGCCACTTATACACCAGACAATATTCTGTATCTCTCAAGTGAGATCACTAAATATGACATTAGTATTATACTTTATAATGAACCAATAAGTAAAATAAAATTACGTTCTTTGCTTGTGGTCTCCTGTATTATATTATAAATCAGTAAATCATGTGCATAATAGACGGTGTCTGTGATGTCAGAAAGTAAATATAAAGAGTGTCAACACTGTCCTAAAACTTTGGTCCTTCTTGTGTAGATGTCCTAAATCCAATCCCTGGTCTGGTCTAGAGACAATAAGATTAGAGAAATGGACAAATCAGTCTCTTGTCTTTGTGAAAATGTCTCATATCAGATGACTTATTCAGGCTAATCATGAGATAATGACCTATTAAATACAGGTGTGTTAAAGTCTTCACTTTGACCTGAGGAAGACCATCTGTGGTTGAAACACATCTGTTCTGTTTTGTCCAAGTGAAATAAAAGCACTTTGTCTTTTTCTTTTTTTCTGTGAGCATGATTTGGTGTCTACTTTTCTGTCTCTCTTCAGCAGACTACACAAAGCATGACTAGTTAAATCCACACTGTTTCAATATTTACATGACAACAGAAATCAGGGGTAGTGGCAGTTTTGAAGCATGATATACTGTGTGTATATGTTATTAAACCTAGTAACATTATGCATTATGCATTATGCATACACCATGAATATCTGCACCAAAGACTGTTTTATTTGTATCAAAAAAGTTTCTGCTTAACCTACATAGGCTCTTACAGGGCAACAATGCAACAACAATGGCATTGATTAGACAAACAAGTGTGTGCTGCCTGGTGCTTGCAGATCACAGTGGATCAAGCGGGTACATCATCCAACACTCAGAACTGTGTTTCTAGTCAGGGCCATGTCCGTCTGCCTCTACTTTGACCATTCTGAATCAGACGTCTCTCTCTCTCTCTCTCCCTCTCTCTCTCTCTCTCTCTCTCTCTCTCTCTCTCTCTCAGGTCTATACATTCAACTCAGTGCGTAAATCCATGTGTACGGTGATCAAGCTGCCTGACGGTTCCTTCCGCCTCTACAGCAAAGGAGCCTCTGAGATCCTGCTGAAGAAGTGAGTGTTAGAAGAGGGTGGGGGAGGTGGTCTGTGGCAAAACATGACATCTCATGAATAAGTAGAGGCAAAAATAGTTCACAGGGGACTGGGTTAAAAATGTTAAATGTAAGAGACAAAAGATGCTCTATTAATGAGTAATCTCGTCTCTCACTATTTTCTGTCCTTCATCTTTCTCTAGGTGTTCTTTCATCCTAGATGCCAATGGAGAAGCACGCTCATTCCGCCCGCGTGACAGAGATGAGATGGTCAAACAGGTGAGACTAAATACTGAAAGCTCCGATGTGCAGAACAATGTCCTCAAAAGGGCGCTACTGAATGTCATTTCTATGCCTCCACGCTGGAGTCATTATGTTTTCCTGTTGTCTTTCCTCAAATCTGGCACAAATGTCCATCTCGGCTCAAGGATGAAGTGATTTGATTTTGGAAGTCAAAGGTCAAGGTCACTGTCCACAAATATGGATTGAAGCTGAAACTTTTGCTAGATAAAAATGTGAATGTTATTTTTTTTCAATACATTTTGACTTTTGCCTAATCTCATCGTGTTAATGTAAATCAGTGGTCCTCAAACTACGGCCCGCGGGCTGCCACGATTAAATGAGCATGATCGTCTGCGATATTGACGTTTAAAATACGTGCTCTGCTACATATCAAATCAAACGCTTCCTGAATCAGCCAACCACTAGGGGGGCGAACGAGATGAGAGCTGTCATGCGTGCACCCTGTAGAAGTAGAAGAGTAGAAGAAGTAGAAGAGCAGAGAGACGGGAGCTTGAAGGACGAGTACTTGTGCTTAATTTATTTACACGCCGGCATGTCATGTCTGTCACTACATGGTCGTGCGTTTTCAATTCCCCTGCTCTCTGTATCGCGCACGGCGGTGTTCCGCCCCAATCCGCGCGCACGATGCAACAGTCGTTCACCTGCGAGTAGCACGCACGTAGCACCCCCGCGCACGATGCAACAGTCGCTCACCTGCGAGTAGCACGCACGTAGCACCCCCCCCCCCCACCCCCCATAATCGTGCGGCCCTAGGTCAAACAATATGTTCAGTGATGTGGCCCTCACAGGAAAAAGTTTGGGGACCCCTGATGTAAATGTATTCTGCTACATGTGAGTTTGTTGTTCGATAGCCGAAGCGTCATTAACGCGGTTAACCCCGCCGGAATCGCCGGGGACTATTTGTGTTCATTCGCGTGCATCTGGACGCGCCGGAGAGGGGGCGTGGCTTATCGGCCTGAAAGCTGTTCAACTGTCCGCCATCAACCGTAGAAAAATAGCCTCTATTTCTGCTCAGTACGTGTTGTGGAAGTCCCAGATATCACGGGGAACTAAACGCCGTCATGTCTGGTTCATAACATAGTCCGGAGGAGCTCCGTGGATTTCATCGAGCTCACTGTGTCTAGCGAGCCACATGTCGGCTGTTTACTACAGCTGTATGAACACACAATAAACTGACATGGCTGTGATTTAACGGCAATAAACCGACAAAAAGGGACTCCGAAATAACTACGTAATGATGCCGATTTGTACTTGTTTTATCAATGAAGCTCGGATTGACTGGTGCTAGGCTATGCTAACATTATAGCAGCTCCATCAACACTCACGATAACGTCATATAGACGTAAATACGGCAGCGTCTATTCATTGTTTGTACCATATGGTTTACACACACACATGTATACACATAGTTTGGTCCAGTCTCTACTGATATGAGGGATCGTAGAGCTCTGGGTGAACATGGCGGCTACAGCATTTATTTCCTGATTCAACAACAGCAGGACTTCACTGATGACGTGGGGAGCTACTCAACGCTGATAGGCTATCGCGCTGGAGCGTCACGCGAAGTTCAAATATTTCAACTTCTGCTGGGGCGTTTCGGCGTTTTGACGCGCCAAACGCGCCGCGCTATCGCGCCATCGCGTCCATCGCATCTGTACATAGACTTTGTATGTAATCGCGCCGCGTTCATCGCGTTCATCGCGTCCATCGCGCAACCGGCATCGCCGGGGACTATTTGTGTTCATTCGCGTGCATCGCGTCCATCGCGCTGGACGTGCCGAAAAGGGGGCGTGGCTTATCGGCCTGAAAGCTGTTCAACTGTCCGCCATCAACCGTAGAAAAATAGCCTCTATTTCTGCTCAGTACGTGTTGTGGAAGTCCCAGATATCACGGGGAACTAAACACCGTAATGTCTGGTTCATAACATAGTCCGGAGGAGCTCCGTGGATTTCATCGAGCTCACTGTGTCTAGCGAGCCACACGTCGGCTGTTTACTACAGCTGTATGAACACACTATAAACTGACTTGGCTGTAATTTAACGGCAATAAACCGACAAAAAGGGACTCCGAAATAACTACGTAATGATGCCGATTTGTACTTGTTTTATCAATGAAGCTCGGATCGATCGGTGCTAGGCTATGCTAACATTATAGCAGCTCCATCAACACTCACGATAACGTCATATAGACGTAAATACGGCAGCGTCTATTCATTGTTTGTACCATATGGTTTACACACACACATGTCTACACATAGTTTGGTCCGGTCTCTACTGATATGAGGGATCGTAGAGCTCTGGGTGAACATGGCGGCTACAGCATTTATTTTCTGATTTAGCAACGGCAGGACTTCACTGATGACGTGGGGAGCAACTCAACGCTGATTGGCTATCGCGCTGGCGCGTCACGCGATTTTTTCGCAGAAGTTCAAATATTTCAACTTCTGCGTTTTGGCGTTTCGGCGTTTTGACGCGTCAAAGCGTCAAACGCGCCGCGCCAATCGCGCCATCGCGTCCATCGCGTCTGTACATAGACTTTGTATGTTCATCGCGTTCATCGCGTTTGGTGTGAACGCACCTTTAGTCTGTGTTATTGTCTCATTGAATAAACACCTACACCAGGGGTCCCCAAACTTTTTCCTGTGAGGGCCACATCACTGAACATATCGTTTGACCTAGGGCCGCACGATTATGTGGGGGGGGGGGGGTGCTACGTGCTACGTGCGTGCTACTCGCAGGTGAGCGACTGTTGCATCGTGCGCGCGGATCGGGGCGGAACACGCGATACAGAGAGCAGGGGAATTGAAAACGCGCGACCATGTAGTGACAGACATGACATGCCGGCGTGTAAATAAATTAAGCACAAGTACTCGTCCTTCAAGCTCCCGTCTCTCCGCTCTTCTACTTCTTCTACTCTTCTACAGGGTGCGCGCATGACAGCTCTCATCTCGTTCACCCCCTGGTGGTTGGCTGATTCAGGAAGCGTTTGATTTGATATGTAGCAGAGCACGTATTTTAAACGTCAATATCGCAGACGATCATGCTCATTTAATTGTGGCAGCCAAAATCGTGATCGCGATTAAAATTTGATTAATTGTGCAGACTGAAAAAAAATCATAATGCGTCTCTGGTATTGTTCAGGGGGCCGGACCAAATGTGGAGGCGGGCCGTATCCGGCCCGCGGGCCGTAGTTTGGGGACCACTGACCTACACCAAAACATCAGCTTGTTCTAAAAATAGAAAATTGAGGAAAGGAAGTCAAGAGTCGGAAACAGAGACAGCTCACCTTCAAAGTAAAAGTTGCGCGTTTTCAAACGCGTTTGCTCCAGCAGTCAATTTAAGGAGAGCTAAATTAAAGAAATAAACAAATATTCAAAATAATGATGAGTGATGAGTATGACTGTAAAACTGACTGTTCCCTGAGGCTGAAATGTTGTCATGACAATATCGCCACTAAGCTATTCAATGTAAAATCCTTCAATATTTTTACTGTTTGCACTTTTAACTAGTCTACATAAAATAAAATAAAATAAAATAATAAATAAAAGTCCTTTTGCTGGATTATCCTCTGGGCTGTATAAAGCAAAAATGAGTCCAGAGTTTGGATAGAGTGCTTTTACCTCATCACTTATCATCGCATTAAAAGTATCACTGAGTTTACTTTATTTTATTGAGCATTGTGCTAACTTGTACTTAAATAGCATTTTCAAAACGACAGTCTCCAATAGGGTGCACATGTGTAATCTCCTCACAACACGGGTCTGTATTACAATGCTTATAAACAATAGTAATAACATATGAAACTAATTTTATATTACTATATTCACTGATCAAATTGCTTTACTTTTAAGAAATTACAGATGTTTTGGCATCATGGTAATATGGATTTCAGGCCAGCCAATCAGCTCCTTCCCATCTTCAAACTTTATTTCAGACTAATTTGTCATCTCTTATTTAGTACTAATCATTATTGTCGCTTCCTTGTTAAATGGAATGCTATTGATTCAGTGTAGGCTACGCTACACAGAGACACTGCACACTCACAAACTCGCCTTTTCATATTTGAACCTGTGTGGAGGAAGTATTTAGATCCTTTAAGAAAAAAGTACTCATACCACACTGAGAAAAAAAACTCTGTTACAAGTAAAAGTCCTGCATTGGATATGTTACTTTATGATAATAAGTGATCTTGTAAGTTCATATGGTAAATGTGTTTATTTACACATCCAGCAGTTACAGAGCAACATTATCAGTTTGTGAACTGGTGTTTGTGTCCACCTGATGAATGTAGGTCCAATATTCAATCTCTTCTAACTCTGTTTTTGGTCTCAAACAACTCCTGAGGGAGATATCTTTAGCTTCTAAATGCTCCACTATGTTCAGCAGACTGACTTATATACATTCAAAATCTGTTATATATAAAACTGCTTTTGCCAGATCAGTCTAGTTGTAACTGAAATATTTAGCAGCAAAACACATGTATTTGTTCCACGTACAGTAGATTAGTCCATGCAGAGGGAGTGCAAGCATTGTGTCATTGACAGACTGACCGACCTACATTTGGCTCACGATGAACACAGCCTGTGCATTGAGTACAAACAGCTCTCCTCCATACACAACTTTATTCCAGCTCAGCTGTTCAGTTTGCATTGCAGTAGCTTTGTGTCGCCACATCATATTAGGGACGTACAGCAGCGAAGGTTGCTGTCTGCTGTAGGCTGGAGGTCTTTTACCTGCAGCTGTGTCAGAGAGCATCCCCACAAAGGTACTCAAAAAGTCATCTGACAACAAATTGTATGCAAGCAGTTTGATCCAGTTTTTCTGCATCAGATATTGGAATGTAAATAACATGTCTGTAATCAGTAAGTTAAGCAGTCTGTGGTTAGATTTTGTGGAGCCCTTCCTGACCATACTTGTACTAATTACTTTTAACTAGGTGATTGAGTCAATGGCATGTGAGGGGTTGAGGACCATCTGCATTGCATACCGGGACCTGCCATCTAACCCGGAGCCAGATTGGGAAAACGAAGCAGAAATAGTGACGGAGTTGACCTGCCTCACTGTGGTTGGGATAGAGGACCCTGTGCGGCCTGAGGTAGGGTCCTGTTTAGTTTTAGTTTCAGCTGCTACTGTGGCTATCCATAATATGTGATTATAAGCTGTATTTCTAAAAGTAACTATTTCCGCCAGGCTTAAGCCTTTGGGAAGATCATGCGTTCTGTCATGTGTGTGTGTGTGTGTGTATCCGTCCGTCTGTCCACAGCTCATCTCGCATTCTACTGGACCCATCAGCCTCATATTTTTTGTGCTCATTTATGACTGCATGCTCAAGGACCTCTTGTGGTTGAGGTGATTTACAGTTTCTAAAAAAACTATTTTCTTGACTATTTATACCACCATTGACTGCTGAGTAATCACTCCTCTTAAGTGATCAACAACTGCCTCAGTAGCAAAAAACATTTCCAGCAATCGGATAGGCTAAAACAAGCCTGACCTAGTCTGTTGCAGGGTTTGTTTTAGGCCTTTGTCGTGCCTCAAAAAATGACATCCATAGAAAGGTTTGGTCTCATTTTGAAGCATATTTATTACATACCTGATATGTTATGATCCACTACCATCAGATGTAATACAGGATGATGAAATCCCTGTTTTTTTTTCTTCGCCATCATCGCGACCATAAGGGAGTTATGAGGGACAATTGAGTGAGATTCAACTCTTCTTTGTTTGGGAGGGGAGAGAGAGACACGCCTGGCTGAGATGTGCACGTTAATGAGATAACATTTTTTGTTGGCATTGTGTTTTTGTGTGAAAACATTTCCCTGCCCCCCTAAGGTGCCTGAGGCCATCCGTAAGTGTCAGCGTGCAGGCATCACGGTGCGGATGGTGACTGGTGATAACATTAACACAGCGAGGGCCATTGCTGCTAAATGTGGCATCATCCACCCTGGGGATGACTTTATCTGTATAGATGGCAAGGAATTCAACCGACGAATCAGGAACGAGAAAGGAGAGGTAAGTTGGGGTCTCAAGTGGGCATTTGTGTTTGTAAAATGACTGAAATCATTCATCAATTAAAAAAGGTTGTGAAGGATTTTGTTGTTGATCAACTGTTGGATTGGTCGACTAATCATCTCAGTTATATATTCCTAGTTCAGATGTGCGCATCAAACCTCAAACATCAACATACTTTATCTCTTTTTTTATTGTTACAACTGATGCATTAATGAGTAAGTAGCATATTACTGTTGTAGTTACTCGAGGTGGAACTGGTTACAAAAATACGCTACAGTACAGTTAACACAGTTACACTCTAAACAATTTCACCGTAAAAATAGTAGGATAACTGGGTTTTACCGTGATTTTACAGTATATGCCAGAATGTTACCGTTTATTTACAAAGGGTAATACAACCCAATACTTTTGCACTTAATTCCCAACAAATAAAATAATCAAAATAGACATTCAATACATAATTGTTGCAGTTTAATACATGTTCTCAGGACAAACAATAAAGGGACATTTGTAGTACATCACAAAACTCACAATGTACTGCATGTTTAGAAGAAAACTAATACAATTGTTAATGACCAGCTTAACTGAACTGATTAGCATCAGCAGTGTACCATTGAACAAAAATAGCATTAAGAGTGAAACGCTGAATTAAAATAGTATCAAGAACAGTGTAATAGAACTGCATCACAGTCTAGCTTGTTAATAAGTCTGATACACATTTATAGTTAATTTGAACTGCATGAACTCACACATGAATGAAAACAATAAGGAGAGAGAACACCTTGAAAGAGCACTTGACTGCAGCGTCTGGCTGTTACCCTCAATCTCTGATGACGAGTGACTGAAAAACTAACAAAATATAAACTTTAGAAACACAATGTTCTGAACTTCTGGAAAGTTCTGACATCCAGGATAAACACACTTAAAAGAAGCTTTGGGTGTGCAACTGTGGGTTTGCATGTGCCTCACATGTGTTAACATATCAGTGTAAGTCTTTGCAAAAAGCTAATACAACAATACCATACAGTTTAAATGAACAAACGTGCCTATGTGATGAGCTGATTACGTTAGGTGAAGAAATGAAGCTAAGACAATGGACCACAATGGACTAACGTTCAACAATAAAATGAGTTTGATCTGGTTTTAATGTTGCTCCTGGGATAACACACACTAACGTTACTGTTAGCGTTACCTCAACTGTTCATCATCTTGAACACACGTCAGCGATTTCTGGTCCGCTCTCCATTTTGATAATCGTCCCGTTTGCGTTAGAGTCGGTTCAATAAGAGCACAAGTAAACACAAGTTAGGTTACTAACGTTACATCTTAACACTGTAATGGATGATTAACTTTATTTATGTTAACTTAACTTGCTATGCTGTTAGCTAGCTAACCTTTCTAAGGCTAATTTAGCTCGAGCTAGCTGACGTTACAGAGCTAGCTCCGCCAAGATTAACAACCTAATGTAATGAAACAGACAAAGTGAAACATTATCTGAGATGTTAACAGTTCAATATTCATGAAGACAAAACAATACTGGAGACTTTGAATTTCGGATGATTTTGTCTCCTCGGTTGATCTCCACATGGCTGTGCTCAGAAGGATGAACTGAAGCTGTTGTGTCCAAAGTCACATTTAGTAGCAGTCGTTCACGTATTGTCACTCAAAAATGACTTGTAGGCAATGAACAGTTTGAATAATAAAAATATTCTATCGTCATTACAGACACATTAACCTACAATAGACAGCACGATGTAGATGAATTGTGATTTACTGAACTTGTATAGAGAAGCGCATTTCCACCACTTCACAGAAAATACTGTATTATGCTGCTAAATTACAGTAGCTCTGCTGTTATTGTTAATTTATGGCATTAACTGTTAATTTACATGAAAATCCACCGTAAATTTACAGCAATTCGTTACAATGTATGTATTGGTTCCCAACCTTGGGGTCTGGACCCTCCAAAGCATCACATGATTAATGTGATGTGATGATGTGAAATGATACACAAATTTGTATTTTCCTTTTTGGAACTTTTTTCTAATCTTTTCTTTAGTTGTTTTTAAAAAAAAAATGTATAAGAAATCATAAACCCAAGAGGTTAGAAACTATTTGTTTAATCTGTAACAACTTGTATTTTATAGGATAATCATATTTTCTTAATGTAAAAAGTAGAATTATTGTCAATCATATGTAGCTGAGTAGAGGAATAAAGTGGGACAAAAATACCCCAAGATTGTATTTAGGTACAGTACTCGAGTAAATCTACTAATCTAGTTACTTTTGTCTCTAGTATTCAGATCCTTTACTTAAGTAAAAGTACTTATACCACACTGTGAAAATACTCAACTACAAATAAAAGTTCTGCATTGAAAACCTTACTTAAGTAAAAGTAAGTTCAGTATTAACAGTAAAATACACTTCAAGTAAAAGTGTTGATTGTGCAGTTAAATGTTCCTTGTCTGTATTTTATATTATTTATGATATTTCTGCTGCAATAATGTGTATGTTGACTTTTACTGCTGTCGATTTATTGAATTCTTTTATATCCTGGTGGCTGGTTTGATCTACATCAATGCATCACATTCTATAAGATCATCATGTGTTTGTAGTGTCGCTGTCCTGTGAGAACCACGTATCTCTAAAAAGAACAGTCTGTTTTCATCTCTGTGATGATGCATTTTCTAGCTGATCCAAGAGGCTTTTAAAAGAGTTTATTTAGCTGAAGAAGTAGGAGGATTTTCTCAAGACATAAAGGAACACTTCATCCTTCAGTTTATTACAACCATTCAACATCAACACATCTGGAGATACGTGGTTTTACAATATTTACCTCTGAGAGGTAGTACAGTAAAAAGTACAATACTTACCTCTGAGATGTAGTAAAGTAAAAGAGTACAGAGATAAAGTTGCATAAATGGAATTATTCAAGCAAAGTACCTCAAATTAGTACTTCAGTACCACATCCCACCACTGTAAGCTGTTTTGATAACTAACAAATAAATGAATTGTGCAAAGATAACAGACTAAAGCCGTATTCATAGGTCAAATCCTCACAAATATCTCTGATGTGTTGAGGTTCCTGTCACATATCACCACTGATATTCCTGCATCCACTGTGGTTAGTGCACACTGTTGAAGCCAACATCCATACAAGCTCTGTTTCATCAAAACCATTTCACTTTATCATTTGCACTGAACAGAATGCTTACTGCTGACTAGTGACGTGGCTGTGCTTTTCTATTTACACTGATGTGTATAAATTATCATTATGTAAGAGTGTAGTGTGGTTATATTGATTTCAAGAGAGCACAACAGCCGGCCCAGGACCCCCCCCCCCCCCCCCCCCCCCACACACACACACACACACACATCTTTTGGACTATTTTCTCTACTTTGCAAATATTTTTAATACTTAATACTGTGAACTTTGTAGTTTTTCTACTCTCTATTTATGTTTCTTGACTTTTTGCAGTTCTTGCTTTTATTTGTTATTGTTCTGCACCAAAACACCGGGGCAAGTTCCTTGTATGTGAAAACCTACTTGGCAATGACTCTTTATAAGAGCCAATTTCACAGTGCTTCTTTGATGCTTTATCCTCCATCCAAGACTCTGGATAAATAGTGACATATAGTGAGAGAAGAGGATAGCTAATAGGTTCTCTATGATGTTATTCATCATCATACCCCCCCCCCCAACCCCCCTTCTCTCTATCTGACTGACAGATTGAACAGGAACGTATTGACAAAATCTGGCCCAAACTTCGCGTGTTGGCTCGTTCCTCACCAACCGACAAACACACCCTGGTCAAAGGTGAGTCTCAAGTTTATGAACCCAAACATACACACACACACATATTCATCCACCCAGATAAGAGCCTATCTTTCCCTTGTGTTTGTGTCTAGGAATCATCGACAGCACCGCCCTAGAACAAAGACAGGTCGTCGCAGTAACAGGAGATGGAACCAATGACGGACCAGCTTTGAAGAAGGCTGATGTGGGCTTTGCCATGGTAACCTGATATATTATTCACCATTTTTTATTTGGTGTTAAAACCCTTCTGTAGCTACAATAATGTAATCTCATAGAAGTATATGAATTCATTTTGGGAAACAAATGCCCACTATATATATTAATAAATATATTAAAGCTATAATTTGGATGTTTTGAAGTGTGGTTGTATGAGAAACAGACAGGAGTACCAGCATCAGTGTAAATGTACGTTATATTTAGAATGTTTTCACAGCTTTACCTTGCTGTCAAATGAGGAACTGAAGCAGTTAACGATGCTCTCTTCAAAGCCACAAAGTCCCTTGACAAAAACATCATGTCATTTCACCTTGCAGCACAAGGTCACATGGTCTACCGCTGCCTCCATCGGTTTGTTTGTTCGTGTACTTCGTGTGGTTAGTTTGGATTCACCAAAGTCTCACAATAACCTAAACAGACGATAAACCAATCGAGGCAGCAGTAGACCAGAAGCTCCTACTTTGTGTGAGCTCAAATTACTGTTTTTGTCAAAGTGACTTTGAAGAGAGCACAGATAACAGCTTCAGTCCTCGTCAGAAGGGATTGTCTGACAGAAAGGTAAAGAGGTGAACATATTCTAAATATGCCTACAATTAAACTGCTATTAATTCTTTTAGGTGTCTAAAATACATCACAGCAGTACATTACTTTACTCCAGTACTGGTTCTCCTGTCTTGTTTCTCCAAACTTCATCTATTGTAGTAATACAATAGTATGAAGAAGAACTTCTGAACTATTCCTTTAATGACATAAGATAACTAATACTTTCAAGAAAATATGAGGAATTTTAGAAATGTTCTCTACCTATAAATAATACATGCATAACATTTTGAATAATGTGCATTTGGTCACAGCTCTTACTCACACCAAGCGCTAGCACTTGGAGATGGGACAACACGATATTGAGGCAGTAGCACTCCGAAATAATTTGGATGCTTGAACGCTGGCATAAAATACGTAATGCGTCTCAGTCTCCTCCTCACTCTGTCTCAATCTGTGTCAGGGTATTGCTGGAACAGACGTGGCTAAAGAAGCGTCGGACATCATCCTGACTGATGACAACTTCAGCAGCATTGTCAAGGCGGTGATGTGGGGACGAAATGTCTACGATAGCATCTCCAAGTTCCTGCAGTTCCAGCTCACGGTCAACGTAGTGGCTGTCATAGTGGCCTTCACCGGCGCCTGCATCACTCAGGTAGACAGATTTATACATGCTGTCACACATGCATTTCCACCACATACAATATAACAGACACATAGACGTCACTTCAGTAAACATCACTTATGTTATATCTGCTTAGACAAGGCAAATGCTAAAATGCTTTTTATGCATTTCTTACATCATCCTTATATAAGCAGAGACGTCCTGACACACATGGAACATTTACACATGTTTGATATGAAATACATTTCAACTTGCATATGTATGCTTTTGTGCATTTAATGTTATTTGCAATATATTTATATGGAAAGTTAAATACATAAAGAGCAAAATGTCCCCTTTTTCTCAGTCGTTTTTCACCTCTAAAGTAATCACCTCCCCATCCAGAACATTATCAGACAAAAGAAAAACATATTGACACATATTGATATATAACTTACAATTACTGGATCCCTGTCTTGGTATAAACACTATGGTCCCAAATATGAAGCATGACAAACATGAAGAAAAAAAAGGGACCAGACCATCAACAATATCAAGTTTTGCCATGATCTTTGAGAAACGATTCTGTAGCTATTTAATACACCCGCGATACTTTCTGACATTTGGAGCAGATGTTACAGTAATCAAGCAATCAAGACAATAGTCATCAGATCAACAATCATTGCAAACCTTATCACCATAACAGCTCTGCTCATAACGATATAGACATACATGTTTGTACAGTTTCAGTATTAATATCATTATCATCATTCATTTTACAGATTAGGGCTGTACCGAATAGCTTGAACTTCAAAGTCTCATTCATAAAGTTGACCTTTGAATGCAAAATAACATTCCAATGCTGCGCAGGTTGTTTTTTTTGCATGTGTATTCATTGTGTTTAGAGCTGGTACTTCTGCGCAGTTGCAGATAAAGATCGGTCTACACTAATATTATAAGTTGTCTAAAAGTCACAATGTATTTAAAAAAGATGGATGTGTTGATTGCAAATCCACAATGTTTTTGTTTAACAAAATATTCTGCTTCATATTTGTTGGCGTTTAGCCTTTCAAAACCAACATTTCACTATCCGGCTTACTTGACACAAAGAGAAGTCTGCCCCTGTATTAACAGAGCGGTCTAGCAGCAATCTAACAACACTATAAATTACATTTATATTACCCCTTAATGGGTGATGACATAAAATATGATGCTAGATCAGGGGTCTTCAACGTTTTTCAGGCCAAGGACCCCCAAACTGATGATGGAGCAGGGTCCCCCGACTATATATATTGTATAAAATTGTGTTTTATATTAAACTGGGCCTAGTGCCATGTATAAACATACCTTGTTATTGTGCATTCAATACTAAGCTATTCAAATAAAACACAGGTTGATATATTCATGTTTTTGTTTTAAACATGTGAAGGTACAGTGAGTAGGGGGGCCGTGCCACTGACATTTAGAAACATACCTTGTCAGCTGATACAAATGCCAATATCAACATTGTCTGTCAATTGCATGACAATCATGCCTACAAGCTATTCAAATTGACGTTTTTATTTTAAATATAAATGTGGAAATGAAAATGAGTGACGGCCTATTATTGCCACTGCCATGCATAAACATACCTGTTATCTAGCATACAATACTGAACTATTACAATAATGGAAAGATTCATGTTTGGAAAAACAATTGTCTAATCAACCAAAGATTTCGTGGACCCCCCTGTTGTACCCCCTGTTGAAGACCTCTGCGCTAGATATTCAAAGCTTCATTTGAAAAAACTGCAATAGAAGCTTTGAATGTAAAAGAAATGACCAGTCCTAATAATTATACAAAATTGCTTGGGTTAATCCCAGCTTTTAGCAAAGATAACTTGAGCTTTTGCCGACCTACTGTATGCTGCAGAACAAAGCTGGTCAGGCTTCTTGATCAAAACGCGTGAAATAACTACATCCTCTTCAACGAACTACAGAAAAATACTTGACTCATATTTATATTTTATTTCACAACTTGTATTTACAGCAGTTAATTTTTTCTCCTTTTTTTGTTTTGTTTTATCAGCAGTGGGCCTTAAATTACAAAAGGTTGACACTCCCTGAGCTAGATTGATACAAACTTTTAAAGAATACACAGTAAGAAAAAAAAGTTATTCAAAGAGTCCTCTGTTACCGCTGACAATCACAATCTTATCCACGAGCACACACATCCATGAGTGCATTCACTGCACAACAGCTTTGCCCTTCCTTCTGCTTCTTCACTGTGCAAAGCCACTCACTGCTTAGAGCACCATCATGCACACACCTGTTTCCACTGTCACTGATTGAGTAGATCAACAAGAGGAAGTACATGTAGTACATCACCACAGTAGATCTGACGTGCTCTATCAGATCATAACCCTGTGGAACAGAAATAAAACTACACAAAAGAAACAAACTTTTGTTCTTTTAATTCTATAACCGGACTGATACATTTACAGATTAACTCAAGCACTGGACTAAAGTGAATTATGTATCCATAGAAATAGAAGAAGGAGTGAAAGAGACATTGAACTGTTGTCTGTGGTCATTTGACGAGTAAAGAAAATGGTGATTGCTTTTAGTTGTTATGGTACCAACCTTGTCAGTGTAGTAAAGTGTAGTTGCAGCTCGCCAGGAAAAGAGCCCACACACCTTCGTTAAGATAGCTGGCTATGTAGCGTTGTCCTTCTCCAGAGCGGAGAGTGAGGCGGAGGGACCATTATACCCAAAGCTGCCGCTGGCCACCAGCCCACTGTCTGGCTCATTTTCTGTAACCAGTGTAGCATTCAAGCATGGTGGAATTAGCTAACTAGCCAGCTTTCTGCTAGCTAGCTAGCTTGCTAATTCCGCACTGGTTACAAAAAAAGCCAAGAAAGTATTCCTTCATCCTGCGATAGCAATGAGCTTTTGCAAGAGTGTGTGGATGAAGCATAGTTGTAATTTTATTAATTTACTAATTTACTACTACTCCACTGCTCGTTCTGTCGTTTGAGCAAAACCTCACCACAGTGAGTGAGTGCCGTTGGTTTAGCCTTTACGTAAGTTAGCCCGCTATAATCATGGATGTATAAATAGAACTGATACAGCAATGGAGGCATGGCCTTGTTCATTCCTATGAAAGTTTCTCAGTGGCACATGAAGCAAAAAAAGTTGGACTTCCGAGTATAGAATTCCGCATCCATGGGCCCAAAGAGCAAGAACACTAGCCTTTCCCAAGCAACTATAGCAGTACATATACAAATGGCCTCCGCTCTGATCATCCTGCTGCGTTGATTTGAATACTCCTATTCTATTTCTATGGACTTTACATACATGAAAGAACTGTGAATCGGGGTCTTGTGGAAAGGGAGGCAGTTTTCTCACAGTGACTATCCCCAGTGTCTGTGAAGCCAGACTCCTGTGAACATGGTTTGTGACACAGCTCTCTGGTTGCAAATCTCTTTGCAGGACTCTCCTCTGAAGGCGGTGCAGATGCTGTGGGTGAATCTCATCATGGACACATTTGCTTCTCTGGCCCTGGCCACCGAGCCCCCCACTGAGGACCTGTTGCTACGGAAACCCTATGGTCGGAACAACCCGCTCATCTCACTGACAATGATGAAGAACATCCTGGGCCATGGAGTGTACCAGCTGGTCATCATCTTCACCCTACTGTTCATAGGTACACACACACTGAGACAACCAGGAATGCAATTTTACTATTTAAACAGCCCGAAATAGCTCGCTTTGATCAGTAGACTTCTTGTGGAATTAGAATGAGTGGGTTTATATTCCAGCGTGCTTTTAACCAGAAATCTAAGAGAAGAAACAAAAAGGTGGTTTGGTGGAGACAGACAGATACACAGCTACAATGTTTATTTCTCCTCTAGAAGAAACAAACACACTTCCTCATGAGCAACACAGCTGACACGTGTTCTTTTTTTCACACCTCTAATCCTTTCTTCCTCCTTTATTTACCCTCCAGGCGAGCACATGTTTAACATCGACAGTGGCCGCAACGCTCCGCTCCACTCCCCTCCCTCTGAGCACTACACCATCATCTTCAACACCTTCGTCCTCATGCAACTTTTCAACGAGATCAATGCTCGCAAGATCCACGGAGAGAGAAATGTCTTCGATGGCATATTTGCCAACCCCATCTTCTGCAGTATTGTTGTGGGGACCTTCGCCGTGCAGGTAAGGTTAACCTTTGATGTCCTTTGACGGTTTTCTTCAGTGTTTGGTCGAGAATTTTGAGGTTTTGATCTTGGTCTTTGGCTATTTTTGTGTTGTTTGAAATCCATACCCCTAAAAAAAATGTTGTTGTTCTGCTGAGCACAATAGTTCAATATGATCCGAGGAAGAGTAGTTGCTTACTTGATAGTGGATAATGTGGATCCAAATAAATTAATAGGTAAATAAGTCAAAATTGCTGACAATCTTTTTAAAACTGAATGTTGCCATGACATATAAATGTCAGTATGAAAAATCTTGTGTTATTTCACTACATATTGTATGTATTAAACACTTAGTGGACACTTTATTAGGTACAGCTGAGAATCTAATGCTCATCTATACATTCTATATTTTTATAATAAAGGCTTTTATTTACATTTACTGCTGAGGGTACCAGGCCTTTATTTGAAGCAGGCTTATATCAGACACAGGCTTTTATTTCTAATTCACTCTGTTTGTTACTGTATTATGCTGTTATTACAAACTCAATACTTAGTGTGTTCGTTTCAAAGGTGATAGTGGTTGTTGGGTGATTGTTCTGTATCTCTAAAGCAATGCAAGCTTGAATGTCTTCTACAGATGGGTGCTGTGTTTAGGTGATGGTCCGTGCTGTCTAGGTCATCTTCTTAGTTTGGAGTATAGAAAATGAATGTGATTCTTTTCAGGCCTTGACTGTGGGGCTAGGCAATAAAACTATTTCACGATAAAGCCTTCCACGATAATGATGATACATCCATGAGATTTATTTTTGATAAAGTTACTTTTGAATCCGTTTTCCTCTACCTACAAAAACACTAGATGAACAGTGTTGTGATAATTATTGTCATCGATCAATATAAAAAAAACATTTTGTGCTATATTGCCCAGCCCTACTTGACTGCTTGTCTTTCACTTTGTAACCCCACATAGAAGTCCAGATTTTAGATTTCAAACCAACAAAAGGAGGACTATTTGTTGAAGTGAATACAAAATAAATGCACTGAAGAGGGAATTTTAAGCACACAAAAACACAGACAAGCAAGCAAAGAAAAGAGGGATATTTACTAAAGCTCTCGAGTGCTGGGTGGTACTCTGGGAAGAAACAAGAGAAGAGAGAGAGTTGGAGGGGATGGCAGTGAATTGGAGTGTGAGAGCAATGAAGAGACAGTTCAGAGGGATTTGGAAAAGTGGAGATAGAGAGAGCTGAAGACTGGAGGCAGTTTGAGAGGTGAAAGAGAGAGAGAAGTAAGAAAGATGGATCCCTCCTCCCTGCAGGAAGATATTACTGTATATGATACACTCTGTATCTTACTCCCAGTGAGGTTAAAGCAGTTTGGTGTCAAGAGGATAGTGTCAGTCTGATAAACCTTGCTCTTGTTGTAACTGATTATGTTGCTATTTAAAATGTTGTCGCTACATCCATTGAGACAAATAGAGCCAGAGGAGCATGGTGTTACTGTGGTCCAACTCTGGAGGTGCAGAATGTTATTTTGGAACCATTACTAATACAGAGTTTCTAGTTCTATAAATTCACTTAATGTGTCTTTTGTACACAGCTGGTGTGGAATGATTATTGTGATTAATGTTCCCAGCTCAGAAATAAATTCACTTTGAGGCAGTACAGTCCCACCACAGTATAACACCATTTTTGCTGTTTTTCCTGTTAAACAGATGAATCTCAGAACGAGAATGGTCTTGAGAATGATTCTAGACTTTGATTTATGAGTCTGAAATTCTTAGTAAAACTGAGAAGCTTTACAAAAAGAAGTAACTTTGATCAAAGTGAGATTCTTTGCACACTTAACATTGTCAGACTCACAGTGGACAGTAAAAAAAAAGACATTGTCTTTTTTATTTCTATTTTTATCGACAAAACCTGGTGCCTACATTATCCACAATGCAACGTTGATAGTTTGGTCAGCCTGCACCTGTGGACATAGATGTAGCACTTCATGTGTTATTCTGTTAAGTGTACCTCTAAAAGAATGTAGCACTAAACACAAAGCATTTGGCCATTTCAAACATTTTGTCAGCTCACTTTTTTGAAACTAGTTACTACATTAAATATTTTTAACTTGTAGTCTGGTGATGATGAGGTCAATGGCCCAGCTACTCCGAGCAGCAGAGGTTGTAGATCAGCAAACTTCATCCAATACCTCCTCATACTCATGTCATGAGCGTTTGCTCGGTTCACATCAGGTTATTATGTAACTGATTAGATAAATCAGTCACTTGCTCCAGCCTAACAGCTGCTGTTTCACCCCTGGCAGATAAACAGAATGAATATATATTCTGACAGTGGCCGACCTTGAAAATGTCAACATAGTGGTTAACTGAGAAATACCATGTAAGTTCTTGTAAAACAGCACTTTTTCTCTTTGGTTTTATTTGGATTAATCAAACTTAGTTACTTAGTGAGCTGTAGAGGTGTTGGAGTGGTTTTGATTTTCTCAACAACTCTCAGCAAGAAGGTGAATAGCACATTTTCCAAAATAATCTTTTCCTTTAAATGACACTCAACAGCAAAAACCAAAGCATCCTAAAAATAAGAGCAGATACCTACTCTGAGCAGATTTATACATACCGGCCTAGAGCTCTCCTAAAATGATCCAAGTATGTATACAGACAGATACATTTCCATGACCAGGGCCCTATTCCTCGTACGTGGCTAACTGAGTTAGCCGGATAATTTTCAGGATGAGATTACATAAGTGAGGCTTTTCAGTTCCTCGATTTGGAAAAATCACCATAGCAACACATCCATAAGCCTGAACCTGCTCCAGAGCAGGCTTGAGCTAGATCCGCTGGATAAGCTGCCACTCCCCCGGGGAAAAGTGTCAGCTCCCTTCCTCAGAGATCCATCGATGAGGAAGCGATATTAGTCAGATTAGCGTTTTATAGGGAGAGAGTTCTTCGAGATCGCCAAGATCCGTTATCACACCATGATGACTTCCTGTACGAGCGCTATTGATTCTGCCGACAAGGAATCATTTATTTAAAGACCTTCTCGAGCCGTACATTGAACACCACACGCCATCTACTGTCTCACGGACTGTATCACAGCCTCGCGCTTTTTTTGCGAGTGGTTCATGTTTGTACAGTGTCGGTGACGTGGAGAACATCGGGAAAGCCGCTGCATGCCGTGCTGTTCATAAAGTTTATTTGGCGATTAAGAAACTTATGGATGTGTTCATTACATCACCATGGCACATGTTGTATTGATCACCATTCTGAATAATGTTTGTGTGCTTAGTGTTTACTTGCTCCCGTGTCCTCTTGATGGCTGGTTGAACTACATGATGGTTGAAAGCACTCATAATGATATGACAGTATTATTAGTACACTATAGATATCATTATTGTAGAACATGATTAAGGTGGACTCATGATACGAATAGAGAGAATTACACACAATTTATTTTTACTGCTTATTATGAATAATACACACACACTGATCCGCCCATACACAGATTCACACACACATATTCAAACTCCTATTCTATATGGTAACCTACACATACATGTATATACACACATATATATATATATAGTACATGATACATACGTGCATACACCTACATATATCCTCATAAGTATCTATTAATTCGTATCAGTTAGATTCTCTTTGGGCTTGTTTTTATCTACTTATTCTGAAAGAGTTGATATAATTATTTTCGCTATAGATCTCATTGGATGATGCATTCCATTAAGCCTACTTAAAGAAATATCATCTGATTGATTGAGGTGATGAGGCACTTAAAATTAACCTATACATGTTCCCAACACTTGCGCATTTAACGAAGTCTGCGATATTTTGCCATGCTTCTCGTCTAGCCCTCGCAGCGTTAGATTTCGCCATGATTATGGTCTTGAATTCCTCATATACGTTCATGATCATCTCCTGCTCATCAGCGGAGTAAAAAGAGGCTCTTTCTTTGCGTTTATTTGCCGTTGTACTGTTAGAAAATCATGGTTTCGGTGATCGACGCTTCCCCCTTTTGAAGTAGGGCGGACACGCGCAACGATCCTGTTGTCTGACATCTGGTTCAAATTAACGAGACTGTTTGAGCGCGGATCAGCCTTTGAGGAACCGAGATAGCCTGATGTCAATCATCGAGTTAATTTAAGCTGGATAATAGGACATATGATCGACTTAGTTCAACCACGTACGAGGAATAGGGCCCTGATGTTAGCCAAGTCAAATTGGGAAAGCACGGCTTATGATCTTAATAGCCACTCAGTGTAAGATATACCTCATGAATAATGAAATGCAATACTCAAACATAAAATGTCTGCGTGTGTTGTTCCACATTGTGGTTTGATGTTTATTAGATGCAGCAGGGCTTCCAGTGACAGTGCCACCTTGTACTTTGTGACAGACTAGAAGACAGAGGTGTTGACTGTTGACACATCCTGGCATTGTGACCTTGTGTTTGGATGTGTGACAGTAATGACGTCCCTCCCTGTGTTTCTGCTGCAGATCGTGATCGTGCAGTGGGGAGGGAAGCCCTTCAGCTGTGCCCCTCTCAACATGGAGCAGTGGCTCTGGTGTCTGTTCGTGGGAGTTGGGGAGCTCCTCTGGGGACAGGTAAGCAGCTCTTCATCCTGCTGCTGAGTCAGGCCCTACTGAACAAGTGTAGGCCTGGTTTACATTGGCTCTTCTCTGAGGTGAGGCTGAAGCCAAGTTCACGCTACACGACTTGCTGTCTTATAATCGGGAGTTTTGAAGTTGTTATGCTATTTACACTACATGATTGAACGGCGACAGGACTTCACACACTACAAGACCTTTCCCCAGGAGGAATCCCTGATGAGTATGTCTGCTCATCAAACTGTGTTTTGTCACTGAAACACACACGAGAAGTAACACGGTCGTGCTTGTTGAGGTCGTTGACACGATCACGTCTAGGTGGTACCCCACAATTTGCAAAACACTCACAAGATTGTCAAGGTTAGGCATTGACCCTGAATAGTTAATGCCATGATAGGTCATCAGGCTGGGCCTCGCTGGAGGTTTTGCAAGTTTTCGCAAATTGTTATCGTTATCATATAAGGAGGGTGGAGGATGAGGTGATGATTGAGAAGAAGACGCTGCTGAAGTCTGGTGGTTTGGCAGCTGATACTTCTGTATGTCTCTCCAGACAGCAACAGGTTGTGGCTGGTGGGTTTAGTCTTTCAATATCCTTTAGCTCTTTGCAGGCACCTCTCATCACTAATATCACTGATGCTCAGTAGATGGTACCAGTGATGTTCTGGGTGGTTTGAATCCCCCGCTGTAGATCTATGGAGCCAAATCCAGGTCAATAGTTTTGATCATTTGAAAAACCTGAAAGTTCAAGTTGTGGTCTTGAACATTGAAAAATACAGCAATATATTCAAAATAAAAATAAGTGAATGAAAAGTTCTTTTGGGTTGAATTTAATTTTGATACAGTTCTGGAATTTTTTTGAAAACATTTTTTTTGTTCATTTTTTATTTTTCACTTTCATATATATTTTGATATTTTAGGTTTTATATTTTCAGATTCAAATATTATTTTCTTTGGTTTCTTATGGTTTTTTCACTTTCAGATAATTTTTTTTCAGTTCAGACTTTTGACCCTGATCTAACGTGTCATCAACTGAGAGGGGCGTGTCATCATGAGTGACAGCATAACAAAGAAGGCTGAGGACTTCCTCAACCACGTTGCCTTCAGGTAACGTGGGCACCGCGAGAATTATGATTCAACACTTTCTATACACCATGTTCACTTGAATGCAGTGGGGAAAAAACTGTGAGCGACAGCTATTCTGAAGGAAACTTCGGAGATGGGCCGGTGGTGTGCGCGACGCCGCGGGGCCGGGATTCCACCTCACCCGGCACGCTGGCCCTCACTTTCATTGCGCCACGGGGTTTGCTTCACCTATCACTATTTCTTAAGTTTGCTTAAGAAATAGTCATTTAGGATGGAGATGTGTGAGGACCATGTCAGGTTGTCTGTGATGCTGATCCCCAGGAGCTTAAAGCTACTATGTAGACAGAGATGTGTGTCTTCGCCTCCTTTTTTCTAAATCAACCGTCAGCTACTTGGTTTAACTGACGTTGCGCAGCAGTTTGTTCTCTGAGCTCCACTCTGAAGGTTGTTGATTGTCTCTTTATGAAGTTGTTGTTTGTAATCCGGCCGATAACGGAAGAGTCATCTGCAAACTTCACAACAGAGTTCTCTTCATGTTTGGGGTAGCAGTCGTGGGTGTACAGCGTGAAAGAGGCGGCTGAGCACACAGTCCTGGGGGGCTCCAGTGTTCAACATGGTGCTTGTGCGCCGATGTGCGATGCCGAGCCAACGTTCATTTGAACTCCAAAATCTGTCGCCGAGCGGAAAATCAGAGCTTAAATCTGTGTACGGTGGTTAGAAAAGCTCAAACCTGCTCAGTATAACGCCATACGAGCATCTTCTGGTCAAATAACAATTTAACAAACCTGGCTCACAGGTGATCGCCACAGTGCCCACGGAGCGGCTGCCGTGCCTGAAGGAGGCGGGGCTGGGCCTGGAGCCTGGGGAAGATGAGGGTGAGGAGATGGCAGAGGATGAGGAGGAGATTGACTGTGCTGAGAGAGAGCTGCGCCGGGGACAGATCCTCTGGTTCAGAGGACTCAACCGCATCCAGACCCAGGTACTGTGACCAGACCACCAAAACAAACCTCAACCAAACCTCTTTCCCAGGAATAGACTCAGAGATATCCAGACAGCACAACACCTCAACCAGACGCTCTTGGTCATGACACACCAGCAGTTTGTTTAAGGTCAATTACAGATAAATGGGGATTTGCTAGAAGTGTAATGAAAACCAAAGACACAATTCTGTATCGCAAAACAATCTCAATGGCTGATGTTTGCAATTTTTTAATCAAGTGCTTTATGATGAAATGCAAATTAATTTGGGGGCATATAGTTCCTGATTTGTGTAGTAACACTTAAACGCTTAAATAAACTGCTAGTATCATGGCCTTTACACACTAGCATGAGAGACATTTGGAAAGAAAGTCCTTTAAGAGATGAACTGCATTGTTGACTCTTCTTTGACAGATATACAATTTGAGTTAAGTTTAAACACTGTATCTGAGTTCTTCTTGCTCTTCAAAAGTCTGTATCTCATTCTGTCTGTGCCGTTATTCTGACTTGTGCCAAACATAATGATTCCAGTTTTTTCTCTCCTACACAGCTAACTTTTCTGTTCTGCGGGTGAAATGGCTTTATCTAACTTGGAAGTGGTATTTTAGAGGCTCATAAACATCATGAGAGAGGATAAATGTTGTGATTGTGTGTGTCGCTACAGCGGCATTTGTGTGCATGAGTGACACATTGTGTTCAGGCTAAGTAGACAGGCTGTTGACGTGCTTAACTATTTCAATTGATTGATCCTTGCACTGCTTTGTGTGAGAAAGTACATTAAGACAGCGAAACAGCATCAACATGACAACAAGCTGCTAACAGCCTCCTAAGCAGGGTTAGAGATCCAGTCAAGAGTCTCTGCTTAAGTGCCTTTGCTTAGATTGGTCAGCTTTTCATTCAGAGGGTTTGGTCTGAGTGTGCAGATAACGATTATGCATGCAAACACACACACACACACACACACACACACACACACACACACACACACACACACACACACACACACACACACACACACACAACCTCATATACACACAGTCATCATTTATGATTCTTGCTCGTCAATGATAATGGGAAACACGGAAGCCCTGAGAGGCAAGTGAGAAAAAGAAAGTCTGATCTAAATGTTTCTAATTGTTCTCTTCTGTGGTTGTGACTTAAGAACAGGTGACGTTTCTTAATTCTATTTTCATCTGTGAAACAGACGGGATTTTTGTCTTTTTGTCAGGATCATTTTATAATTTTTTTATTTGTCTGTGAAAACAAATGACACACAAGAGGCTGAAGTGCACCACTACTGCTTCTAAATAGGACACAAAGTATTCTGGCTTTCTTCCAGCTGTGTTTCTTTATGTATTACGAGAAGAAAAAAACAATAAAATAAGTTATTTAGGATGATCCTGCCAAAACTCTTATTCCCACCTATTTCACAGATTAACTCTTTTAAAAATTTTGAGAGATTTTCCAGGCAAAACCTTATTTTTCACGTTTCTTTAAAGGCAGGGTTGGTAATGGCTATTGTTATTATTCACAGGCATGTAAGTAGACAGGCTCATTACAGGCCTGTGACAGCCACAGATACCAGATTTTTTTTCAGAGCCTTATATTCATTGATTGCTTTCAGGATGTAATAGAAATTTCAACAGCAATATCAGAAATGTTTCTGAAGAATATTACCAACCCTACGTTTAAGACATAAAAAACAGGAGAGAGAACAATTTAGATCAGACTTAGAAAACGGGTCACCAGAATGTTTTTCTCTATTTTTCATCTCAGGGCTTCCGTAGACAGCAGTTGTGCAACACTAATGCACATTTGCCCTTAAAGGAAATTTGAATGCCGTTTCTATCATTTCTGCTGCGACAGAAAATGGGTTTAAAGGTCCACAACAGGCGCACACACACACGCACACTCAGACCAGCCTCTCCTGCCCTCACTGAGTGCTGCTATTTTGTCTCTGTCCTGCAGATGGAGGTAGTGAGCACATTCAAGCGAAGCGGTTCGTTTCAGGGAGCGGTGAGGCGGCGCTCCTCCGTGCTCAGTCAGCTCCACGACGTAAACACTATCTCTACCCCCTCTCACGTAGCTCTCTCCACCGCAACAGCCAATACCAGCCCAGCCCCCGGGAGTGAGTCCGCCGAACGCATGTACACACATACACACACACACAGACACGTATACCTGCATACATACCTGCAGCCACTTCCTCTCTCTCACACACACTCATTCGTAGACACAGACACACACACTGCTGCACGGCACGTGGACTGCAGTATTTTTACTATCTATGGTTGTGTCCCTCCCCCCCCCGGCTCGCTCGCTGCTCGTGTGTGTGCAATGTCTCCTCTATTCTTTTTTCTGATTCTCCCTTTCGAACAGCCCGACCGGCTGTGTTCTGGTCTGGTCTAAATCCAGTCCCGGTCCCAGTCCAGAGTCTGTATTGTTGTTGCGTGTTGGTCGGTGCAGGAGGCGGCTTGCTGTTCTCTCTCTGTCTGAGGCGTCCTGACTGACATGGAGCACTTTACAAAGACAGACAGTGCTGTTAAAAACAGGTAGTGATTGATTTACTCCTACAAGGCGAGGACGCATCCTAAAGTTCAGAGAGCAAATGGCTGCTCCTCCTGCACCACATGTTATTTCCTGTCTGTGAATGAGGTCAAGCGTGGTTACTGTGGTTGACCCCTGCTGTAAACATTGCTAATGTAAAGGAGTGGTGTCATTTCTCTTCTCTGAAAACCAAGAGAATGTAGTGTTGCTGTAACAACTCTGTGACTCCTGTTAATGGTAGGAAATGCTACGATTCGATTTTACTCATACTCATTACCAAATGGCTTTCATGTGGCTTCTGCAATTCTCTAAAGTGTAAACCTTCGAGTATAAAAGCCCCATAGGACACTGCTGTTTTCAAGACTACAGTAAAAAAGTGTTCCCTCTTCTGTCACAATTGATTTCTTTCTCCTTCTTTTGCTCCTCTCACGTATATCCGGTGCTGCAATTGTTGTAAACTGGTTGTTTCTGTAACAGTATTTCCAGCTCCAACGTCACAACTTTGCCCCCCCCCCACCCCCCTTCGATGTCTCCAGATTTCTCTCTCTGTGCAGTCTGTTTTTTCCCCCTTGCTCTCTCTCTCTCTCTCTCTCTCTCTCTCTCTCTCTCTCTCCATTACTGCTCTCTCCTTTTCCTTCTATATTTATGAGATATTACAGGTTCCCTGTTTGCAGACATATTCTGTGAAATGTGTTCTTATTGTTCTTCATAAGTAGAGTTGTTCTCTTGTAGAGGTATTTAGATTTGACCAGATCTAAATACGGGCTCTTGTGTAGCATACTGATAAGATTTCTTTAGTAGGTTTCTCTTCATTTTTTTGTAACTTATTTTTTCCTTTCCCTCATCCCTTTTTATCATCCTCCCATCCCCTGACTAGAGTAGCGTCTACCTCTCATGTTTTCTCTTGATTTCTTTGTATGTCAGTTCCGCACGTGTCTCGTTTGCAAGTGTGTTTATGCGTGTGCATCTGCTGACATATCTGAGAGCCGTAGTTTGACTTGTGTGCGTTTCTTTGTCAGTGTGCGAGCGTGTGCCTGCGTGTGGTTGTGCTGTCTCTTCATTTGATTGTCTTCATCCCTCCTCTCAGTTGTTTCTCCTTTCCTTCCTTGCTCCCTTTCGTCCATCCTTCCCTCCTTCCATTCCAAGCTGCATTCCTCCCCACGCTGCTCCATCACCTGTAGGTACAGATACAGAGAGGCGCTGCTGACACCTCAAACCAAAATGACCAAATGAACCAAATGAATTGACAAGAGGGAATGCTAACTTAGAACTTAATGTGACTCAGGTTTGCTTCTCTGAATCACTTCATGTCGTACGGATGCAAAATGTACAATTGGTCCCGTTTGCTATTAACAACACTTAGAGTCTGTAGCTTTAGCGGCTCTGTGAGGCTGTTCTTAGACACGCAGTGCTTTAAGCTACATGCTAATGTCAGCAATGACAATCCTAACATGCATTAGCAGGTTTAACCATGTTTGCCGTCTTAGTTTAGTGCGTTAGCATGCTAATTAGCACTTAGCACAAAGTAGAGCCAAGGCTGATGGGAATGTCACTAGTCATGTAGGTGTTTGGTCATTAGAGAAAATAACATTTTGACCTGGTAAAGGTCTGGATGAAAAGTCAGAGGATCACCAACGTGATAAAAACTCATCCTGACGGGAACATTAACGTCATGGAAACCCATATAATAACTGTTGACTAGAAAGCCATCAAAGAGCTGCACTGAGTGACACTGATCCTTCATAACCATGAACACACACTGTGGTTTGTTTTCACTCAACCCCACATACACAGTCCTGCTGCTGGAAATAACTCACTACTGCATTAAATGACTGAACAAATGCACAATTATTATCTCTTCCTGTGTGAACATTTGCTCATAGAGCTACCGCTCAAACTACAGTTTGAGCCTTTTTTAAATTCACAACAGTACTTATCTATAAATCATGAGAAGAGCAAAGTTACGCTTAAATGAACGCTCCTGACCATTTTAATGTAATTCAACTTTTATTATCTTGAATATGTAAACCAGCCATATATACGTTTGATAATTCACAACTTTGTTTTATGCATGTGTTATTGAAAACTTATAAACACGTTAAATACTTTATAAATGAGACCAACTAAATGCATTTAGACTTTCTATTTCTTAATTATTAATTTACAATTATCAGAAGAACACAAACATTCAGGCTCCCTCGTGAGGCTCAAAGGTGTACTGCAGATATACATTTGAAATGAAAGACTATGGAAGAAATTATGCACTTTTATTTGGCGACCAGTATATACTTCTGCGACCCACCTGGGGATCGTTTGGAATTGACTGCTTTAAAGGAATACTTCACCCTTAAAATGGCCATTTGTAGTCACTCACCCTGTGTTACCTTGAGTTCTTTAGGAACACTTGTTTTTTCTTGCAGACCGAAAGTGTGAAAAGTCTTGATGAATTGAGGTAAATATAGCAAAGCTATATCATATTCATCAAGTCTTTTCTCTGTTTTCTGATGTTTTGGGATTCTCTGCTTACCGTGGAGGCATGTCAAGGTAACATGCAGTGAGTGATCGATATACTAATGGTCATGTTAAAGGTGTTGAATTCCTTTGAGTTCTTTCCTTTGATTGTCTTAAACCTGATGAACAGCTACAAGCATACACTCCAAATGATTTCCCATTTGTCATCAAGACAGACTGACTTCTCCCCCGTTCATTACTTTACTCCATTACCCAGACTTGTATAGCAGACCCAGCCCTCAGTCTTGGCACATTGCCCTGTTGCAGTATGATTTGCGTAAGTTCTGACGTGATCCAAATCCAGCAGCGCTGAGTGAGAAAAGAGTTGTGTGAAAGAAACATCTTAAACATTAAATGGAGATATCAAAATGATATGAGTAGATGTCTCTGCTTCATGCTTTCATCCACCTGAGCTGTGCTACACCTTAGTGATCCTTCTGGATCTTTAGAACCGATCTAAGGATCCGGTTTGTTTTCATTTCAGACTGGCCTAGTTTCATCTGCCAGCAATACACAGATATAGAGGAAGTTTGGTCAGGAAACTATGAGGGGAACAGGATGTTTAGGCCAAATCTCAAATCCATCCTCAGCTCCGCAATTCTTTGCTAAACTTCTTTCACATTCAAAAAGAAGATTTCCGCCCTCAGTTCTCGCTCGTTCCGTGGAATGTGCATTGAATTGAGGAAGGTGTATGGATTAGAGCTCAGTCATCACATCACATCAGAGTTGAGCCTCACGGTGGCAGCCATCTTCCTCACAGCTTCTCCCTGTGTTTATGTTCTGTTCCCATGAGCAGCCTCTCTACCTTCCTTCTGGTACTTTCACCATCATTGTTTTTCCATCAAGCGCTGCTGAAAGAGCCGACAGGGAGAGAGAAAGAGAGACATAAGTAACACAGCAGTGCCCTGACCTCCAGGCCGCTCTGGTCACACTGGGAATGTTATATACTCGAAAGTTTACTCTGTCCTCTGGGACAAAAATGAAAACAAACGTGAGAAAGTAACATTCTGACACCTTCTCAGTCTGCATGAGGTGTTTTTCTACTGTCTGACAGGCTCTTTGGAAAAACAGATAAGCACTGAACCTACTGCTTGACCGTCTGTCTGTTCGTCTGTCTGTCTGTCAGTCTATCATACATGGCAGAGTCATATATAGAGACTCTTAGTTTGGCCGACTGCAGCACTGACCTCCATTCAGCAGCCCGACCATTTGCCTCTCATAACCACAGTTTGGACTCCAGCAGGTGTCACAGTGGACTCAAAGCTTCCCCGCCACAGATCTTGCCCGGCCAAACGGTCTCTATGTAGGGCTCTGCCTGCCTGTGCCTGTCACTGTACTTGCATTGAACTGTCTCTGTTTCTTTTGAGCTCATGCTGCTTCTTTTCCTCTGTTTGGGCTTTGGGGAAGGGTGCATGGAGCAACTGCCATGGCAAAGGAATGTGTTTCCGCACGCATACACCAAACACTGCGTAATGCACCTTCAAGTACACTCATAGACCTCACTCTTGTGAGTGAGTGTGTGTGTGTGTGTGTGTGTGTGTGTGTGTGTGTGTGTGTGTGTGTGTGTGTGTGTGTGTGTGTGTGACAGAAAGAGAGCATAAGTGACAACGATTTCAGCATGACCTGGCTGCCTCTCTCTTGCCACAGGGCTGACGCCCAAGCTGTGCTCTGGCCTGTGAACCAATCATCTTCTGTTTCTAGTAATCTAACCAATCGCACACTGTTCTAACCTGCTGATTCTTGTGATGTCGCCATTCTGTTTGTTTTGCTTTTTCTATCCTGCAGCAACTTCACTATCAGCATCATCATTATTTCAATCACTCTGCTCTCCTCTGACCCTCACTGCTGCATGGCTGCACGCATGTGTGTGTGTGTGTGTGTGTGTGTGTGTATAAACCAGCTCTCTTTAACAAACAGCACCAGTGATTGACAACTGTCCGATGCATGCAAACGCCAACCTCTAAGCCGCACGATGTGGAAACCGCTGAACTGTTCACTCAGTTACACTGCTGCTGCTGCATGCACGTGTGTGTGTGTGTGTGTGTGTGTGTGTGTGTGTGCGCGCACTCACTGCTACAGGTTACTGCCATTTCTATTTTTTATTTTACTGATCATTAAACTAACACACCATTCCTGATTCTTCTCCATCTGTGCCTAACAACCACCCTTACCTGTGTGTGTGTGTGTGTGTGCGTGTGTGTGTGCGTGCATGTTACCCAGTGTGCTGAGGTATGAGTGTTTTCTCCACACATACTGGATCATCACTCACACACACACACACACACACACAGGTCTGTATGTACAGATGGTGTGTATGTTGTGAAGCGTCCGCTGCTGTTGTGATTATGGCCATGAAATGCTCTCGGTTTGTTTGGTGTGTGAGAACTGACATGATAATATGTCATTAGCCAAATCATTTTGATTTCTTTTTTTGTCTGTTGGGGACAGACAGGATCAGGTAGACGCTCTCTTGACACTGCATCAGTAAAGATATTTATGTAAATACAAAGTTTCAGAGATGGCCTTGATCTCTTAACATGGAATCCTGCACAAGATAAGTGAGGACTAATCCATGTTCCCTCAAGGAGGAGACATGAATACAAAACCAGTGGCAAAGTGATGTTACAGATACACTGGCCTTTAAATTTGATGATTGTTGCAAACTCATGCCAAGAGGCTCAAACGTTGATCACTTGTTAACTTCCTCACATGACAAGGCGATACAAATGATTGGCGCTGTTTGAGTGTTTATCACATAACAACACTTTTCACACTCCTTCATGTGTTTCAGGACTATTTTAGATTTGCCAGATGGTAGATGTTAGCCGCTTAGCTTAATCCAGGTAATACGATTATTTTCAGCTTCCAGAGCAGCACTGAGTCAATTTTTTATAGAAAATAAACGAAACACCAAAGTTACCAATAGAAGTTATGATCTTGTATAAACTTTAACTGTAGCTACCTGGTCCTGAGTGTCTGTCTGTCTGTCTGTCACTGTTTGTCTGCTGGAAGACACAGGTCTCTGGGTTTCCCTTGTATCTCTTCTGCCCCATTTGCATGTCTGACTTCTCTCTTTCTTGTGGTTTCTCTCTCGTTCTTCCCTCCTTTCGGCAGATGCGAGTGGTGAAAGCATTCCGTAGTTCGCTGTACGAGGGCCGGGAGAAACCGGAATCCCGCAACTCCATCCACAACTTCATGGCCCACCCGGAGTTCCTCATCAACGACCTCATCCACAACATCCCGCTGATCGACGACACTGACGTGGACGACGAATCAGAGCTCAGCAGATACCAGCACCTGCACCCGGCCCTCCGAAAGCCGCCTCCCCCTCCTGCCCAGCCCCCGGCCCGCTCCCACCCCACCCGCCCTTACCGCCAGTACAGCCTCCCGGTGACCCCGTGCAACCGAAACAACAACAACAACAGCAGCAGCAGCAGCATCAGTTCAACAGTCACCCATGGCAACAAAAACAGCATTGACGCAGTAACCCCCAGCAACCAGAGCCCACATCACCACCAACCCCACCAACACTACCACACTCATCATGGCAGGGACAGGCCGGTGAAACCCTCCGTCCCTCACCTAGCCCACCTCTACTGCGTGGAGACCTCCTTATAACTGAGCTGAACGTGGGTTTGTGTGGGATGGGAGAGGGGGGGTGGAGTCTTGGGTAGAAAAAGGGGAGCGGAGGAGAGGGCTGAGGACTCACGCATGACATTTTCACCCAATCTCCCTTACAGCAAGCTAACATGAGGCAGCGAAGGACGGGGGAGATACCGGAGGGAGACAGTGGCTGGAGACTTCAGCTCGTAACTCCCTGAGAACATTGTGACTCTCCCTCCTTTCGCCCTTGCTTCAGCCCTCTCAGTCCAACCCACTGACTCCGCCAGCCCCCCCCCGACGCCCTCGACCCTCGAACCCACCACCCCGTCTGTCGCCCACCCTGGAGACCCCGCCCACCCCATCCCGCCTGACTTACACGCACACATGTCACACACACGCACAGGTCTGCTGTCGCTGCGTTGTCCTGAGTGGCGGTGGGTTGAGGAGAGAAGGGGGGGACGGACATCCCCCAAAAAACGACACATCCTTCAATGCTTCAGCAGAACAGGGCCATGTCAGGGCCAGAGGCTGACTCACTCTGTTTCTATTGGTGTGCATCATTAGTGTTGTTGTCATCACCCACCTACCTACCTGCCATAGCACCGCCGTCACCTCCTCCACCATCGATCTATCTACAGACACTTTTAAATCACTCATTGGCTCGCAGTACAAGTAACACGCTTTGTTGAAGCTTTAACTAAACTTCAATTCCATCTTCTGATTCATTTATCTCTGCACATAATGGTTCTCATTCATTGCTTTCTTTCATATCATTTCATTTATTTCTTTTCTCGTTCTCTGGAACTTTTACATTGAGCTTCTTTTTTTTCAAACATATTTTTTTCTGTCATTCCTCTCTCTCTCTTTCAATGTGTGTTTGTGTATTGTCTTGTCTCTTCTGGAAAAAAACTAAACAAAATAATAACAAAAATAGAAATTGCAAACAGAGATATTGTTCATTTAAACCTAATAGTAAATAGTATGGCTGCAAAAATAAACTAAAGGAGTTGGGGAATACATACATATATATATATATATATATATATATGTATGTATGTATGTATGTATATAATTTGTATGTTTGGGAGGCGACAGCACAGAACTTGTCATATTCATCTCTGTTCTTTCTCCAGCCCAACCTGCCCAGTCCTTGAATGCCGCCCCCCCATAAGTCCACATGACCTGTTTTCTGTAATAATGTCCACCCTGCCATGAGATGATCCAGTGTGTGTGCCGTGTACATGTATACATACATTAGCCCCGTACCGGACTAACTTCCTCCTGCCATGCTGATGAACTGATGAGTATGCGTTTGGTCATTTTCTTCCACTTCACTTCTGCTAGGGTTCCATCAGCTTCTCTCTTGCTGTTCCTCAAGGCATTTTGTAATTTCCTTTGTCCTGTCTCGTCCTTTCTGGTCTTTGATTGGTGTGTGTGTGTGTGTGTGTGTGTGTGCCAGCTTTATTTTTTGGAAGCATTAACCCTTTAAATGCCATCAAACACACAATGCACAGGCGATGGCCCTTTAAGACTTAACATGCACTCACTTACAACCCGCCCTGCTCATGTGCCATCGTGTCGTCTCCATCATGTACCAGTGCCCTCTCCAAGAGTTTTGTGGACAAAGAGATTGTTTGGATTGTTGGACGTTAGATCCAGTCATTTTTACAGTGTGTGTGTGTGTGGGGGGGGGTCTCAGTTTGATGTTTAGAAGCAACCGATCACTCGAGCTGTCAGGCCCATGTGTCGTATGTCGGTGTTCAGCTTTAGCTTCAGGCCCAAAGCCCCACTCAATCAGGTACAACCAATGAGAGCTCATGTGTCGTGTCCATTTGTCAACTATTGTGCATTTCTCATCATCGTGATGTTCTGTTAGTTGTTTGAGAAACTTTAAAGGAACACTCAGACAATACACGTGGTCACTTTCCTGCTGGGAGTCACATGAGGAGATTGGTACAATTGTCTGCATGCTAAGTATGCTAGAGTGGGTTAGCCTAGCTTAGCATAAAGACTGGAAACAGCTTCCCTGGCTCTTTCAGAAGTAAAACAAAACCAGCCTACAGCACCTCTAAAGCTAACTATTTAAAACGGTATATCTCATTAGGTTTATCTGTACCTAAACATGGTATCTACAGGTCTTGAAAAGTTTTAAAAAGCATTGAATTCAGTTTCCTAAATTAATAGCCTTAGGAGGTATTGAAATGTCTTGAATTTAATTTCCAAAAGTCAAGTATAATCTCTTGGCGGTCCGGAGACATAGTGAACACAGGTGCTATTATATTAGATACCAGTAGAAGGATGTTTTTTCTTTTGGACAGAGACAGGACGGCTGTTTACCCCTTTTACCAGTATTTCAGCTAAGCTAACAGGCTTCAGCTTCACCTTGAATGGACAGATATGTGAGCGGTATCAATCTTCTCAGAAAGAAAGCCAATAAGCTTATTTCCTAAAATGTTACAGCATTGCTTTAAGACATATTCTTCCCAATGTAAAACAGGGCATAACATGCTGCATGAGCACACTCCAACAAAAAAACGGAGAAAACAAAAATCACATTTGGATATCCCCCCGTGACAATGGCCCTAGTGACATCACATTCCACGACCTCAACATTCCATAGAACATACATTCCAAACAGCCGCATCACATTCCAGACCGGGTGTGCGAGTGCCCTCCTGTATCCCATGTTGCACTAGGTGTGGGTGAACCGCTGACTCCATGTTGCCTCGGAGCATGACTCCCCCCCCCCCCCCCCCCCCCCGCCCCCCCCCCGTCCCTCGGTTAACCCCCGTTGATCTCCCCGAGTTATCAGCCTGTCCCACCACCACAGAAAGGCAATGGCAGACAATATGCAAACAGACTGCCATGTCAACAGCTGTCCCCAGAAGTAGGATAGGAAGTCTTACAAAGATGACGACTCATGCAAACACAGTGAAAGAACATGTCCGTCCTGCTGGTTCTGTTTGAGGATGCGAGCAGGGCTCTCTGGGAACACCCTCACCTGTACAGAACCCTGTCTTCTTGAATGCCCATCATCATCATCGCCACCACCCTTTCGGCGTGGGCCGGTGGTGACATTGTATTGGTCTGTCTGTTTTGAAGCATGCATTTGGTATCATTAATGTCACTCTTTATGTAAATCATTTAGGCTACTGTCACTACTGTGTGCTATGATCACTCTACATTTGCTCTCTTCCTCTCACACACACACACACACACACATATATTCTGTTCAAGTCCAACCTACTCTACTTCAGCACCTCTTAGCACAACTCTATCAATGCTTTCTGAAAACACACACACACACAGTGAACAACAGGCTAATACTCTACAGTGGTGTAAATTTGACTGTCCAGTTCCAGCCATCTCTGTCCATCCGTCCAGCCATGTTACATCATGATGTTGTGAGACCGTTTCACAGAAGGCAAAACACAATGTGAAAAAGAATATATTATATTTATCAAAACTATAAATTGTACAACTGCACCACTACTGTACAGATCGCCCAAATGTGCACATGTGCATCTTTGATTTACAGGTACTATGTTCCTGTTACACTTTGTTTTTTTTGCTTTTTTTAGGGGATGTTTCTTTCTTTTGATCCTATTGCTTTCTGTAAAGAGAGGAACAACAAAATGGAAGCGCTTGTATATTATGATTATTTTAGATTTTCTCCATCGGTGCTCCCACTGATGGAAAAAGACAGTTGCACATTCTCCTGAGCATATTCTGAGGGCTGTGTTTTCTGTCCATTGAACAGCCCCTGAAGTGTGCAGAGGTGTGGAGATGCCTATAGTCTCTTAAGACCAGAGACACCACTCTGTAAATAGGGAACAGGAGATACAGATGTACCTCATTATGATCTAAAGGACTGGACAAAGTGGAGACCCAGGGAGGATGGAGAACTGGAGGGTGATGCAGAGCTAGAGACTGCAGAAGTGCAATGCATCAGTGCATTGTTTAGGCTGCTCTTTTAGATCTGCTACAAGTATTTACTGCCATGTAACGATGGGGGAGAAATTAACGTTTTACATTATTCATTATACATACTGTTGTAAATATTGTGTGTGGAATGGTCCCCCTTCATGCACAACGCAGTGCTGTTCTGCAGACAGAAAATGCAGCCTTAACTGTGCTGAAATGAAAAAAGACCAAAAAAAAATGACAACAAAACATAAAGACTATTGAATATATTAAAGAGTTACCTGCCTGTTATTTAAGCGAATAAATATCTATATATGAGAAAGAACACACCTGTATACTGTAGACTAAATCTGTATGGAAATCTAAGAGAATTTAATGGGAATTAAGTCCAACACCTTTTGTCTGTATGAAAGAAAAAATACATCAAAGTATTCTACAATAATAACTTTGACAAAGTCTGTGTGGTCCTGTGTTGTTTGTTCACAATGATGCAAGACTGTATGTACGTTTGAAACCTCTGGAAGAGTGACACTTGGTCGTTTTGTTTTTAAAGAGATGCAGTGTTTATTCTGACTATGCTATGTTTATGCCTCACAGGCACATTTTCTAGCATGTAGAGCAGCCTTTATGCCACTGCGTCACCTTTTCTGAATTGTAAGGCCACTGTGGAGTTTTTATGTATGACTTAATGCATGAAAAAGCGTGTAGGCTAGTACTTCAGGAATGCACAGAGTATCTCTAATTGAGTTGATGCAAGAACAGTACGTTTATTTCTGCAACAACTAAGGTATCTTATTAATGATGTTCACGTCTCCTTCAAAGGTAAGTCTGCAGTTAAAGGGACAGAACACAAAACTGTGGCAGTGATCTGACAGGTCACAAGGATGAATGATTTAAAAGCAACAAATGGTTAAAGGTTCCACATTGTAAAATGTAAACTCTACAAGTCTGTTTTATTATAAAGCAGGTCTTTATAATATATAAAGGTATATTTACGATATACACTACCGTACAAAAGTCTGGGGTCACCCAGACAATTTCGTGTCAATTTTCAGTTTCTTTGCAATTTCTCTCATGGAATAGCTTCATTTCTAAGAACAAGAATAGACGGCGAGTTTCACATGAAAGTTCTCTTTTTCTGGCCATGTTGAGAGTATAATCCAACCCACAAATGTGATGCTCCAGATACTCAACTAGCTCAAAGGAAGGCCAGTTTTATAGCTTCTCTCACCAGCATAACTGTTTTCAAGGGTTTTCTAATCATCAATTAGTCTTCTAAGGCGATTAGCAAACACAATGCACCATTAGAACACTGGAGTGATAGTTGCTGGAAATGTGGAAATCTATACACCTATGTAGATATTTCATTAAAACCAGACGTTTCCACCTAGAATAGTCATTAACCACATTAACAATGTATAGAGTGTATTTCTGATTAATTTAATGTTAGCTTCATTGAAAGAAACAGTGCTTTTCTTTGAGAAATAAGGACATTTCTAAGTGACCCCAAACTTTTGAACGGTAGTGTAAATACTGTGAAAGTATTGAAATGCTGAAGAAATACACAAACGTTTTTGGACATTAAACCGTGTTAATATGTTATAGAAACCCAAAATATAAGTATAAACCTGGAAAATAGCATGATATGTTTGCTTTAATACATCATATCAGATTTAAAGACGGACCAGAATACAGATACATGTGTGCTGTCAGTTTTGTGGCCTGTCCTATATAAATGCACACTGTGAAGAAGACGTGTCATCATTAATAACTCTGACACTATTAGTTGTTGTGTTCCTGATCATTCATGAAGTACTAGCCCGTATTTAAGTCATGCTTTTAAAGGTGAGGCTGCACACCTCTCTGACCAAAGCCAAGTCCATAGAAGGATTATCGGTGGTGATTGTGACAATTGGAAACACAAAGATATGAACACATTTTCCTAAGTATTGATTGTGTCTGGAAATCAGCATTTGTGGGATGTGTTGCAGATGATTTGATTCAGTCTAGTCATCTCACTTTGAGATAAAAGGATGAATGAATGGAGGCTTGGATGAGGATTGATTTTCAAAAACCTTTTCACAGCGGATCTCTCGACTTGTCATATCAGGAAAAGCACAAGTGGAACTAATAACGCTGGGTATCTTTAGGTGATCAAATAAACACCAGCAAGGCCTTCTCTGCTGGCCTAAACAGAATCACAAAGTTATAGCTATTTTATAATTTCATATTTTTTCTTAAATACACTACATGTATTATAATTTATAAAAATATGTTTCCCATTATCTTATTTTCTCATTGCACAGCTACTGTGTTCCTCAGTTGCTCTGCTTCCAGTGCAGCTTGTTTTTAGTAGAGCTTTTATCCAATCAGATTTCACCTCTGTGTCTCTAGGTAGAAGAGAGGCCCCAGGCCTGCAGACTCACAAGCGAATCCATGTACAGTTTAAGTGAATGGGGACGATATTGTTGATTGTCATAGTCTTCAACCAATCAGATCTTTAGTTTGAAATGTTGGGCGTATTCTTTGATGTGCCAGAGCTGCTAGCTGGCCTACAAGTACGTCAGCATTAGCTTGCAGCTCAGTTTCCAGGTGCAGCTCTGCAGTGAGGTGCGAGCACGTGACTATCGTGAAACGAAACTTAACAGCAGAAGCTTAGTTGGAGTAGTGAGAGTTCAAATTGAAAGATATGGAAGAAATTATGACATTTTGCTTGGTGTAGATTTTTTTTTTACCAAGCTTTGTTTTTTTAACACTCAATGGCTGAATGAGGAGAAACGGTTTTATGAGTTGGGATTTAGCCGTGTGATTAAACTCTTTGTCAACAAAGAAAGGAGCATGGAATTTGTCTTTAAGTGATCAGCATTTGGTAAGTCAACTGTTTGTTTTTTTACATCTAATATATGAATGGCCCTTGAGTGTGTAGTAGAATGCGTGTTGCTGCTGTTTATTTCCCGCTAAGCTAGTTAGCGTAGCCTCCCAGAACACTTGCAGAGCCCCAGCTGTTTTTTGTTGTTGTTATTTTGGTTCTGGTTCAGAGGTCACACAGACCATTGTCTCCTACATGAGCGCAGAAAACATATTTCCCACAATTTAAGCTTCTGCATTTTCCAAATGCCCTATTATTATTCTAACATATTGTTCGGTTTGTAAGCCTTGTACCCAACGGTTTAATAAGAATAGATGTATTATTACAGCCCTAGAAAGCAATAATAACCATAGCTGTGGCACCATCGTGAGGTTATAAGGTGGTGTTTCAGCTGCAGGACAGCAGTGAAGGCCCAGGTATAAAATGCACTGCCCGCCACTGGTGTACGCTGTATTTAGAATCTTTTCAACACCTTACCTTGCTGTCAGTTATCCATATTCTCTTTAAGGCCACAAGACTCCTTTGACATTTTAACCTCACAGGATACAGGTGGTCTACTGCGGCCTCCATCGGTTAGTTAGTGTGGTTGTGTGACTTTGGTCAGTTTGAACTAACCCTTTAAAACACCAAAGTATTTGTCAGAGGAGTCCTGCAGCTTTAGCCAGCATAACAGCTTCGGTTTGTCTGACAGAAAGGTGAAGCAGTAAAACTGTTGTTTGGGCAGGTTTTAGCCCATGTACTCCAAGTCTAACACCTAGGAGTGTCAGCTTGGCAGAACAGTTTTTTTTATTTTTATGTATTTAGTTCTGTATTAACTCCACTTACCTAAACTCTTCTTTAATGAAGTATTGAGTCACAGGGTTGCGAGCGGCATGCTGTGCTATAATACGAAAGCATTATTCGATAAGCTTTGAAAAGTTGTGGGGTTGTGGTGTTCGAGGAGATTGCAGACATGAGTTGGCTCTGCTCTCGTTTATCAGGACCAGGAAAAAAATGGAACCCGAGAATAAACGTTGTGCTTGTCCAACTGTAGAGGGATGTCAACATCTCCTGTCTGATATATTTATAAAACAAGATGTATCAATCCTTTGTCTTGATTGCATGTGCACATTTACAACTACAGTATTTAACTTTCTACCAGACGCAACACTTTACTCACCATTTGACATTTACAATCTGTAAAAAATAACCAAATAAATGGTTTATTACACACTGATGCATTTGTTGGCAGATGTGTATATTAATACATTTGTCAACTAAAAGCTCCTTCTTACGGCCCCCGTAAGATAAACAGATAATGAATGACAATACAGTAAAATGTTTTCATAGAAGTCATAATTCTTGACAAATGCTGGACATTAATGCACATTTGAAATGTTTATATGCTGCTCATAAATGCTTAACAGGGGGACTAAAAGCATCAGTGTTACTATTAGTTTGCTTTAAAGATTCAGCTTTTTGACAAGCTTATCGATCTCCATAAATATGCATTTTTACCGCAAATCTACTATGAAATGAGTACATATGTAAAATTGTCATTTCCCTTTGACACACGCAAATTCATGGTTCTTGTTCATTAGACTCATTTGATTTCTTACTGAGAGTTCCTAACCTTAGGTTTAGCAAAAATAATGGAAACAGCTAGCCAGACGTTGTACTAACCTAACAAAATCAGACAACCAGCAACTAATTAACTCATTTTACATCTTATTTGTACAAAAACAAAAAAAGAAATTGTCAATTTATGGTGGTGTGAGGAGTTATGTGCACTACTACTTTTTGTCTGCACGCAGTAACTTTTCAGTCTCTCCTGGTTGCCACAAATTGCTGGTTTTACAATGGTTTTACCGTGTCTCTATGAACCCAACAAACAAGATATGTGTCAGTGAGCTTTAATAATAATAATAATAATAATGCTGGTAGGGATCCTCACTCAGTCTTCATGCTAAACTCAGCTAACTGGATGTAGCCTCATTCTAACATACAGACATGAGAGTGGTATAGATCTGACCATCTGTCAACTTGAAAGCAAATAAGCCTTTTCCCAAAATGCAGAACTGTTCATCCATAGCTGGACTAAAAAGCACCACCCTGGGAGACTTTAGAACAGTACATGCTCTCAACTGTCCAACTACAAAGAGGAATTGATCTGTAACTGCTCATCTCATCAACCTCACACTTGGTGGGTGTTTTGCTGGGGACCCAAGGGAGTCAAATTTGGTCACGTGACATGTTCAAAATGTATAAACTTTGAATAAACAAGTGAACAACGCTGTGTGTAGCAGCAGGGGGCGGGGCTTCAGGGAGTTGCAGACTTGAGTGTGTCGCTCACTTTGGATGCTGGATGCTTACTAACATGACTAGCAAACTCACTCGGTGTGCTCCAAGGGGCTCAGGTTCCCTACAGGTCAGGAAACACACACCATCAAGGTTTTCCACACACAAAGCAGCTTAAGCTGACTGACCCAGCCCATGAAAGCCCCCCTCCGATATTAATAATACTAGCCTTTTTTCATAGTAGACATTTTTGACTTGTCGTGGTAGAAAAGGTGCAGGTGTATTTAATAATATTAAAGTGATAGTTCAGATGTTTAGAAGTGTGGTTGTATGAGCTACTTCTCCATACTCAGTAGATGGAGTTTGGAGAAACAGACAGGAGCAAAGCTGCTGTGATGTATTTTAGACACCTAAAAAAACTGTTTACATGTACATTATATTTAGAACATTTTCCCTGCTATATCTTGCTGTCAAAATCCCTCTTTCTAGTAAGGAACTGAAGCTGTTATGTCCATCTGTGCTCTCTTTAACTCAAGACTCCACTGACAGAAACAGTAATGTTACCTCACAGAACACAGGAGTTGCTGATTCGTCTGACAGCAAGCTAAAGCAGTGAAAAGATTCTAAACAGCAGTACGTTGCTTTGCTTTTGTGCTGGGACTTCGACCACCATCTAATGTAGGTACACAGAGTATAAAGTACATCAAAAAAATCGGAACTATCCCTTTAATGATGGCTGCATTCTACTGAAGGAGGTCCTGGTATTGTTTGTGCTCCGCTCATTGGAATATCTGACTGGGACACTTACTAGAACTGAGCCACCATTGTCAATTTCACATGTGCTTTTCCACTAGGACACGTTAAATGACTTCCATGAAAATGGTCTATTATAAAGTATAAAACAGCGTTGAAAAATGACTGATATATGCATCTATGGTTTGAAACAAACGGGCTAAATCATGGGCAGAACGAGTACTCCCTGTGGGTCCCCGCATACTGCATTGCTTTGTACTTCCATCAAGTGAGGTCTCGGTCATTTGTTTTGACAACCTTTACCAGACTTGACCCAAATGTTCAGGAAAAGTAAGACCATTATCGGCAGAGAGCTTGCTGTTTAGAAAGAGAAAAAGAGATGCATTAATATCAACAGTACAGAACAAGACACAGTAGATATTAGTAACTCAAACATAATGAAAATATGATTTATTTGTCCAACATGAAGGTCATTTGCCTCAAACAATATGTATTCAAATTATATAGACATTTACATTTAGGTACACAAAGATGGCAATTTCACCACTTAAATCAGATACTTTTGGGTGTATTTACTTAATACATTCCTGCAAGTCAATGTATACAAGACATAATTATGAGACTATTAAGTCTCTGATGGCATCACATCATGAGTAATGGAGCAGCTGTGGTCAAGCCCCCAGAAATGCTACATGAGCTACAGATGTTGTGAATAAAATATGATCACGCATACCATTTGTTACCGATACTACCTTTAAAAAAATACCAGGCCACGTTGGCAGCAGCTTGTCCAGCCTCTTCACCTTCCACCAGCAGAATCCACTTTAGCATAAAGAAAAATAGGTGGCGCTAAATGAAAGCATTCTTTTGTACAATGGTGCCGGTTCACAAAGAGATCAATTCTTACCTCAAGGAAATATTTACAGTCTTGTCGTTTTTAGCATTCCCAATTTGACAGCTGATACAGGGTCTCTCTTTGTGGAGCTTCACCGTTATCTTAACATCTTAGTATTCAGGATACTTCAATTTAACTCTAAGATTTACAATCAAATAATTTCCTACAACAACAAACTGTAAATAAAATAAATCATTTAAGTACTCAAAATCCACTAACTGGGAAGAACTATATCAAAACAGAAGTACTAAGGTTTCTGCTCAACGCCTCAGGCCTGTGAAAAACAACTACAAAAACATCTGTTCTTGTCTGATCCTTACCATGGAGTCAGGGAGGTAAAGGTGTTCAGAAAGCCACTCATCCCGCATGGTGCATCAACCACTACCTAGAAGAAACTGTCAACAAGGTTTAGCAGTAACGTGTACTCAATCCATCATCACAATGAAACACATGCACATTCAGCAGTTCTTAGTTAATCTTAACTAATTCAACAGTGTTCATCCACCCTCAAGAAGTTCGGTAAAGACCCATATCAAGTTCAGTCTCAATATCTGAAAACAGAGATAAGTACTTGACCCTACATTTTGAGCGATGTGCTTGCACTCTCTGCACACTTGGTGCAGAACTCCACTGAGACGTGGTTCTTGTCCACGTGCAGACACACGCCACCCGCTGTCTCTTTCTCCTCCACTTTCACACGCTTTCTGGGCAAGGCGTAGTCGTGGTCGTTCGAGTCAGGCCCCTGGAAAAGGGAGGAAGATAATTTCATCCCATTCACACCGCTCAGTCTGGACAAGAGCTGGGCTAACATGCTCTCATTGGCAAGCACAGCCCTCAAGTACCTGGTCTCATCTTCCAACTCTTCCACTCTCTTCGTCAGTTGAGAATTTTCCTGTCGGAGCACATTGTTTTCTGTTGACGCGATGCCAACTTTCTTCTCCAAGCTGTTGACATATTCTTTCTTCCTGAGACGATTCAATCTGGCAGCAACGGCATTTTTGTTGATCATGTGGCTTGACTGGCTTTGCCTCTTCTTAATCCTGGAGTCAGATGACATTCTATCTGGAGATGATGCCATTGAAGCCTCAACCTCGGAACCTTGGTCTTTGGCACTCAAACCAAGATCAGCCAACTCAATATCAAAGAGCGAGGAGGCAGTATCTCTTTCAAGTGTCCATTTTAAGTCTTCAATTCCAAACAGGTCATCTAGCTCTAGTCCAGTGGTGTCCATATCATCCGATGGGAAACCCGCAGATGGACTTGAGAAATCTTCGACAGTTTCCACCACTTCAACCTCCAGAGGCTGAAGCGCTGCGTTGTTCATAGTGCGTCTTCTTCTTGTGATCATTGTGGTTTGACAGTCGGACTGCAAGGAAGCTGTCCAGAATATCGCCTGAGATTCCTCACCTTTGGAGACAACAAAATATATTGTGAGTGTGTAATCTTGCAGCAAATAGCCCATTCATTTATCAGGGAAATGTATTATTGTGATACCAATTTCAGTCACTGTAAAAGCGATACATTTTCCCTAAGGAGAAATCTATAGCTCAGTGTGGACTGAGTAGTAAATGTATTTGCCATACTTGACACTTAATGGACGTACCAATTGTGTTTTCAACATTTCTACCATTGAGTTGGCTCTGTTTAACTGTGGTAACGTTATCTTTTAGACAGTGACATATATTTACTTTACTCCGGACATTCTCCATTTTCTTACAGGCGAAGAAATAGCGACGGTGCGTGTTGGCTAAACGTATTACCAACGTAACTGACTCAGGCCAGATAGCATTTGTACCTAACGTTAGCACTATCCGGAGTTTTACAATAATGCCCCAAAATGCACCGTCACACATAACTTACCTCACTATGCATAATTCCACCACTGTTAAAATACTGAGCGTATTAGGTCAATAAACAAAAAATGACAAATGATATTCGTAAAGTTAAGCTTTCCATCTAGGCCGCAATTGTCCTAGAAGCTTTAGCAACTTGCAAACGTTAACGCTAGTTGACAGTATCCAACGTATGTCGACACCAGTGTGTTCTGGTGCATTAAAACAAAAAGTGAAAGTCTTATTTACCCACAGTGACATTTATTCTCAGTCAATTGGTTAACGTTAACATATTTAGCTAACTAACAAGTGCTCGCTCGGTTTTCGTTCAAGCTAACGTTAACGTCGACTAAAACCATGAGGCGTTAACCAACACAACTAGCGTACTGAATGACGCAGCATATTTTACCGCCACTTCTCCAACCAGCAACTTACCGTCCCGATGAATAGCCTTAAACACTAATGAAATTAGAAACTACTGCAACAGTCAGTTGAAGAAATGGCGCTGGTAACTGAGTGCTTGCTCAACCGCTCACAGCTTGAAAAACGGAGGACAATGGCTCCGGACGAGAAGCAGCGCTGCGAAGACACTTCCGGCCAAGTTATCAAAAAATAAAAGTCCTACAGAACTTTGGTCGGCGAGTGCACAACAAGTGCATGTTAATATCCGCAGTGATAATGACCAGCTATACCAACACCTCTCTGACAGAGTACAAAAAGTAAAGTATTTGTTACATGACTGTTGTATCACATTTTATACAGGTGTCTATTGTTCAGGTCACCATATAATGCTTAGAATATAACCTGTTATCAGAGATGGGCAGTATTTCTATTACTTGTATTTGAAATACGTATTTCAATAACTTTTGAGTATTTTGTAATTTGTATTTGTTAGGGCCGATAAAAAAATCTAACGTAATTTGTAACAAACTACTTTAGAGTGGAGTAATTTTGTATTTAAAATACTCAAAATATTTTCTCCAGGAATCAAAAAACAGTTCAAGAGTTCAGTCTTCAGATCTTCAAGTTCAACGGATTGTCTGTCAAGTTAAATATTTTATCTGAGTGTGACAGATGTCAACTAGCTTGATGTATAATTTATGTCTGGGTCTGGCTACATAGCCTATTGTATATACATGGTGATGGTTATAATATCAAGCTAGCGATCGATGCTAATGACGCTAGCATGCTGTCTAGGCTAGTGCATAGCCAGTGTTTAGCAAGTTAGCTTATCAGTCGAGAAGCTAGCTATAGGAAGAGGGAGATTGGGAGCTTGTATGTCATATGTGATGAATATTTTCTTGTTGATACAAAGCCAAAGTTTATGGGCTGTTAAGTCCCATTAATAAAAAAATATATATACATAATCAATCAAGTTGTTGTCTTTTAATAGCTTTGCTTAGTTACATTCTGTGACTGTTCTTCCTTTTTGTAGGGTTCACCAGAGCTTTGTGTACATTATATAAACCTGAATGCTATGCTTTACCAAATTGTGAGAAAACAGAAAATCCAGAAAAAAGTATTTCCTATATTTTAAATACAAAATACATGTATTGTATTTCGTTACATTTTCTGGCACCAGTATTTTGTATTTTACTTTAATAGATTTATTTGAGGGGTATTTTGTATCAAAATACATTTTGATGTATTTTTGCCCATCTGTTTAAGATTGTAGTTTTAAAATGTGCACTTTTGTACATATAACGTATTTGTCCTAATTCTAAGTTAGCTGCTGCTAAGTTGTGTGTGTTAAGTTATCTAACAGAACAAAGATGACAGGTTTCCTTCACTTTAGTGCTGCTTTTAGTCTGAAGGCCTTCTGAACGGTGTCTGCTCATGCTATTAGCCGTTCTCCACAGTAGACATACTTTTCAAATGTTCCATGAATCTTACACTCAAAAACAACACAATCACATTCCTTTGATAGGAAAATGTTTTATTGACCATTAATGCACAAAAGAAAATGTATTACACAAAACCACCTTGTGCTTACAACAATATCCTCTCTGCCAGGGTTTTCAACTGAAAGGCGTCTACTCCAAAACCCTTTGTAGGGCCGACAACTGCATCAACTGTGCTCAAGTTCACTTGTATCACACGTGGAAGAAAAACAAAACCTCACTGTACACCATCATATGAATGAACCATATCAATCTCACATTATTCTATTTATAACATATATGATGTGTCAAATGTCTGCACTTTTTTCTTAGCCACCTAATATATAAAACAGTGTCGACAACATGAAGGCTTTTACGAATGCTTTTAGATTAGGGCTGAAACTACCTCTTCTCTTCCATATAAACTATTCTGCTGATTATGTTTTTAATTAATATATGAATCTTTTTGGTCTATAAAATGCTAGAAACTTGAGCGGAAAAAAAGTTTTGGGTTGGAAGTTAGTTGAAGAGGTCTCTGGAAAACTATACGGACTGTTTTTCACTAGTTTGACATTTCATTAATTGATAACATAATATTTGATTTTAAAAAATCATTCGTTTTTATCCATAATGATATAAAATCAGAAAAGCAGCAATTTATCACATTTAAGAAGCTGGAACCAGCGACTGGTGAATGACTCAGATAAATGACATTTATGTCGATCGACTAATCAATGAATCAACTGCTTTACATATTTCATCCCTCACCAAACTCTGCTTAGTACTGAAGTTGACCTATTTTGAGCATTTTTTTTCTTTTATCCAAGTGTCAAAAAAAACTGGAACATCAGCATCAGTGTGCCAGCAGCTAACTCAAAACAGTTGCAGTCCAGATTTCAGCATATTGACGTCACTGTGGTTCCAAAGAAGGCCGTCAGGTGTTCTCATTGGTGCCAGGACTCCTGGGACGCTGTGCGCTGTGCTGCTCTCCAACTCCACCGGCTGGTCAAAGATGGTCATCGTTGAGTAGTTCTCCACCATGAGGCGCGAAGGGTCATCCGACTGTCCGGGGACTTTACCAAGAGGATAGTTCTTCCACAACACCTTATCGTGGCACAGCTGCCACGGAGACCCTCTGAGCAATCTGGCCTTTTCAGCCTGAACATCTGCCCATTTGTACTCCTGGGAGGACTCGCTCCTCTCCGCCTCGGCCGCCGAACGCCAAGGATGGCTGAGGTGCCGCGAATGCTGCAGCTTCTCGTGCAAGCTCTCCAGTGTGTATATGGGCTGTTGTTTCCGCCGTGGAGCCATGTCGGACTCCGAGTGTACGCCCTGTGTGTAGATGGAGCAGAGCTGGAGCAGCCTCTGTCGGGTTTCCAGAGGGAGGGGATGCTCCATGTCGTCCAGGATCAACTGGAGCAAGTGAGGCGTGCTGACACAGGGAGCATCCAGGCATGCTGAGAGCAGCTGCTGCCACCTCAGCTGGATGCGGTTTACAAAGACCCTGTCCTTCATTCTAGCCTTCTTCTGCCCCTTCGTTTCAAAGTGGTATTCAAATTTGTTGCTGTTGCAGATGATGACTTCTGAAATCCACGCAGAGACGTAGAAAGCCCTGTGAGTATTCTGCTCTTTGGCGAGCAGTTTCAGCTCAACAAACAGCTTCTCCAGGAGGAGGTGAATAAAGGGCGGAGAGTTGAGCATCTTCAGGAGTGGCAGCCAAAAACGCAGGAATGCTTGAGCGAGTCTGGGTTCAGGGGCACTGGCGTTGTCAGAGGCGCCGCAACCCAACGTTTCCAGTTGTTCCGCAGTTGGAACTAGAAATCCGTCTTCCAGCAACACATCAATCAGCAGATGACCTGACTGCAAAGCAAACTGCTTGATCTCACCTAGTAACCAGCTCATGTCTGCAAAGGGGGCTGGCCACAAGTTCTTCCCTTTGTCCTCAGGGAGTCTATCTAAAGCCTGGTACTGCTCCTTTTCAAACGAGATCAGAAGCTCCCGTGCATTCTTGTAGGCTTCCATCTCTTTCTGCCTTGCGATGAGCTCATCCCCTTGGCATTTCAGGTCTACCTCTTCATCCTCTCCATCCGACTCCGACTCCCAGTCCTCATTAGGCCCTCCTCCCAACTGCCTGGACCAGTATTCCTGCTGGAGCCACTCCAGAACCACCTTACATCCCTTTCGACACCATTTTAAGGTTGGAAGCTTCCTGTGCGTCATGTCATGCCTCAGGTCTACGACCCACTCTGGGATGTTCAGGTTCCCAGCTAGCCGCCTCAGAGGACGGGCTGTTCTCCCCTGCTGTCGCTCGGTGATCAAATTGACAAACCTGACCAGGCCCGCTCCATAAAGCAAGACCAGATCCTCTCCATCCAGCTGTCCCGACCTGTCCAGCACCTGGCACCTCACCAGGTCCGCTGTGCAGTCCACCGCCACGGGAGTGCTGTTGGCGTACCTGCCTCTCCACGCTGATATCCTCTTCAGGGCAAACCTCTGTAAGGCGGAGTCCTTCGAGTAAAGATACTCCAGGACCTGATCCCACTCAGCTTTGTTGGCCCATGCCACCACATGGCGTCTTTTCTCGGAGCTCTTCTTCTTCATTTTAATGGCGTAGGAGGCGCGCGGTTGACTTACGTTATCACCGTATACACATAACGCTCTTCTAAGCCGAGAAACGTCTCTAATAATTAAGTAACAAACGTAGTTTTATATCGCAGCGTCAGTGTTGCGAGAAAACGATGGTATCGCATCCCGGAAATGACATGTTTGCATCCGCTTCTTCTTCGTTGGGATTTTAACGGTAGCTTTGCGTCCTTAATGAATCACTACTGACACCTTGTGGAGTGGTGTCACATTTCCTCATCAGTCCAGTTCTCCTCAGGAAGCTAATATTGTAAGTAAGAAAAGTAATTATTTTATTCATAAAGCACCTTTCAAAACAGAGGTTAAAAAGTGCCTTCCAAAAAGATACATTTATTATCATCTATTAAAAGAACAAAATATGAGCGCAACACAAACAGGAGAAAATAGCCAGAGAAAAACAAAACAAAAGAAACATCACAGCACAAAAAAGAGTACATGTTTAAAGCACAAAAACACTTAGAGAAAAGATAGGTCTTCAGCTGTGACTTAAAACACCCAACAGAGTCTGCTGACCTGGCTCCCAGGGGACACTGGTCCACAGCCTGAGACACAGGACAGAAGACACACAGTCCCCGCAAGTCTGCAGTCTTGAACGAGGCCTAGTTCAGAGGACCTGAGGGGCCGAGCAGAGGTACATGACCTGTGTAGATCACTGATACATTCTGGAGCAAGACTATTCAAAGCCGTATAGATGAGGAGGGAGATCTTGACATGGATCCTTAATTGGGAGCCAGTGAAGTGAGACCAGAACGGTGATGTGAGAGCGATATGAGGTCTGAGTGAGTCAGCCTTGCTGTGTTTTGGACTAACTGTCTTGGTTTAGGCAGGAACAATGAGCATTACAGTAGTGTAAGTGGGAGGACACAAAATCATGGATAGATAACAATGGGCACATGTTTTGTTATATTCCTCAGGTAACGAGCAGGACTGTGATGTGACAGAGTAAAAACAAACAGCGTGTGTGAGTTGGGTATCATCAGCATAGCGTTGATAAAACACAACCAAATTGACAGATTAAGGGCCCTAAATGGAGCATGAAGAAATGAAAATGGTCTGAGAATTTACCTCTGAAGCAAGTTAAAGGAAATGATTCTAGAAAGTATTAATGCAAAGGGTAAATACCCCAACATCACTGTAATCATCCTGCTCCATTTTCATTTTATTGATACCACTTTCTGGGTCCACCCATTTTTCAGCTCACAGCCGTTTATCAAGTGGAAGGGAAGAACACCACCACTGGAGGCCAAGCTTGAAATCAATCTTAAAATGTAACATTTATTCTTGAAATGTAAAATGATAGTAGGAGTGCTAATAATACATGGATTGTTAAATAAAGTTGAAAAGGACTGTTTAACTAATTTATTCTACAGGTTGGGACAAACATGACACGTGATTACATGATGTAATGTTTCCAGCCAGAACTCTCTTTAATGGTTCTATACAGAATTCTTTAACATTCGGAGGGTGATGGCAAGAACCCACCTCTGAGGTTCTACCGATAATCTTTCAGTTTCCTTGTATATCTCATAGGACTTTGTCCATCTTCACTATAGTTTTCATGTAATTAATTACCCTGAGACCATCAGAACCATATTCATGAGGCTTAAACTTCATGAATCCTTTGAAGGCTGGTGTGGTGCGGCGCAACCCACAACAATTACAGTTCAATGATAGTTTTTGGGGGTCTGGCTGGAGGATGTTTTGACACCAAGACGTTCAACAATCATTTAAGAACTGCTTCCAAAATGTTTTTTTTAGATTAAAGGTTCTTTAGTGATGTTACGCTGTACGAGGTCAATTAGCCTACTGATGCAAACCACTGTAGCCTGTATCCCAGATTACATGGTGGAGATAATCCGTAATAGAGCAGTCTGTTCTACACTCTTTGGCCAACAGGTGATTTAGTTTGCACATGAACGAGAAATGAACCCTTTTGCAAATCAATTTGCTGCAACGCTTAATCCATCACTAGTGTTCTCAAATAGAACACTATTGTTAGTCGAACAACAAAACCCTTGAAAAACCCTTTCTTCAAAAATGTCATACAATGGGAATACAAACACAATGTACATTGTAGAATCATAAAGATAATGAGTGTAACCAGCAAAACACAATAAACCAACCTCCAGAATACCGAGGAGGGATTGTAATTATCTGTGAACTCATATCTCACATTCATGGACTTGCTTTATTGCTTTTGTACAAGCTCTGTAAAGAAACATGTTAAGTACTAAATGCATTATAGAGAAATGTAAGTTGAATATCCTGTAAACAATTTAATTTGGCTGCAAAATATTTTCTCAAATATAGATTTAAACCATCTAAAAATGAATTGGTCTTCTTTGAAAAATGTAAAAAAAACATGTAAATTGAGTTTTTATCAGTGAGGTATGAATGGCTCTGATCTAACCTGCTAAATATGTTTGTACATTTTGAGCCCTTTATGAACACTTTCCGTAAGTCCGCAGTTCTGCACTTTGCTTACAGGAATTACCCAAAATTCATAGCTTTGTGCCGTTAAGCCCGGTGTTACTTCTTATATGCCTACAGTCTATGACCCAGTCCCAATGTCCCCCACAAAGCCCTAGACCCTGAACCCTCAGAGACTTACTGACGTCACCTGGTAAGTGGTTGAGTGTGGGAGACTGTGAGGGCTTGAAATGGTGTAAATACGAACGGGACAGCAACTTTGCTACGACATATCACGTTACCTTGACAACATGTTATGTACGTGGGTGTTTATTTAATATTTTTTACTCCCTGATTTGAAAGTTTTGCAGTCTTTTGCCTCACAAGATGACCGTTGCTTGCATTCCTCTGATTTCATGTGTTTTTATGTTCCATCTTTAATGTTTCTGGGTAAATGTTATTTACACCCATGTGCCGTCCTTTTATTTTCGTACAACTCCGGCTTCCACTGGTAACCCCTTGTTTAACATCACATTGCCATGAATTGTGGGTAATTCCTTTTGGCAGAAATACAGACTTCAGGGGTTCATAAAGGGCTCAAAATGTCTGAGCCCTTTAATGCCTCAAACACTCGACCATCTGACAGTGGGACAGAAGTAAATGTCTGTGAGTGTGCAGATTGGGATTGGGCCTATGGGTGTAGACTGTATGGGTGTAACCGTAGACTGCATGGGTGTTACCGTAGACTGCATGGGTGTTACCGTAGACTGCATGGGTGTTACCGTAGACTGCATGGGTGTTACCGTAGACTGCATGGGTGTTACCGTAGACTGCATGGGTGTTACCGTAGACTGTATGGGTGTTACCATAGACTGCATGGGTGTTACCATAGACTGCATGGGTGTTACCCTTCATGGTGTTACCAGTGGCAGCCGGCGACGCAAACAAAATAGGTAAAAACCAAGAACGACACATGGGTGTGCAGGCCGGCAGAAACATTAAGGACTGAACATGATACATAAAAACACCCAAAATCAGATGAATGCAAGCAGAGACTATATTAGGTTACTCAACTGGTTTATTTATCAACCATTTCATTTAGTTTAGTTTTGTCAATGAAATAGGTTGTTTGACAGTTACCTCTCATCTTGTGAGGAAAGAGCCTGGAGGTCGTTCAAATCAGGGAGTACAAAATATTAAATAAATACCCACGTACATAACATGTTATGACATTGTCAAGGTAAAGTGATATGTGGCAGCAAAGTGCTGGCCCATTCGTATTTACACCATTTCATGCCCTCACAGTCTCTCACACTCAACCATTCAACGGGTGACGTCAGATAAGTCCCCGAGGGATCAGGGTTTAAGGCCTTTAGGGGGACACTGGGATCGGGTCACTACGGCGACTATAAACAAAGCTTTAACCGTTAAGCTTTTAACTGTCCTCAGAGCGCATCTGATCGATCTGCTGCAACGTTTGGTCTTGAAACATGGAGCCCGCCTCGTTTACCACGCTTCGTGAGGGTGACTCTTTTGCTGTGTTATCACCATTCATATTTATACAATGTTGTGAAAAATATTACTATACCCGCTTTGCGTGAGTCTTTTAATGCTGAAATACATAATACCAAAAACCAGGTTGTCTGTAAGTATTTTATTGGTGGTGGAACATTCTCATACAACACAGTTAGTTATCTTTGTGAACAGGCAAGGGACAACTCTTCTTTTAGACAGAGACACGGTGAAGTTCAACAAAGTTCAGAGCAAAAGTACTTATGCATGAATACAATATACTGAGTAGAAATATATACTAAGTAAGTAGAAATATATTCTCTGTAAAACATCTACTATGTACTGTATAAGTATCAAATAGGCCTGCATCATTGGATTATAAATATTAATGCATTTATGCGTTCATTACTTTAATTTTGCAACTGGTAAAGGTGGAGGTATACTTAAAAATAGTTGACTATAAACTTAATAAAACATCATTATTAGTAGATTTATATTTAGTGTTGAGAATCTATTATTGTCAAACAAATGTAGCGGAGTTAAAAAAAAAAGCTATATTTTCCTCTGAGTGGACCAGAAGTATAAAGTTTGATTGTAAATACTTAAGAAGTGTAAGAAGTATATTTTTAACCCAAAAGATTTAAAATTGTACTGCTAGGACAAGAGTGCAAAATAGTTTACCAAGCATAGAGGCATTTTCCTTTAAAATGTACAAAATGAGAAGGCTGTGCCATGGGTGTGTATGTACAGGTGCATCTCAACGAATTAGCATATCATCGAAAAGTTTATTTATTTCAGTAATTCAATTCAAAAAGTTAAACTCATATATTATATAGATTCATTACACACAATGTGATATATTTCAAGCGTTTATTTCCTTTCATTTTGATGATTATGGTTTACAGCTAATGAAAACCCAAAATTCAGTATCTCAGAAAAGAAAGGACCAATTATAAATATTTGTACCTCTTGTAATATTCTAAATTTCTGAGATACTGAGATAATGTATGAGTTTCACTTTTTAATTGAATTACTGAAATAAATTAACTTTTCGATGATGTACTTATTCATTGAGATGCACCTGTGTGTGTGTGTGTGAAAGATCCTGATGGGCAGGAGTCACCTTGCATGATAGCTTCTGCCATTAGTGTATGAATGTGTGTGTGTAAATGGGTGAACCATGACATGTAGTGTAAAGCACTTTCAATTTCAATGTAATATATTTGTAGTGCCCAAAATCACAAATCACAAATTTATCTCACAGGGTTTAGCAATCTACACAGCATTCCTCTGTCTTTGGACCGTCACACCCGAAGAGGAAAAAAAACCTCCGGGGACAGAGGGAGGGAGGGATCCTTCTGATAGGATAGCTAGAAGTGCAATAGATGCCATATGTACAGACTGAACAACCACTTTAAGTGGTCGCAAGAATAGACCATACAAATGCAATATATGTCACTATATTTACCATGTGAATGCTGGGCAAGGTGCTAACTGCTCATCAGGACTCAAACTAATAAGTCGCACACCATAGGCACAGCTTGCTTCAGCAATTTGGGGTGAAGTGTCTTGCCCAAGGACACACTGACATGGACTAGTGGAGGCGGGATCAAACCACCGATCCTCTGAGTGAAGGACGACCCTGCTGTCCACTGAGCCACAGTCAGTCCCTGACGCTGTGACGTCCTCGTTTCACTCAAAGCTGGTTGGATCCTGGAGAGCCAGACGGAGCCTCAGTCAGCTGTGTGCCCACCGGCTCTGATGGGAAAAAGGAGGCTATGCTTTATTGTGAATAATGTACAGATTGAAGGAGCTGACTAGAGTTGTACGATTTCATGTGACAAATAAAATGAACTGGTTGAAATGTTGGTGAAGAAAATAAGACATTAAATAAGACGTTAAATAAGACGTTAAATAACACGTTAATACACGTTTGAGTTGAATTGAATGTGGTGCAGCGTGTTTGAGACTATTTGCATATGGAGCTGACGTACCTAATGTTTTTTTCCATCCTGAAATACAAAAGCAAGAAAGGTATCAGCTAAAACCATTAGCGACCACCCAACGAAGGCAATGAGGAGAAACAAATTGGAGGAAATGATGGTTGTCAGAGCCAGTCAAATTAGGGATGCAAAAGGAGCACTAACCTCTGATCCCAAGGCCAACAAGTGTTAATGTGAATAATATGAATACAGGTATTAAGCAGTAATGGTGTCTTAAAGCAGCTCCACACACAACGTCACTGATCGTGCTTCCTTCTTGGACTTTTACTTCGGTTTCTGAGCATCTGTTGAAAAAGAGAAATGAAAGACAGCTTTAGTGCTTTGTGTGTTTCAAATGAAACCCTTTTCAAAATGTCTTCATAATGTTAGAAGTACAAAGTGGGAAAAGTCACATGTTAAAAACAAACGAACATTCAAAAGAACACTTTGAAAAAAGATCTATTGAAAGGAAGGATTTGGTCCATCACAGATGAAACTTGAAGGCATTAAACTAAACTACTCATCAACATAAACACACATATATATATATATATATATATATATATATGTGTGCATGCAACTATAGTGGGCATTTTGTGCCACAGGGCAGGAAGAGAGACATTCCTTAACAAACTAATTCTTACATAGTCCAAACGCTGCAATTCACACCCTCCAGTGAAAAATGGGCTGGCGGACAACTTTCACACACTGTGTCCGTTCTGCTGGTTCCTTAGAGAAACAGACAAAGCAGAGAGTAATTACACAGGAACCCATCATCCAGTGAACATCAATCAGACTCTGTGTCTTCATTGATGGATTTCTCATGCACACTCGTATCCCCGTTATGATCGATTGGGGTATATGTTCAGGAGGGTCACTGAGGCACTAGATAAATCCTGGTCTGGGTCCTAAAATCCTGCTTTCAGTAACCTGAAACTGGAAGAGGTTTCTGTTTACTGTAGCTGCACCGCCTTACCGTAGAACATATGGTGACACTCGATGTAATGATGGTCTGCATGCTGAAATAAAAGTCAAAATCTGACACAGATAATAAATAGAATTTCTATGATCGTCTTGAAATACAGCCAGGTGGTCCAGGCCCCCAGAGACCAGACTGGCAGAGAAATGACAGGTGTGCTGGATATGGAGGAGTCACAGACATGCCTGAGCTGTGAGCACCATGTGTACATGGAGCTGAATAACCAGCTACACCATGTGCCATGTCAACATCAGGTTAGTGGTGGGCATGGAAACATACTCACTGTCTGACTGGAGTTTTCTTACCAGGTCTTTTTATCCTGTGACCGGGGTTACAGAGCGTATGTTTTTGTGCCATAATACATTCTGTTTCATCCATCAAGGTCTTGCAGAAATATCCACTGACAACATCACAAACTGTGTCTTTTGTTACTGTGCAGTCCTGTTGGGCAAAGAGACCACGACCTGAAAGCCAACAGAAACAGTCATTCTATCACTGTTGAACAAACATGTATGACCCTAGAGCCAGAGATGGGTTTGTCAGTCTGGACTTCTGTAGAAACATGGCGGTGAGACTTATCGGAGTCCATGAGCTGACATACGCTAACGAAAACACAACGATTCTCATTTAAATGGAAATATTATTTTTAATATTATATTCCATTAGACACTGGACCTTTGAGTAATATTTGAAATCATGTGATTATCAGCTACTTCGTGGACTGCAACGGACAAATTGAATGAAATCAGAACCAGAGCCACAGCAGGATCTCTGATTGGCCAAACTACCTGAGCTGCACATAGGAGCTGGCCAATCAGAGCTCCTGTAGCTGCTCTTTAAGTTAGAATGACTTTTTAGGGGGTTCACTCTCTTACACATCTTAAAATGAAAGAGAACTGTTAAATGAAATCACTCACAAAATGACAGATCTATAATATCCCTGTGGTGCGTTCAAGGCTCCATATAAAGCACATACCTGCTACAACACAATTATATGGGCTCACTTTTCAGCAAACATCACATTTATTTTGAATCAAATTGCATCCATTACCAGGGCTGCAAATCGTTGCATTTTATTTAGATTATTTAATATTTCAATTTGTTTTATAAGTGTAAATATTGTCCAGTGTACTCATTCGGTCAAATATTTTTCATAAATAAGATGAATAAGGAGGTTGTCGACAAGAGTGAAAGAGGTTGATCAGCTGATTGTGGACTGACCTTGGTCACAGGGGGTGCAGGGGAAACATTTAGACAGGCCATTGGGTTGGTTCATAAAAGTCCCGTTCACACAGGAGATGCACCGTGTGCCAAACTGACGAGTGCAGTCTCTACGAACAACTGTACCTGTTCAAGACAAAAACACACACAAGCATTTATCATTAGGCATGATGGGAAATAACATTTACAACCAAAGCAGATGCAATACTGTACCCGATAGAGTCAGTAACAAGCCTTCTCTGACTTCAGCTGTTTAAATACTTTCACATCCAGATCACAATCTACAAAGACCAACTATAACACCATCCTATAACACAGTGACCGCATGGGCTTCAACTTCAGAGTGTTGTTTTTGCAGAAAGAAACCATCTGATTATTGTGGTAAGAAGGAAGTCAGAGGGATCATTTGTTCTTTACAGTGATGGCTTCAGTTTCTGATGAACCCATCACAGCTTGAAACCGTCCGGTTTGTCTTGTTTTGATGGAAAGATTGAAATCTCTCACAATGACAAATCTAGTTTCTACATAATGTACACACAGTGTGTCCAGCCTGCAAATTGCTCTTCATAAATAAATGACATGCCGTCTTCAAAGACAGCTAGAACTGTGTTCTTCCTGGTTCCATGGGTTGTGTTACAACGTCTTTGATTCCTGTGGACCATGAGATAAAGTAATGACCGGTAGTTTCCGTTGTTAAAACGGGTAACGTCCCTTTCAGTAAACACCATTTTATATGTTTTATTGAGAACAAAGTACATACAAACAATCCATAAGCACGTCTGATTCATTTGAAATCTGCTTCAGGTTGAAGATTGAAACCAAATACATAAATGACAGAGATACAACTAAACTAAAATACATAAATACAACATATACATAAAAACAGGGCTATCTGAAACTGACTAAAACATATCTAGTAATGAAAACGTTCTTGTCTTTAACAAGTTTCACTTTGCAGCTGGGTTTTGTCTTTAAAGGAACAGTGTGTAACATTTCAGGGGATAAATTGGCAGGAATGGAATAGAATATATATATATATAGAACTATATCTTCATTTGTGTATAATCAATTGAAACTAATCAAATTATAATTAACACCTAATCCTGTTCTGAATTTATTTGTTTCTAAAATTGTATATATGTTATTAAAAGCAATTATTTAGTCATGAAAGGATAAGAGTAGCTCCTAGCAGTACTACAATCCTAAAGATACCTCTCTCTGCCTGAAGGCCACCGTAGTTACCCAACACGCATGGGAAGAGCAGGCTGAGCCGAGGGTATGTAGTTGCTTTTAGTCAGAAGCCACACATAACCTCACACACTGTTACTTTATGCATTATGTATAAACAAAGATCAGACTTGACTGGCTTCTCTTTGGAGTTAGTTCCCCTGAACTGCAGCCAGCTCTGCGTTTGAATCCAGATAGACTGAGCGTAGTAAACAGATGTCATTTACCTTCGTGACACATGGGACAACATTGCCTATCCGTCGTTGAATATTCCTTTGACAGACAGCACAGTCCTGGTGCCATGAAGAGGGCGACACAACAGAAGACACCTATTAAAGAAACAGCAACGTTAGTTTCCGTATTTCTAGCTAATGGCCCAGTCCCAGTGTCCCCCCTGAAGCCTCAGACCCTGAACCCTAAAGGAGAGGCTGTGAGGGCTTGAAATGGTGTAAATACGAACGGGACAGCACTTTGCTGCAACATATCACGTTACTATGACAACGACAAAAAATAAGATGTATAAATGTGTGTATTTATTTTATACTTTGTACTCCCTGATTTGAACGACATCCAGGCTCTTTCCTCACAAGATGAGAAGTAACTTCATATAATCTATTTACTCGTTTTGTCAAAACAGCTTCAATGACAAAATCAAATGTTTAATAAATAAATATCCTCTGATTTCAAGTTTATTTTTTGTTCCATCTTTAACCCTTAATGTTTGAGTACATTTAATGACCTCCTCTTTGTTTACCTTTTTCTTTACGTCTCCATGCGTCCACTGGTTACCCCGTGTTTAACGCTACATTGCAATGACTTCTGGGTAATTCCCTTAAGAAAAGTCAGCGTCTAATGCTGATTTACGGTAAGGGTTCATAAAGTGCTCAAAATGTCTACAAGGGAGCCTCAAACACTCGATGATTTGACAGTGGGACGTGAGTCCGTAAGGGTGGAGATTTTACAGAACTGCACAGTGGTGGGCCGTCAGAGCCAGCTAAGCCTTCTCTGCTGGCCTAAACAGAATCACAAAGTTATAGCTATTTTATAATTTAATACTTTTTCTTAAATACACTACATGTATTATAATTTATAAAAATATTTTTCCAATTATCTTATCTTCTCATTGCACAGCTACTGTCTTCCTCAGTTGCTCTGCTTCCAGTGCAGCTTGTTTTAAGTAGAGCTTTTATCCAATCAGATTTCACCTCTGTGTCTCTAGGTAGAAGAGAGGCCCGAGGCCTTCAGACTCACCAGTGAATCCCTTCGCAATTTAAGTGAATGGGGACGATATTGTTGATTGTCATAGTGTTCAACCAATCAGATCTTTAGTTTGACATGTTGGCCGTATTCTTTGACGTGCCAGAGCTGCTAGCTGGCCTACAATTGGTGACAATCACAATATCTGCTGCCTGCCGAGCGGACATTTTCAGCCCTCAAACGCATTCAAACCTATTCAAGAAATACAACTGGGGAGGCTCGACTGTCTTCACTGGCGTCCATAAATCGAGAAGGACTTCTTACTGGAACTAAAACGCACGGATTTACTGAACAACTGTGAGATTAAACTCTTTATTAACAAAGAAAGGAGGAACAGCAGCTAAATAGTGAACAGCAGCTCTGGTAAGTTAAATGCGTTTGTTTTTACATCTGCAGTAGCTATAATATGCTTGTTTATACATCATTATTTGTACAACTTGTTTTTATGAAGATTGAACTTTTGTTTGGTTTTATATGTGATAGGAACTATTGTTACGTCCAATGTTGCTCTGGGGACATATTTAACCGGTGACAGTGTTGGCAACTTGGCGACTCTCTCGCTAAATCTGGCGACTTTCCAAACCCTCATGGCGACTTTTTTTGTCAAAAGCTACTAGTGACAAATCTAGCGACTTGTTCTGGTGTTATTGGAGAATTGTCTGACGTTATTAAAGCACGTACGTTCTGCACTGTCGTGAACGAGCAGCGGGTGCTGCCCCTCCGCGGCCCACAGCACACATAGGCGGTAACTCGCGCAGCAGTCCCAGCTGCAGTCAGAGCAGAGAGGAGACGCACTCCCGGCGTATTCTCTGCAGATAGGTGATGGCTTCATTTTTACACGAAACAAATAATAACCATAGCTGTGTTTCAGCTGCAGGACAGCAGTGAAGGCCCAGGTATAAAATGCATGGAATCTTTAACGTTTTCACTTTCATAACTTCCGTGTGACCGCCACTGGAACTGCGTAATCTTTAACGTTTTCACTTTCTTAACTTCCGTGTGAGATACTTACCGAAGACAGCCAATGTCGCACGATAACGCATTCTAGCACATGTTTGACAGTTCTGCCATTATTCGTGTTTTTTTCTGGAGGCAAACAATTCTTGTCCTGTTCCTTATTTTTTTTTCTAATTCTCCAATTTGATTGGCGGATCGCAACTGCCAACTCCTCAGTAAGAAAAGTAGCTATTGGCTGTCGTAAAAGTCGCTAAATGACGCCATTGCCCAATTTGCACAATCTTAAAGAGGGAGTAAAAAACACCCTAAATATGTTTAGAACTAAGAATGAACTTTCTTCTGTTGATTCTTTTTTTTATTTTGGTATTGAAATAGGCCATCACTTCTTATGGTCCCCATTGTTAATTCCCGCCATAACGGAGGCATTTCCAGTCCTTATAGACAGGAGTTTCTCTGTTTTTGAAGACATTTACATCCTGCTCTTTAAACCTAGTGATGTGACCTTTCGTGTCGAGGCTTCGAAGCCGTCGAGTAATCCAGGACGATTTTTGTGGAGCGCGTATCGAGGCTGGTGTTGATGACATATGTGGTGACGTTCGAAGCCTCGCGAACCGGCCGTACCACGTGACTGATTCAGGAATGGTTCACGGGTCTGGCGTGCTATTTGAAATATAAGGGGCAGCGAAACGCAATGGATCCCCTGTCACATTTTGTTACTGCTTTATTGCGCGTTTGTTTGCAAACTATTATCTGCACCCCAGCTTCATCTGTGCTCTGTGAAAGGGTGTTTTCTATTTTTAAATAAAAATGAATAAAATGTTGTCCCTAGTAACACATTCACATTACAAACCTCTCCCCAATTTGTTTACACTTTTCCCTTTTGACCCTGCCATCGACACCATATTAATAAGTTCATAATTTATGTATTGGCATCAGAAACATCATTTATTCAATTCAATGCTTTACACACCAAAGCCATGGTGTCATTATAATCACTCTGCCTGCTTTACATTTATTGCCCACTTGATGGCGCAGTAGAGCAGATGAAGCACCATGAAGCTTCGGGCCATGAGTGAACCAATTGGATGGAAAGCTTCAATGCCTCATCAGATGAGCCTTAACTTCTGTCATCGCCGGTATCTCTATGGCTGCCTCTACGATTGTCTTAATTCTGTCACTTTTTCTCTTTTGTTGAATTGCCAAATTCATAGTTTTGCAGATGAAGGCCACGAAACAGATTTTATCTACAATTAGCGTTCCCTCATTTATCTCTTTTAATGCATGAATTTAACTCAGATTTGAGACAGGGGGAAGGTCCAGGAGGTTGTCTATTCTCAGCTTCTCTTATATCATTCGTGTGAGTTTCCCTGGATGTAGCTTTATCATGTTCCTTCCCTTTTTTTTAGCTGCTTCCGCATAAGACACTTGGTTGAGTATTTTATATTTCTGCACTTCCCTTTGAACTACAGAGGATGTGTGGCGGCCACAGTTGCAACATTTCATATTCACATTTTGACCACATTTTCCATATTCATGCTCGCCTCCACATCTTGCACATCTCTGCTTCCCCTTACATTGCCCTGCAGTGTGTCCCATTCTTTGAACACTTGAAGCATCTTAAAGGAGCTGCAATTAACTATTTTACATCATACCTCATATATCCTATTCTTATTTTCTTAGACAAGACCTTTTCAAATTCAAGCAGCACTGATATGCTATCAGTTTTCATTCCATTTCCATTTATTTGAAGTCTCAATTGTCACCTTTCCTCCTTTCACTTCCTGGATTATCTCATCTATGGACACTGACAATGGCACATCCTGTTTAACACCTCTGAGCTTTGAAACGCTCCCTGGAATATGGCAGCTGATCCTTTCTCCATTCAAAGTTTCAGCTCTGAGGATCTCACTCTTTGTCTTTGGTCTGGAGCAAAGATCAAAAGTCGCCTGTTGTTTAAAAACTTGGCAAACTTAATCCTCTATTCTCTATTGCCTTTGTCAGTTTTAATGGGTGATAATGGGCCCCTTCCTTCTTAAACGCCACCACAACTTTCCATTCAGCTGGTTCATCCTCCTTCCTCACACTTGATCTAGTAGCCTTCACTTTTTTACCCTCTTTCTGCTAGCTTCCTGCCATGGCATATTATCACCCATGATAGTTCACGTTACAGTTGTTGCTAAACCGCAAAATTCTTCTCTCTTCTCCTAATCCACTATTGTCCAACTCACTTTTCTTCTTCCTTTTTTTTAAAGAAAACTTTATTTAATTTATATCAGATCAACAGATCCACAAATACATACATGATTCACAAGTATACAGACATAAAAACACAAAGACAGATACAAGAAAAGTGCTGTGTGCTCGGGTCAAAAGTCCAACAAATGCCACGGGAGGGACCGGCTCTTATCAATAGTTCTCCTCCTCCTGAGTTCAGTGACTATATGTTTCACCACCATGTTGCCGTCCATTACAGTCTGTTTTATTACCATTATACATCTGGTTTTCCATATTTTGAAACATGTGATGCTATCAATGAGCTGGTAAAGTTCTCTCTGTTTAACGGACATCTTCTCATCAAACAGAGCAAACATTACAGATCTATAGTTCACATTGAAGACTAGGCCGAGGTCTTGAAGTGAGGCCCAGACCTGTTGCGCTCTGTAACAGTCCATGAACAGGTGATTTTGTGTTTCGTCCTCGTTACAATGCATCAAAGGACATTTTTCATAGTGACATAGCAGCTCCATGACACAGTGGCTCTTACAGCGAGTCTATTCACTGCCATGAGCCACCGGACATCTCTGATGCTCTCCGAGAGATTCTTATCCTTCAATGTTTTTAATACTTCCTCACCCTCGCCATATGTCAAATTTGTATATTTAACAAGTCCACCATGTTTAAAGTCGTTGATCTTTTTATAGATAGTTTTACTTGATAGACTCTTCCAGTCGATACGTAGGTGTTGATAGTGGTTAGTAAAATCACCGTATAATAACTTGAAGTCAGGACCTTGTCTCAGTTTCTCCTTTCTCTTCCTCCACATGGAGCCATCTCCTCACCAGAGAGCATTTCTGGAGATGGCAGCAGAGACATTTTTAATAAAGGCGACATGTAATCTGACGCCAAGCTCTAGGGCCCCTAACCCTCCGTACTCTTTACTTTTATACATCAGTTGTCTTTTGGTCACTTCCCTGGTTGTGCCCCTGATTAAGTTCACACACTGTTTATTTAACTGGATGATCATTTTTTTGGATGGAGGAAAAATATTAGATAAAAAAAGTAGTTTAGATAAGATGAAGGTCTTGACTATATTTACCCTGGATTTGTAATTAGTATTTTTGTTTTCCCATTTTTTCACCTCTTCTTTAATTTCACACAACTTGTTTTCCAAATTTCTTTCAATACTTTTACTGTCACAAAATGTTAAACCCATTATTTTTATTTCTGGTTTAACATTAATGTTAATATTACATTGAAGGTGTTCATCTCCGATCCAAACTCCTTCTGTTTTGTTATGATATAATTTAGCTCCAGATGCGAGTTCATACAGAGCTAGGTTGTTAGTGAAAGCATCCATCTCCAACTGGTTTTTAATGATGACAGTAATGTCATCAGCGTATGCGATGGCTTTAATTAGAGGATTTATGGCGAGGATGTATAAAGCAGCACTTAGAGGACAGCCCTGCTTCACTCCTCTCTCCACTTGAAAGACTTCAGTTAAAACTCCATTTGCATTTACACAGATATTTGATTTAACATACAGACATTTCACGATGTGAATAAAGGCATCGGGGAAGCCGTATGACTTCATCACAGCCCAGAGGTAATCTCTGGAGATGTAATCAAAGGCCATCTTCTGATCAAGCCCAACAACATAGAAACCTTTTTTATCAGGTTTATGTAAAAGTTCTCTTAACATGCACAAGTTGTCCCACATCAGTCGGCCTTTAATTGCACATGTTTATTTTGTATCTATAATTTTGTCTAATATAACGTTTAATCTATTCATAATTATTTTAGCAAGAATCTTATAGTCTGTATTCATACTAGATGTCTGTAGTTATCTAAATCAGCATCATCACCTTTCTTAAACAATAAACATAAAACACCTTGATAAAAGGAGTCTCCCATACATCCGCTGTTTATACCTTCATTGTACACAGCAGCGAGGAGGTTTATATAACTGATAAAACTCAGTGGGCAGACCGTCAGGACCAGGACTTTTACTGATGTTAAGTTGTTGGATGGCCTCCATCACTTCCTCTCTTCTTATCTCTACACTAAGATGAGTGAAGTTTAGATCGTTGTATGAAGGCATTGTTTCCAACAGATTATTGACACAGCCTACATCTATGTTTATAAACATTATATAACAACTCATGATTGAAGTTGTTTATTTGTTTCTTAATATTTATCATAGTTTCCTCATCTACTGTTTTTTGTTTCTTCTGTTTCAGACTGTTTCAGTATTGCTTCATTAATTCATCATAATATATATTTTTTGCTTTATTTAATTCTCTGCATTTGAATTTGAAGAAATCTTTTACTCTATATTTTAATATTTCCCATAATTTAATATAAGATTCGGTTAGAATTTGTAATTGTTATTTTTTGTATTTCCTGTTTTAGCTCCTTTAATAAATCTGTATTTTTTAGGCATAGGGTATTTAGTTTCCAGAAGCTTCTGCTAGTTGAGGTCCCAGAAGACACAGTTGTTTTTACTAAGAGGTGATCCGAGAAGTCATTTAATACGGTTCTATAGTTTATTGCTTTGAAGTGTGATGTACATAAATTCTGTCTATCCGGGTTTTGGTTTTTGAGTCAAATCTGGTGAATTCATACCCTGAAAGGTTTACAGATCTACATACATATATTAATTTAGTTTCTTCTTCCGCATTCCGATCTCTCACCCCAAACGACCGTCCGCTCTCGATGACCGACTTTTTCTTCTTCTTCTTCTGCTTTTAATGGCGGTAGGCAAACAGCTTTCGGGTGCATTACCACCACCCACTAATCTGGAGTGTGGACAAAGGATACCCTCTCTAATACGACAACTAAGCAAATCAAATAAGCAAAAGGAAACGAATGAAAGGAAATAAAAGATAAGAGGAAAAAGTTTCCTCAAATTCTATTCATTCGTCTGGTTGACCCTGAATATTTTACATTTGTCATAACTTTTTTAAACTTCTTTCGCTGACTCGTACCTCAGACAGGACAGTAAAACATGGTCCAGTTTCTTCTTTACAGAATTCACACTTTCTATTATTATGCTTTCCAACAACAGAGTGAACTGTTGAGACCAGTATGGCCATTCCTTCGTCTAGTTAGAATCCTCTCCTCTTTTCTAGTTCGTCCACTAGAACCTGCATTCCCAACCAATGGTTTCTTTATAAACAGATATCTTCCTTTATTCCATTCGTTCTGTCATATCTTTTTGATTTGTCCCTTATCACCACTTTAGCTTCCTTATATTTACATTAATGATATTTCTCCCACTCTTCAGAGCCCTTTTTGCTGCTTTATCTGCCTTCTCGTTGACATCGTCTCCAACATGGGCAGGGACCCACACAACATTAACAGCAACCTGCATTTTATTTTCTTTATTCTAATTTGTTTATTTCTTTTCGTTTAGTTGTCGTAGTAGAGAGGGTATCCTTTGTCCACACTCCAGATTAGTAGGTGGTGGTAATGCACCTGAAAGTTGTTTTGCCAACCGCCAATAAAATCAGAAGAAGAAGCCCGCAATGACATCCCGTAAACTCGGAAGAAGAAACAGCAGCCTGCTACACAAGATGGCGGCCCGATACACCACTCAGTCAGCTGGAGTCCGCAAGGCGCTGCGAGCCCTCAGCCTTTACATCCGGTCACCAGGACCTCCTGCCGCGGCTGTCGGGCTCAGGTTTGTTTGTAACGCTGCTCCAGAAGAAAAAACGAGGGTGGCATCAGAATCTACGGAGGAATACAGGTTCGTAGAGCGGCTCATCCCGCCGTCACGGGTCCCCGCTCCGCCTAAACACGCCGGTCCTTCCCCGTCTGGTTGGACCCCTCCGGCAGATGCACCGCCGCATCTGCCCTACATGATCCGCCGCTCCCGCATGCACAACATCCCGGTTTACACCGATCTGACCCACGGCAGTCGCAGGACAACGCTCGTGCGGAAAGTGGAGGGGGACATCTGGGCTCTGGAGAAGGACGTGAAGCAATATCTGAAGGAGGTGATGGGGAAGGAGCTGCCCACGCAGGTCAACGAGGTCACAATGACCTTGAAGGTCAAGGGTCATGTCGACAGTGAGCTGAAGGAGTGGTTGACCAGCAAGGGCTTCTGACTGCGGGGGTGAGGGGGCGCTGAGCCTCCAGGAGGAGACAGAGGAACATTGTCCTACAGCACATTTAAACCATTTCAATCCATATGGACTACTGACACTGAACTCTCTCCAGACACCGGAGAGATGTTGACAGGTTGTTAAACATACATGTATGTATTGAACATATAAAAGCGTTGCCCACTTCCTTTATTTGTTGGTTATTCATACTGTTTATCCAGACACACGTCATGGTTCACACAAGACACCAGCTTTGTTTCAGCTTTTGTCAAAAAGCTGTTTGATTTCTAATGGCGTTAGTCTCCATCTGAGATAGTTTGGCTTATTTTTATGAAGGCCAGTGTGTAATTAAAGGAATACTTCAACCACACTGACCCTTGTTACCTCGATCTCATGAAGAAAACCTGTTCTCGGGCCTCCACGGTGAACGCTGACCACAGCAACAGAGAAACGCCTTGATGAATTGAAGTAAGCAGAGGCAGCGCTTAACATCAAAACTAGATGGAAACATCCGGATTAAACTGGACATACAGTGCAGTATACATATTGTCATTTATTATCCATCCATAAGGTTCAATCTTAAATGATACACAACAGCGGAGGAGATCCTCACAGGTGAATCATGAACCAGTGAATGTTTAGCTTTTTCTCTGAATAAACTCCATCGACTACTTGCTGCTGCCCTAAAAGATAATCACTAAATAATAAATGGCACTTCACAAACCTGTTGGAACTACAATTGAAGTTTAAAAGATTTACATTTATTCAGTAAAACAATGTGTACATTTACATTGAGTACTGCAAAGGACAATAATAGTTAGGTTGAGGATGAATGTTCAATTATTTAACTATTAACAGATACTCACTCACTGAAAGCCTTCTGCTCTTAGAGCAATTCATGTTGATTCCATAAAACATATTGCTGCCGGTATTATGCGTTGACACACAACCTGCCCAACGCCTCAGTCATACTGAAGCTATCACTAGTTAAAAGCACAGTTCGTCCCAAAAATACATGTTTCCTCCTACCTGTGGTGCTGTTTATCAATCTAGATCGTTCTGGTGTGAGTTGCCTAGTTGTAGAGATATCAGCTGTTGAAACGTCTGCCTTCTCTCCACTGTAATGGGACTACATGTCCCAAAGCGCCAAACATACATTAAAAAACCTCAACAGCAATATCTCTTTCCCAAAATCATGACCCGGTTACTCCAGATAAAGTTTAATGTAGGCACTAGCTCCATTATAGTGGAGAGGAGGCAGAGATTTCTACGACTGACATCTCCAACACTCTGCAACTCACACCAAGACAGTCTAGACGGATAGAGAGCACAGCAGGTAAGAGGAAACATGTAGTTTTCGTTTGGGGTGAACTGTCCCTTTCACCTTCAAACACTCGTTTTTGGTCACAATTCCGTTTGATGTTTAAAGTTCAAACACAATAACCGCACTGTGTGAAGTGCTTTGCTCACTTCAACAGACATTCAGCCTGATGGTTGGATGGTATTTATGGCCTCGGTCTCGGGAGGCCATCAGGAAGGAAGCAGGGGAAAAAGTCTTGAATTCGTCTGCTGAGTTCCTCCAATTGGTCCGCTGAAAAAAAAAAACAATGTAAGAGGAGGCAGGAAACAAAGATTTAACAACGTGCAACAGGTTGTACTGTGTGCGAGTGTGCATATGACAGAGAATATTCCCTTACGTAACTTGCACTTCTCCCCTCGGCTCCGGTAGCACGGCTGTGTTTGGAGCTGCTTCACTTCCTCCGTCATGGATACAGAACCTTCCGATACTTCCTTCAGCATTTCCAGCTCCTGAGAAACGAGACACACGCAAGAGGAAACAAGTGTCAGTACGGGTAGAGACAGATATGTCGGCATCCTGTTTCTACAGAAATGTATATTTCATTGGACCCAAGTGAAGACCTAACTGTCATCCAACGACTGGCTTGGCTGCAATAACTTTGAAGCCATTGATGCCTGTGTTTTATCTTGTATATATTTATTTAATGTCTTGTTTTAAATCGTCTTGACTTAAAGTTTTTATACACTTTTTAACTGTTGCTGCTGTACTGACTGATGAGTCGCCAACCTAATTTCATTGTATGTTTTTTACAATGACAATAAACATCCGTATCCTTATAAACAAGTGGATGCAGACCAACTTTCTATTGTTAAATGGTGAGAAAAGTGACATTTTATGAGACATAAAGAGAGCTCGTTCTTGCTGAACTTGGCCCCACTGGTTAAATCAGAACTAAAGAGCCTGGGCATCCACCTAGACTCAGACTTCCATTTAGATCCTGCATCAAAGAGGTGAGCAAAGCAGCTTTCTTTCATGCAAGAAAAGGGTCGGACATTCCTTTGCCAACAAGATGCTAAAGAACGTGTTCATGCCTCTATATCAATCAGACCAGATTACTATAATGCTCTCTTCAGAACAATCTGTGACAAACTACAATTCATTCAGATTCTGCTGCCAGTGGTTTAACTAGGACAAGAGAGAGAGAGCACATCAGTCCAGTTTTAGTTAACCTGCACTGGCCCAGTGTCTTTTAGGATTGATTTACAACTTAATCCTACTGCTTTGGGACCGGCCCACATTATTAATTCTTTGTTTTATAATCCTTCACGGCTTCTTACATTCTCTGCTGCTGTTTAAAAAAAAATACAAACCATCACACAAATAAGAAAACTACAGAATTCCTTACCCAAAACTAAAAGAGATGCAAGCTTTTTAAACTCCAATTGAAAACATGTATTCATCATTGCATTTAACTAGCTGCTGCTTCCTGTGTTTTATACTTGGTTTTGGTTTTATCACGCAGCATTTGTATGTTTTAATCTGTTGTTTCTTTTTATTTTCTTCTTTCTTCACTTTATTGTAAAGCACTCTGATCTACTCCCCCCGTGTGAGAGGTGCTCTTTAAATCAAAAGTTAGTTATTCTTCTACAGTCAGGGCCATAAGTATTTGGACTGTGACACAATTTTTCTAATTTTGCCTCTTTACACGACTCCAATGGATTTGAAAGGAAGCAGTCAATATGTGGTTGAAGTGAAGACTTACAGCTTTAATTCAATGGATTTAACTAAAATATCACAATAACCGTTTAGGAATTACAGCCACTTTTACACAGCCCCCCACATTTTCAGAGGCTCAAGAGTAATTGGACAATTGTGACAAACTGTTTCATGAACAGATGTGGTCGATTCTGTCACTATTTCATGACAAATGATGCAGATAATAGGATTCAAAATGTTGAATTAGCATTTGATAGTTGGTCCTTGGAACTCTCAGCATGCAGACCAAAAAGGTGTCAATGCAAGTGAAGGAGGCCATTATTAGGATTGTTAAGTGTATATAACCAGATCAGATCAGTCAGATAGCAGAAACGTTAGGAGTGACCAAATCAACAATTTAGTACATTCTTAAAAAGAAGGAATACACTGGCAAGCTAACCAACACCAAACGGCCCAGAAGACCACAGTAGACATCTAAAGTAGATGGTTGCAGAATTCTTTCCTTGGTGAAGAAAAACCCTTCATAACATCTCCTGAAGTCAAGAACACTCTGGAGGAGGTAGAGTGGCATTATTAAAGTCTACAATCAAGAGACGCCTTCATGAATCTAAGTACAGAGTTACAACAAGGTGCAAACCACTGGGAACACTGAAGAACAGGAAGGCCGACTAGACTTTAACAGAAAACATCTGAAAAAGACTGACTAGTTTGGGAACAAGATTCTTTGGACAGATGAAACCAAGATGAACTTATACCATAATGATGGGAAGAGAAACGTGTGGAGAAGGAAAGGCTCATGATCTGAAACAAACCACATCATCTCTCTAACATGGTGGAGGCAGTGTTATGACATGGGCATGTATGGCTGCCAATGGAACTGGGTCACTGGTGTTCAGTGGTGATGTCACAGCTGATATAAGCAGCAGGATGAGTTCTGAGGTGTGTAGGGCTAAACCATCTGCTCAGATTCAGCCTAATGCTACAAAACTGATTTGATGGCGCCTCACAGTGCAGATGGATAACGACCTAAAACATACTGTGAACACAACCCAAGAGCTTCTCAAGGCAAAGGAATGGAATGTTCTTCAATGGCCAAGTCAGTCACTTCAGTCACCTGATCTCAACCCAAGTGAGCAGCTTTTCACTGAAGATAAAACTGAAGGCAGGAAGACCCACAAAGAGTCAGCAGCTGAAGGAGGCTGCAGTAAAAGGTCTGTCAAAGCATCTCAAGGGAGGAAACTCACCGTTTGATGTTTATGGGTTCCAGACTTCAGGCAATCATTGACTGCAAATGATTTTCCTCCAAATATTTAAAATAATGATTATATTCACAATTATGTTAGTTTGTCCAATTACTTTTGAGCCTCTGTAATGGCTAAAAACGGTTATTGTGATATTTTAGTTAAATCCATTGAATTAAAGCTGTAAGTCTTCACTTCAACCACATATTGACTGCTTCCTTTCAAATCCATTGGTGTCGTGTAAAGAGGCAAAATTAGAAAAATTGTGTCACAGTCCAAATACTTATGGCCCTGACTGTATGTAAGAGTACCATGATGAAGGCCAGCAGTAGCTGGTGTGTTCTCTGGAAGACGTCGGCCTCTGCGCTAAAGCTGGGGGGGTCCCTGCTGCAGAACGCTCTCAAGTCGGTTTCGAAGACATGGCTGAAAGTGGCCATCAGCAGCTGGAGGTCGCACGCCGCCACGCGCAGCGAGCTCGGGGAGAAGACGCCGGGGCTCTGAGCCTCGCTGCTCAGGAACTCACACTGAGGAGAACATTACCATGACATTCAGGCACGTCCAGACATCTCTCTGTATAGTATGTGCTACAAAATAGTGTGTGGCAAATATTTTGAATTCACATGGAGGTTAATCCAGCATGGACACCCTGTTTCAACTGAAGGCTCTTTCATACAGCAGGCCGCGGGAACATAAATCTCATTTCACAGTCTGTACATCCTCGATCCCTTTCCTTTGGGACGTCCTTCCAGAGGGAGCGCTGAGATCGATTTGTGGGTCACAATCTGGAGGATTGAGGAGGCACAAAAAAGGAGAACAGAGGAAGGACCGTACCTGTGACTGGAGCTGCTCCAGTGTTGACTGAGTCAGCTGTAGAAGGGTGGCCACGTCAGCAGCCTCCTCTCTACTTGGCTTAGGGGATGACTTGGTGCACTTGCATAAAGCCCTGTGAGGTAAGGAATAGCAATAAGAGACAAATTAGACTCATTCAAATTCTGCACTGATGCTGCAGGACAACAAAAGGAAACAATGCATTATATGGAGATCCACCAAACCAGTCTCTTATTGGAAGTACTCTCAAAGTCCCAGTGAAACGGAAGTTAGCGTCTTTAGCTTTTGTACTGTGACTATTTCTCAGTGAAACTGAATATTTGAGCAGTTTGAATCCAATCTTTGCATTTGTTTGGACCACTAAAAAGTGGGTGGGCTTAGTGCAGCACAATACAGAGCTACAGAGGACTGTGGCTCAACACACCTCCCTCGTTGCTTAAAGCTGCTGATTGATTGATTGATTGATGGATGGCTGGCTGGATGACATATTACTGGTTGAAATTGGTTGGTACTAGCTTACGAAAGCACACCTCATATTTTGATTTAAAGAAAGAAAAGATGATTGGAGTTTGATATAAAAATATAAAGAAATACATTTTTTGCAGTTACTGATATTTCAGTCAGGAACACTCTTGTTATAGATTTTAACCATTTATTGCAACAAATGGAATACAGTTAAACTTGGCGATAATGGCTCCGCTCTTTGAATGCTCCCCGGATTAGCCAGCAGCTACTGAGCTAAGACTGGGAGCACGAGCAATAATCCCCCTGGGTTTACAGGACAGAGGTACATTTTTTTTAAATACATTTCAAACATTTGCCAGAAGACTAACGAAGAGGTGGAGGCTGGGGTGGAGGAGGCGAAGCTTCGCCAGCAGTGTGGTCTGTAGCAGCGTAGATGTAGAATGAATCAGTGAGAAGGAAGCCATATTTAAATAAACCTCCGTGAAGTGAGAGTGGGCTGTGATTGGTGCGTGGCCGATCGGAAGCTATGATTCAATCGGCTGGCTGTCAGCTGGTTACAGCTGGGGCGTATAACTTCCGTGTCCTGCATGAACTTACGCTAGCTTCATGTGATGGAAAAGAGGTAAAAAGGCTTTTTTCATTTGATCTGGACTTTAAAAAGACAGGATGACAACATGCAGCAGATAAAAACAGAGAGATATAGCAGCATACATACTTGATGTGTGCAGGCCAGGGGTCCAGTGTAGGTGTGAGCATCTGTGTGAAGTGAGGCAGATTGTCAGCAGCGTAGAGCTCGTTCAGCAGCATCTCTTGGTCCAGTCCGTTTCCAGCAGCCTTCTTGCAGCCAGGTACTAAAGTTAAAAGCTGCTCTAGGAACCGAAGCTGACGGTGGGGACTCGCTTCACCCTGGAGAAATGGTTTGATTCATTATACAGATGAAAAAGGTTTTCTGTTCATTGTGACACATATCTATATATACATGGCACATTGTCCTCAATTAAAAGAAAAGAAAAACAGGTTACACAAGCACTTCTCTCAGTCTGACACCGGATTTCATGCCGATCGTACGATCAGTGTATCCTTTACGCATTTATGTCTGAACTCATTTCTGGATGAGAGTCTGAATAACATGTGGCAACATGAGTACATAATCTGCCATTAGAAAGCCATGAAATATTAAATGTACATTTACACAGCGTTATTCAAACATAACTTCAGCGAACTGGCAAACATGGAAGAAGAGACGCAACACATCGAAGCATACAGAGCTCCAGCACATCAACCGCTACAGAAAACTAGTATGCCTTTAAGTTACATGACGTGGAAGGTTATCCACAGGGTAGTACTGTCACATTATTTTAATTAAACATAAGAAAATTCAACTTTCAAGGATTTCATAATAGAAGTGATTTAACATATAAACTGCTAAGACACTCTGTGTAACATAGCCACTTAGGCCTTATATAGTGCTTCTGGTTCTAACAGGATCAAACCAGTTACATTCTGTGTCAGCTCAAGAAAGAGGAGGACTCATATGTGAGTGGCACATGAAATAAGGGAGGTTACCAGCATCAGACCAGGATAAAAAGCAGCAGAAAAACTGTGAGAGTTGGGCTTTTCCCCAACGTGAGAATGGGAGAGACTTCTTGAATAGATCCTTAGGGGTCTTACTCCCCTTAGAATAGAGGACAATAAGACCTTTCCACTGTCTTACCCCTCAGAGGTTATGACGCTTCTGCTATGCAGAGGAGAGATAGACCCCCAAAAAAGTAGGAATGTCAGAGAGCTGACTGAGAGCCTGCATTTACAGGAAACCAGCAGAGCAGAGAGAAGGAGGAGGGGGAGAATTCCAGAGAGTGACTGGATTATACCTCATAGCAAAATCAGTGAAAACTGATAAAGAGGAGAACCCATTACAGTAGGAGTGTTAAAATGAGTTATTGTAGCACTGTGACTGTTTCATTGAATTGAAATTGTTGTATGTGAGTGTTGTGTGAAAAACTTAAATAAAACCACAGCCTTACATTTTGTAAGTGTCTGAAGCAAAACAAAGTATTCTGGTCCTTTAGAACAATGTAACTCTCTTCCCCTGTCCGTTAACGGTGCGGTCCCAAATTTTAGCGATTTAGCTACGGGGTGAGATAAAAGGCCGAAGGTATTGTGCCGACACCTCCAAGAGGAATGTATATCCTCGCAGGTGGGACAGCCGACGGAGTAACCACCGCGTTAGGTGCGAAAGACTTCCCCGCCTAGAAACGGGGCCGGCCACCCACCCAGTTACTATTGCCTTTCTATCATCTCCAACCACTCTGCCCATTCTCCTCTCACCTCTGACATCAACAAGGCATTTTAGTCCACACAACTGCCGCTCACTGGATATTTTCTCTTTTTTGGACCATTCTCCGTAAACCCTAGAGATGGTTGTGGGTGAAAATCCTAGATCAGCAGTTTTTGAAATATTCTGACCAGCCTGTCTGGCACCAACAACCATGCCACATTCAAAGTCACTTAAATCCCCTTTCTGATGCTTGCTTTGAACTTCAGCAAGTCGTGTAATGGCAAAAATATATATTTGTATGAGATGTTTAGAAACCTTTTACGGCTTAGAAGAACAGAGTTAGACATTTAGCTCTGTGTAAACATAGGTTAACAAATGATAGATTTGTGTAAACATGGTTTACGACCCGACCATATACTGAGTGTTACTGTTTTACTTTAGAGGGCCATAAAGACAGACACAGGAAGGTGAGCAAGGGTTCACACTGGGGGTTCTTCCTATTCTTGGGATGTTTAGGTTCACGTAAATGTATCTGGCAATGAGATCAAGGGAAAATGGAAGACTAGATAAGCCAGCGTAAGACATCCTTGACCTATCTAAAGGCGGAGACTGTTTCTGCTTTAGTATATAGTTTGTGAAGATTTGAACTGATGTTATCAAAGAAAAAATTTTAAATTATAAAATAGCTATAACTTTGTGATTCTGTTTGCAGGCCCTGACGGCCCGCCACTAATATATATATATATATATATATATATATATTAGTGTTGGGCAAGTTAACGCGTTATTGTATTAATTAATTAACACCGACAATTATTTTATCGCAGGTTATTTTTTATTATTAAGCGGACATTTTTAACACAAGAACCAGCAGGCAGACCAGCTGGCAGCAAGCGGTAAACAGCTGTTTGTGTGGCATCTCTTCCATCTCTTCCTGTTTCCTTCACCTACATTCCCCTGGGTCCTAAGTCTCTCCATGTACAGCCTCTTATCACCCTCTATGTACCAACGTACATTTATAACAAATACCACACATATTATGGTAATCAGCGTTGCATAGTGTCTGACCAAAATACCAAAAAAGCAATGATTAATTTAAATAATTTTTTGGGAGTTTTTAAATTTGTTTTGTTCGTAATATGTATAATAAGCATATCATTTAGTTATCGCTACTGAGAATTTAACAAACAAAAAAAAAAGAAGAAAAAAACATGACGTAGATAGGTCTGCAGTTTTCAAAGTGTATATTTCAAATTGCATCTCTTACACACATGAAGATAAAGTTGTGAACACCGGCTGAATATCTATTATATAATAATATAATATATAATATCATTATAACTGTATTTTAACTGCTACTGTTTAAAGGGAATACTGCTGTTAAAAAGAACCTTATTTGTTTAAAGTGTTTGCAAACCAAATGTTATTGCACATATAGCAGTACTTTTAAAATAAAAGTGCGCAATACACTACTTTTGAATTCATTATTGAATGTTGCGCATAACAATGCGATTAATCGCAAAAAAATCATGCGATTAATCGCGATTAAAAATTGTAATTGTTGCCCAGCACTAATATATATAAAAATCAGTTACATCTACACTAGCTCGATGCGTCCTCTCACCCTGATCAGGTCCAGGTCATCTGCTTTGCACAGCATCAGCTCCTGTCCAAGCACAGCCATTTCTGTTTGTACCAGAACAGAACAGACCAGAGCAGTGTAAGAGTCCAAGTGTCCATCAATAGACATGCAAGAGCATTAAACATGTACTGTGCAGAAAAGTGAGCCTTTGACAGACAACAATGTTACCTTTAGTCAAAACATCTGGGCCGCTGGCTCTCACTGCTATAGTCTTGGAGTTGGCAAAGTTTGGGTTGATACTGTAAAGTGACAGGTAGATGCAGAGGGATTCCCCTTGAAATCATCTTTCATAGGTGAGAAGAGAGTCCATGTTCTGTGTATGTTATCAGACCTGCTGCAGATCCAGGCCAGTATGTCGGTGCGGTGCTGAGAGGGAGCACACAGCAGCTGCTTCATGCTGTCGGCTTCCTGCAGGTACAGACCTTCCACCAAGGGACAGGACGCAGCCTCCACACAGACAGGACATTCAATATTCTCCATAAGCTTTCACCAATATCCATAGCAAGGCACATTAACAACAGTGATCTGCCAGGGCTTCATGTCAAACCTTACCTCATTCAATGTATATATTATTAAGAGCCATTCATGTAGACTGCTGAATGTTTGGGATGTATCATTCATTACACTCAAAAATATTTGTACAAATATAAACTAATTATTTAACTATTTTGTGTATTAATTGCAGACATCATATCCTTATATATTATTATTTCAAAATCTTATCAAGGTAATAACAAATGCATCCACTACTCCCTCAACGTGAGCAATAAGCATCAATATCTTTTCTTATTTTGGAAAATAAATTCCAGCCACGGAGTCACTGAAACAGAAGTTTGAAAGAGCCTCGGGTATAACACCCGCTGCTGGTACCGGAAGTGTTGAACGTATTACGTACCGTCAGTACCGTATGGAGTGCTATTAACCGACGGGTGACTAGCAGCCTTAAATGTGCGTAGCAGTACTTGTGAGAATAAACAACATTAACCAAGCTTCTGAAAAGTGCTCACTGTTATTTAAATCAAATATCTGCCTATTACTTTATCTTCTTTTTACCTGTAATGCAGCATAAACATGTCGAACAAGTTGTTTTTCTTTCAAAGCACCCGCCATTTACCAAGCGATTCTTCTTCTTCTTCTTCTTCTTCTTCTTCTTCTTTTGTTTTTTATTGGTGGTTGGCAAACAGCTTTTGGGTCCATAACCGCCACCTACTGATCTTCTTCTTTCAGTTTATTGGCGGACTACAAACCAACGTTTAAGCTGCATGCTGCCACCTACTGTACCGGAGTGTGTAACATCGTGACTTTATTATCATTTAACACAATAATAATGTTACCCACCTACTGATCTGGATTGCTTCTACGAATAAAACACATTAACAAAAATAATAACAATATAATTCATACAATGAATAACAAATAAAGCTTGTTTTTGTTGCTGAACTTCAATACATTAAACAATTCTAATGCTTTGATAACATGACCTACATTACATCTAAACTGTTCTAACCATATTTCACAAACAAATTTATATCTAAATAAAATATTGTTGTGACAGATTTTATAATATAGTTTATAGTTAAATAAAATTATAATTCTCTCAGAAAACCAATGTGACATATTTGTGACAATAAGAAAAATAGTAATGAGCTGTTGATTTAGCTGATTCAATTATTTTTAATTATAATATGTTCTTTTGTTGAATTCAAAAGACATTTAAACAAATACAAACATTAATTACATTATTAGTCAAATTAATTATGAAAGAATTATGAAATTATGAAAGATAAATGTACATAATAAAACACACAAACAAACAAGATTTAACTATCCTATTTTGGTTCTATTTCAAAGTAATTTCATTGTTGTTTTGCAGTATGGATTAGAATGAACGATGCAGTGTTTAGGATGCAATGAAGATCACTCAAGGAAAAGACATTTTTGTCTTGTAAAAATAATCTGAAAAAGATTGTTTTGGTTAAATCTAAGCTGACAAGTTATAATTTTGAAAGTTATAATGTGTTGTGGGAATGCAAATAAAAAGGCAAATCTTTGTAAGCAAAAAAAGGTCAAGTTGATTAAATGAGGAATAGATTTATACTTAAACGCCCAATGTGACATATATCAGATCTTTGGCTCTGGGGGTTAGTATTTAGAAAATATTTTCAGAAATGTGTTTCATGTGGTCCATTTAGTCTGTTTTATATCCCCTGTCATTTTCCTTTAAGGGAACATTGGTTTGGGTTCTTATGGGTTAATACAATTATTGAATTCTGAATAATGATTTTAGTATTATAAACAATGAATCCCCTCTGCTGATGGAGTTGGAAACATTTTGAACATTTCTGGCCATGAGTATATACATGATGGGAATAACAGGAAATAACAGATAAACAAAAGGTGTGGGTTGGGCTAAGCTTCTCAGGAAGGACAAGGAAACTTGAAACTATCTGCACCCAAGATGTGTATGCATTGTCAGTTCAGGGGGTTAGTTGGGTCTGAGTAGTGGATTTGCATGGGCTCATACAGGTCTGTTTTACAAAGCAAAAGGTGATTGATACATGAAGGTGTGACCTCTTACAGGTCTGCTCTGGGCTCTCTTCACACTCCACCAAAAGGTTTCACTCACAGAGGTTTGTTCATTAATGGAAAATAGTTTCTTTCTGCACAGGGGTTACTGTTACAGACAGAACTGGCAGGAATACACAGGCAAGGAATACAGTTTAATTTAAACATTATCTTCTCCACAACCTTAATGATTGTAAGTGTTTTTGTCTCACATAGAGACAGAATTAGGAACTGTTATATTCTGGGGTTATATTTATAAGTCATTATTTCTTGTTATATTTAGAAGTGAGGTGAGAAGTTGAAGTGTAATTAAAGCACAAGTTCAACAGAAGAGAGCGACACAGAGGGGGAGGGCTCTTACTCATGTTGTTTCTGTGACTGGAGGAGTTGCCTGACTTGTTTCTCTGCTTTTCTGTGGCTGTAGAACAACAGCTCACATCCAGCGTATCAACAGTTCCCTGATTGCTCAGAGAGGGAGGATGGACACAGCGTATAGACTGAACGGAGAGAACATGGCTCTGAATAAAGTGGGCGACATAGAGGTAAGCAACACAGACGGAAAAGCCCTCTCTTATTACTGCTCTATTCTATTCTATTCTGTTTCTTTTCTATTTTCTGTTCTGTTCTATTCTGTTTCTGTTGTCTTATATTACATTGATTCTTCTATTCTTTTTTGTTCTGTTCTACTCTCTACGACAGTCTACAAACCACCCCATTATTAAACCTAATCCTTTGTTGATTGCCATGAACAGTGGCAACAATGTTGCATTATATTGTCTTCAGATGCAAACGATAAGTAACTTTAATAGCTGTACACTGTACAGGTGTGTTTGTTAATTAATTAATGTCTTTCATTTACAATCATGAAGGATTTAATTGTAAATGGCCCGCAGTCAGACTAATACCATATATAATATATCATTTGTAATCTCTTTACAGCAATGTCAGTTGTGAAATCAGTGTGTCTTTCCATCGCTGTCAGCTGTGTGTTGAGATGAATAAAGGCTGTGTGACTCAGAGAGAGTTGCACCGGGGTGTGGCGTCTCGTCTACCTACAGGACTGGGCACATCCCTGAGAAAAAGCCTGTGCCACGGATGTGGTTTGAAGGAACCAACAGAACAACAGAGTACCTGTCCTCTGACACCACTTCAAATACTTCAGTTCACTCTCCTGACATGCCTGAACGGAATCAGTTCATATTCAGGTTTCTCTCTCTCTCTCTCTCACCTGCTGCTCTGCCACTCCCTCTTCTCCTCTGACAACCTGCCTACACAGAGAGCATGGTAACAAAATACACAACACCTCTCTGTTTGGAACAAACCACAGTGACACATGTACCGAGACGATCAGCACTGGGAGAGAGAACGAAGGTGGCTGCAGTGGCTGTAAAATAGCACCTTAGACCTTATGTCCTCTCAACCCTCAGGCACTGACATCCCCCTCTGGAAAGGTGCATCGGCCCCTCAACATGAATCACTACGCCAATAAGAAGAGTGCGGCTCAGAGCATGCTGGACATCGCCCTGCTGATGGCCAACTCGTCCCAGCTGAAGACCATTCTCTACGTGGGGCCTCACTACCGCTTCTACATCCCCCTCATCGTCCTGCTGTCGCTGTCCATCACGCTGCAGGTCCTAGTGGGGCTGTTGCTCATCTTTATTGGCAAGTCACCCACACCCTTTGATAACATTTAGAGGCTGATTGATTTTCATCAATCAAGCTCCAGCCTTGTCTGCCTGATTGATAGATGCTAAAGAGAACATTAGCGCATTGGTTTTCCCTCCTGGCAACAACCAGTTTGAATAATGCATTCAAAGCTGTAAGATGAAGTCAGAAGTCCAGATTCTTTGATTTTGGCTAAAAAGTGGACAAAATTGTCACTTTGTCATGTGGACAGGCAGAGCCGAGGATGTCGGAAGGTAACAAAGACCAGTTCGACATGGCATTAACACAGGTCTTTTTGAGTGGTCCACTGTTTCTCGGATCACCCAAGACACAGGTGTGAGCAGAGCTAAAATCAGACTACCAGGAAAGGCCTTTACAAATTGTTTTTTTTTCCTTTGTGCAACTAATTTGCACAATTCAAAATGACTGTTTTTGTCATGAGTACTTTCACACAGAGCATGAATATCATGCGGGAAAATAATGATTTTAATTAATTAATTGTAATTTTTATTCTTGAACAAGGTTGATCCTTCTTAGATTTAGCACAATGAATAAAGGCATCAACCAATCACACTGTGCAGAACAGACATATGCAATAGAGTCCTGCAGGACTGAAAACCCTGAAATGAGCTGGCATTTGTTCAGGTTCACTTGTCTCAAAGTCAATTAGTTTTTTGAAGAGTTTTTGGTAAGATGCATGAAACAAAGTCTGTGGTTAACACATATTTGAACGTCTTGTTCTACATCTATGTTAGTAAATACCCGTCTGGTCAATTTTGTAGTTTTTTAAAAAGGCGGTTGCTAACAAATGTCTAAATGAGACTACAAAACGTCATCACACAGACCTGTTCACCTTCACAGCCTCGTTGTGTAAACTTGCGCTCATGATCGCGGTGAACTTCATTTACAACAGTAGCTTTTGGCTTCTGCAGATTTCTACACTTCAAATATCATAAAGAGGTGTTCATTTGTGATGATTGTCTTGCTGAACAAAACATGTAAGTATCATAAACATAGTTTTGCTACAGAACTTATTTTCTGCAATAATCAAAAAATCCCAATGGCTTTTTGTCGAGGGAACCAGTGCGACGTTAACTTACTGGTTGGCCTACAGAAATACATCCCTCATGCTGCAGTCTTTATGTAATCTAGTGTACAACAACAGGTTCCGTAGTCCAAAAATAGACTATATCAGACATTTACACTGTGTGAATGTTAACCAGAGATAACTCAGATTCACTCAGAGCATTTTGCTGAAAAGGAAACTGCTCACAGTAGCTTAGTCTATACCAGGGGTCGGAAACCTTTACTATCCAAAGAGCCATTTTGCCCTATTTTCCACCAAATAAAATGTGTCTGGAGCCGCAAAAGCTATTTGATGTCAAATTTCTCGCCACATATCAAGCATTCAGGTAAGCCAGCATCGTTGGCAGTGAAAGCAAATGAATACGTCCACGCAGAATTAAACTCTATTTTCCTCCGTGACTTTTCTTCTTTTGGATTCATCCATTGATAGTTTACTGAGGGCGGATGTCTGCAAATCATGATCAGGTATTTAGAAGAAAAGGCAGTTTACGATGTAAGATGCAAGTGGCAGATCGCGTAGCGCGGCCGTTTTTGAATATATTACTATTTTGCTCGACAGAGTTGGAATCCAGGTTGATGCGATCTTTCCATAAATATATTTTCTTCAATGTATTTCTTCATACGTGGCTGTGATGTAGTGCTCACTTATACAATCGTAATCCCCACAATATACAGGACTGTCTCAGAAAATTAGAATATTGTGATAATCCCCATACGTGTGATTTAGTTTACTGAACCAAGCTGAGTGTTTTTCAAGGCTCAGGAAACCCTTGCAGGTGTTTCGAGTTAATTAGACGATTCAAGTGATTAGTTGAATACCCTACTAGTATACTTTTTCATGATATTCTAATATTTAGAGATAGGATATTTGAGTTTTCTTAAGCTGTAAGCCATAATCAGCAATATTAAAAGAATAAAAGGCTTGCAATATTTCAGTTGATTTGTAATGAATCCAGAATGCATGACATTTTTGTTTTTTTAATTGCATTACACAAAATAAAGAACTTTATCACAATATTCTAATTTTCTGAGACAGTCCTGTATATGAGATGTGGCTTTTAGATCTCCAGCAATATGTTTGTGAATGTGTGATGAATCTGGCAACAGAGGCAGAAAACAGCTGCTGCTGTTACACGAACACAACACACCACGGAAGGAAACCAGTAGGTTTGAAAACCAGTAGGACCGGCACCCACTGCATGCCCAGTGTACGTGAATAGTCACGTGATATTCGTTTTCAGGCGTTTAAGTCTGGACGGAGATCATCTCGAAAACGATACTTAAACGCCGTGTGGACGGAGGACTCAGGGAGACGCAACAGAGGGGCCGAAGCGCCGCAGGTTGCCGACCCCTGGTCTATACTTTACCTCCGACTGTCAGACGCTGCTCTGTGTCAATAGGATCCAGTTGATCCTCTTCCTGTGAAAATCTATTGCAGACTGTCCCAGATTGGCATCACTGCCGGTATGAATAGTTTTGATTCCAAATATTAACAGGCATATATTTCACATTGTTGTGTTGTTCATTTGTCATGCCCTGGTGTGTAAAGGTCTTAAATCTCATCAACTGACATCTTGTTTTTCTCATTTGCACTGCAGGGCAAAGCCAGAAGTTAAAGGTTTACAGGGGATTCTTTTTTGCAGTCATTTCCAGCATAGCGTAATAATCAGTGAGCTTCAGGAGTGCTTAGGTAGATTTTATTACCTTCAGAAAGAGCCAGGGCCAGCTGGTCCATGTCAGTCTCTGCAAACTTAAGTAAACAGGCTGCTGGCTAGCTTCATATCTCAAGAGTGCTATCAATCTTCTCATCTCACTGGACAAATAAGTGTATTTCCCAAAATGTCAAACTGCTCTTTCAACTCTTCATTAGTGTTTGTGTTGTGATATATTTTCTTTGGGCCACTTTAGGATCCCTTCTTTAGAAAACCATCTTGTCAGACTTGCTGTACTGCTTCTGTAGCCAGATCAAACTAAACTCCACTCGTTGGTGATTTGAATATTTTTTCTATTTGTTATATAATTATTTCACATTTTATTTCAGGTACCTATACAATATTTATTTTGATGTTTGGTCTTTTTCAATCAGCAGTCTTTTTTTGCCATCCATAACTAAACTTCCCTCCTAAGTCCAATATCAACTTCCTTAAATATAAAAAAGGTCTCTGGCTCTTGTACAAAGTGTGTCCTCCCTGTCTTTGTCTATTTTTCTGTCATCATCTTCTTATTTAGCTCATTAGCTTTTGCTGTTGTGTGATTCTGTGTCAGCAGTGAAGTACGATCTTAACGACGTGAGGAAACACGCCAAGCTGAACAGAATGAACAACGCAGCGACCTTGTTCGTCTTCTTCACTGTCCTCATCAACATCTTCATCACAGCGCTGGGATTTGATGGACATTCTCTCAGGTATGGACCGTTACAGAACACACAGAGACAGAGAAAGCTCTGTTACTGTTGTAAACTCTTTTTCTTCACAGGTCATTCAAGTCACCTGCGATGTCAATACCAGAGCCTCAGCTTTTCATTCTGCCCATCGACCACAACGTGACTGGTGGCATTTAGACCAGGTGTTTGACCACAATAAGACATTTTCTTGTTCAGCTGTTATCTCAAAGTCTTTCAATCTAAAGATCCTTTTTTAACTTCAGCTCCCTGCAAATTACGACTTTGAGCAAAGATTCTTCAGCTGGAATAAACTTTTAATTCCTGACTGGATTTATTGGATCCACCCCACATTAGTGGTGAGAGGCTTTTGTGGTGAGAGGCTGGGACTAAAGACTCATCAAGCAAAACCTCAGAGACCATCGACCACAACCTCCATTCAGGATCACAGCTGTTCAATTTCAACTCAACCAAAGATACACAGAGCATCACCACTGCCTCATCTTCCCTCAAGTCCACATGGCAGCAGACTCTACTGCAGTGTGCTTTCTCTGCCAAACAGTTTTAAGCTTCTATCTTGTAAATATAACAGTGCTTTATATTGTTTTTGTTCAACGGTTAGATTGGTGGAATAGAGCGCTGCAGGAATGGCTTCTGAAACCTGGAGATGAGTTAGTATTTTAGCAAGTCTGGTTCTCTCGTCTCAAAGTCAATGGGTTTGTTGAAAGGATTTTGGGTTAGATGTCTGAGATAAGGTCTGCGGAGATTAAGAGATTTGAACATTTTTTTTCCTATGGCATAAAATACGTAGTCCACTTGTGAATTTATATCCTTCTGTGTGCATTTGTAAATCAAATATATTTGTGGATTATTCTCTGTGCATTTGTGAGTCTTTCTGTGTGCATTTGCAATTATTGAGACTGATGTGACCCCATATGAATTCATTTGAAAGCTTTTACATGTGTTTAAAAGGTTGTTTGCTAACAGGTGGCTAAATGAATCTATAGACAAAGTTCCTACACCTTAAATATCAAATTCCCTCAAATGTAAGGACCCATCACAGCACAGTTTGAGACACAGATCAAGATGTATTATTGTTACAACACTGAGAATATTTAAAATGCCGCTGTTTAACATCATTCGACTTCAATCACTCTGATTCTGATTCCATTTAAGCTGATTCTTATTTATGCTGCATGTGACTGTCACACTTTCTCCAGGAAGGTGAAACGACACACAACTGCAGACAGCAGAACGGAGAACAGAGTACAAAAAGGAAACTTCAACTTCCTCATTTCATAAACCACATTAAGACCATTACTTTTGTATTAAAAGTTTTCTAAAAATGTTATGCTTAAATATGCAAATGAGGCATTATTTAATGATAACTTCTGGTGAATTTAGGAGAAATCTACAGATACAAATAGACAAAATAGTAAAATAAACAGCTGAATGTGTATTTTGGATGTTTTCTCTCAACTAGACTGAAAGAATTACTGAAAGAGACATTATGGAAGCGAGAGATAGCCCAAAATCTAATCTCAAAACTATTTCTATTCTTGCACAAAATGTATAAATTCAAGCACTTTCAATGACAGATGTCTATTTATATTATTTTCAAAGACAAAGATTTTTTTCTGTCTTCACACCGAACTTTGAAACTGATGTACTCACTACTTCACCTTTAGTGGAAGGCTTTTGTACAAGAGGTGAGCACATGAAATCAGATTACAAGTTGGATACTTAGTGGAGGTGACGTGAAGTCATGTCAGTGTTAGCTTTTTACTTCTGCTGATTGCATTCTTCAAAAATCATTATAAGTGTTGAAGATTATCTTCTAAAGTATCTTAAACGTTTGATAGTTTATATTCTGCAATAATCCGAAATTCAGTAGAAGAATGTGATGTGCAGCGCTAACTTCTGGGTTGACCTACAAAGACACATCATCCCTGCAGCACTCCACTGAGCTCAAGGTTTGTAACCAAATAAATGAATTCATGACTTAATATTTGACTGTGTTGTATGTCTGGAAACACGTCTACGAGTCTGTTAATACACTTACTTCCACCTCAGTAACATTTTTGCATCCTTTTGGAATTCATCTTGATGTTTTACATACAATTCAAAAATGTATTTAATTAGTTTTTATTCCCCAAGACATTTAGACAGACAACAGCCTTTGGTTTTTGACTGGACGTGACGAGGACAGCTTGGAAATAAAGACGTCCTCAGTCTGTTGTGCTACATGACAACATGTATATCTAACAAATAAGACCAACTCACTATGTGACAGAACAGCTGCATCAAACAAATCAAATACAAAAACTCCACAGAGAAGGAAAACACTGCATGGAAGAAAGCAAAGAAATGAAAGGAGAGGCTAGCAGTATTCTTTATTTCTCTTATTGCCAATAAACCCCATGAACAAGCCCACTGGTTCCTACTGGAGAGGGAAATCTTTACTGGCTCAAAAATGTATACCATTCTTACTTAAACAGGAGGAAATAATGCATTTATGAGGGACTTTCTTTCAGCTGTAAGACACATTTGGTGCTCTAGTAAGAAAACAACTACATTTTGTGTGTTTATGGTAACAAATGAACATGTCACCCTGTGCAAAGGTGTGGCTCACTGACGTGTTTTGAACAGCTTTTGGACAACAAAGGTGCTCTAGATATTTCGGCTGCTTTGTTTATTTGTCAGATACTGTGCGGTTCTTGGAAGTGCATCTTGCTGCAACTTCGAATGCTAAAACTGAAGCGAACAATGCACAAAGAAACAATCTCATAACAGCTACACATTCAGAGACGCAAAACGTGAACTACAACAAGAGTAATGGACATTATTTAAAGCAAATTAATTAAATCAAAAATTCCTCATTGGTCCAATAGACAGGGCTGGCTGCCCCCCAACATAATTGGGGCAACACTGACGACACAGAGGAACATGATGTATCAGGCTTTGGTTCATTCCCCTGACATGGTGACACTAAGAAATAGAGCATTTACAAGTTGATGGAATGTGGTCAAACTGTGTGTTCTCTCTGCTGATGGAGAAGAAACCCGGACATCCTCACAACCAATCAGATCATTGAATGTTAAAGGGATTCTCTTCGTTCTTCAGCACACGGCAGTAGGCGTAGTAGAGGGCAGCTGCTAACACAGCTAACAGCAGCAGCAGCCGGATCACCTTCCACACGCTGCCTCCGGACTGTCTGTCCAGCTCCCTGGATCGTACTGCGCTGTGATTGGCTGTTCTGTTGGCGATCTGGACAGGGGCCCTGAAGCACAGGAGGGGAGAGGATATTTACTCCAGGTGATGAACTCTTTTGCTCTAACACCACTAGTTAATACAACACACTCACTCTGTTTCTTGGTCCGATTCCTCGTCCTCATCTGGCTCAATGTTGCCTCTTCGTTTCAGCCTGAAAGGAGGAAAACTTTACACTTCAATTTCAATCTAGCTATATTTTTAAAACACTTATACAAAGTAACCAACACTGCAGTACAGTACAACTGGCAGTATGTCCCCAGTGTTGGCAAGTAGCAAAGTACATTTACTCCAGCCCTGTACAATACTAAGGTATCATTTTATGCTGCTGTAAACGTCTTTGTAACTAAGATGGTGAGTCAACATCATGCTAACCCATGTTAACGTTACCATAGTTAGCATCCTGATGTTGACATAATTACATGCTTACATGGCCGTGGACTCTTGTGTAGGGTGACCGGATTTTTCAAGCCCCCAAACCGAGACCCATAAGTGTTCCGCACCTTCATGCAGGGACCATAGGTGTTCTCATCAGGATGGAGGACAATTATATCAGCACGTAGCACACAAGCTTTGCTACCGATCTGAAAGCTGTATAATAAAACTGGTAAACAGAGTTTGCACACGGTTATTGTTTTGGAGTGAGTTAAGAGTGAACAGCTAACAGCTAACGGAACTACCTGTCCACACACTGCTGAGTACCTCTCGCCCCTCAGCCGCTGCTAAGCGAGCAGACAGCTTGGTGACTTTGTGTTTGGAACTATTGTATGAAGTATATTATACGACAACTTCGACCACGTCACTGCTTGTTTTTGAGTTTGGATGAAGTCTGTCTGATGACGCTTCACGGACATGTTGTATTCAATCACACAATACAGCAGCGGTCGTTGCAGACACACCTGGAGGAGCTCTGCACTCTAATGAGTGAACCTTTGTAGTTGTTTATGATTTGATATTGGTAATAATGAGTCGGACAGAACACAATAAACTTCTATGTAAGCACTGAAAACTATTTTAAACGTGGTGAAGACCTGGACATTTGAGTGTTTTGAAGATATTCTGTCAGGACAATCCTGGACAAGCCATTTACGTCTGGTACCGTACTCTTTAAATATTTACTCAGCATGTTGTATATTACCGCCATCGGCTCAACATTTTGCATCATTGCATTTTTTATTTAGTTTGGTACTTACTAAGAGTACAGGTCTATATAAGCCCAGCCACAGTTAACAGTTCAGATCTGCATCAAGCGTCTCTGAATACGATCTGATGCTATTTTGACGCTTGTTGCTCGTGTTTGAAAGTAATAGAGTGCAAATTTTGCCACTATAAATAGATTTTGGAACAGGCATGTATTCATCCAGCAAGAGAAAGGCTGTATGTGAGGAAATATTAAAAAACCTGTGGAAAATGTTTGGATAAAAATGTTTGAAGAGTTTGTGTGTGTGTGTGTGTTGAAAGTGTACTCACATGTCTGACTCTTGTCTAACCTGTGGGAATGAAAGCAGGACAGTTTGTGAGATTATTAACAGTCAGAGGAATTTGGCACAAACATAGAATCACAGGAAACACAACCAGGACTCACCGGACTGTGGTATGTGACGTAGGTTATTTCCTCTGCTGCAAAGAAAAAAAACACACATTAGCACATTTTGTACCTTGTTGACATAAAGATTTAGAAATGAAACGTGAACGTGAACGTTTGTCAGGTTTGACGAGGAGACCTCCAGCTGTTGTGGTTTGTGTTGACATTTACATACTGGCCTATAATTATAACTGATTTAGAATAGTTAGAGCAGGCAGGGGGAGACGTTCAAAAACATGTATGTATTCGGGGGGGGGGGGGGGGGGGGGGACCTGACTGATGACTTGGACATGACTGAAGAGTCAAAATAGCTTTTGTTTTTGAGGTGATGGAAAATAAGCCGAGGCCTAAACCTGGCTCTGCTGCGGTGCTGTCTATTTGTACGTTTCTAGGCTTACTGCATGTAAAGACTCTAATAACTGCCTTAACTGTTGGTTCTCTAGTCTCAGGACTGGACTGGGCATCTAGCAGACCAGACCAGCACTTTCCCAGTGGGCCGATATAAATGTCTTTTTTTTTTGTTAACAGCCCATAAAACACACACACACACACACACACACACACACTTCAGAAGTGATTGTGGCGCCGCTCGTACTACATCTATAGACCCACATGAACAAACCACGTGCCACACAGTAGACTGAGGAGCCCCCTACCTTCCTCCCTGTAGTAGGTCTTATCAGACGAGGCTTCCACCGGAGCGCTCTCCATGGCCACTTCAAGCTTCCTCTCATACAGCTTTCGAGTGGAGTCTATGTTCACACAAACACATTAACAGGGCTTCAATATCCTTAACACAGCAGACACAAATATACAAAACATGACATGCCTGCATCATCTAGGTGTTGGAAAAATGTGGAGAATAAATTGAAGGAGTTTCATCATGTGAAGCGTTAAAATGAAAAACAGTTTGAATGAATCTATGTAGGGGTTTGTTTGTATTTCATCTCATTATATATCTTATTTGTTTACTCAGAATATTGAGAAAACATTGGACCAAAAGGGGAAGCCCAACGACAACAGACAGAGAAGGTGATGGAGATGATAGGCAGAGAACGTACTGTCCACTTTACCCAGGATAGGATTAGCATTATGCTAATTATGCTGAAACTCACCTGACAGGCATATATATATATATATGTGTGTGTTCTTTAGTTTATAGGTTCGACACAGCATCATCATAATTATAGTGTAATAACATTATTGTATAAATACATTATTGTATAACACACATTTTGTTTATGATTTGAGGCTACTGTGCCTATCATTTTAGTGAATGATTTCTAAACTCGGTTGTATTTCTTAAACCCTGCATGCTTCACCTCCAGCTGAGCAGTTAGGATCTCAGGAAGGACTTCGTTCATAAAGTCGTTCATGTGTGCACTTTTCTTACCGACTATGGGTCCATGTTTGATGCCATACTCAGCGAGCAGCTTGCTGATCTCCTCATCACTTTTCTCACTCAAAGACATCTGAGGATGGATGAACAGACAGACAGATAGATAGATAGATAGATAGATAGATAGATAGATAGATAGATAGATAGATAGATAGATAGATAGATAGATAGATAGATCAGACACACGGACAAACAGTCAAACGAACAAACAGCCTGTAGAAGGAGAACAGGGCGGGGCCTCGTAAAGTATGCTGCCCGCCAGCCCGTCGTCCCGCTGGAAAACGTCAAAGAAAAACGTTCTGAGCGCAAACTACTTTACATAGTTTAGTTTGAACCTTGAAAGTCAAAGCAATTATTTCGACGCTAAACTCCATTGCTATTACAAGACTTTGACTGCTAACGATATGCTGCCTAGTTCAAAGAGCAGAGATAAAACTTCGCTGTTTTTTAAATATATATATATCGCGCGAGCAAAAAACGCAAGCCATTCCAATAAGAGGAAACGATAGATCTGAAATGAGATACGGTCACTTACCTTTGAAAAATACACGAGTTGTGGGTTGAGAGAGTGTGTGTGTGTGCGCGCGCGTGTGTGTGTGAAGCTTGGCAGGCTGGAGCAGCAGAGGGAGGAACTCGGCACACCTACGGATACTACGAGCTGCTCACACGGGTCTACATCACAGGCTGTTCCGCTGGCAGAGGACCGATGGCTGAGTACCGTTTAGCTGCCTCTGTTTCAGCCTCCTGGTGATGTTCATGCTGGCTCAGTGTCACTCTGCCATGGTTTAAGTGGGGCACTTGAAGTGAGCATAGTCATAGTAAATGTGAATAGTATGGTATGCTGTTCCTACTGAGACAAGTGAGAGGCCTGCAGGGCAGCACTTCTTCTGTAAAGTTAATATAATAAATACCACACATGGGACCAATATAAAGTCCGCCATATTAAAAAAGCACTGCTCTCTTGGATGTCCCCTGGATACAACATGATAAATGCCCTTTGTGGTGGCCCTAAATGTGATTTGCCCTCTACAGTGCTCTTCCAGTGCCACAGTCATGTAGGCGGCCCCTGAGAGCATCTCCAGGATCTGAGGACGTTGGGGACTGAGACTGGACCTCTGATAGGAGGGAGTCTTCCCAGGATTCTTTTAATAAAACAAGCTCTATTTGGATGCTTTCTCATGCACTCTGGCACCCATTTACAAAATAGCCTATATCTTAATCATTGAAGAATGTAAATGCATAGGACCTAAAAACTGCTGTTTACTCTCCAGATTAATTATGATTTGGGATTAAAAGTTATAGTAGGCTAGTTGTAAGTAATTGGTATGAGTATTGAGTAGAAACATAATACTTCACAACTGCTATCATAAAGCATATACTGACTAGATTTGGAAAAACAGTTACATATATTAAAGTTGTATGCAGTTCATGCTGTGTAGTGAGTATGTGCAGTGTTCACATCTCCACCATCTGCTGTCTGTCTGTCTGTTTCTCTCTCTCAGAGGTTTGTAAAATAAAATAAAAAGTCACCTACAATGATGATGGAGAGGAATGTACATACATTTATAGATCAACATCCAAATTCAACCATTATTGAAACATTTCTTACACTTCCTTCTCTTTTGGGAAAAAAGAAGAAGAAAAAGGTATTTTTTGACTTTCTGCCACTTCTCTTTGTTGGCTCTGCAGTGTGTCCAATGTCACCACATTGTCCTGCTGCTATCATGTTTGCTAATCCTCTCAGAAAGATGCTTGAGATCCTGATAACCTGTTCTCGACCAGGTATCATCCTTTAAAGATAAGACACAAAGGAAGCAACAACCTTAGACATTTTTTCCTGGAGAACAACTCCATGTTAAATCAGATTATTTTTACACTGAGGCTTGGGTCCACCGAGGTGTTTAATCTCAACCCGTGGCCCTTTGCTGCATTTCATTACAACTCTCTTCCCCTTTCCTGCAGTTCTACAGCTGCACTATAGAATAAAGGCAAAAAGCAACCAAAAATGATCTTTACAAACTGTCAAATTGTGAAGATAAACCTCATCTTTCATCGTGACCACAGTTGCTTTCATCTTTAACATAAATACTAACTTCAGCCAGCTACGAGCAAATGATGACAACAGTACTTGGCAGATGGCCCATCAAATTGCAGTGGGGCACCAGGCAATCAGCCCCACTTGGCATCAAATTTCTGGCTTCTGCCTATATTGCAAAAGGTTTTGGGAATGGGTATCGTTGTTTTCCCACTCGAGCGTGGGGCTATGCCCGTATAGTGGCCTCTTGAGCTCAGTGCAATTACGACACCATTTTAAAAGTCTTTATCAGCCACTGAACAAAACAGTAGATTGATGATAAATAAATAACCATTGTGCCAAAGGACGCATCATCTCTAATCAGACTTACGTTTCATAACCCCACCATCCTCATGGTGGGCTCTACTGGAATACTCACTTTGAAAATACTATTTGGAAATGAATAAGGTTCTTTAATTACAAATATTTTGCCACCACCTACAGTAGCAATGTACATTTCAAAATTATTAATTTTATTCATCCAACAAACCAACTTCCAAAGAAATATTTCTTCTGAATCCTGTGGATTTTGTTATGCTGACACAACAGAAAAATGGTAGTGTTTCACATTTTGGGATTGATGTGGAACACTCAACATGCTGTGTGGGACTAAGATTCATTTACAGACATTTATTAATATTACTCTTATGAAAAACCCTGGATTAATAATGAGACTAATCATTACTCATCCGATGAAAAAAAATCTCAAAAGTTTCTTCCCGAGGCTTTTAGAATGTTGGTCTAATGATGTCATTTAAACAAAAGGCTTCTGTTGTTCAAAGCTCTACATAAACGACGTCATCAAGTCTAGAGGATCCCTCTGCTGCAGCGCCCTCTGGAGGAGGAACGGGAGTCAGGCCTAATAAGGAGTTGGACTTTTCCAGGAAGGGCGTTGGCTGCTGACTCCAGTAATGTGGTTCACTGTAATCTACACATGTTCCACTCACTGGAGACCTCTGTGCTTGCAGCTTAACAGCACTGCAGAGCTGAACTCTGTGCGCCGTCAAAGTTACTGATGAGAGGAATAACCTTCACATTTAGATAAAAACACAAGGGATTGAATTCATGTTTCACCGGTTTAGTATTCGTCATGATTTAGAATCTTCATTCCATGTGAACCGGACAAGGTTTAAAGGACACAAAACAAACTGACAGAAAAATACTTAGACAACTTTATTGTGTATCAAAATACTGTCTTACAAACACTTTAAAGCCTTTTATTATTTAGGACAAGATTCATTTTTTTGTTCTGAAAGATAGACTATGCACAAAGCGAGCTGGAAGGAAAAAGGGAGGGGGGTGAGTGGCGGCTGACGGGGGCGAGATACAAACACTGAGCAGAAAACAAAGCAACAGCTGTTCTCTTTTCTTTTATGGTCAATCAGGATTTTTTTTCAGGACGTGACAAAACCCACATCATCTTCAGCCCTTCTGTCCAGCACAAAGTTAGAAACTTCCCTTTTTAAAAACCTTTTAATGTATATGAGAAAGCTCCATACTCAAATCGCATCACACGTCACCTTTGATGTTCTTCTCAATCGGACGCTTTCTGTGGCAAAAGAGTTTTACAACCTAAAGAACATGCAGATCACATGTTGTGTCCCATTAAAACAGCAGCGGTGTTGAGAGAGCACGTGTGACAAACCACCTGTAAGCTACTGTGAAATGTGTCTTTCTCCTGCTCACATCTCGAATCCTTTATCACGGCTTTAGGGAACAGCGGTGCCTAAAACTGGATCACACTAGCAGCAGGTCAAACAGCCGGGTTGGATAAAGAGCGTCATGAAAACCACATGCTGAAGTGGGCTGAACCAGTGCTGCGCACTCGTAGTTATAAGCAACAGTTCATCTCACTTTTATACGGATAATTAAAGACCTTACGTCAAAGTGAAGGCACATTACTTGGGACACTCTTCGGTTCAAGTCTTGTGATTGTTCATATAAAACTGAATGCATCGTTTATGTGAGAGAAGCTCCTCCAGTGTAAACAGTAACCTTCCATCCAATGCTGGGCTACGCTACGCTATCACTGTACACTATTTCAGACACATCTGCTAATGACCACTCATGCCCATGACTGAAAATGTAAAAAAAAGGTGCATCTTTTTTCTCCCTAAATTGACTGAAGGATGCGATTAGGCAGAAGAACAAAACAAGGAACGGAGCTATTGACCAGAAAGCGAGCATTATGTGTCCATGCATTCATCTTTGGGAGATTCTGGACTAAAATATTAACTTGAGGGTAAAACACAGAAATCTGGCCGAGGGTGAATACTAGGGCTGCAACAACGAATCGATAAAATCGATAAAAATCGATTATTAAAAGAGTTGGCAACGAATTTCATTATCGATTCGTTGTGTCGGCGATTATTACGCCACTCAATAAGTGGCGGAGATGTTCACAGCAGCTGGAATAATGGAACAGGACTCCGGTTCTGTAGCTGACGCTGACCGGCGTATAAACGTTGCCATGACAACACCGGAAGTTGATTTACGCGATTTGTATTATTTTCGCGTCATTCGCGCCGCCGCCGCCGCCGCCGCCGGGGACCTCGCGTTTGGTCACGATCGCCGGGGACCTCTTCACCGCGTTTGGTGTTCACACACCTTGGTGTGACCACCAAACGCGATGAACGCGGGGGGAGTATTTGTGTTCATTCGCGTGCATCGCGCTGGACGCGCCGGAGAGGGGGCGTGGCTTATCGGCCTGAAAGCTGTTCACTGAGTGGATCAGCGCGTGTCTACCCTTCACTGAGAGGCGTGGGTAAACCCGCTGAACCCCATTCCAGATATTAGTCCATTTATTTTTTTAACAGCTCAGGGATGTTCAAGCAACCTGTTTGTACACTTTGTGAAGATGTGTTGCTCTGTGAATGTGCACTGTCAGTTCAGGGTTGGAAATTAATGGTTTTTTTTTTTTATCCGATTCATCGATTAATCGAACAAATAATCGACAGATTAATCGATTATTAAAATAATCGTTAGTTGCAGCCCTAGTGAATACTGTTGCAAAACTTTGTTTTCTACTTGGTTAAATAGTTATATGACACAAATAAAAGCCAGAAATCCTAATTTGTAACACAGGAGGGACTTGCAGTTGTAAACAATGATCGGTTAGACTCTAGATAGAATTTCAGTTGCGTTAAACAGTGGTTTAGGTTTGTGATGGTGGAGCTGGGTTTAGACAGTAATGTGGTAGGGGCTGCCAGGGATGTGCTCCTCTCCCCACTTGACCACCAGGATGTACTCTCCCTTCTCTTTGAGCTGGTAGCTGACGTTGTACAAGCGGTTGCCCAAATGTTTCACTAGGATCTCCTCACAGGGCACCTTGGGACCATCCACACCGACCAGGAGCATGTTACGACCTGTGGATGGACACAGAGCACATTATGGCCACCAGTTTCAACTATTATCCCCGCCAGGCAGAGGCCTGTTGGGAGATCATGCATGTGTATCCGTCCGTTTGTCCACAGCTCATCTCGCGTTCTACTGGACCCATCAGCCTCATATTTTGTGGTCGTTTATGACTGCATGCTCAAGGACCTCTCGTGGTTGAGGTGATTCACTATTCCATTGATTGTTTACACCGTCATTGAGTGCTGACTATTCACTCCTCTGAACTGGCCGGTATGTCAGATTAACAACTGCTTCAGTACCAAAAGACATTTCCAGCAATCAGCTAGGCTAAAAAAAGCCTTGCCTAGTTTGTAGCAGGCCAAGTTGTGGCTCAAAAACTGACAAATATAGAAATGTTTGGTCTCATTTTGAACCGGAGCATCTGCAGATTCATTCTATACCCAATATGGGTATTATTATGATCCATTAAAATCTAGGCACAATACGAGATGAACAACTCCCTGTTTTTGTTATCTTTGCCCCCATCTTGACTGTAAGGGAGCCGGGAAGGATAATTGAGGGAGATTCAACTCTTCTATGTTTAACATCATAATAACCATGAGCCTCAGCCAGCGTTGCCTCAGCGATGAAGTCAGTCAGAGGAACAAATCAGAACGGTATGTGATTCAAAATGCTTCATTGTCACAGTCGAATTGTTGAATTCATCCACAATTGACAATAAAAGTCAAAGTAAACTGACTTAAGCTGCAGAGTAAGTTGTTCTTTAACTTCTGCCTGCCGTTAGTGACGAGCGTGATAGAATTTGAATCTTGGACGTTTCTACCCATAATGCATTTTGGGAGACATAGGTAACTGAAATGTTCAAAGACTTGAACCTTCGGCTTTTTAACAGTTATTGATATTTAGGACTGATGACTTTCATGTTGAGTCAAGCCATAGAAGTGCTTCACCTGGGAGTCGCATCACATTGTCTGTGGGAAAACTGAATGACATTTTTACTTCTTCCAGAAAAAGTTACTTCCCAACTTATATGCATTCAAATCAAACGTATTCTGAGCTCTAATTCAGTGGTTCTCAACCTTTTTTGTGTAAATTTATATACATTTGGTCACAGACCCCCATTTGATAAGAAGTATTCTATAGTGGTCAGCTACAGCTGAGGAGATAACCACGAAGGAAGTGAAATCTATGATCAGAATGGTCACTCTTGTGACTTTTACTCACATCGGGCTCACTTCTGTAGTGAATTAATAAGTGATAATACATTTTTCTGGGGGCAACCTGGAACTCCCTCACTTGGCCAGAAATATTTCTTGGTAAAAAAGCAGAGAACAAAACACACTTCTTAACTTCACAATCACACACACCTGCTTTGCTGCAGTCGACACTGAAGCTGTTCTTCTGACCAACGAAGGCCTTGGTCAGGCCCTGGCCCTTGGCCATGACCTTGCTGGCATCTGACTTGGTGGGAGCTGCCTGCTGAGAACAGCTGATGGCCCGGGTCACAGGGTCGACCATGACAGAAGACGTCTCGTGCATACTGTGGCTGGACACCAGCTTGGAACCTGGGAGATGGAGGTGATGGTGTAAGTTGATCTCAGAGGGATTTACATTCAGTTTTTATCTTGTTTGCCTAAAGAAATAAAGACTTTTCTCACCAGTGATCTTGGCTTTGAAGGGGCTTCCGACGATGTGGTAGGGACCGCCATATTTGATGGAAATCATATAATTGCCAGGAGCCATTGGGGTGTATGTGACCCTATAGCCCTCGGGGCACTCCACACAGTCCATCTTCACCTTGGAGGGCCCGTCGATGGTCACGGCTAAAGCGCCAGGACCCGCTTTGCTTGTGTTCACCACAAATTCACACGCAGTTCCTGGGGGCAAACAAGAGGAGGATTGAGGAGAGGATGGGAACAAATGTAAGGTTTAGTAGGAACTGGGTACAAGACTGTTCTGAGAGGGGCAGTGAGTTACCTGTGGTGCCTCCCTCCAGTCCAGCCCCGTAGGCCGACACCATCCCAGGGTCTCCAGCCTGGCCCGTTTCTCCAACTCGGATCTTAAATGGACTACCAGGGATGTGACTTCCATTGAACTTCACGTCAATCAGATAGAGGCCGTTCTCTCTGGGGATGAACCTAACTGCATACTTATCTAGACAAACAGAGAGGAGGGGAGAGACAAGGCACATAAAAACGGGTTCTCATGTCCAGCAACACATCGAAGATCACTTCAGTGTGCGCACTCTGAGGGCGTTTCGATGACTCTGGACACCATCCCCGTGGTTACCTTGGTCTATCTCAGTGACGCAGCACTCCTCCAGAGCCCCAGATGGGCTGTGGACCTTGGCGTCGATCACCCCCTTCGCTCCGTTCAGGCTGACGGCAAACGACGCCGGCTGGTTCACCTTCAAACCCGACTCCTGCTCGACAACACATACTCACACTCAACACTGCATCACCATTATTTAACACCAGCCAAATGACTATCCCCCCTCCCTCCTGCTGAACACTTTACTTCATAGTTACTTCATATGGTCCACTTAAAAGCATCGTGATCACCACAGTATCATATTCAAACTACATGTGCTACTATTTACCTTACCTGGAGGTTGCTAACAAGGCTAAAGAGGAGGGCTGTACAGTGAAAAGGCAGACTGAGCAAAAAGAAAGAACGGAGAGAGAAAAAGTGACTTTTCTTTTGTGAGAAGGAGCCAGTTCATGGGGGGGGGGGGGGGGGGGGGGTCTGCATGCAGGTGAAGATACATGCAAATGTGTGAAAGTCAGCGTTGTAGATGAAAAGTCATGCCAGATAGAAATACTCATGGTAAATTAACATGAGATAGTCAGAAGAGTGTTTCCACAGTATTCCATGTGTCTGAGTAAGTGAGGAGAGAGACAGAGTAAAAATAGCCCATGTCAGACCTCTTTAACCCTTTAGCGCCCCGTATCACTTTTAGAGGTGGGAGGCTGTTGGCAGCCTTTAGAATGAGGCACGAGAAACACACACAGTCCTCTAGTGTCCCAGAAGCCCTTGCACTGCCTAACAATGCAGCAGCAGCTCTTACGCAACCACAACCACCTTGGCCTGCTACAACATCCACTGCTCTGTTTTATACTTAACTTGAAACTCTTACAACCTGTAAAAGTGTTACCAACTCCACACTATGAACGCAGAAAATACATCTATTGCTGCTGCTGCATTGTAGGCGGTGTGCTGTGGCCTGGCGTGTGTGCACACGGATGTGTGTATGTCTCAGAGCCTCACCTGAAGACTGGCAACAGTGAGGCGACGGGCGTCATCGGACGGCGAGGCCACGGGGACGATGAAGGGGCTGTCGGGGATGTGCTCATCGTTGAAGCGGATCGACACCTCGTAGTCTCCTACAGGAGAACGGGCTTCAAGTCAGAAACTAAAACAGTCACACCAACACCAAAACAGTGGCAGTCCTCCTCAGCACACATAAAACAAACATTTATAGAAAAAAAAAAAAGAGTAAAAGAGAATGTGAAGAAGAGAAATTGACTAGATGTGTTCTTTTTTCCACTTAATTCTCATCCATGCATAAAGCTCCTCCTGTCTCTTATCTCACCGGGCTCCTGCACGATGTAGGACACGCCACTGGACCCGTCCTTGCGGTCCTCAAAGGCAATCTCAGCCTTGCTCGGTCCCTCCACAGCAATACTGAGACCTCCGGCGCCAGCCTCCCTCGTCCAGATGCTGAACTCAGCTACACACAACACATAGGCAAAACATGAGTCAGGTAGGCTGTGTAGAAGAACACACACAGACTACTAATCCAGCCCCCACACAAACCTGGCACTCCGGCTTCTGCTCTCTCCAGGCCTGGCCCTCCGGCACGGACCTTGTGAGCCCCGCCCTCTCCCAGGGGGCCGACGGTAAACTGGAACGGGCTGCCAGGCACGTGTACGCCGTTGTATTTCACACACACGGTGTGCACACCAGTCTCGGTGGGGACGAAACGAATGCAGTAGGTGTTGTTCTCTCCCTCCATGATGTCGGCCTTGTGAACCTGGCCAGACGGGCTCGTCACCTGGGCTGTCATGTCCGCTATGCTGATCTCTGGAAAGACAGCCGGTCAGAAGTTTGGGTCATTGAAAACACACATGCAGTGAGACGATATACCTTGTACATTTGATATGACAATGGAACATTGTAGAAGAATTAGACAAGTCAGTTACAAAGAAATATCTCTCTAAAGTTTGCGGACACTAGCTAAACCATAAGCTAGTGGTCATATCAGACCGAGAAACACTGTAGCAGCAGAACCCGGAAGTGGACTCGGCTGAGAACTGCGGTTTCCTGCATAATTTTGGCGATGCTGTGAAATGGAGATTTTTAATTGTGTCCAAATCAGTTTTTTTGCTACTCCGCCTACACGTTGTGAGTAATCAGAATTACCTGGGATCTTGAGGCTGAGGTCACACTGGCTGCCGACGTTGGCGACTGATGCGGCTCTCCTCTTCCTGGTGATACTCTCCTTCATCCTGCCCTCCCCTGTTACCTTCACCGTGAATGCACTCCCTGCACACACACACACACACACACACACACACACACACACACACACACACACACACACACACACACACACACACACACACACTTAGTTAAGTAATTCAGTACAACATCGCTGTGCTCTGTAATGCTGAAATCCATTATTCATATATACATGTATACATACATGTATACATACACACACGCGCATACATATACACATACTTTCATTATACATTTCCATTCAGTTGATTTGTGTTTGACAGAAGCCTCTGCAAGCATGCAGAACTATAGCTCACTCTTCCTGTCTTTTCTAACAGGGTTCCCCCACGGATCCTTAAAAATGGCTGAAATTAGATTTTCAAAATTTAGAGTCATATTGCTATTTATGGTAGGTCCTGAACTTTGAGATGATGCCTTGTTGCATGAGAAATATCTCCTATCTGGACTCACTAGTTGTTCATTTAAAGATGGTTTGGACTTGCCATACTAACATCAGTTTGCTCCGGATGTCCATACTGGGACACATTTTGATCAGAAGTCGTGAATACAGACTCGAAACTATGAACTTCCGATTTGAAATGTATTGCAGCATAATCCCTGTCCGTCTTTAAGTAAGCACCTGGAACATGTTGGTCAGCGAACTTGATGTTGATGATGTAATTTCCTGGTTCAGTGGGGCAGTAGGTGACCTTACAGGTGCCGTCCTCCTGGTCCTCAGTGTTGATGTCCACTTTACTGGGCCCCTCAATGGACAGGCTCAGGCCGCCATAGCCTGCGTGTTTGGAAGAAACACGAGAAAGCGTGAATAAATATAAAATCTGGATAACTAAAAAAGTAATGTAGAATTATTTTCTTAACCAGCGTGTACCTGCTTCACGAGTGTCGATGATGAACTCAGCGGGCTCAAAGGTCCGGGCTTCGTTCAGGCCCTGTCCACTCACACGCACACGGCTGGCATCGCCGAACTCCGATTGGTTGATCATGACAGAGATGGGGCTGCTGGGAATATGGCGACCGTTCTTCTTGATGTTCACAAAGTGCTCTCCGATCTCCTTCGGAACAAACGAGATGCCTGCGACAGACAGATGCATAAAAAACAGCAGGCGGAGGGTTAAGACAAGGATAAAGAAGCATGACAGCAGACTCTTCTTCAACAAGAACACACACTCACCAACATGGCCGTTACGCAGCATCTTCAGCAGGCAGGGCTCCTCGCGGCCCGAGGGCGTGGTCAGGGAGGCGGTCAGCTGGCTGAGGTCAAACTCCCCGATGTCCAGCGGGATGTCTGTGGATGAGCCCACCTTCAGATGGGACATCCTCAAGGAGTCATCACCTGGGGACACACAGCAGTGACAGGCACGCTCAGGAGAGAAGCTAGTATATTATAGCGGATCACAAACTTTTTCTGTGGCACTGCAACTGATTTTTTTAAATTGGTAACAATATTTGGAAAACTAGTGGGCCTAACAAAAGGAGTTAAAGCATGACCCCAGCTTTGGAACCATATGGAGTTCTTCTTTTGGGCTTCCATGAGTGCAGGCATTAGTTTAAAAGGTGCAATGTGTAAGATCTGGACCGAATTTGACGTATTCTTGTTTTTGGGTTGTCTGTGATTCTTCATTCTTGTGATCAGATATCTCTGGAACGCCTTGAGTGGATTGCTTCCATTTTGGGTGATTAAATCTGGCTGTGACCATCACAAAACACATTTTAGGCCATAACTCAACAATTCATATGCTTGTTATAACAATTTCACACCAATCTCTATTATGATAAAATGATAAGGTGATGACACTTTGGAGAGACTTGGATGTAAACTACAGCATGACTGGTTGGCAGAGACATACACTGTGAGGCTGTAAACAGATTGTAGGGACTAGTATAGAAGTATAGAAGTGAAATGCTGCCTAGCGTTTGTTTGAAGCATGTGGCCAGAGCTAACACGTTTTAAAGTTTTATTCATTTTTCAAGTTGCTACAAAGAGATCTGGTGAATGTGAAAATGTCGAGGATGTGGTGGACTTCGTCTTTCCAGTTCATAATTGAAGATCTGAGAACAGGTGATCTTACCAGTGATCCTAGCAGAGAAGGGGCTGCCGGGGATGTGCTTGTCATTGTATTTGACCAGGATGCTGTAGTCTCCGGGCAGGACAGGCAGGTAGGACACGGTGCAGGTCCCATCCTGGTTGTCAACACAGCTGATGTCTGCCTTGGATGGACCCTCGATGGCCAGAGACAGACCCCCTACAAGGACACGATGTGAGCAGACGGTGTTTAGTGGGATTGCATTTCCCCAATATGCTAGTATTGGTTTGTCTTTGTAATGCACATGTTTTTAGCTTTTCAAAAATAAAATAGACGCATGTATATATTAATAATCATAAATAAATAAATACAGTTTGATCTGATCAAAATAAATCATACATTAAAAGATAATGTGTTCAATGGTTAAACATTTATTGGTCCAGTCAGGACTACTCCATTTCTATACAAGCTGCTGCTACAGTACGTGTACGTACCCTCCCCGGCATCTTTAGTGTTGACAGTGAAGACTGCTGGCTTGTTGACGGTCCCGTGGATGAGGCCAGGGCCGTAGGCACTGACATTACCACTGTTCATGTAGTCCACATAGAACTGTAAGGGACTTCCTGTGAATGACAACAGAGAGAAGTAGAAGGATTTCTCAAGCACGTTCAACGCTACTAATTCCTGTTTTGCAAACAGTCTGATGTTAAGTTGTACCAGGGATGTGGATGCCGTCGTATTTGATGTCCATCTCGTGCAGACCGGCCTCAGTGGGAGCGTACTTGACAGTCACAGTGCCATCCTTGTTGTCTGTGATGTCAGGCTTGGCCACCTTGCCCGATGGCATCCGGACCTCACCTTCATCAGAGGACAGAAACACAGCGCACAGTGAGACGCAGTGAGCATTGCTAAAGATGGCATGCTCACTATAGTTCAGACCTACCTGTGATCTCTCCCTTCTGGATGGTGAACGGGATGACGAGGTCAAACGGCCTCAGCCCCGCCACATCCAGACCATTCATTCCCATCGGTCTGTCTGTTGCCTAGGAGACAAGAGGGCAGATGTCAGATATGCAGTTTGTGGAGAGGTTGTTGAGACGGGTGTGGTTACAGTAACATCGCAGTAGCAATCAACACATCGCAGGACAGGGGGGGGTAAAGGTTCCCTAACACCAACACACAGAATGGGATGAGACAATCATGAGATGAAATGATTGACGATGGAGGTGACAATGGTGATCATGGTCAGGATGATGACACCGACACAAAGCTGCGAGAGGATGAGATGACAAAAACATCGCTAGGTCAAAGGAGGATGACAAAGCACAGTTGGCCATTTTGTAAAATGTGGAGCGGCTGACATGTCCACATTGATCGCTCTCAAAATGGCTTTTGTCTTCCAAGCGAGCTGACATGGAGCACTGCTCAACAGATGGGTTGCATAATGATTGATGCAAAATGTTTCATTCCTAAATTGCAAGGAAAAATATTTCCCATGTTGCTGAATAAAATCTGTGTGCACACGTTTGGAGTGGCAACATATCAATTGTTTTATGATTTTTTTATTGTACAGCTCTGTTGCACTGTCCATGTGTTTAAGGAATCCTGTTTATGAGATGGAGAGAGAAAAGGTCCCCTCAGAAGTAAAAACACCTGCAAAGAGAGACAGCAGACACTGATGCAGGCTGATGAAAGGAGGCCATGTATGATGACATGGAGGACAGGAAGGAAGACAAAAACTGAGCCGAGAGGGATGAGAGAGGCTGGAGGCAGAGGTTTTAGGTACCCAGGGCTGTTGAGCGTAGTACGAGGGCATTTGGCTCTGCTGCAAGAGCTGGTCTGATGGAGCTCCTTCCAGCGCCTGAGGGGTGGGGTAGGTAGGGGATGTGTAGGGGAGGGAAAGGGTAAAAAAGATGGCAAGGGATTGGAGGGAAATAAAACAGCAGTCAGAGTGAATTAGAAAATGTGTGGCGCAACCAGGACCCAATCACGAAGCTTCTGTGGATAAAAACAGCATCAAGGAACTTCAGTCCATGTAGCATCCCTCACTCACAATTTTCCACTAAACACAGAGCTAAGAGTGTGTTGGTTGCAACGTTTGTAATGCTAGTTTATCCTAGATGTCCTGCCTGCCACAAATCCTGTAATCAATATCCAGCTGAAGGCATTCCTCGTAAACCACTGCAACTTAAAGGGATAGTTCAGATGTTTAGAAGTTAGGCTGTATGAGGTTCTTCTCCATACTCAAGTGTGTTACTACAGTAGATGTAGTTTAGAGAAACAGAGAACCAGCACAGGAGCAAAGTAATGTACTGCTGTGATGTGTATGTGATCACTATATTTAGAATATGTTCACTGCTATACCTTCCCAACATTCAACTCCAGAGTGTTGTAAAGTCTAAAAGTATAACAAAAAATATAGACGGAATCATTCACAACATGTTTTTATCTAATGAAGAATTCTGCTTTAATCTATATTTGTTGGAGTTTATGAAATCATAAAATATGACAACAGACATTCCAAAATTCATTCAAATACCTCAACAGATGCTTTGAATGTAGAAAACAAAGGTTCAGTACAGCCTTACAACAGGGATGCTTGCAATGTCTACATTACCTAATATGCAACACACTTACAGCTGCTAGCAACAGAGCCAAATGAGATGGAAAAAAAATCTAAATTCATAAAAGAATAGCCTTTCATCATAAACTGAATCAGCCTATAAGCAGTCAGACATTTTCTTCACTGCCGCAAACAATTCCGACACAGATTTCTAGCCAGTGTCTAAAAGTGCTTTTCTTTGTTTTGTAAAATATTAAAGAACACTTCAACACTATTCTTAACAATTGCTCTCTGCTACCTGGGATAGCTGTGAGTGAGCCTGCAACTTGACCTCATCAGTTTTTCATTTATATTTTAGACTCTGTTGAGTCTGTTCTTGTTATTTTGTTCCACTAAACAGTCAACAGGGCATCGCGGTGAAAGAGCATCTGTGCTTAACCGACCTGCCGTGTGTAAATAAAAGTCAAAATGCACAGCACTCACCGTGACTTGGAAAGGACTGTTAGGGATGTGCTCCCCTCCGAAGCGGACGCAGATGACATACTCGCCAGGCTGCGGCGCCGTGTAGAAGATGTCGAACGTGCCGTCCTCGTTTTCGACAACGTCCACGTCCAGCTCCGCCCCCTCTGGCGTGCACACGCTGCATGTCACCTTGCCTTTCCCAGCAGCCTTGGCGTCCACAGTGATGACTGTCTGCTCGCCAATCTGGATAGTTGGGCCGACACCAGCTCCTGAAGAATCGAGAAGAAAGGGTCAGAGGAGAGATGTCACACACACACGGACACACGCACACACGCACGCACACACGCACACACGCACGCACGCACTAGTCTTGTTATTTCCATCTACTGTATGTTGTTACCAATGACAATAGCCATTCCACCATGCCATCCTATCTCCTCTGTTAGTCCATTAGTCTGTCCAATAAATAATGAGAGAGAGAGACGAAGACAAGCGGTTATGATGGAGGAAGTGGAAAAAGAGATGAGTGGAAGACAAGGCACTGGGAGGGAGATATATAAGAGGAGATGTAGAAAAAGAGAAAGAATTGGGTATCATGTTGAAAGCTGGTGCCACTATCCTCCATGCTGACAGGAAAGAGAGAAGAGGTAGAGCAGGTCCTCTGCATTACAAAGTCGTTCAGTAGGCTTACCTAAACCGTGACCGCCGATTGAGACTGATAATAGGAACAGTGAGAAGCAGGGGAGCGAGAGAAAACAAAAGTGACAAATAAAAGACAGTCAGGTGGGGGTGGGGGTGGTGGGAGGCAATAACTGTGCTCCAAACACTTGGATGAAAACAAATGGTGGTGGAGTGGGAAGCAGGGAGGATGTGTGTTTGTGTGCGTGTCTGTGTACAGCGGGGAGTCTAATTGAGGAGCACACCGTGAGGAACACAACATAACAATGCAGCTAAATCCACCTACCAGCCCCTTTACATTTCACTCATTAACATGTTCTAGCTCATTGGTTTAATCTGTGCAACAACTGAGGTGTAAAAAAAGCAGCAAGTTGTGGATTTTGTATAGATTAAATAAACAAGATGTGATTGCTAGCCGTTTCCCCTGGCATCCAGTCTTTAGGTTAACCTAAGCTAACCATGTCCCGGCCACAGCCCCATATTTAATGGAAAGATATGGGAGTGGTGTCAATCCTCTCATGTAACTCCCTGCAAGAACATGGAGGAAGTGCATTCCCTAAAATGGCAGACTGTGGATGAAACATAAATAACACAACACTGTGTAGTGTAACGATTTTCTGTTTTGTTCAACGGGCAACGTCCTGTTCTGAAAGTGAAGCCAAAGCTTCATGTGTTAAAGCTGCATTCTCTCTAGTGTCCACCAGGGGGCGACTCCTCTGGTTGTATAGAAGTCTATGAGAAAATGACTCTACTTCTCTCTTGATTTATTACCTCAGTAAACATTGTAAACATGAGTTTATGGTCTCAATCTCTAGTTTCAAGTCTTCTTCAATACAGCATGATGTTCATTTAGTAAATGATGGTCCATTTAGAGTCAAACAGACCATAAAGCAGGGGATGCTTTAGGGCGGGACTACCTTGTGATTGACAGGTCGCTACCATGGCGTTGTTCAGTGTTTGGTTGCACTAAAAGACTCTCTAAGGAGTTGGCTGTTAATAATTCCTGGTAAGTAAATTTAGTTTTAAGCCTATTTTTACTGGCCAAAAATAGCATCCCAATTCACAGTTAACCTGAATTACGAATGCAGCTTGCTAACCAAGCCCGGTATCTAGCGCCAGCATTAGTTATGCTAACGGTATGCCAAACTCGAGGCTTTAAAGCAGTAGAACACAAACCAACGAGTGACGTTCACTTCTTTTATACAGTCTATGGTTCTGTTAATTACGGACGGATAACCAGCAGCTCATTTGTGTTTTCTATCACAAAATAAGAATCATCTTCTGAGCTGTTCATCACTTCTTACAGTAATGGGGTTCTCTTGCATCAACATTTGGATGGGTGGGAAAATCTGATCGGCCTCTTAGAAATCTGGGTGTATTGTATTTAACAGTACAATTCCTCCTCATGCAGCAGAGAAGTTGACCAACAATACAATACAACAAACTAAATGATCTGAAATTATTGCCACCTCTCCGAGGTAAAAACTAAATGTATGAGTTCATTTTTCAAACGTGTGTGAGCAGTGGTCTGACCGTCCAGTACACACCTGTGACAGTGCACTTGCTGGCATCTCCGGTGGGCAGGGCCCTGATACGGTAGGGGGAGTATGGGATCTCATCCCCTCCGTACTTAATGAGGATGGTGTATCTGCCAGTCATGTCTGGCACATATGACACCAGGTAGGTCCCGTCATGGTTGTCACGGATATTGGCCTTCTTCGGCTTCCCCTCCGGGTCCTGCAAAAAAAAAACAGTTAACCAAACCATTGGTCTTTATTTTCATGATTTGCATCACATGCGAATACTCACAGTGATCTGCACCGCCAGCAATCCCTCGCCTGCGTCTTTGGCGTCAATGGTGAACTCGACGGGCAGAGAGGCGGGCACCCCGGTGGTGTTGAGGCCGGGTCCGCTGGCACGCACCTTACTGGCATCGTGGGTGGGGAGCACCTTCACCTTGTAGGGGCTGACAGAGGGACAGATGAGAGGAAACACTCCGGTGTGAGAACATGTGGACTGTACATAGAATCTGTGCCCGTTCAAAGTGCTTCTGTGTGTTACCTGCGTGGGATCTCCTCGTCAGCGTACAACACGTTAATGGAATAGGGTCCCTCTCTGGTGGGAACATAGTTGACTGTGTGAGTCTGATCGCCGTTATCCACCACTTCCACTGGCTCCACCACACCTGAACACACGGAAGAAGTTAAATACTAAGTGTTAAAAGTGTTTCAATTCTTACTTTCTGAATGTGACTATCACAAAATACCAGCTTTAATAGAGCGTTAGAACACACACACTTACCTTTGGGTCCTTGTACGCGGACCTGCAGTGGGGCGACTCCAGCTTTGGATGCGTCCACTGTGAATGCCTGGGGGATGTTGGCTCTGACATTGTTCCCCAGACCTGGACCCTGGCACTTCACCTTGGTACTGTCCACTGTGTCACTGACTGGCACAGAGAACGGACTACCTACAGACAAAACCTCAGAGAAGTTAGAAAAAAAATGATTCTATCGTGCTCGAGCAGGTTAGCAAGCTGAGACAGGAAAGTGTGATGAAAATGTTACTATTGAAAAACCCTCACATTTTTCCTCCCATAGTTTATGTCTAAAAAAGAAAAATCGGAAAGTCTGTGACTTGGCCAAGATACACGATTTTCACAAGGAACCAATCCTTTCATTTGAATGCAACCAGATCAGTGCTTAACTAACTCACTCTTATTTCAATTCCTTAAGACGATAAACATCATGACAGTAAGATGGAAATGTCTGTTAGACTGATTAGTTCTTCTAGCTGGAGCCGTTTCGTACCTTTGATGGGCTGTCCTCCATAGGTGATGTTGAGGTTGTATTTGCCGGTCTCGTATGGGATGTACTCCACACTGCAGCTGCCATCCTTGTTATCAGTGCAGGACATTTTGGCCTCTGATGGACCCTCCATCGCCAGACCGAGACCACCAGTGCCTGCTCCTCTGCAGAGGAACGATGATGGACGTTAAAGATATAAGCAGGAGCTCCCAGAAATTTTAGTCACAGGCTACTTTACAAGGAACTAAAAAGGTTCCTTTAGTTGCTGTCTGCGTTTCCATATCGGTCTAAAGACCAACAAAGACTAGGCAATTTAGTCCACCGAGTCCACAAAAGGTCCTAAATCAAGACTAGAGTACCTCCGATGGTATACGAGTTGAAGCAGCGACACGGAGTGTGTTTGACAAATCAGCGACTGTCAGCCCTGCAGACCCCACCCCAAAAGTTCCTGTACTTTCAGAAAGTACTACCCCCCCGACCAGGCTTTCTTTGGGGCATAACATGTTCCCGGAAGTTAACTTAGACTCTGGTTCCTAGTCCCTGGGGAAAGTTCCTGCAGTTGAAAAGGGGCTGGAGGGAATGCTTGGCCTCACTTACCGGGTTTCCACCGTGAACTTGTTGGGCTTGTTGGTGATGCCACCTTTCAGGCCAGGACCATGCACACGAACACGAGCTGGATCACAGCCCTCAGTGACGGCGACACGGAACGGACTCTTGGGCACCGGAGAGCCGTCGTAGCAGACCTCCACACTATGCGGGCCTGAGGCGTTCACACAATATGAAGTCAGTGTTGTGTAACACACCTAGAAATTCTGCACACACTGTCCTGTCCGAACTCACCCTCCTCGTAGGGAGTGTACTCTACGCTGTAGGTTCCATCTCCAAGGTCGGCGATCAGGGCGTCAGTGCGGCTGCCAGATGGGTTGCTGATGAGGGTTTTGATGTGGTCACCTCCGGTCTGTGTGAGAGCACGAGCATCCACGGTGAAGTCTGTGGTCGCCTCACGGAAAATACCTAAAAAAAAAACGGGAACATACACGTTGGTGAAATGTTGACGAGCTTGTACGATTCAGATACTCTCGATGTAGAGAACGAGTGACAGTGCTTTCTCTTTTTTTTTTCTTTTTCCAAATTATAAATCTGTAAAGCACCATGTGGAACTCATTGGAGTCATTTTCAGAGAGGGTAATGGAAGTGATAGCAGAAACACTGTACTTATGTGGCCATAAGATAAAGAAAGGGAATAGGGATGAAAAATAAAAATACATACACAAAATACATCAAATCTAGGGGCCAAAACACGAAATACCGCACAAACCACATATTGTATTTTGATCTTCTGCAGCGGGTTTTACCTTTGCCCTCCACTCCTGGTCCAAAGACACGCACTCCGCTGGCGTCGACCGCAGGCTCCACGGTGAGCCGAGCAGGGAAGTTGGGCACATCCTGGCCTCCATAGCGGATGGTGAGAGTGTACGAGCCGGGGTAGAGGGGGATGTAGGTGATGGTGTAGGTCCCGTCTCCGTTGTCCTGGATGTGAACCTCAGCTTCAGTGCCACTATCCGAGATGATCTCGATGGTCAGCTCGGCCGGGCCGGCGTTGGTGCAGTCCACGATGAACTCCCCTTTCTCCCCGACCTTGGCGCGCTCCAGGCCTGGGCCAGAGCAGCGGACCTGAGAAGGGAGGGCGAGAACGGACGGACATAGATGATGAATGACTTTTTACATGTTAAACATATTTTATTCTATGGATGTACAACACTACCGTCCTGACCTTGGAAGGATCGGAGACAGGATAAGCTGTCGGGTTGAAGGGGGATCCAGGGATGGGCACTCCATCATAGGTCAGTTCAACCTGGTATGGTCCCGCCTCTCGGGGGATGAACTTCACCTGACTGGTCTCTGGGCTCAGCCCTGGCTCAACCTGGAACCAGACATAGGTACAGGTTTCTACTATGGATAAAACCACATATTAACAGCATCATATGTGAGAGGCAAGATTTTAGAGACATTTAGAACTTAATGAGGACAACATCTGGATTTTCAAACATGGACACAAAGCTTGTAGAATGCAACTCAGCAAATGATGTGCCACACCTTGCAGGCCACTGGCTTCCCTGATGGTGAGTTCACCTTGGCGGCGACCTTCCCCTGACCGCCAGCACCCTTTGATTTGACAGTCACTTCCTGGTCTTTGCCTACAGTCATCTCTGCAATGAGACACAGAGCAAAGAGATTACTGTAAAACAGACATTCTTGATCAGGTTGGAAAAAGACTATTCCAGATATCAAATGGTATGGTTGGGAGTTTACATGGGCAACCATGAAAAGAAAAGAAAATAATATGAATGCATGATTAAAATATTCACTCAGGCCCTGGTTACACTTGTCTTTTCAAATCTGACTTGTGTGATCTGCTGCACCACATCAGAATGGATCAAAATGAATTCAGCCAACATTTTGAGACACCAACTTAAAATGACGATGTCATAATTAGTTGAGTATTGTGCAATTTTTACGAGGTCCTATATCTCAATAGTAAACCGCTCTTAATTACCATTTGTTTATTTTCCTGGCAGAAAAGGGATTTTAGGCAAATAAGAGAAATTATCTAAGTCAAGAGTCATTTTCACACAGAATGAAAGAAAATGACATGAGAAAGGCCAGTGAGCTCTGGTTATGTACTGAGGTTATATATAAATATGAGAATTTAAGTCGAAAGGTGCAGAGGTACAAGAGTCAGGACAGGAAAGTACGCACTGTCTCCCAGGCCTGTGATGTTGATCTTGCTGAGGTCCAATGTGGGTGCCACGGTAACGCTGAAGGGGCTCTTGGGAATGTTATCTCCACCGTAGGTCACAGCAACTCCCAGAGGGCCCTGGGTCAGGAAGGGGAGGGTGGCATAGATGTGATCACACTGATAAATATGTAGGAAAGGGTGGACACTAAGAATCATGCTGCCTTGGCTAACAGCATAATATAATAGAAGGACCAACATAAATCCTGTTTAGGATTGGCCAAGCAAATGACAGTTCTGACATTTCTGAGGCAAATTACACAGATGTGATGAACTAGGATAATTATCTTCAAAACATTTATACTTTTTCGATAAGAATTATTCTCAGACCTTTTACCCATGATACCATTAAAAATGTGTCCATGATTGAAATCCATTTAAAGGAATAGTTTGACATTTCACTTTCTTGCCAGGATCAGATTAGACTAACTATGGAGCTAGAGCCAGAAGGTGATTAGCTTAGCTTAGCATAAAGACTGGAAACAAGGGGAAACGCCTAGCTAGCTTAATTTAAAAAAAGAAAACATACCTCTTTCGCTCACTAATTAACAGATAATTATATTTGTTTAGTTGCATTTAATTTGTTTGATTTGTTGCACAGAGCTAGGCTGTGTATGCTAAGCTAAGCTAACATCTAACTCTAGCATCATACTTAGCCCACAGTTATGAGATTGGAATCAGTTTTCTCATCTAACTCTGAGCAAGAGTGTTTTTCCCCAAAATTGCTCCGCTTGTAATCCTAGTTTATCCTAGATGTCCTGCCTGTCAAAAATCCTGTAATCACTGGTCAATATCCAGCTGAAGACATTCCTCGTAAACCACTGCAGCTTAAAGGGATAGTTCAGATTTTTAGAAGTTAGGCTGTATGAGGTTCTTCTCCATACTCAAGTGTGTTACTACAGTAGATGAAGTTTAAAGAAACAAACAGGAGAACCAGCAAAGGAGCAAAGTAATGTACTGCTGACACCAAACAAATATCTAGGTGTCAGCAGTATAGTTCTAAGTTTGTCATGTTGGGCGCATTCTTTGACATGTCAGAGCTGTCTAGGTAGCCTACAAGTACGTCAGCATTAACGTGCAGCTCAGCATTAACATGCGGTGTGATTAGTCAGTGGGCTAGGGTGACTGTTATGAAGCTGAAGCTAGCTAGTAGAACTTAGTAGTAGAGTTCAAGTTGAAAGATATGTAAGAAGTTATGACATTGACATGACATTTTTAGCATTTGCTTGCTGTAGCTTTGTTTTTTTAACACTCAATGGCTGAAGGAGGAGAAACGGATTTGGGAGTTACTGGCAACGCCTTCCTGGACATTTCCAGAAAAGCTGGACATCGTAAGAAAGGGTCGGCCAACCCCACAGCTAGCAGCCCTGACCCAGCCAGGAAAAGGATTTGTATGAACGGTATTTATGAGCGTCCGAGAAGCGTTGCACATTTTATGGCTAAGAATGCATTTTATTAGCGACTGAGCGTCTTGGGTGTTTGGATCTACGCTAGATTTGCTAACCAAGGCAGCAACAAGACACCATAGCACGACAGGACACTTACAAGCTACGGTGCTTTTGAAAACTTTTACTGAGACCTGAGTGGATCTACAACTCAACGAACACGTTCACAGGAGGACCTCTGTCTGGAACTGAACCGCACCGATGTTCTGTACAATCGTGTCATTAAACTCTTTGTTAACAAAGAAAGGAGGATGGACTTTGTCTTTAAGTGAACAGCAGCTTTGGTAAGTGAAGTGCTTTGTTTTTACATCTGCAGTAGTGTTACTACTGTGTTAATTTGTTTTTATGATATGGTTAATATTGTTCCCTCTGATGTGAATAATATTCGTGCTCTTTAGTGTGTGGCGGAATGAGTGTTTTAGCGCTGCAGTGTTGCTGGATTGATTTGTCATGCTTTGTTGTCATGTGTTCTTATGAGTTTGCTCTTGTCATTGTGTTAATTAGATTGATTTTGACTATATGCATTGTACATTAATGCCAAAGCATCCCGTCATGCGCATATTCATGCCTCTGTTTTCTTTTACAAAGCAAGAATTATGGTCTGGAGAAATGGGGATTGTGTGGTGATTGCTTTAGCCCTGTTTGAATCAGTAGGGAACAGCTGCTGCTGTTGGTTTTCCTGCTAAGCTAATTTAGCATAGTGTGCGTCCCAGAACACACGAGCATGAGTACAATGTTGTTCTTCCGTGGTGGGCGTGTCTGTTACGTTGGGTGGGTTGCCATGTTACGCGCAGTGGCTCCACCGAGAGAACATTATATTTCCCACAATTTAAGCTTCTGCATTTTCCAAATGCAATAGTATAATTCAAACGTATTGTTCGGTTCGTGAGCCTCGTACCGAACTGTTCAATACATATGTGTATTGTTACACACCTAGAAACAAATAATAACCCGTAGCTGTGGTGTCATAATGAGGTTATTAGGAGGTAGTTCAACTGTAGTAGGACAGCACTGAAGGCTCAGGTATAAAATGCACGGCCCGCCACTGCTTCAAAGACACAAGACTCCATTAACAAAAACCTCACAGAAAGCAGGAGTTTCTGGTCCACTGCTGCCTCCATCAGTTAGTTAGTTTGTACACTGACTATGGATAAGTACCTCATAACTCCACACTTCAGAACATCTAACTATCCCTTTACATTAGTGTGTGGAAAGACTTAGCAGAGACTGGATATGAATCTGAGTGCTTCTCCCATCTCACCTGCTGCACGGGTGTGTATTTCACAGTATGTGTGTTGTCATGGTTGTTGATGATTTCAAAGTCCTTGACAGCCTCTCCTTTGGTTGGCCCACTGAAGTTGCAGTCCAGGTTTGCCTTCCCTGCTGCTTTAGTGCTCACAGTGAAATGAGTGGGCTTGTTCAATTCAACTCCTGAAAGAGAACGAGGATGAATCAGTCAGCGAGTCGTGACTAAAATCACATACAAATTTACAACATTTCCATCCATCCAACATTTCGAAAATTCTCATACAAACAGCTTGTTTGTATGAGCTGTGATCACAACAATAGCACAAAATGGGAAGAGATTTGAATACAAAGATGAATAAGCGCGCACACACACACACACACACACACACACACACACACACACACACACACACACACACACACACACACACACACACACACACACACACACACACACACACACACACACACACACACACACACACACACACACACTCCTCACCACTGCGGCTGAGTCCTGGTCCCTCAGCCTTGACTTTGCTGGCATCATGAGAAGGATCCACTTTGATCCGGATGGGTGTCATTGGAATAGCCTAAGCAACAAACAGATGCAATACTGTGTTCAAACGCACATTTTAGCAAACAGAATACACTCAATCTCCGATCCTACACGTGCACACTCTGCTCTCATTCACGCTGCAGGATTCACACCCACCTGGTCAGCAAACAGGACCATGATGGTGTAGCTGCCTGCTCCAGGAGGAGTGTACTTGACAGTGAACGTGTCGTTGTCGTTCCGAATGATGTCAAAGTCGATGTCGGCCTCTGCGGGTCCCACCACTCCGGGGGCACACTTGATTCCTATACTGATGTCGCCTAAGGGCAGGAGACAAAAGTCATCATGACACACAAATGATTTCGGATGCTTCACAGCCATTCAGTGCAGCCATTTTGCCCTTTATTGTTGTTTTTCAATTAATGAGTTAAGGGGAGATAACTAAAATAAATTATAAAAAATGTTAAGCTTTGGTCACTTGGGGGCAGTGGAAGCAGATAAAACACAACAATGACATATTCTAATCTTATAAAGTTTTTAAAGGGATAGTTCAGATGTTTAGAAGTGTGATTGTATGAGGTTCTTCTCCATACTCAGTGTATTACTACAGGAGATGGAGTTTGGAGAAACAGACCAGCACAGGAGCAAAATAATGTACTGCTGTGATGTATTTTAGACACCTAAAAGAATATTTTCACCACTCTACCTTGTTGTCAGACAGCCCTTTCTGACAGGAAACTGAAGCAGTTATATCCATCAGTGCTCTCACCCAAACCACCAGACTTCATTGAAAGAAACTGTGTTTCTACAAACTCCATCGACTGTTGGTAATACACGAACTATGGAGAAGAACCTCATACAACCACACTTTAAAGACTTCCAAACTATTCCTTCAAGGTAACTTATGCGCATCAAATGCCATTTACACAACCACAAGACTCAGGGCAACATTAGCATTCATCTGGAGTCCTGTCTCTGTCCTGAGGGAATTATCTGGCCTCCTAGCTGCTGAATGCGCCACTTTCTGCTCTAGCTAGTTGCTAACTTTGGCTACAGTATCTGTCATTTGGTGTAGGGCAGGTAGGTACACTGGGCTATGTTCTAGAACAGTTGGAGGAAATGAGTCTGGAAAACTGAAACAATGTGCAGAAGGATGCTTGCTCTGTAAAGCTGAAAATAACTGCAGAGTTGAATGATGTTATCTATGGTTTGTAACTGCAAGTAACCCCTTTAACATTACACACAGGAATTAGATTTTTTTGATGAACTAGTATTAAATACACATTGCAGATCTCCTGACCAAGCTACTTATATGGTTTATAACACATCCATTATATAGTGGCAGAAAATACTGCTGTGATTTATTGTGTGAAAGGATCCAACAGTTTTTAGTGGCTCTACCTTGCCCAGCCTCTGCACAGTCAACAGTGAAGTATGTTGGCTCGAAGGCCTTGAGGCCAGTCTTTGCCACCCCTGGTCCTGAGACCTTCACCTTGTTTGGATGACAGCCTGCTCCAATATTCATCTGTAATAAAAAAAAACAACACAACAGCTTAAGAGGCTTTCCTGTGATAGAATGTCCTTTGTGAAACCTCTCTGAGTGTACTCACTCTGAATGGGCTGTCAGGGATGTTGACTCCTCCCCAGGAGACCATGGCGGTGTGTTTTACTGGTTTACGAGGGGTGTAAGTACAGGCGTATGTGCCGTTGCCATTATCCTTAACCTGTACATCAACAGGAGAACCTTCACCGTCCTGTGCAGATGTGGAAAATTAAATGAGACAAGTGGAATGAAAATGTGTTCAGAAAATGAAGGCCGAGGTGTTTGAGGGGCTGCAGTACATTTCTGTTCATATGCTGGAACACGAACACACACGCCCCCCTACCTGAGCCGCAATCTTCAGAGGAGCCTTTCCTCCTTGCTTGGCATCGACTGTGAACTCAGTGGGCTTTCCAACAGCCAAACCGCTGCTTTGAAGGCCTGGACCAAATGCCTTAACCTGGAATCAACACATTCACAGAGCTTCAGGAAAACAGTTCTACATTTGAAGGGCTATGACATAAAACGATTTCAACATGAAAAGAAATAACAGATCATTCAGTTGTATGTCTGTTTTACAGCTGCACAACATGGAAGTGCACTTGTAAAGCTGTCATTAGAAATGAATAAATTACTCAAAAAATAAATAATAAAATAAATGACAAATAAAGAAATGTATCAAATAAATGTGTAGGTTCATTTGTAAATAAATAAATATGCACAAAAAAATAAACATGAATATTTTTATTTTGTATGCATTTATTTAATATTTAATATTTAATTATTATTTATTTCTGTTTTTATTTATTTATTTCTGTATTTTTTCACTTATATGTTAATTAAATGGGTGTGGTTCTTGATGGTAATAATGATGAATGTATGCTACAAATAATCAGATACGACAAAAATAAATCCAAAATAAGTAATTTGTCAAATAAATCTATATATTTAAAATATATTTTTCTATTTCTGTGCATATTTATTTTCAAATGAACCTCCACATGTATTTCATAACTGAGGCTTTTATTTGTTCCAGTACTTTCTTTATTATTTAATTTATTTATTCATTGAGTAATTAATTAATTTATTATAATGCCAGCTTTAGTCCTCCATACACGACCCTGGGTGGGCGTATACCTTGTCGGGGTAGAAGTCTTTGGCTGGTGGGTTGACAATCTCAGCCATGAAGGGAGAGTGTTGGATGTCTTCGCTGTTGCAAAGCACATGCACTGCATACTCCCCAGGCTCTGTGGGCCAGTAGCGCACGTCACAGGATCCATCGCCCTTGTCGTCACATTCGATCTTGGCCTGAGACGGACCTTCCACAGAGAAGCCTGAACAGGGAAACAACAAACACAGTGAGCTTAGAAGAGCTGTCAGTGAGTAACTGAAGGAAACTTATACGACGCATGCTTTCAGGATGCTTTTACAGTGTGTGTTGTCTCTGCAGTCTCTCCAGATTACTCACCCAGTGTACCCACGTTGTCTCCAACAGCCTCCACCACAAAGTCAGCAGATTTGCCAACAATGCCGCACTCCAGCCCCGGACCCCAGGCCCTCACCTTCTGCTGGCCGGCCTCAGCGCCAATCTTGACCTCAATGGGACTAAACGGAGCAGAGAGCGATCAGTCACAGCGACAAGTCAATGTAGTTCAATGTGGCACTTCTTTCCATGCGAGTGTGTGTGTACCTGCGGGGGATGTGCTGTCCTCCCCAGGTGATGGTGATTGTATATGTTCCAGGTGTGGTAGGGTAATACTCAAAACCGTACGCACCGTCTCCAAGATCTTTCCTTTTACACGGCTCCTCCAGTCCCTCTGCAAACACAGAGATGATAATCAGTATCCCCTTTTTTTTCTAAAATCTTCACCAAATGTTTCATCACAACTGGTGTGATCCCATCGCAAAATAGATCTAGTTTTCAAGCTAAATTTGATTCATTCTAAAACCCTTTTTAGTTTTTGTTTTTTTCAGAATGAAGCAGAGGGACACGTCTAGCGACTTTTTTTGGGCAGACATTAGCTACTCTGCCTTGAAGAAAGTCATCGTTTGACTTTGTTTGACTACATTTTGTGAAATTCCATCTTTTATACTTTTATGGACACATATGGAAATTAGCACACAATAAGCGACCTCTAGGCAGTTTTTGAGCAAGCTACAGCTACTTTCCATTGATAACAGTTAGCAACGGTTACGGCTAATTTAGCAAACAGTGGCTTATTTAAATAGCAGGCAGAATAGGGAATATTTTGCATTCATTTGGAATCTTGTCTCTGGCTCCCCGATGGATGTAATTCCCATATTCCCTCTTCTTACAGCTTCGCTTTGGTCTCCACCAACTCCTGAACAAAAACATCTGGCTCTTTGGCAGCTAAACACTCCACTATGTTCTAAAGTGATGCGTTTCCATCAACAGAGTGAAAACAAGACTGGTCTTTGCAGTGCAACTCACTGGGCCCCTTGATGGTGACTTTGAGCTCCCCGGTGCCAGCTCCTTTGGTGTAAACCTGGAAGTCAGCCGTCTCCTTCACCCTCAGGCCCTTCGGCTGCAGACCACGACCCTTAGCTTTGCAGAGGCTGGGGTTGCATGCTGTGGAGAGCAAAACACAATGAAAGAGTGAGAGAGAGAAACAGAGAGACAGCTATTCTGACTCCAACAACATGACTATGTGTGAGTTCAGTGGTTTCAGTGAGGAGAAGAGGAAAGATCGTTTAAGAAGAACGAAGGGTTGCTGGAAAGCTTACCACCTTCCTCCTACCCTGCATACCCCTGCTGCCACCCCGCCACCCATCTATCTTATCCCACAGAGTGAATTCACAGAATGAGCCTTTATCCCCACACAGGAAGTAGAGTGGAGTTTCCTCCATATCTCCTGATTAAAAGTGCATAAAATAGAAGCTGCTGAGTCACAGCTTGATGCCCTGCAGGAAGCAAAGGAAACCCCATAGGAAGAGAGGCCACTCACAGGGGCCCCAGATAAGGTCCAGGAAGTGGACTACTTGGCACTCTAAGAGGAAGAATGCAGTTATATGTCATTATATCAAAACCTATTGTGATGTCAGCAGGTGACGTGTGGGGGTCTGGTGTAATCGGTAGAACCACAAGCACAAACGATTATTCATTATAAATAGTTATACTTGAATACTTTCATATGGTGATTTTGTGATTTATAACCTGTATATTCCAATAATAGAGAGGTTTGTTGCACATAACCTCTATTGTTCATTTCTTTAACCCCCCGTCTTTAGACACGGGTTAAACCTATTTTAATCACATGTAAACCTATTTTTTCAAACTGTTGTTAAGTCATGAATACTTTCACACAGAACGTGAATATTCCTTGGCGAATAAGAAACAATGTATTTTTTTTGGAACAAGGCTGCTGTTTCTGAGCCATCGCACCAAGAATAAAGGCATCAACCAGTCACGGTTGAGTTGCGCTTGTATTTATGGAGCAACAGTAGCTCCGTAGTCGGAACAAGGGAGACAAACTTTATTACTCTTCATTACAACCTTGACAAAGGCAGCAAAGACCAGATCTACTCCTTCTGTTCTTACCTTTCACAATAAAAGCCCTAGACAAATAATATCCTTAAGCGAGAATTTTGCAATACACCAATGTGAAAGGCACTTTTTATGAAGAGCTTATAGGTTATAAATAATTGTTTTATTAATGGTTAATACATTATTAACTATTGCTTTCTATGTTATAAGCCATTAATAAGAACAACCCACCAAATTGTGAAAGATTCTTTGACTAATTATGTTTAAAGAAGAGCTGCAGATAATGTGGACAAAAATTCCGTAACAATTAATTCACATAAGTGCAGAATTGATGATCACACTTGGTTGTGAAGCCCCTTAAAAATAATTGTGATTTGTGTTATTGGGATATATAAACATGAGCATTGATCAAAGCCAAGTTATTAGCATTGTGAAATGAGAAATAAAAAGGTTTTAATGTTACAGACTTACTTGGTCTGCTTTTAGCAGCAGCTTATGGAGGCTGATATTAGCTAGTATCATGTAGATATTCCTATATTTATTACATTACTGACTCAGTTCTGTGACTTTAAGACTTTTTTTTAATACATGTGCTACATTTGAGCATTCACCATTATTCCGTAACTGCCACTTGTTAGCAAAATGTAGAACTGCTTTACCCTTGTGTCATCCGTCAGAGAGGAAAAGCTTTTTACAAGACTCCCACAAATCTGTTATTTTAATTCCGAGAAATCCAGAATCATTGCGCTAAAAGCTGTATTTCTAACAATGCTACAACTGTGTCTATGTGTAAACCTAAGACTACTAGTGAGCTGGAAGAAATGAAGCATCCGTTAGCTGGTGGGACTCTTCCATCACTATCTGAGAATGTGTTTGTGAGGTTCTCCATCGGCCATGTCCTCATGGACGGGACGGCTGAGTCATTTAGAGTTTACAGACAGAGGACACATGCCACACACATACAGCAGGCACATATCTACACACACACGCGGTGTCATCCAGCCATGCATGCAATCGCACACGCACACAGTGGGTACCCAAGAGAGATCCCAGGAAACAGGAAATGACAGCAGAAAGAAGAGGCCGTTCCAGAGAGAGGAGAGATACCACCGGGCCTCTATCAAAGAGAAGGAAGAGAGGACACGACATCCCATACAGTGGCAGGAAAAGACAGGAAAGCATTAGACACAACTGAAGAAAGAACATTTAAAAAAAAAAGTATTTAGCCTTTACGACTGACAGTGAACTAGCTGATAGCTATTAGAGACTGAGATCTTAGACTTTAATGTAATGTTGGTGATTTACAGAAAACATTAAAGCTGTTCCTATCCTAATGATGCTGTAATAGGACTACATGTAAAACTCCTACCCTCTCCCACGGTGACTGTGAAGGGACTCTTGCTGATCTGACCACCAGCGAAGGTGACGTAGATGGTATGCTGGCCCTCCTGGGTGGGTTTGTAGGTGCAGTGGTAGCTACTGTTACCCTTGTCCTCTATGGCGCAAGTCACCGTGGTGTTCTTGCCGGCAGGGTCGATGATCATCACCTCCACCTCGCCAACACCGGCACCTGAGACGGACAGGAGCGGGAGGAGGGAATACAAGAGCAGGAGAAGAATTAAAGTGCACAGTAAGTCCACACAGACTTTCTAACCATGTGCCAGCAGAGCAACCGGACCTCACTCGCATCATCCATGCCATTACCTGCTGTGTAGACGTCAAAATAAGTGCTCTTGTTGGCGATGTTTCCAGAGGGCTCGAGACCTGGTCCCTGGGCCGTGGCCTTGCTGGAGTCTCCCTGAGACTTGCCGATCTCCACCTCGAAGGGGCTCTTAGAGATGTGCTGCCCTGCAAACAGCACCGTCACCTACAGAGCAGAACGGAGAGCGAGCTGAGTGCCTGGAACCCCACGGGTCAAATACTGTTTATCATAGAATTATTACTGACAGATTTAATAGTGAACAGTATTTGTGCCGTCAAGTGGAGCAGACATCAAAAACTATGGATGCACGGATACAGATATCAGGCCGATAGTGACTCAAATAGCTGGATCTGGTATCTGTGACAGTGGGGCTGATCTATTCAATTCAGTTCTATGATTGTATACCATGTACATTATATACTGCGATTCCTGTTTAAGCTTTGACCAATGTGTTGCTGTAGTAAAAGGTCTACACTTGAATTTTAATTCAATAAAAGATATTTGATCATGTTGCTGGTGAACAACTTATCATTATAATAAATAACAATTCAATTAGTTTATGTCTATGTATTTATTTGTTTTACAAAATTAAGAAAGCAAGTGTAATGTTGCCTTACACATAAGATAATGATCCCAGTCAAAAGTACAGTATTTTAATGTAAAATTTGGTGGAGTAGAAGTAGAAAGTAAAATGGAAATACTCAAGTACAAGTACCCAACACTGTAAATGTACTTTCCATCACAGACTACCAGCATCCATGGCCCACAATGTAAACGGTCCACAAGGCCCCTTAGAGAGTCATATGACACCCATGTAAGAAAAAAGGAATGAAGAAGAAGCTCACCTTGTGCATGCCTGTGACTTTAGGGATGTAGAAACATGAGTAGGTGCGGTTCTTATCATTGTTGGCAGTCACTTTAGCCTGGAGGACATGATTCAACGCATTAACAACATAGTATGTCATGATGACCAACAAAGTTGAAGTATCTCAGAAGGACCTAACTACAATAGCGTATTAGAGCCATTGTAGGGAAAATAATATATATTATGGAGTCAGGGGGGAGTGGGGTAATATTCAGAGAAAGAGATTCAGAGATTAAATATGGATATTCACTGAGATTAAAGTGGCAAATTGATGACTTTATAATCTAAGAGAATATTGTTTCTTGGAACATTACCCCTCTCCTCCAGCTCTGCAATTGATTCATTTTTTACCTACCATTGCCCTAATAGGTGTCGTACTAAACCCCAGTGTCTCACCTCCTCTCTGTGTCCTGCAGGGTCCTCCACGTAAACCAGCACCTCTCCCATTCCTGCACTGATGGTCTCGACGGTGAACAAAGCCTTCTTCATCACAACATTACCGATGGGTTCCACACCTTCAGAGAGGAGCGTTGGGACAGAACGTTAGAATGTATGATCCTGGACTGACCCACACAGGGCTGTAGAAACATACATGTCACATTTAAGGCAGCATCCAGAACAATCTGAAATTCATTCTTACCCTTCGAGTCCAAACTCTTGCACTTGGCTCTCTAAACTGATCTTGCTGCTCAGCTCAATGCAACGGTGTGTGTGTGTGTGTGTGTGTGTGTGTGTGTGTGTGTGTGTGTGTGTGTGTGTGTGTGTGTGTGTGTGTGTGTGTGTGTGTGTACCTGGCCCATAGGCGCGGGCCTTCTTGGGGTTGAGTTTGGGTCGTAGAGGTGCGCCAGGCTTCAGCTTAGCCTTGGGGAACTGGGACAGGTAAGTCATCACTGAGTGTTCGTCCACATTGGGGTCCACGATCTCTTCAGGGGTTATCACCTAACAGGACGGGACAGGAAGACAAATGTTCTTGTTAGCATGTTTCCTGGTTGAAGGGAAGCTGCGCAGCCCGGCGCAGTGCTCCATTAGTTGCCATGGAGACTGTACTACCCACAACAATCAACTGAGCGGTGTTGTGATTTTGTGTTAAAACCACATACCAGCCTCTTCCTTGGCTCAGAAAGTACCTGAGACTTTCTCACACGCGACCCAGCAGACGCACACTCATACAGACAGCCCGCAGAGACAGCAGGGGAAGGGACAGAGACAGCTTCTGAGCAGAAACCCAGCCGAAGGCGGAAACGGCAGCGACCACAGAGCCAACTGCCAGCACGCTATGCTGTGCCAGCTGCCAGCGCTGTGCCAACCATGCCAACAAAACACTGTCAGACTTTCACCAGAGCGGCCCAAAGAATGAGACCAGTAAAAGTTCAGTTCTAATCTTCCTGTGTAATGTGGAACGTTTTCACTCTGAACAAACACTACAGGGGATAAAATGTTTGAGATGGTTCTCTACATGACGTCCTGGTGAGCTCACCACCAGACTCCACATTGTTTCGGTACGTTAATTAGTTCTGTCCCGTGGAGGAGGAAACTCTGTGATTTCTGTTAAACAAACCTTCTCAGTAGTCCTCTAGTATTAAAGAATAAGGTGGCCTCTTTTTTTAAAGATTATTTTCTGGGGATTTTTTGTCTTTATTTCACAGAGGACAGTATAGAAATGGGGGAGACAAAGAGATGGGTATGACATGCACCCAAGGCTCCAAGGTCGGTATCAAACCCGGGACGCTGCAGTTGTATGGCATAAGCTGTAAACACTTGGCTGATGAGTCTGGTGATCTTCTGTCCTTTTCTTACTGTCAACTAAATCAAATACTCACTAGAGCACCAAACGTGCATTAACCTGTGCTCAAATTTTCTCCAGTTTCAGTAATATTTGCAAGGTTTTCTTAGCCTTTAATCTGAGTCTTATATTTACCTGAATGCTGTTTAACTATGTATCTAAAATTATGAAATAACAGCTGCTCAAATACATTGAGTTGAAAGTGTTATGATCCTGTACAGAGAAGATGTATCACTATGTTGGAGAAGCTCTCATGGTTGAACAGTGGTGTTGCAGAGTAGAGGTTCTTTGGCAGAGTACAGACATCTGCATTCAGAGAAAAGACACCTGTGTTTTTGGCTTGTTATTAAGTCACTCAGAATTAACATTATTTAGTGACAGCTGATATAACCTGCCGCCTACCTGCCTACCTGCTCTTTATCGGCTTTCCATTGCGATCCATTAAAATACGCTTGGATCCTGAGGATCGGCTCCGGACACATGATATGAATGGTGGAGAGTCACGACCACGAAGCATGGTAAACGAGACGGGGTCCTTGTTTCAAGACGGGTCTGGTGGGTTGCAGACATCGACGCAGACCCCTGATGCAATGAGGACAGTCCATCCCAGTTGACAGTCGCCCGGAGCCCTGTCCCTCCCTGCAGGGAGAGACGGCTCCGCCAGAACTAAAACGATCAACAGACCCAGAGCCGATCGCAATGCACCGCCACGTGACACGAGGGCCAGCCAGCGGCGGGGATCATCCCACACCCACCCAGCTGATTCTCTCCGGTGCAGACTGAGCACATTCATTATAAAACTGTGGCGGGAAAGATTTCCCAGACTGAGGCGGGTCATTAATGGTATTTCTCTTACCTGTGGGATGCCCAGCCAGTCGTCGGCTTGCTGCATGGCCTCGCGGGCGTTGTCCACTGGTTTGGTCTGATCCCACTGATCCCAGTCAGGACACAGACCTGCAGGAAAGAGGAGGTGAGTTGAACATCTCATGACAATATAATGAGATTACAATGACGACAGGACAGGCAGTTCTATCTATTGTATTTAAAGCTGTTTAGTTAAACACAATAAACACTGGTATATGTACAGTAAGATAACATTCTGAGACACACACACACACACACACACGCACACGCACACACCAGGAACTGCGTTGCAACACTCGGTGAAGCAGTATTTCTGTTTGATTGGGGGACGTGAACGTCAGAGAAACTGAGAGCTTCTTGTGTTGCAGATGACATGTCGCAGCCTTGACGCCACCCAGCAGATACAGCGAGAATGCGAAGCACGTCTAATCTTTATTTGAAGGTGAACAGGCAGCAGTGATTATTAGGTGCAAGGTCACACATCTGGGTCTGTGGCTCTTCAAGATGTCTGTCCTTGAATCTACACATTGGGTGTTATGATGTTCTGTCATTATCACAAACTCACATCCTGGCAAAGTGTGTCAGCTGCGGGTTTTTTTTTTTTATCTACTTGTTCATAACTGAATCTCTGAATCTGAGGGTTTGTTGTTTTTGGACACTGCTGGAAATCTTCTGCTGCAGGGACCTAATGCTGACTCTTATCTCTGGCTCAGGGCTGTGAGTGATCCACAGGTATGCCAAACATCCTGAGCATGTAAACAGAAACCTCCTTTATGCCTCACTTTCCTTCACCTACCCCCCCCCCCCCCCAATCTAGCTTGACTGTAGTGCGAGGAATGCCTCTCGTCACTCCGGCCATCAGTCTTTACTCTGGGACAGATGAGAATTACCCACCGATGCCTTCCCTGACCTGACCTCAGGTCTGTAGCTGTCAAACACTGTCCTATGCAGACACTCACGATGATAAAACATGCTAACATCTAGGAGGATATATAGAACTGAGGAAGTCAAACATTATGGCGTCTACGGTGCAGAGGAAGGCAGCCGTAGATCTGTGGGAGTGCTGAAGTGCCCATGACCTCTTTAACAGTCATAGGCGGTTGCACAGCCCTACTCTGCAGAATATATATATATCTATATCTCCATCTGTCACCCTGTATGGATGGAATGAAATGACAGACTCTGTTGGAGATTTACATTTGGATGTGGTGTCACAATTAAAAACGTAATGTTGACCTTGACATGACGTTCAATTCATAAGAACATTCATATGAAAAAGGTTGCTCGAGAGAGAGAGAGAGAGAGAGAGAGAGAGAGAGAGCGAGAGAGAGAGAGAGAGAGAGAGAGAGAGAGAGAGAGAGAGAGCGAGAGAGAGAGAGAGAGAGAGAGAGAGAGAGAGAGAGAGAGAGAGAGAGAGAGAGAGAGAGAGAGAGAGAGAGAGAGAGAGAGAGAGAGACCCACACACACACTCACCTGGAGCACAGCTGTCGACCAGGGCCCCCAGGGCCCGGCCGGTCTGCCAGTCCCTGTGGAAGTTGGTGATGGGAAGCTCAGGCAGTTTGTTCTGGATCCAGCCCAGCAGCCTTTGCTTGGGCGTCTTCTGTCTGCCGTCATCCGCCTCCTCCTCCTCATCCCACATGGGCATGGAGATGGAGTAGTGCAGGATCAAGGTCCAGATCAGACCCAGGATCAGCTTCAGGTTCCCATCCACAATGGCTTTAGAGTCTGGAGTCCAGAGGAAGAGAGAGGGGGGACAGATGTGAAGTCATGTTGACACCTCTTTACCTTGCCATAATCACTAAAAACAATCATACACACAGAGTAGACAAACAGACCATGTTATTTAGAAAAGCTTCAGTCCGATAAAAAGAACGGAGGCTGGTGCATCGAAGGCTGTCAGGGATTTGAACATTTCCAGAGATGATTTAAAGATGCAGCGCTTCTACAAAATGGAAGATACTGCACGAGAAACGGCTGACCAGAGTCTGATCTTTGCTTCTCCGCTTCAGCCTTGAGTTTCAGAAGTAATGATCCGAGTGTCTGTTATCTGACATCTAACGTATGGCTACGTCTACAGGGAGGAGTGGGATTCATACCTAGAAGTCCTGGAGCATGGTCTGGTAACTTCAACCGCTCGAATAAAGCTTTTAAATGATTTTCATTTGAATACTACTCAACTGAATACAACTGACGGTTGTGTGTTTAATGTGGATAATTCAGTATAGATTTAAACTCGTCCATGTTGCAACAGAATGACCCAAACAGCACATGGAGCAACGCGTTTGGTTGCTCCAACAGTTATGGCATTTGTCTGTGTTCAGACAGAGCACACAGGAGAAAGTGATGCAACCAGAAGCTAGCCTGGGCACGAGGGGGGAGAACCCCACACACACTTGATTGCTCAGGTCCATCATTGAGGAAGGAGTGGAGCACAGTGTTTGAGCTGATGGTGATAAGAACACAGTGAAGGAGGGAACGTTCTGCTTCTTGTAAGGACTTGAGGCCGATGAGGTGCTGATGGCTACGAAGGTCGTACGCCGGGCTTTCTGCGAGGAATCTGAAAAGTTAAAGCTCTAGGTCTGTAAATGTGTGAATCTCACTCCTGACAGCAGCTGTGTCCAGCTGGCTCTGTGAGTTGAGATGTTACTCTGATGAGGGCTGCAGAGAGCATGAAAAACAGAAGAGAATGATGCTGAAAAACTACATAAACAACTTTGGACTTCAATTTCATTTGTTTAGTTATTGCCGTCTAGACTGGAATAATTGTTGGTAGCAGCAGCTCAACTCCAACAACAATAAAAGCTCCTGTCCGGAGGGGTTTTTTTTCTTGGATGTTTTGCATGAGGGTGATGGGGCTACAGTTGGGGGGCTGAATATTTAAGGCCTGCAGTGGGAGGGTCTGAGAGCGGTTTGTCCCAGGGCTGCAGAAAGAGTTTGAGGACAGGGTTGGGATGAATGGGGGTCGGGATGAATGGGGGGGGCGGGGTCTGGAAACAAAGGCGGTTAAGACATGAATAAAAGCTGATGAGAGTTCCTTTGCCTACATGCAGAGCCACAAACCAGTCCACCTCAGCGTGCTGCTTGTCTGAAGTCATGTTCCAACAGAGAGATGGGCTCACCAGCTGCCAGCCCTAAGATACACGACATGTCAGCTGCTCCCAGTGGAAAAAACACCCCTGTCACCATGGGAACTTTGAGCAGAGCTGGATCGTTCTAGCAACTGAGTGCCAACTCGTTCTGCTCAGGAATGATAGGAGAGAAGAAGAGGCGAGCCGAGACGCAGGAGAGTGTAGAAGAGAGACAGACAGACAGAACAAGAGATAGAAGGGTTGCCTGAAGACAAAGAAAGCTGTAGTCAAGACAAGTCAATTGTATTTATGTAGCCCAATATCATAAATTTGCGTGAGGGGGTGTGCACGAGT